>NW_004524584.1:26594919-26601605 GCF_000260255.1 Octodon degus | reverse complement strand
AAGGAAAAGCACTTGCCCTAACTTGTAATGTCAGAAATATGCAGACTCCTATAGAACCTCTGTCAGTAGGATGTCCAGTGCTCTGATTCAAATGGGCTGAGATTTGATTCCTTGGCTACCTTCTGATTTCTGTGGTCTTTATTGGGTCCACAGATAATGAAGCCCTTTTTATATGAAAGTAAAAGCTGAGGACAGGGAGTCCTTCTATACTCCTGTGTGCATGTTCACTGTGTCCATCTTGCAGAGAATCTAGATGTCAGGGTGACATTTCCTACTGAATTATAAACAGGCTCAGAGGTGGAGGAAAAGCAGGAAGTGTAGAAGAGATCTGAAGGCTTCTCTTGCATTTCTCCTTATTTTGCACCTCACAGACAATGGTTTACAGAGGAATTTCATTGTAAAGTTGTGCACATGACTTCAGGCCCTCTCCAATGGCTAGTGGTTATTTACTCTTCTTACCACAAAGTTCATCTTACCAGTGAGGCAATGGCAGTAAGTGGGAGGATAGTGGTATCCTCATTGACTAGATTCTGCTGGGCAGGCTGATGATTTTGGAAACTGAGAGGCTGATGCATGAACCAGCCAAGATTTCACTAAAGAAACAGATATAACACAAGATTTATAAATGTATAAGAAATTGCAAGGCTTATTTATGATGGTCAGCCACAGAGTCAACTCTGTGCATGAGGAAATGTACAGCAGACATCTGCACACCACAGACTGAAGGATTCAGTCCAAGGTCTGGAGCTCACTGCAGTGTCTTCTTTAAGTCCATATCATGAGGTCTATGGGTTTGTGACAAAATCCTGATGAGTCTATACTAGAAGCTTATAGGATCCAAAGCAGAAGCCCAAGAGTCTGCACTAGAACCCAGGAAATGATGTCCAAGCTGAAGGTGAAGACTAGAGATCGTCCAAAGCATTGGAAGTCTCCATCATTCATTTCCCTTTTATATCCTTTCAGTGATGAGCCACCCTAGGGTGACTCCTTTATACCGTAGAGCATAGAATTGGTGAGCCAATTTATGTAGTCTTCTAAATTTCTCAAGTTGACACAAACCATCAACCACCACAACACCGTGACTCATCCACAATGAATGTTTCTAACTGAAACTCAGTGCCCCCTTTCTTTCTCACAAGTAAATTAAATAAATTATGTCCTTTGTTTAACTTTGAATTTTGATTCACGTATGGTTTGCCAATAGGACTCAAACTCTGATATTTGAATACCAGACATGAAACTCACAGAGGTGTGCTTCAGGATTCTGGTGATGGGCATGTCATCTTGGCTGTGGGAATTAGAGTGCTTGGTGTCTTCGCAAACCGATCAGCTTGAACCTGATTCCCCAGGGAACAAAGGAGCAGCCCCCACTTCCTGTATATAACTCACACTCCCTCCCTCTGGTAGCCAGACCTGGGAAGTACACAATGTCTAGAGATGAATTTTTCTCCTGCTGAGGAAAGAAGCACTGGAATTTCCCATTTGTTGTCATGTCTGCAGCTCAGCAAATACTGTGTGAACCCAGGATGTGAGTTCCTGAAGGTGGGTAGAGAGGGTGAGAGCAACTTCAAACATCCAGGGAGAAACCTTCAGGGATTTTTTTCTCCGATACCAAATTGTGATTCTATTTTATATATATTTGTTCTTAAAGCTAATAACATAGGTAGGAAAGTATGACTAGTTTTGATACTTTTAACATTACCAAGACTTCTAACAAAGAAAAAGCACAAAGTATAATAAAATATTCTAACAACATAACCCCTGCAGGCTTTCCTAGAAATAAATGCCTGCAAAAACTTTGCCTAGCTATTGGGCTGAGGGGTGTTGCGGTGCAGCACTCATTGCTGTATGTTTTGTTGCTGTTGTTTTAAAAGAGTAAAAATAGTAAAAAAAACAAATGAGAAATGATATAGAATTCACTAAACAAAATCATAGAAATTGAACACAGTGGATGTTATATTGCATAATGCTGTCTTAATATTAGTTTTTCAGATTTCCAGATATAAACATACAAATTTGGAGATATATATATATCAATTTAAGCATTATCTACTCCTTTCAATAGACTTTAATGCTGCATCTTAAAATCACAAGATCTCAACCTTGTCTCTCCTGAGGCCTCTTTATCTGGACTCAGCAGCCTTGCCAAATTTGGTAGTTCTTTCATCCTGCAGCAATTTGACCTCTAAATATCACAGCACAGCCCATAACTCTGCTTTAGAACTATGGCCTACAATGGTTCTGTAGCTCAAGTGTGGATCCCTTGTCTACTTAAAAATTTCTGTGGTCTGCACAGAACTGCATGCTTATAATCCATAACACTGGAAGGCTGAGGCAGGAAGACTGTGTGAGCCGATCCTGTGTAACATAGCAACATAGAAAAAACTTGACCCTCTGTACCAAGCTCAGGCCTACTGCATGACTGAGAGCTTTTGCTGCAAGCACAGGACCCCTCCAACCCTCCAGAACCAGCCCAGGCCTGCCTTGTCAGTGAGAAATTTTCCCAAGCTCTTGGGACCCCTTCAGACCAGTCCAAGTCCAGGTCCTGCGAGTGCGTGGGAGAGCTTCTGCGCTCCTCTGTGCCACCAGGATCCCTACAGGCCCTACTCAGGCTTGGCATACAGGCTTAGGGCGAAACTCTGCAGCTGAAGTCCTTGCAGAGAGACTAGGGGCCAAAACCACGCAGTTAATCCAGGAACAGAACATCTTGCCAAAGGGGCACAACAGGTTCATCTCCAAGGGCAGCGGCAGGAAGGAGCTGAGCACTGTAGCCAGACACAAGCCAGAAACAACTAGATGAACTCAAACTTAGTAGATTTGCACACAAATTTTAGTAGGTGCTATGGTTTTAACAGCACCAAATCTCTATACCAAAGGTCAGAGGACAGTGCTATACAAAATGACAAAGAGAAGGAGCAATGTGCAAACTCAGGTCCCGAGCCCACCCAGTACAAGTGCAGAGGACACTAGCACAACTGAAATGCTGAACTAATAGCTTCTGAAATAAAGAAAGAACAGCAGAAAGGTATAGAGGAACTAAATCAGAATTAATCTCTCAAATAAAAAAAGAAATCTTTGAACTAATAGCATCTGAATTAAAGAATCAAATACAGAAACATACAGAGGAAATCAGGTGAGCAATAAACTCTGAAGTAAAAGAGTTAATAACTCCTTCTCAAGAAGAAACAGATAGAAAAAATAGAGGAGATTACAAAAATGACAGATTCCTTGAATGAACAATACTGGAAAGAAATAGATCGCATGTAGCAGAGGAAAAGGATATAGAGGAAATTAAAATCTCTATGACAAGCTTGCAAAACCATTTGAGTGAGAGTGAAGATAGAGTTTCAGATCTTGAAGACATCGTCGCAGCTAGTGAAAAGGTAAGAAAAGATCTCCTAAAAACAATTAGGATGCAGGAAAAAATACTTCATCACCTGCAAAATGATTCAAAGATGAACCACATGAGACATAAACATCAATGAGAAAGGAGGAGACAATACAAATGGTATAAAAATATGGGCAGAAGTAATAGCAGTAAACTTCCCAAATATGGGGAAACAGTCTGACATTCAATTAACTAAAGCATACATAACTACAAATAACTTCAACACAATTAAAAATACACTGACACATATAATAGACAAGATCCCAGAAATCCAGCACAACAACCATATACTGAAAGCCACTAGAGAAAAAAAAAAGGTCACAATTAAAGGAAAATGAATCAGAATAGCAATCGACTTTTCTTCACAAACCATGATGTCAAGAAGAGCAAGGAGCAGAGTATTTCAAGTTCTCCATGAAAAAAAATTCCAGCCCACACTGCTATACCCTGCATAACTACTTTTCAAGTTTGATAAAGAAATGGAATACTTTCATAACAACGAACAACTAAAAATTTTCATGATGAGAAAGCCAACCCTACACAGACTAATAAAAGATGTTCTATAGAGGTAACAAAATGATCAGAACTTCACAAATGAGAACAGAAGGAACCCAAAAATTGGGCAAACAATTTAACACAGAGGAAATAGGAGTACACAACAGTAGGTAAATAACATGTCAATCGTAAGTCAGTACATCTCAATTATAACCATCAATGTAAATGGACTCAATTCACCAATTAAAAGAAATAAATTGGCACAGTGGTTTAGGAAACAAAAATCTAACATTATGCTGTACAAGAAATACACTTAACTCATAAAGAAATTCATAGGGTAAAGGTCAAAGGATGGAAAACAATACTATACAATCCAGAACCTCAGATAAAAGCAGGGTTGGCAATTCTCTTCTCAGACAGTCTCACCTTCAAGCCAAGAATGATCAAATGAAATAAAGTAGGCCACTATATACTGGCTAGGGGAAAACTTCAAGAGAAAGAGGTAACACTTATAAATGTATGCACACCAACACCGAAGGACCCAAATATATAAGACAAATCTTATTGGGCATGAAAAATCTAATATCCAGTACAAGAATCTTAATAGTAGATATTAACACACCCTTATCCCAAAAAGCTACGTCAAGGAGACAAAACAATTAGCAAAGAAGTAGCAGAACTGAAGCAGAGCTTGAAAGAAATGGAATTAGTGGACATATACAGAATGTTCCACCCAATAACAGCTGAATATACATTTTTAAGCTATACATGCCTCATTTTCTAAAATAAACCACATATTGGTGCATAGGTCATGCTTACATATATGCAGGAAAACAAAATTTATCTCATGCATATCATCGGACCACAGTGCAATGATACGGGAAATATTTGAGACAAAAAAGAGAAAAACAGTAACCCCCTAAATGCATGGAAATTAAACAACACCCTACTCAGCAATCAATGGGTCACAGATGAAATTAAAGAAGAAATTCAACAACATGTTCAATTCAATGAAAATTGAAGCACAACTTATCGGAATTAAAGGGATGTGATAAAAGGAGTTCTCAGATGGAAGTTTATAGCTCTAAACTCACACATTAGAAAAACAGAACTGGAAGAAATAAACACCCTAATGTTACAACTCCAACATCTAGAAAAGGAAGACCAAACCAAACCCAGAGCGCAAAGACAGGAAGAAATCATAAAGATTAGAGTAGAAATTAATTCAATTGAGACAAAGAAAACAGTTCAAAGAATTAACGAATCAAAAAACTGGTGTTTTAAAAGATTAAATAAAATCAGTGAGCCCCTAGCTAACCTCATCAAAAAGAGAAAACAAACATTTCAGATGCACACAATAAAGAATTAAAAGGGTGTAATGACCACAGGCCCAGGGGAATTTAAGAAGATTGTCAATAGTTACTTTGAGAACGTTTACTCTCACGCAATAGAAGACACAGGACAAATGGACAGATTCCTAGAAATGTACAAATTACCAAAACTGAATCAAGAATATATAACAACTCTCAATAACCTAATAACATCCAATTAAATACAAAATATAATAAAAAAAGCTACCGACAAAGAAAAGTCCAGGTCCTGATAGATTCAAAGCTGAACTCTACAAGAAATTTGTGGAAGACATAATCCCTATACTTCTCAAACTCTTCAATTTAATTGAAGAGGAAGCAAGCCTCCCAAAATCATTGCTGGAGGCAAGTATTATGCTGTTTGAAAAACCAGGGAAAGGTGCAACTAATAAATACAACTACAGACCAAGCTCCCTCATGAACATAGATGCAAAAGTCCTCAATAAAATCCTAGCAAATAGAATACAGCAATTCATCAAGAAGATTATACATGATGATCAGGTAGGATTCATCCCAGGGATGCAAGAATGATTCAATATATACAAATCTATGAATGTATTATACTATATCAATAGAGCTAAATATAAAGACCACATGATCATCTCAATTCATGCAGTAAAGGATTTTGATAAAGTACAACACTCTTTTTTGTTCAAAGTCCTACAGAATATTGGAATAGATGACCTGTGCTTCAATCTGATGAAAGCCATCTATGACAACGCAATGCGTAATATAATTTTAGAAGTGGGAAATATGAAACTTTTTACCTTCAGATAGGGTGCAAGATTAGGGTGTCTTTTATCTCCCAGTCTTTCAATATAATTCTGTAATCATTAGCTAGAGCCATTAGACAAGAGAGTGAAATAAAAGGAATAACAATAGGTGAAGTAGAATTTAAATTATCATTATTTGAATATGACATCATACTTTACATGTAAGACCCAGAAAAATTCCACCAAGAAGCTATTAGAACAGATACACAAATTTAGTAGCACAGGAGGATACAAATTCAATACCCAAAAGTCAATAGAATTCACCTACATGGATAACAAACACACTGAGGGGAAAAATAGACAAACAATACCTTTTACAATAGCTCTGCTGAAAATGAAATATCTTGGAATTACTCTAACTAAAGAAGTCAAAGATCTTTTCAAGAAAAATTACAGTGCTCTGAAAAAAAAGTGATCATAGAGGATTTCACAAAATGGAATGTTATTCCTGATCCTGGATAGGAAGAACCAATATTGTGAGGTTGGTCATACTCCCAAAAATTGCTGTACAGATTTAATGAAATTCCTATCAAGCTAACACTAATATGCCACACAGACCTAAGAAATCCTCCTAAAATTTATTTGGAATAAGAAAAGACCTAGAAAAGCAAAGACAATCCTTGGCAACAAAAACAGGGCAGGAGGCCTTACCATTCCTGA
>NW_004524584.1:26575238-26589663 GCF_000260255.1 Octodon degus | reverse complement strand
CCTTTTACAATTTTCAATTTGGGAGGGTCTTCAGGCTGTTCTGAAACTTTCTGGATTGCACCTACCCATCTATGCACTCTGGTATCTTCATTTTAACAAATCCTAAATTGAACCAAAATGCAAAGAAGTTCCTACTGTGTGGTCAGTGAGAAGGATTTATATCAGTTGAAAGGATGTAGTAGTCAAGGCTTCCCTGGGTTAGTCTCTCTTGTTCTGACTCCCCTCAACCACCAATGAACATCATGACCATAAGTATCCTCCTCCTCATCGCACCCATGCATTCTGATGCATGCTTGCAGATATGACAACTTCAGAAAGAGAACACTGATATGTAAATAGCAGCCAATTCCTGTGGATTACATCTATGTCAGAGTTCTGGCTGTGATGTGGAGTTGCCATTTTGAAAGATTAATGATACTGGGATCTTGATGTACAATGTCTTCAACTGCATGAAAAGTCATAATTGCCAGAAAGGTGAAAGTACTGAAGAGGAATAAAAACAGTTTTTTGAACTCACTATGTAAAAAATATACTGAATACTGTCTGACCACTGTCAGTAGAATGTCTACTCTTCCAATGTGTATCTGATTCAAATGGGTCAACATTTGATCCTTTGTCTACCTGCAGATGATTTCTGTCCTCCTTATTGAAGTCGCAGATAATGAAGACCTTCTTAGACTGGAAAAAAGCCTGAGGACATGGAGCCCTTCTATAGCCCTGTGAGCATATTTCCTGTGTCCATCTTGCAGTGAACTTAGATATCATGGTGACAATTCGTAGAAAATGATGAAAACCCTCAGAGGTGGTAGAAAAGCAGGAGGTTGAGAAGAGAGAGGAGCTGAGTTCTGAATGCTCCTGTTCCATGTCCGCTCCTTTTGTGCCTGGGACAGACAATGCCTTACAGAGCAGTTTGATTCTGCTCTTGTGCACTTGGCTTGTGGAGCTCTCCAATGGCTGCTGGTTGTTTGGTCCTCTGACCACAGGGTTTGTCTTTCCAGTGAGGCAACAGAAGTAGGAGGGGAGGACTGTGGAATTCTCATCTGCTAGATCTCAGAGATGCCTTTTCTGCTGAGATGGCTGAGGATTTTGAAAACTAATTGGTCTATGTATGTTTCCAAAGGAAATCCAAAGTCTCTTTGCTTTCAGATAAGTCTATGAAACAAAAGTGGTTCTTAGGTTTAGCTGCAAATTTAGGCTGTTGTATGGTGATGTAAAATGTAGAGGTAGATTTGCCAATCACCAGTACTCAGGGTACCAATTTTGATTTTTGTTTTTCAGACACTCAATGCATAGAAAAGTGATTCAGAAGACCTGCACAAGTGTGTTTTTTTCTTGCTGCGGGAATGACAGCTTCTGTGTTTTCCCAGGGTTGAATCTGATTCCCCAGGAACCGAAACAGCAGCCTCCACTTCCTCTTTGTAGCTCACAGACCCTCCCTCTAATGGCTAGCTCTGGTTAGAGCAGTGTCCTGGAGGGATGGGGCTGGACATTGCTGCTGTGAAGGTAGGAGCATTGCAGAGGCCCTCTTATGCTTACATCTGTAACTCAGCTACTACCTAATGTGTGAACCCAGATAGATGTATGTTTGTGCAGATGGGGAGGGAGCGCAGGAGAAAGTTCAAGCATCCAGCTAGAAATACATGGGAAATTCGTTCTTGGATATCAAATTGTGATTCCATTTCATGTCTTTGCTCTAAGAGTACTAGTTAATGGCATTACTGTGAAAGCATAATGAAGGCAGTATTTGTAATATTACCAAGAGTTTTAACTATGTAAAACCACCAAGCATAATAAAGCATTCTAAAAGCAATACTTTCTCTGCCTTCCTGAAAATAAATTTCTTGGAGAAATTTTTGCAGGCTATTGTGCTGCTTGGTGCTGTACGGAGATCTCATTGCTGTATCTTAAAAGCAAAAGAGAGACAGTATAGCAGTAATTGATATGACATGAGTAGCAGTATGTATTTAGAAGACCAGAATGACAGGCATTCCAAGAATTGCCCTAGTATTACACATTGCTATCTTCAGTGCAGTTGCTTAGTTCGCAGGTATTAGCATATATAGTTTATCAGGGTAAGGATCCTACTAATTAACTGCTGTTTTACAAATCTGCTAAAGATTCTCTGGTAAAAGTTTGTTTTTAAAAAAGGGTAATAAGTGAAAACAAGAGACAAGAAAAAAGGCCATAGGACTGTCCTGCTACAATGCTGTATATGGTTATACTTCTAAATTTCTATGTAAAAACATGTAATTCTTTATTACTGTATCTGTAATTTTTTTACTTATTTTTTCTTCACATTCTGTAGGGATTTAAAGTTTAACATATCAATATTTAATGGAAAATATCTCTTCCATGTTATGTGAAAGATATCTGATATTCAGATGGTGAGGTTAAACTCAACTGCCTTTGTTATAGGGTAATAATATCATTAAGCTTCTCTTCTGGAGGGTTAACAACATAAGTTTGCAAACCAAAAATTAGAGAAAAAGAAGGGCAACAAGGATAGCCAATATTTTTTAAATTAATTTTATTGGGAACAAATAGTAATCAGATAGTTTCAAAATAGGTAAGACAGTTTCAATAATTAATAATCACATATTGTTGTCTTCTTAGTAGGTATCCATAGTATAAGATGCAGACACAATATCTTGTCTGAATACTATTAGAACAAATCTTTCTTCTTATTGAATTAAGAGAAAGTAGCTCTATATCTATCCTAACTATTTTTCATATACAGATACAGAATGGTCCTTCATTTATATCCCCTTTTTTGCTTCATTTTGTCAGAGATGGGTATTCCATTGTCATTTAAATATTATAGGTGTGTAAATTCAGTAAAATATTCCAATATAGTCCAGTAGTCCACAATAGTAGAGGGTTATCCATACGAATGGCAATGTCAGAAAGTGATGACATTGTGATTGTGTGACACAGTGATTGATGATGTAGAGTGTGACTAAGGAGAGTCACATGGAGAGAAAACATTCTCTCAGGCTTTCACAGAGAGCAAGTTGGTCAAGCAATGGCCATGACTCATCCACATGGTTGACACTGACCAAGGATCTACAAAGTGCAGTACAATGTTTCAGGGTAAATTCTGAGAGGTTTGACTGAAATTGTCAGATCCAAAAGCTACAACTTTTGTTACATAGGTCTTGCTTTATCTTGGTCTTAACCATCCAGTAGAAAAGTATAAAAAGGAGGTATAAAAAGTAAAGCCATATTAATATGTTGAGTTATAAAAGGCTCAAGTCAACAATTTCTGACATTGCCAGTCCTGTGGATAACCCACTACTATTATGGACTACTGCACTATATTGTATTATTTTGCTGAATTCATGCATCTACAATATTTAAATGGCAATGGAATACCCATCTTTGACAAAACTAAACATACAAGGGGACATAAATGAAGGACCATTTTGTATCTGTAAATACAAAATAGTTAAGATAGATGTACAGCTACTTTCTCATAATTCAATAAGAAAACAGATTTATACTAATAGTGTTTGGACAGGATATCATGTCTGCATCTTGTACTATAAATAACTGCTATGAAGAGAACTATATGCAATGTATTAATTATTGTAACTGTCCTACTAACCTGTTTTGCAACTATCGCATCTCTATCTGTTTCTCAATAAAATTAATATTTAAAAAAGCAAAGCACCTCAGCTTTGTCTTTTTGGTTGTTATTATTATTATTATTATTGTTGTTGTTGTTGTTGTTGTTGTTTATTGGTACAGTGTCTCATTCGCAGTTTGAACTTATTGATTCTCTTTTCTCAGCCTCCCCAGTGATGGTATTACAGGCATACACCACCATGCCTGAAGTTCTGTGACTGGCACCTCATGCAGTATCTGGGATCAAACTCTGTTCTTTGGGCTAGCCAGGCAGATGCTTAGACCACAGAGGTATCTCCCCAGCTCCAGCTTTGCCTCTTTCGAGACCCCTCTGTCTGGATTTAACAGTGCTGCCATATTTATTTTGTCCTTTTTCATGTAGAAGCAATTTGACCTCTGTCTATCCAGTCACAGCATAGCCTCTACAGTCTAACTTCAGAAATATGATCTCCTAGGCAAGCATGGTAGTACATGCCTATAATTCCAGCACGCTAGGAGGCTGAAGCAGTATGAATTTAGCATGGGCAACTTATCAACATAGCAATACCTTGATCAAAAAGGAAAAATTAAGGCTGCTGATGTAGTACAGGGTATAGGCTCCACGGTATCTGCCCTTCAGCTGACTCATTCTCATTTCACCAATATGTTTGTCCCACATGGAAAGTGGAAGAGCACTCAGAGAAAGCCAACAAAAAATCAAAGTTTTTTCTTGTGGGTATTGCAGAAAGCATTAAGAACAATCCCAAGAAAGGGTTGTGGTACTCAGAGGTGCCATCCAATTTGGGGCAGCAGTCCTGTGCTATGGGATAGTGGTGTCTCTATTCCCCTTGCTGGTAAACACCTGTTTGACTGGATATTGAGCTTCTGGTTAAGGGTTCAGTCTTGTGGGCTGTATGGAAATTATCCAGAGAAACTTGTTTAGGGTACATTGCGTATTGGAAGGAAAATGTAAGGCTGAGGGCTTGGCATGCTAGACAGATACAAATGTGACAGCTACCATCAGAAAACCACAAAATTGTTTGGAAATTGTTCATTGATCATAAGAACACAGCCTGCATTTTTAACACTGTAAAATGTGGTTGTGTCCTTTATCTCCTGAGAATGCCCTTCTGACACTAAATTATCTGCAAACTTTTAATATGAATGTTGTAGAAATTTGAATATTAAAATAATGAACACTGCAATTCTGAGTTTCTCCCCAAAATAACTGCCTCATTTAGTCTCACTCTGGTGTTTGAACACAGAGTCTACACATATATGTAGCACTTATTATCTTGCTTTTACATTGAGGCATACTTGAAGTTGCACTCTGAATATTTAACTATATAACTACACTGCATTTCAGGACATGACTTTGTATATGCCTTATATTCCTGGCCCGGAAAATAATGAGAGCTGAAGTGACCTTTTTTTTAAAGTGTTCTTTGAAGAATACCTTGATAATGTGAAGTAGCTTCCCCACTGTGACACAACTAGTTATTCATGGTGAAGAGAGAGGGTAAGGAGATCTAGCCACCTTTGCAGCTGAGAAGACTCAGCAGACATCTGCAGGTATCCATTTCCTTGATTTACTTATGGGACCATGAAAGCTAAGAGCTAGAAAATGCAAATACCATCAGCAAAAAGCAAATTATTGCCTGATTATCTCTTTCTTATTTGAATGTCTCAGAACTAAATTGAGAAAGCAAGGATAAAAACTAGTGCACACTGCCTACTCACTCCATAGCATTCATCAGTAGTGTCAAGCTCTTCAAAGGGTTCCTGCTCTAGCTGAAGAAGAACTGGAGAGGTTGATTGAAACTGTCTAAAAGTCTTTATATCTTTAAAGTAATGGCTGATATTCCTCTTCCCAGCATGCTAACACATCACCTCATTATCTATTCTCTAATAGCAGTGACTCAACTTCTTGCTGGGGTCTTCACCAATGGCTTCATCATGGTGGTGAATGTGGTGGACTTCATCAGGCAGAGACACATGGCTCCTCTGGATCTGCTCATTTCCTGCATGGTGACTTCACGGATTTCTTTCCAGCTGTTCAACTTTCTTGTACAACTGGTTCTTCTCTCGTTTGTGAAGCAGTCAATATTTCAGGAGCTTAACATAATAATTATTTTTATAAATAATTGGGGGCTTTGGTTGGCCACATGGCTTAGTGTTTTCTACTGTGCTAAGATCACCGCCATCACACACCCCCTGTTTTCCTGGCTGAAGAAGGTTCCCAAGTTGGTTCCCTGGCTGATCCTGGGGTCTACATTGTATGCAGCTACCATAACTGGCATCCAGAGAACACATATACATGCCATTTCCAAAGAACTATTGGTAAAATTTTTGTCCAGTAATGGGACTCAAACCAAAAGAGTAGGTGTCATGTCACTTCCTATGTTCACTTTTCATCTTCTAGTACCATTAATTATCTTCCTTATTGCTACCCTGTTCTTAATTTTGTCTCTAGGAAGACATGCCTATCAGATGAGAACCATTACTATGGTAACTCGGGATCTCTGTAGCAGTGCCTCCATCAAGGCATTGCTCTCTGTCCTTTCCTTCCTAATAATCTACTTATCCTACTATGTCATGACCCTTGTATTCTCTTTTCAAAGTTGGCGGCATGACAAGTTCTTCATTCTGCTCTTTAACTTGCTGTTTGGAGCCTACCCATCTATACACTCTTTCATCTTAATTTTGGGAAATCCTAAACTGAAACAAATTGCAAGGAAGTTCCTTCTCTGCAGTCACTGTAGTCAGTGATAGGGATCTGTATCAGTTTAAAAGATTTAGAGTCAGTGGTTTCCCTGTGTCTGTCTCTCCTGTTCTGTCTCCTGTCAGTCACCCAATATGCATCCCAGCCATAATGTTACCCCATCATTATAGCCCACGTATTCTGCAGTAAGGTTATAGATTTGTAACCTTCAGAAAGGGAATATTGATCTGTAAAGAACAAAAAATACCAATGGATTGCATCTATGTCAGAGTTCTGGCTGCTATGTGGAACTGTCATCTTGAAAGATAAATGGTACTGGGATTTTGGGGCACAGTGTCTGCAACTGCATAAAAAACCATAATTCCATGAAAGATAAAGGTCCTTCAGAGGAAGAAAAGCAGTTGTTTGAACTCATTATGTAAAAAAATATACCTAATACTGTAGGACCACTGTCAGTAGAACGTCTACTCTTCCACAGTGTATCTGATTCAAATGGGTCAACATTTGACCCTTGTCTACCTGCAAATGATTTCTGTCCTCTTCATTGGAGTCACAGATAATGAAGCCCTTCTTAGGCTGGAAAGAAGGCTGAGGACCAGGATTCCTTCTAGGGCCCTGTGAACATATTTCCTGTATCCATTTTGCAGAGAATGTAGATGTTATGGTGACACTTCCTAGCAAATGATGAAAAGACTCAGAGGTGGAGGAAGAACAGGATGTGGAGAAGTAAGAGGAGTTGAGATTAGAAGGTGCCTGTTCTATGTGCCCTATTTTTGCACCTAGCACAAAATATGGGTTGCAAGTTTGCAGAGAGGTTGCATCATACTTTCATGTTCTTGCCTTTTGTACGTCTCCATTGGCTGTTGGCTTTTGGTCCTTCTACCATAGGGCTTGTCTTGACAATGAGGCAACACCAACAGGTGGAAGGATGGTGTAATCTCCATCTTCTTGACCTCAGACTCAACTTTTCTGCTGAGCTGGCTGAGGAATTTGGAAGCTAGTTGGTATGTGTATGTTTCCATAGGAAATTCCAAGCCTCCTTGCTTTCAGGTAAATCTATGAAATAAAACTTTTCTTTGTGTTTAACCACAAAGTTTGACCGCTGTGTGATATATGAACTCTACATTTAGATTTGACAATCAATAGTAAGGATACTAATTGCATTTTTTAATCTCAAGCATGAAACTCATAGAGAAGTTGCTTCAGTATCCAAAGATGAGTATGTCTCTTGGCTGTGAGATATGATGTCCTCTCCGTCTTCCCTGGGTTCAACCTGATTCCCAGAGAACAGAGCAGCAGCCCCTACTTCTTGTGCATCATTCACAGACCCTCTTTCTGGTACCCAGATCTGGTTAGAGCAGTGTCCTGGAGGTTAACGTTGCTCCTGCTTGGGAAGGAGTACTGTAGATGCACTCTTGTTCCTCTCACTTATGGGACTCAGTAATACCTGCTGTGTGACCCAGATGTGTATTCTTGCAGGAGTGAAGAGAGAGCAGGAGCAACTGACATCATCCAGGGAGAATTCCATGAGGACTTTGTCTCTTAGATGCCAAAATGCAATTCTATTTCATGTATCTTTGTTCTACAAGTCCTACTTAGTAGCATAACTAGGAAAGCATGACTAAGTTTGTAAATTTATAATATTACCAAGATTATTAACTAAATAAAACCACAAAGTATAATAAACATTCTAAAAAGATAGCCACTGCCTACTTCCTGAGAAATAAATTTCTTGAAAAAATGTTGCCTCTCTATTGTGTTGCTGGGTTCTGAGTGAAACACTCACTGATGCATCTTAAGAGTAGAATATTCTCTGACTTGTCTCTCCTGAGCCCTCTTTATCTGGACTTATCAGAACTACTGAATTGATTTTCTTTTTCATACAGCAGCAGTTTGACCTCTTACTCTTCTGGCATGGCACCTATCCCCTGATTCTGGTAACATGGCCAGCTAGCCCAGCGTGGTAGCAAATGGCTGTGATTCCAGGCCTGGGAGACTGAAGTAGGAGGACTGAGAGAGTGAGTGTGCGCTGCATCACTTAGCCCACACTGCCACAAAGTGTGGCAGTGTGGGCTAAGTGACGCAGCACACACTCACTGCATCACTTGATTTTAAAAGAATTTGACAGCTGAAGATGTAATTTAGTGTAAAGTCTGGAGTTCCTTCCCCAGAACCACTGTAAAAGCAAAAAGAAAAAGGAATAGATAGATAGATAGATAGATAGATAGATAGATAGATAGATAGATAGATGATAAAAGATAATGTGTAAGAAGGGAAGAAAAGATGACAAGACAGAAGAAAATAATTATGAGAAACAAAACATAAAAGAAAAAAGGATAAATAAAATAAGGAAGGAAGGAAGGAAAGAAGGAAGGAAGGAAGGGAGGGAGGGAGGGAGGGAGGGAGGGTGCGAGGGAGGAAGGGAGGGAGGAGAGAGACAAGAGTGTGAACAGGGCTCAAGTAGATGGTTGTGGTTGGATGAGGTTTGAGCATCCCTGAGGGTCCTATGTGGAGTTCATCTTCACTATGAGGAATGAGAAGGAAAAAAAATTAATTCCTTTGGATGTTTAGCAGAGAAACTTTTAAAATAATGAACATTGCAATTCTTTGTTTGTTGTTTGTTTGTTTTTCTTTTGCAGTACCAGGGGTAAAACTCTAGGATGATCAATTGCAGGCAAATCCTCGAAGTCATCAGGCAGCAAGGGAGCAGATCTGGAGGAGCCATTTGTCTCTGCCTGAGGAAGTACACTGCATTCACCACCACGATGAAGACGTTTGCGCAGACCCCAGTAAGAACTGTGGCACTGTCATCAGGAAATGGACGATGATCTGATGAGTGAGCATTGTCTATTTTTTGGGAATTTGGCTGGCCACATGGCTTGGTGTTTTCTGCTGTGCCAAGATCGCCACCATCCCACACCCACTGTTCTTTTGGTTGAAGATAAGGATTTTGAAGTTGGTGCCATGGCTGATCCTGGAGTTTACATTGCATGCAACTATCAGTACTGTCATCCATGAAAAACATTCATGGATTATTGTTCAAAGTATTTTAGCCAACATATTATTCAAAATATGCACTTGCTGGGGCAGGTGCCTCTGCCACCGAGCTATCTCCCTGGCCCTGAACACTGCCATTCTACACATCTTCCAACAGTCACGGCCTTCATCCAGTTTCACACTGGGGTGTTGCTCTAGCATCTCTAGATGCCTTAAAGCTTATTGCCCTGTTTTTATGTTAAGTGATACTTTGGGTTGTGTCCTGCATATTTTATTATGTATCTAGTATAAATTATAGGAGACCCTAATTGTCTCATCCTTTCTACATTAGAGAATTACTACTCAGGAGTCCAGAATCTTACATTGCTGGTCATGGGAAACAATGACATTGGAAGGGATTTTTTTTTTTTGGTTAAAAATGTTTTTTTGAAGAATACCTTGATAATGTGAAGTAAAATCCTAGCTGTGGCACACCTAGTTGCTTGTGGCAGAGATGAAGGGTGAGGAGCTCTGGCTGGTCCTGCAGCCGAGGAGACTTTCAGAAGTCATCTGAAGGTATCCAATTTTACTATTTGCTTATGGGGACCATGCAAACTAAGAAGAAGCAGAAAAATGCAAAATCTTTATGCAAGGAACAAATTATTTGTGGGCTATCTCTTTCTTATTTGAATGTTTCAGGACTAAATTGAGACAGCACTGATATAAACTAATGCACACAGCCTTCTTATTCCATTGCCTTCCTGATTAGAATCTTCCTCTTGGTCTGCCTGAAGAACAGAGTGGGTAAATGACTGAAAGTGTCTGAGAATCAGTACAGCTTTTAAGCTTTTGTTCCTCCCAGCATGCTCACCCATCGGATCATTGTCCATTTCCTGATAGTAGTGCCACAGTTCCTTACTGGGGTCTGCGCAAACGGCTTCATTGTGGTGGTGAATGTGGTGTACTTCCTCAGGCAGAGACAAATGGCTCCTCTGGATCTGCTTCTTTGCTGCCTGGCGACTTCGAGGATTTGCCTGCAGTTGATTGTCCTCTTACTGCACCTGATTCTTCACTCGTTAGTGAAACTATCAGCATTTGCTAAGTTTCATAAAATGTTTATATTTGTCTATTTTTGGGGAATTTGGTTGGCCACGTGGCTTGGTGTTTTCTACTGTGCCAAGATCGCCACCATCCCGCACCCCTTGTTCTTTTGGCTGAAGATGAGGATTTCCAAGTTGGTGCCATGGCTGATCCTGGGATCTACATTACATGCAGCTATCAGTACTGTCATTCATGAAAAATATTCATGGACTATCATCCAAAATATTTTAGCCAACGTATTATTCAAAAATGCAACTGAAACCAAAAGAATAGACATTGTACCACTTTCTATTCTGATCTTTGATCTTACAGTGCCATCAATTATCTTCCTGATTGCTGTTTTGCTCTTGATTTTCTCCCTGGGCAGACATGCCCAGGAGATGAGAACCATTGCTATGGGAACCCAGGCCCCCTGCAGGGGCTTCCCTGTCAGGGCAATGCTGTCCATCTTGTCCTTCTTAATTCTCTACTCCTCCCTCTACTTGATGGCTGTTTTGTTCTTTTTTCAAAAATGGCAGTTTGGAAGCTTGTTCTCTGAGTTTTGCAACTTTTTGGTTGGCACCTACCCATCTATACACTCAGTTATCTTAATTTTAGGAAATCCTAAACTGAAACAAAGTGCAAAGAGGTTCCTGCTCTGTGGTCAATATGGTCAGTGAAAAGGATTCGTATCAGTTGAGAGAAACAAGGATTCAATGGGCTCCCTGTGTGTATCTCCCCTCACTCACCTAATAAACGTCCTGCCCATAAACATAGTGCTCATCATTGTTGCCTGTTCATTCCAAGGCTCAGGTTAGCTCCCTTTTGCAAAGGTTACCCCAATCGGTAAAGAATAACAAATGTCAATAGATTACATCTATGTCAAAGTTGTACTTGTAATATGGAACTAACATACAAGATAGATAGTGTGGGGATCTTTCTGCATGAGGTCTTCCAAAATCCACAATTCCTCCAAAGATGAAACTGTGGAGAGGAATAAAAGCACTTGCTTGAACTCATGAGGTGAGAAATACACAGAATCCTGTAGCACCACTGTGAGTAGGTTGCATATTCCTGTGTGCTTTGTCTGACTCAAATTGGCTGAGTGTTTATAGTTTTTCTACCCACATATCATTTCTGTCCTCTTTATTGGAGTTGCAAATAAGAAAGCCTTCAGACCAGACAGAAACCTGAGCCCAGGGATCCCCTCTAGATCACTGTGAGCATATTCACTGTGTTCATTATGCAGACTACCTAGATGTCATGGTTTTCTATCCCATTTCAAGGAGAATAAGAAAATACTAACAACTGCAGAATTTCAAAGTAAGATGGCAGGAAATTAACAACAATTATTACATTGCATATTACTATCTTCAAAGTAGTTGCTTAACTTACCAGAAACAGGCTTGCAAAATTGATCAAACAATATAAGCACTGTTTCTTTCTTTTTTTCCCTATAATTTTATTGATAAACAAATAGCAATGAGAGAGTTTCAAATCAAATTGGTAGGACAGTTTCAATAACTAACACACTGCATCCATTCTTTCTAGTGGTTGATTGCTGTACAAGATGCAGACATGATATCCTATTTACAAATACCATTAGAACAAATCATTCTATTCATTAAGAGAATGTAACTATATATCTATCCTAACCACTTAGAATGCACAGATACAAAATGGACATGCTTCTGTATACTCTTTTTTTTGTTAAGTTCTATTATTTGAATATTATAGGTTTGTAAACTCAGCAAAATATTCTAAAAGAGTCCAGTAGCCCTTAATAGTATTGGGTCTTCTGCTTGACTGGCAATGTCAGAAATTGTTGACCTGAGTTCCCTACAGCTCAACATAACAGCACGGCTTTACTTCTTATATTTCGTTTTTATACTTTTCTGCTGGATGTTTAAGAACAAGGTAAAGCAGGACCTATGCAACAAGAGTTGTAGATTTGGGTCTGATAAGGTCAGTGAAATCCCCTCAGGATTTATCCTGAGATCCTGTACCTCAGATTGTAGAACCTTTGTCAGTGTCAGCCATGTAGATGAGTCACAGCCATTGCTTGGCCAATGTGCTCTCTGTGAAAGCCTGAGAGAGTGTCTTCTCCCCATGTGACTCTCCTTAGGCACACTCTACATCATTGATCACTTTCCTCTTTGGCCCCATAATCTCCTTGATCAGAAAATTTGGGACACTACTGAGTTACATGATGTTACAGTACAAGTTTTCATACGTCCTGAGTCTTAATTGATCTTAGAAAGGTAGGACCAAAATGCTAACTGTTCCTTTCAATAAACTGATAGAAATTAGTAGAACAATTATCTTAGCTATTGTGTGTGTGTGTGTGTGTGTGTGTGTGTGTGTATTTCATCTTCCTTCTTTTCTCCATTCCAGTTGTTCCTTCCTTCTGAGCAATTTCATTCTTTAACAATATCTATTGTATCTTTTGGATCTCATTTATTAACTCTTTCAATTTCTTATAAAACTGAGATACTGTTGTACAATGTTTACACATGTGGGTCATTCAAAATAAGCACCTACATATTTTATTATATATCTAGTATAAATTATAGGAGGCCCTGATTTTCTCTGCCTTTCTGCATTAAAGAATTTATACTCAGGAGTCCAGAATCTTACAGTGCTGGTCATGGGAAACAATGACGTTGGAAGGGATTTCTTTTTGGTTAAAAACTGTTAACTTATGAGTTTTTCTCTAGATATATCCATTTACTTATAAAAATCTGAAGTTTTTCTTTATAGCTGAGTAGTTCTCCATTGTATAAAAATGCCACATCTTTTTAATCCATTCCTCAGTTTATGGGTATCTGGGTTTTTTCCAAGATTTAGGCATGTCAAATTGTGCTACTACAAACATGAGTGCACATATATTGCTGTGATGTGGCATTTTTAATTCTTTTTGGAATCATACCTAGAAAGGAAACAGTTGGGTCAAACGGAACTTCAATCCTAGCATTTTGAGGGATCTCCATATTGATTTCCACAGTGATTTCACCTGTATGCACTCCCACCAATATTAGAGAGGGTTTCTTTTACCCACACAGCACCATTGGCATTAGCTATTGGTTGATTTTTTTTTTTTTATCGTAATCATTCTTCCTGGGATGAGATGGAATCCCAGTGCTATTTTAATTTATCTTTCTCAAATGACGAATGGTGTTGAACATTTTTCATTGATTTATTTTGCATATGTATTTCTTCATCTGAGAAGCAGAATTCATCCCAGATGCCTATTTTTGGAGTGGATCTTTCAATTTAGGGATACTGAATTTTTTTTCAATTTTTTACATGTTCTTGGTAGAAATTGTTTTTCTGGGGAGAAGTTGGCTAAATTTTTTTTTCCAAATTTGTGGGTTTTGTTTTTACTCTGTTGGCAGTTTCTTTTGATGTGCAGAAATGTTCCAGAAAGATGAGATCCAAGTTCTTGATTATTTAAAGTATTTCCCATACAATTTGCTTTATGTTCATGAAGTCCCTGCCTACCCCAATATCATCAAGATTACTGTCTCTCAGGTAGATGATTGTTGAAAAAGAAGGGGGTGGTGAATGAAGGCAAGAGAAAGGAAGAGGAATGTTGTGGGACTGTCTTGCTACAAGGTTGTATATCATTAGATTTTTTGACTTATGTGTAAACATGAGAATTATATAATTTGTTGTGGCTATTTTTAAAATATTCTAATTTTTAAATGATTTTTCATCATATTCTGTAGGGACTTAAAGTTCAACATATCAATACTTGATGAAAAATACCTGTTTCATGTTACGCCTAAGATGTTTGATATTCAGACAGATAGTGAGCTTAAGCTTAACAGCCTAGGTTGTATGGTAATAACAATAAGCTTGTCTTCTGGAGATTTAACAACCTAAGTTTGCAAACCAAAATTAAAGAAAAAGGAGGCCCACAAGGAAAGCCAACATTTTGGCCCTAGCCTTCCAAGGTCAATTAAGACTCAGGACATATGAGAAATTGTACTGTAACGTCATGTAACTCGGTAGTGTCCCAAATTTTCTGATCAAGGAGATTAT
>NW_004524584.1:26550995-26567645 GCF_000260255.1 Octodon degus | reverse complement strand
TGGGTCTGGGGGCTCCCGGAACTCGGCAGAAAATTCTACTAGGCGGGCGGGGTGGGGGAGGCACTGCAGAGTGGTGGGGGGCGGCCCGAGGGGCTGGGAGAGGATCTGGCCCACGCTGCGCCTGGGCTGGGACTGGATACTTTTCAATGTAGTTTTATTTACAATACTAAAATATTGGAGGCAAATGTGACTAGTTAAATAAAGTACATTCATATAATAAAAAAAGATTACTCACTACTTTCTCTTGCAGCAGACTTAGTGTTTCTTTTTTAATATTTAGATCTTTTGATCCATTTTGACTTTAGTTTAGTGCATAGTGATAAACATGGGTCTAATTTGAGCCTTCAGCATGTAGAAAGTCAGTTTTTACAGCATCATTTATCAAAGAGACTTTCTTTATTCCAGTGAGCATGTGTGACCTCTTTGTCAAAGATAAGGTGGATGAGTGTGTTTCCAGTTGTGTCTACATCTTCTAATCTGTTACGTTGATCCCCATGTCTATTTTTTTAGCAGTACCATGCTAATTTAATGACGATAGCTTTGTAATATAATTACAAGTCTGGAATTGTAATGTTTCCTGCATTGTCTTGTTCCCCAGGGTTTTCTTTTCCTCTCTAGGTCTCTTCTGGTTCCAGATGAACTTTAGAAATGTTTCTCTAGATCTTTGTGGTATGACAATGGTATTTTGATCTGGAAGGCATTCAATATATACAACAATTTTGAGAGTGTGGCCTTTTTCACTATATTGGTTCTTCCTATCCATGAGCAAGAGATATCTTTCCATTTTTTTTATATCTGTCATAGTTACTCTTCTCTCATTGCTGGGACAAATATCCAACACTCAAAATGAAGGAATGAAAGGTTTATTTAGCCCACAGTTACTGGAGGTTCCAGTCCATGTTGAGCTGGGTGCAAGGCAGAGCAGCACATAGCAGAGATCAACCTTTCATGGTAGTGGCAAAGAGTGAGAGTTCAAGAGAAGTAGCAGGAGCTCAAGCAGCTAGCTTCTCTTTCCACCTTACATTGTAACACAAACTACCAGCCCCAGGGAAGGTGCAGCATCCACACCCACAATAATCAATCACAAACTCCAGAAGCTGCCCCAAGACTGCATGAGGCTTTCGGGGGACAACTGTGCATAAACCATAACAATATCCTGTTCAATTTTCTTTTTCAGAGTACTGTAATTTTCACTGTATAAATGCTTTTCTTTTTTAGTTAGATTAATTCTGAAATGTTTCATTTATTTGGATAATATTGTGAAGGTTGTAGCTTTCCTAATTTATTTTTCAGTGAGTTTCTTGTTTGTAGATAGGAATGCTCTTGATTTTGAGTGTTGACTCTGTATCCAACTTTGCTACTGAATTTGCTTCTTAAATCTAGAAGTTGTTTGGTGAAATGGGGCCTTGTATATGAATTATCATGGCGTCTACAAATAATGATATTTGAACTTCTTTTCCTACCTTTATTCCTTTTATATTTCTCTGTTGTGTAATTGCTCTGGCTAAGTTTTCTAGGATTATATTGAAGATGACAGGTAATAGTACATATCAATTTGTTGTTCCTGATTTTAGATTGAAAGCTTTCAGTTTTGTTCATTTAGTATGATACTGACTAAGAAATTATTTAAGAGGCTGTGGATGTAGCTCAGTGTAGGTGTTCCAGTTACATTTCCAGAATCACGTGAAGCAAAAAGAAAGAGAAGGGGGCTGGGGAGATGGCTCAGTAGAATAAGCACTTGCCTGGCAAGCACCAGGGTCTGAGTTCAATCCCCAGTTCTGGAAAAAAAAATAAAAGGAAAAGAGAAGAAAGGTGCGCGCGCGCGCACACACACACACACACACACACACACACGGGGGGGGGAGAGGAGACAGAGACAGAGACAGAGACAGAGACAGACACACAGAGGCAATACAGACAAAAGCCAAAAGCAAGGACAGCAAAAAGAAAGTAAGAACGAAAGGATGAGAGACAAAGAAAGAATGAAGGGAGATGCATGCGGGAAGGGAAGCAAAAGGGGGTGGAGTAAGGTAGAAAAGGCCATAGCAGGGCTCATGGTGATGGCTGTGCTCTGAAAGTGGCCTGAGTGTCCCTAGGGGGCCTGTGCAGATGTTCATCCTTGCTATGGAAAATAAGAAGGAAGATATTATTTTTTATTTTTATTTTTTTCTGTATTTAGGACAGGATCTACAGGGTGTTCAGGGTCTCACTACTAGATTGGACTCATAGTGATTCTCCTGTTTTCAGCCTCCCAAGCACTGGGATTACAGGCATGCACCACCACACCCAGTCTCCATCGATGTCTCAGCATGCCCCACAGGTGGGGCTAGCAAGGCACACTGGGGTCAAACTCTGGCTGCTGCACTCTGTCTAAGCAGGTGCTTTAGTCAGCTGAGCTATCAGGCCCTTTGAGGGAAGAAATTAATTCCCTCTGCCATTCAGGGAAGAAGCATTGAGGGTGTTTACAGTGGGATGAGTCATCAGATCAGGTCCCATGATGACCCTGGAGGCTTGGGGAGAAGAGGGCCAGGCACCATGCAGACACAGTTGGGCTCTTGCTGTCTTTCTCCTGATACCAGAAAGAGATGCAGCCCTGCGCTCAGATCAGAACCATGAGCCAAGGACAACATGTATCCGGGTAACTCCCTGGTCTACAGCAAGGTGACAGAGGAGGCAGGATGACACAGGCCTGGACCTCATTGGTCTGAAGCCAGGAGATGTCCTGTGCAGTCCCACTGCCCTCCACACTTTGTGTCTCAGGTGGCCAGTGCTGTGCTGTTGTCAGCCTGGCTTCCAGAAAGGGAATTGAATAGAGTTTGGGCCCAAAAGCAGGCTCTCCTGAAGAGATGCCTGCAGGGACAGCCATTTGTGCTTCAGTAGGAGCGCCACAGCAGGGCACTCTCCAGGGTGATGCTGAGCCCTTCTGTGCCTGACCCAGAAGCTCTGCACTGTCTGCCGTGATTAAATATCACCTGAGCAGTGAAACCGTGGGCTGCAACAAGATGTCTCCTATGAAGGCCAAGTCTGTGTTGTTCTATGCTCTGGCTTTAAATATTAGAAGAGTTGTAACAGTTTAAATATTAAAATAATGAATCCCGCAATTTTAAATGTCTCCCCAAAATAAAACCCCCTGATATTCTCATTCACGCATTCCAGCATTAAAAGCACTTGATCATAGACTGTTTTGGACCTGAACCTGCTAAGAGGATATTTGCATTTCATGATTACACTTGGACTTGTAGCTAATCACTTCCTGAGGCTAATGGCCACCCATCCTAGATGCTTCAGACAGTTCAAAGGTCAGAGCTGATTGCTTGCTTGATTAAAGTCCTACTTTTCAGACTATGTTCTAATTTGAGATTTGCATTGTACGGTTCCCAAAATGAACGTCCATGCAAAGTTATGGCATTTTGGGTAGAGGAAAGACAGATAATGAATTATAAGTATAGATGGGAAAAATCAACCAGCCCAATGATGCAAATTGACTTTGGCATTTAGTAAAATGACATGCTGTTAACAGACAACACCCACCTTGGCGAAGGAACCAAATGGCCTGCGCAGGGTGATGAGCATATTTTAAAGTGAGTTTTGCTAGGGAACGAGTTGAGAGTCAGCATAACCCTTGTATTAGCAAAAAATCAAGTGATATTGTTATTATTGTTATTATTTATTATTAGTATTATTATTATTAAGGTGCCACCTAATAATTATACCATCTCCAGAAACCTTTATGGAATTGGGGCTGGTGAGATGGCTCAGTGGTCTAAAGCACCTACTTGGAACAAGCTTGGCAAAGCACAGGGACCGCGGTTCAATCCCCCAGCACCACATGCCAGCCAGCCCCGCCCCCTGGTGGGCTGAGCTGGTCACACACACACACATACACACATAAATAAATGTTAAAAAAAAAAAAAGAAAAGAAAAGAAACCTTTATGGCAGGAGATGAGTTTTAGGAGAACCTCAGTGAGCTGAAGATGTTAAAGTTTAGGAAACAATATAATAATTTCAAGATTGCTCGTAGTTTTTTCTTTCACTGCCTTATTTCCACAAGGAAGGAACATCTTTCTCTCCCTGCAAGGATTAGACTCTCTGATACATCATCCTGTACCTTTGCAAGATTAAGTAATGACTGTTTTTACAATGTAATGTAAACATTTGGATTCATATCTGGGACATCTGGATTTGTTTAATCTTTTTGGCTGGGGATAAGGAGTTGGTGATTTGATCCTGTAATTCAAAACATATTCAAATCAATGAAGCTGGGTTTCTTTCAATTCTTTTTGGTGCCATAGAAGTTTCTATTTTAGGTGTCTCTCTGTGAGGCAGACCATCACCTAATGTAATATTGAATCAACTGTTTACATAAGGCCCTAGAAAGGTGTCTATTTTTAAAATGACTTAAGGTTCATTTTGTTTGCACTTCAACATTTCTGAGGAAAAAGAGATATAGAGTCATTTGTGTGTGTGTGTTTGTGTGTGCGTGTGTTTGTGCATGTGTTTGTGTGTGCATGTGTTTGTGTGTGTGTGTGTGTGTGAGAGAGAGAGAGAGAGAGAGAGAGAGAGAGAGAGAGAGAGAGAGCTGTTAGGGTGTATGCTAAAGCTAACGAGTGTGCTGGCTTCACTTAGCTGTAACTCTCTTATTCTCATACATTTATGTACAAGAATGCAAGTACACACTGATATGTAGCAGAGTAGAATTTGAACTCTGGCGCAAGCAAGGACCAGGTCCCTCAGACAGCTTGGACCTGAATCCTGATGAACACTCTCTGAATGGAACGTTCAGACTCCTCTGGCATCACACCAAGGGGAGAATGTGTAGGAAATCTGTATCCCCTGACACAGCAATGGGCTAAGCTTTTCTCTTCCTAATATACGGACTGTCCTCTGGTCATAACCCCACCCATTTGGACAGTGGACATTGCAACTGCGGTTGGACACTGTAGCTGGTCCCTTTTGCGAACTCCCACCCACTGGCTTTCAGAAACATGAACCAGATCCAGCACTTGATGGAAAAATCAATTTCATAATAAATACTCTCCAGAATATTTGCCACTGCTGGTCCACTAAAAAAAAATGAGATTCTTCAGATAAGGTCCCTGGACTTGAATCCTGAGGGATGACATTGGCACTGCTTGCGGGTCTGGAGAGCCAGGTATGTGTGAGAGTAGTGTTTGACGAAGCTGATTGTCGGGCTGCTCCGCTCTGCACTCCAAAAAGCACTGCACCTGCTTATTGTGGTCATTTAGGCAACTGTATGCAACCCTGTAAGCAAGTGCTGCAATGAGCTGAGCCTCAGTGTTTTCACCTGTGAAGTGGGAGAAGAATGAAGGGTGGTAATACCACAAGCTTGACATTTGAGCTTGTGAGCACAAGTGAGTGCTGCCTCCTGGCAATCGGGACGGTCCTAAGTCCTGTCGCCATAAACTCACAGGGCAACCTGGAAGGAGAAGAGAGTGCTTGGGAAACGACAGGATGGATCCGAAAGGGTCATAATTAAAGAGGCAGAGAAGGACTCCAGGCGTACCACTGCCGAGCAGTGACTCGCAGTGCCCGGACTTCCCATTTCTATCTTGGCCATGGCTGTGGGACTGATGCCAAGCTTAACAGAAGGAGGCAACAGGCTGGTGGGACCAACTTTCGAACACAGTGCCTCAGTGCCTCCCTTGTCACTCTGAGTTGTCAACCCTCTGAAACTGCTCGGTCGTGACGATCTCTGACCTGCGGTGGTGACAGCTGCACATGCTGCACCCTAACACTCAGTCGGTTGATCAATCGAAGCAAGCTAAGGGTGCTGCCACATGCACTTATTTGTCAAGTGACCAACCCTAATGAAAAGACCAGGGGACATGACAATTCTTAGGGCAATGACATTGGGGCCACATAGTCTCCTACCATACGAGAATGAGCAACAGTGACAATTAAGCAAGCTGTGAAATGCAGTTTGAGGATCTTCCAAAGACCAAACGTAATTTCTTTCTGTTCCTGCAATTCCACACTCAGACCTACACCCAAGGGAACTGTGACAGGGGTGGGAGCAGGCATTTGTACACCTGGGTCCACAGAAGAATATTATACAGCAGTAAAAAGGTGAGAGCACACCTGGGGCATGTTCACCCCACAGAATACTACTCTGCCTTGAAAGTGGATGAAGGTACAACATGGAAGAACCTTCAAAACACTGCAGGAAGTGAAATAAGACAGGTGCAAAGACAAGCGGGTACCTAGAGAAGGCAAATCCATATATTCAGGAAGGATAGAAGTGGGGTTCAGCTTGGGGAGATAGCTCGGCAATCTAAGCGCTTGTCTGGTAAGTGCAAGGACCTGAGTTCTATCCCCAGTACCCCATGCTGTGCAGCCCTGGAACCCCCAGGCATGCCTTGCTGGCCACCCAAACCAGGCGTGGTGGTGCACGCCTATAATCCTAGTGCTGGGGAGCCTGAGGCAGGACGATCACTATGAGTCCAAGCTGCGGAGGGAGACACTGTACTAAATAAATAAATAAATAAATAAATATTTTATAAAAGAAGTTTCCAGGGGCTGATGGGAGGAGAGGACTTAGTTACTATTTAATGGCGCTGAATTTCTGTCTGGAGTGATGTGCAAGTTCTGGAAGGAGACAGCGGTGACGCTATGCGAGGCTGCGAATGCACGTGCGGCCAATGAAGCTTACGCTACTGTGGTAGACGGTAAAGGTTATGGCACAGGGACCCGCATGATAAAAAGTCAAGTCTGAGACAGTGCTGCAAAGCCGGGGCTTCGTGTTCTCCTACCGCTGTACTCTGACGGTTTGTCAGCCCGTAGTGACCACTCATCTGCTCTGGGTTAGGTCCAATCAACCCCGCAGGAGCCTCCCCTCCAAATCCACCTGCGGCATGCGAAGGGATAAGCGCTGTGGTCTACAGGGATAAGCGCTGTGGTCTACAGGGATAAGCGCTGTGGTCTACAGGGATAAGCGCTGTGGTCTACAGGGATAAGCGCTGTGGTCTACAGAGACAGCGGCCGTCCCCGGAGCACGTCGTCCCTTCAAGTAGGCAAGGTCTTGCGGGCCGTTCAACTCAAGGATGCACCGTGGTGCCCCTTCCTGTTGTGCGAGATCTATCTCATTTCCTGTCACCTTTCATTTCGCTCTTAATTTATATTTTGGGTTTCTCCTAGAGGAGAAACCATGTGATGTTTAAGTTTTTGTGCCTGATTTATTTCATTTAGCATTCTAGCAGTATAAACATGTACTAATAATAAAAAAAGAAAGAACGTGCCATGGTTGTTTAAAATATAGCAAGGAAACCTTGAGTCCCCTGACATCACCTTTAAAAGGAGGCAAGTTTAAAACTCATTTCCAAGGTTAAATCCAAAGAAAACCAGAAAAGCAAATTTCTGTCCTGTGTTTTTAATGGATAGAGAATACTTGTGGCCAATGATCAAGAAATAGAAATTCCAGCTCTCCGGGCAGCAGAGCCCTTCTTGACTGTAGTGTAAGCAGTAGAAAGACTGAATTACTCACCTGGGGCTAATTCGGAGGAGAAGGGCTCGTTGCAGAAGATGGAAGCCAGACAGGGGAAAGCTAAGCTGGCTCCCTGGGTGGGGCCCGTTTCCAGGTGCGTTCACGGCACTCCGGAAGCCGTCTCTGCGGCCAGCAGCCTCGCCCCAGTGGAGCCTGCCCACTCAGAACCGAACTTTCATTTCTTCACGTGAAAGTGAGAGCGGCGCTTGATTTTTCTTTTCGCCTTGCGTCGTGGTCTGCTACGCTCGTGTTCCTTGTAGGTCTCAGCTTCTTTGTCAGCCTGGCAGCCCCAGCCCTCGCGCGTGCCAGGTGGCAAGCCTGTGGGAGCCCCGCAGGGGTGCAGTCCCCCGAGAAGAATTCCCAACAGGACTGCCATCAGTCTCCCTGTTTTCACACGAAGAGAATGAAGGCACTTTTGTGAAATAACTCTCCAATGCATTCTCCTTGGGGTTTTAAATCTCACTTGAGAAAGCAAAAAATAAAACAAAGCAGACAGTGCAGAGAAACAAGCAAGGGCCTGCCTGGGAAGGTAGGCTTGGCCCACGGCACTGAGCCGTCCAACGGCCAAAGTCAAGGGGGCAGCTTTTGCCTCCTCCAGGTGAGCCTCAGGGTCAGAGCACAGGTCCCTGAGAGGGTCAGGGGTAATCATGCCGGGCGGCCATTCCACGTATTTAATTAGGTTTCTCTTCATGGCCAATAAACGTAGCAATGAATAATAAATAGTGCAAGGACCGGCCAAGTAGTCCAGAGGATTAAAGTCCCTGCTTAGGTAGGCCCAGGGGCCAGGAGTTGGACCTCTGGGCCTGTGGTGCCAGCCCCGCTCCCGGGATGCACCGAGACCGCAATTGAGACTGGGCATGGTGGAACGCGCCTGTAATCCCAGCTTTTGAGAGGCTATAACAGGCGAATACTGTGAGTCGGATCTACGCAGTGAGACCTTGTAGATCCTGTCCTAAATACAAATAAAGAAATAAATAGTGAAGGCTAAAACCATCGTAGAATTCACCATCTTTAGTAGTCAGCAATCTTCCACTTGCTATGTTTCCATTTTATTTTATTTTATTTTATTTTATTTTATTTTATTTTATTTTATTGAGAAACAAATAGCAATGAGACAGTTTCAAAACAGGTTAGTAGGACAGTTACAATAATACATTGCATATTATTGTCTTCATAGTAGTTATTCATAGTATAAGATGCCAACATGCTATCCTGTCCAAACACTATTAGTACAAATCTTTCTTCTTATTGAAATAAGAGAAAGTAGCAGTTTATTTATTCTATTTTGTATATACACATACAAAATGGTCCTTCATTTATATCCCCTTTCTTTGTTTATATGCTTCCATTTTAATGTTGCACATGAAAATATTTAACTTCGGCACCATTGTAATCATGGCTAACATGCATTTTTATAAATTGTATTTCACTTCTGATGTTAAGTATTTATTTTTCTTATTATCTTAGTTTTATAAAGAGTAAAAATTAGAATTAAAATAGAAAACATTACAAGTGATACAGATTTTCACTTAACAAATTAATGTGAATTTCACAGTATTTGTTGTAATACACAGTGTTGTCTTCAAACCAGTTGCCATATTACCAGACATATGCATGCAAAAGTGGAAAAAGAAAGAAAAAAAAAATAAATGTATAGGAAATTAAGGAGAGAGGGGCCAGGGAGATGGCTCAGTGAAATAAGTGCTTTCCAGGCAAGCACAAGGGCCTGAGTTCAATCCTCGGTTCAGCAAAAAAAAAAAAAAAAAAACAGAACAAAAAAAGAAGAAGAAAAAGAAAAAGAAGAGAAAAGGTACAAGTAATTGAAAAAAAGAGACAGAACAAATTAGAGCATTGTGTGCTCCTTTCCCTAGACCAGCAGAAATGCACGGTACAGTTGTCCAAACCATCCTGCTTACACACGTAGACAAATCTCTTTCCCCCTTTCCTTTTGAATAAGTTCATTCCCTTTTCCCAGTATCTATTATACCCCTCAGGTTCCATTTTTCTCTTTCAGATTTTTGCACTAAGGAAACAATATGTTTGCACTTGTGGATCTGATTTACTTCACTTAAAAGTATGTTCTCTACTTGCATCCATTTACAGACAAAAGACTCAAATTTATCCTGTTTTATAGCTGAATAATACTCAATTGTGTAAAAATACCACATCTTATGTTTTTAACGACTATAATGGATTTAATTGATCTGACATAACACACACTCAGAAATAGCAGCATTTAGTAAATATTGGTTACAAAGACAAATCCACCTATTGTGGTGGATTTCCTAGTAGTCACCTTGAGTGGTCATACTCCGCTAAACTGAGTGCGGCGCTGGGTGTGGAAGGCCCCTGAGGACTGCTGCCAACAGCATAAAAGAAGAACTGGAAAGGAAGGTGGGTGCTGTTGATCCTCCTGGAGAAGCTGTCCAGCTGGGTTTCCTGATGTCAACTCAGCTGTTATCATCAGAGGAGCTGAGGTCCTCCCTGTCACTGAGGATGGCTGCAGTTCTTTTCAAGCACATTCTGGTCCCCACCTGGAGCATCACTTCCTGGCTCCCGTGCCGATCCCTCACCCTGCTGGTACAGATCCTTCACCCCCCGGCACAGACTTTCTAGCTTCCATCACTGGCTTTTGGGCCTTCCCAGTGCAGACCCTTTATACAGACTCGCATGAGACATTGTCATGGGCTCCAGGCCTTTGGCTGGAATGGTGCAGAATATTACTGTGGGGCCTGGGCCTCCTTTGAATCTCTCATGTGTGGACAGATCTCTTGAACTCTTTCCTATTTGAGTCTGTGGGTAAATATTATAAAATGACCCTATAAATTATGTGTCATGTATTAAATCCATTCTTTTGCAAATGCTGGACACCCATCTACTTCTTTACTTGAAGGTATTGACTTTGTTTACATGTTCATTATTATAAATTATGCTAAATGGGGACATCTGTGTTCCTACTCCTTATAATTCCAGCAGCAAAAGCTAAGAATCAGTATTGTCAGGACAGTAGCTCTGGAACTCATTTGCAAAGTCCCTTTTGGAGAGATGGTATGGATTTACATTGTCAGTAGAGACACTCTAGCATGGTTTGTTATACCTCGGACAGAACAGCTGGTTAATGTCTCTTTGTAGCATTTGTTCATTTAATATGTACAAAGTGTGAGACTTTAATTTGTAAACCAAACATGACAAATTAAAAATAATGAATCAGTAACTTTTGCCTTTCATCTTCATTTAATAAGCCTCTCCCTTATGGCTTGACACAGAACCTAATTAAATGTTAAGTTTTCTTGATAAACCTCATTTTAGCAAGTTAGAGGACTTCCAAATGAGCATGCGCGCATTCTGCATGTACCCTGTGTGGCTGGGAGCCCCACCTGCCCAGGCTCTGCTCAAACACCCTTAGCCCCGTTCTGGGCATGTGGAGGTTGCTGGCCAGGCCAGTTACTGAGTAGACAAAGACACTGCACAGGGCAGGCAGAGGGTGGAGGTGCAGGGGCTACCTTGGCAGGCAGGGGAGGCTCCCAGGGCACTGCACACATGGGTGTTGTTCCTGCTCCCGAGAAACCTCCCTGGTGCTCTAGGAAGTCTGAGAGTGCACCTCAGGCTTAGTGTGCGGCTGAGGGCTCTGAGCTCTGCATGCCACACAGATTAAGTTCCAGTGTCATCACAACATTGTGGAAAGGGTCTCATTTACATTCTGTTTCCAGGTCAGGGGCAGTGCTAGAGGACTTTGCAACTTGCCCGACACTGCTCATCCAGTGCGTTTCAGGGTCAGGTGATCTGGTTTTCCAGCCCCTATTCTCAGGCTTGTCCTTTCCAGGCTAGGCACAAGCACACAGATCCTGGGCTGAGGTGTGACTTCATCAAGGTCTTGAGAGAGTTTGTAAAACCATCGCACTTTGTCTATTTGATTTCTTTAAAAATCAGTATGGAAGAGTCAGTACATCATCCCACGACCTGATGATATACACTGATCAGTTGGATCCCAGTACAAACATCTGAGTTGCAAATAGTCACAGGTGTCGTGTATAAGACTCACTTTGTCAGTGCTGGAAATATAGCTCAGTGGCTCAAGCACTTGCCTGGAAAGCACAAGACTCTGAGTTCGATTCCTGGTGCCCAAAATATAAGACTCATTTTGTTGACATATGAATGAATTTAACTTAGGAACCATTCTCCCGAAGTAGAACTGATGAATAAATTGGGAACTTACTTATTTTAAATTTTTTTACATTTGATTTAACACGTTCCAATTTTATAGAGGAAGAGGGTTCTGTATGATATTTGCATACACATATGTGTCATGCATGGGTTACATCCACACATTCTTTTCTCACCACCCCCGTATGTTTCCTGATGTCTGGTAATTGCTAGTGTATCTTAATGACCTTTAGCAACTTGTTTCATTTTCTACATATGACACAGAACATGCAGAATTTCTCTTTCTGTATCTGACTAATTTCTCTTACTATAATATCATCCAGATTCATCTGTTCTGCTGCAAATGACAGGCTTTCCTTCTTCTTTGGGGCTGAATAACAGTACTCCACCATGCACGCTGCAACATTGTCTTTATCCGCTCCTCCGCTGGTGCACACCTCGGCAGGTCGCAGTTTAGCCTTTGTTGTCATAACACAGGAATGCTGGTGTAGCTTTGGTTTGCCAACTTCATTTTGCTTGACTCCAGGCTGAGAAACGAGATAGCTACAATGCTGATGTTTTAGAACATGAGACCAGAAGCAGGCATTACTGATTCCACCACAAATAAGCAATCTGAGAGTCCTAGACTGCCAGGCTGCAACTCAGGTCTCCTAACTCAACTGTGAAAAATACACTGACTATGCAGGCAATCCCTGGAGGCTGAGGACCAGGTCCTAGCAGGGCATGAGGTGCATGTTCCAAGGGATGACAGAGGAGACAGCCCGTGGAAGCCACGTTTGCAGCAAGGTAACACAGAGCTCTAGGGACAAGCTGGAAGCTAGTAGGGGACTCAGGGAATATTTGCTTCTGGGAGGAGCCTACAGGAGATGCCAGGGCAGTGCGCCATGGACAAGGATGGAGGATTCAGGGTTGGGCATCTCCCTGACTAGGAGAAAGAAAAAGAGTTTGGGAGGAAAGATGAGGGGACTGAAGGTGGAGGTATGGAAGCAACCCAGCCCCTGCAGCCCTGACCCCTGCTCCAACAGCCCAGAACCCAGGATCCCCTTGGCCTGGGCTCACCCAGGAAGTTCCTGTCTGCATTTGCTGCCAGAGGACACCTAAGTCACAGAATGGCAGTGGGGAGAGCCAGGGTGAGGGGCTGGGGTGGCTTGCCCAAAGTGGTTGTTTCTTAGGATCTTCTCATCTGTGGAGATCTATGGAGTACCACTTCCTGCCTCTTGGTTCTCTCTTTTTCCTTATATCACTTCTTCTGTGCTAGGATCAAATTTTTCCTTGGATAAAACTAGGTGGAAATCTGTAGACTAGGAGCAACATGGAGACCCCGTCTCCTGTTCCAGGTTGGGTTGCTCCCCTTTGGCACTGTTCACCTGTGGGGCTGGAGGGTTCTGTCTGAGGTGGAGATAGCAAGCAGTGCCCTGAACGTGTTAGGGGATTCCGCAAGCACCCTGCTCTCGCCTCTCCAGATGTCAGTGGTGCCCTTCCCAGCTGTGGCGAAACAGAATGCACCAGATGTTGTTTGCCAAGCGTCCCTGGGTACAATAATGCCTCCCTTGTCCATTTACAAACAACAGTAGAAAAAAAAATTCGTTTCTTTTACTTTACAAATGGACTTCTAAATAAGGAAATTAAGAGTTTTACAATTTAGAGGTAATCTGTGGCTAACATATTAGCCAGTCAGCTACATAATGAGACGTCGCCTTCCTGCGGCTATCACCTCCAGACAAAGCTCAGTATTGCGCCGTGGAAAGAGAATCAAGCTCAGAGGATCCCTGTCTTCTCCCAGGAAGTGTCCTGAGACTCAGTCTCCCCTGATTCTTGTGCCCAGCCTTGCTTATGCCTCACAGAAGCAGCTGCTGAGCCCCCAAATCTTGGCATCCCATAGTACTGAGCGTACGTATGTTTTGGGAATGAGGCATGCGAGGAGCACCAGTGTAGCAGTGCAAGGGTGAGCGCTAACGTCCGGGAAGTGCTGTGTCAGCAGTACTTCGTGTGAGATTTTTATTTTCTTACCAGATTGTTCATGGGCCTCGCGTTGCCAGCTTGGTTGGAACATAAATAGAAATCTTTACCAACAGAGAGAGAAAGGGAGTATTTATAGAACTGAGGGCTGGATGAGGTCTCTTGAGCTGGACATTACAGGCAGGAGCTCCAAAGATCTGATTATATGAAAATTTATTTTATTTTTTTGCCATAATTTTATTGAGAAACAAATAACAATGAGACAGTTTCAAATCAAAGTGGTAGGACAGTTTCAATAATTAACACACTGCATACATTCTTAGTGGTTAATTGCTGTACAAGATGGGGATTTCATATCTTATTTACAAACACCATTAGAACAAATCATTCTATTCATTAAGAGAATGTAACTATGTATCTATCCTAACCACTTTGAATACACAGATACAAAATGCACATTCATCTGTATACCCTTTTTTTGCTAAGTTCCGTTATTTGAATATTATAGGTGTGCAAACTCAGCAAAATATTCTAAAAGACTCCGGTAGCCCATAATAGTATTGGGTCTTCCACTTAACTGGCAATGTCAGAAATTGTTGACCTGAGTCCCCCACAGCTCAACATAACAGCATGGCTTTACTTCTTATATTTCATTGTTACACTGTTCTGCTGGGTGGTTAAGACCAAGGTAAAGCAGGACCTATGCAACAAGAGTTGTAGCTTTTGGGTCTGAGAAGGAATTTAAAGCTTACTCTCCAGGAAGATGAAACCTCACAGTGATAAGAGAATATAAGGAAATGGTCACCATGTGTATGACAGAGTTGAAGTTGACATAGTAAGAGCCCCCAAAGGCAGTGAGAAAAAGACAAGTATGCTCGATAGAGCAGGTAAAAGGTATAAACGAGGCAAGAGCAGAGGGGTGAACAAACAAAGGAGGAGTAGAGACACAAATGCCAAGGCATGTAGTTAGGGATAGCCAGGTTGCACTGAAGTCAGCTGAGAGGGGGACGTGGAAGAGAACGCCATAGTGGGAGGGTACTGAGGACCGGAAGTTGGGTTGGCGATTTGCCACCAGTACATTTTGAGAACTGCTTGTTATTGAATTCTGAGATCTGAAATCTTTCATTCTTTGACCTCACACTACCACACCTAAATATGTAGCATTAAGAGATAATGGAATATGTAGCCAACATGTAAATTTAGGGAGTGCGTGTGAAGGCAAAATGTGGAAAACTTACAGGACCAGCAAAGTATTTAAGTAAATTACAGTGCAACAAGAAATGGGAATATTCTTGTGCCCATTCAAATATTAATATCAACTTGCATTTATTGATAAAGGATTTTTATAAAACATTAAATGTAATAGTTATCATGTAATGCAAAATAATTTTATCATGTAAAATAATGATAAGAGACTAAGACACTAATGATAAGACACTAATGATAAGAGCAGCAGGGAGCCGGGCCATCTCCCTTTGGATGGGTCATTTCTGCAAGCTGCCTTTGTGTCAGGGACACTGCATTTGCCTTGTCGCTCTGAGGGCTTGCATACCCCCTACTTTCTCACTTTTTGTAGCATTAAAATCCAAATTTACTCCTGCCCTAGGGTTCCTGGTGGGATCCTGCTCCTTTTGTCCTTCCAGTACCACCCAGAATCTGGTCTAAGAAGAATCAGATGCAAAGGAAGCCGCAGGCACCAGTGCCAGTTGCTGTGGGCTGTGCACATCCAGGCCACTTCTTTCTTGTTTGCAGCCCTCTGCTGCCTTGCTTTTATTCAGAATAAAAGCCATAGTCTCCCTAGAGTCCACAAGACCCAGGAGACCCATACTCTCTGACTCTTCCCAATCCTCACTTGATCTGCAGAGCACCTGAGCCCTTCCCTGTGCTTCCCAGAACTCCCAGCCCCTCTGCCTCAGGGTCTTAGCATGTCCTTTCACTTTGTCCATCAAACACATGATTTTCTCTTGCAGCCTTCTGCTCATGTCATTTCTGCAGAGGATCCATCTAAAATAGACCTGCCCTATTGTTTTCTGCCCACAGCATCCTCTTAACCACCTCTTAACACCAATCACCACCTGGCAGTACATTATGCATTCAGTTGTTAATTTATTACTTCTCCTAATTACAGCAAAAGCCCCTCGAGGGTGGAGAGTTTGGCTTGGTCCTTGCCATAGCTAGAGTTATAAAACATGTTTGGTCCATAAAGCAGAAAGAGAGAGGAAGACAATATGGAAACTGAAGCAGAAAACAAAGACAAAACCTGTATAGGCCAAAACTGGTTTTCAGAAAAATCTCATAAAGTGAGTAACTGCATACTGACAGTCATCATACTGACTGATTAAATAAAAAGGAGACACAAATTATATTTGTGATGGCAAGGAAAACAAAGCCTGTCAAATAAATAAAAGTTTTGATTATTGTAAGAGACAGAGATGACCAACTTTATAACAATAATGTAGGAGGTTCCACAAGTGCTGTTGGGGTCCTGCTTGGGCCAGACCCCGTCTCCTACCACCTTCAGGACCAAAGACTACCTCAGGGGTGGAGGCAAAGGCTTATGCAACTTGAGAACCCACCATAGCAAAAGAAAATGCAGAAATACATGATAACAGGGGAAAGAACTTATAAAGTTTAAACCCTGAAAACCCACCAAACATCATGAACATCTTGTACCCAGAAAGCCTACTGGAAATTGTTACTAGTAGCAGCTATTGACTGCACAGCATGCCTGTGTGATGCCCACTTCTCTGGGAGTCTCTGCATGCTCCCGTACTGCATCTTCCTACCAAAACAATTTTGTAATATAATTTTCTGTGGAGAGAATACAAACTAATTCCCTTTTCCCTGTAGCAAGGTAAATAGCAATCATGTGTCTTCTGGGTTTTCAAAAATTAATAATTAGAATAGCTTTCAGAGTCCCCTCTTGTAGTTCATAATTCCACAGTGGTGGCTTCCATACAGTTTGTTTAGTAGGTTGTTTCTTTAAAGAGGAAAAAAATATAGAGAGAGAAAAGGAGGAGAAGAA
>NW_004524584.1:26540311-26543510 GCF_000260255.1 Octodon degus | reverse complement strand
TAAGAAGAATGTATGCAATGTGTTAATTATTGAAACTGTTCTACCAATTTGATTTGAAACTGTCTCATTGCTATTTGTTTATCAATAAAACTATGGCAAAAAAAAAAAGAAAAAGCATAACACACGCGGCTTAAATATTGCAATAGCTTCACTTCTTTTATATTAGAAACCCAAAGTATATGTAAGTTATAGTGCAAACTAAAAAATAGTTCATAGAAAGGAGGGAGACAGATATTGTGTATGTAGGAAGAGGACCAAGGAAAGAAGAGAGGAGGGAGCAGTGGGAAGCAAAAGGGAAGATACTGTGAGACCAATTAATGTGACATGTGTGTAGGTCCATGTACATCTCCAAGCAAGAAACGTAACTGCCATGTGCTGCAAACATGGAAGAGTAAAAATTATAAATTGATCCAGAGGTCATGAGGTTTTCTGTTTTCTTTTGAGTTTTGTATGATTTATGTGATCAGACTTACTTAGAAATAAATTCAAGTGCTTTTCCACTGCTTCTCTTCTGTGTTGCTTATCAGTTTGTCTATTAAAATCTCTGTGAGGAACCCCTTTTTTGGGATTAGTGTAGCTCTAAAGTACAGTTAGGCATCTGGATAATAAGTCCCTCATCATAGTCTTTTCCAAAACACTTTCAAAATTGATCAAGTTTATTCTTCCACACTAAATTAATGATCGGTTTGTAGAGTTTCAAAAGCAAGGGAAGAATGCACAAATAATCCACTTGAATTCTATCTGGAGTTGCATCGTATTATATTTACCATGGACTTGGAAAGCTTTTGGAAGGCTATATTTTCAGGGGTCATTTCTATAGTATGTTACTAGAGAAGTTTCTTTGATGGTGTAGAGTGCCAGAAGCCACGAGGAGGAGGTGTAGTGTGGACTAGGAGGGGAGGAGAAGAGGAGGAGAAAGGGACGGCAGCAGGAGGAGTGAAGCCCTGGCTGTCCCTCTGTCCACAGAGCTCGGAGAGGAGCACAGAGGCTTGGCCTTGGGACAGGGCGGGGCGGTAACTGAGGCAGGACATGGGACTCCTCGGCTGGTCTGAGTCTCCAGAGACAGGACCTGATAGGGCCTGGCCAACAGAAGACCCCAACCCATGGGGCTGAGGGCGTGGACCCAACATCCCAGGCCCAGGCAGGGCTGCGTGCCCAGTGTGCATCCGCCCTTCCAGATCTCCCAAGAGCCCTCAGTGACCCCTCCTGGCAGAGCCCAGTCCTGCAGAGCAGGTGACACTCAGATGTCCGAGGGGCCACTGCAGATGCACCGCAGCTGCACAGCCCCTGTGACCTGGCTTCTCAGCTCCCACAGGCGCCATCCTCCCTCTCTTGGGTCCAAGCACACCCAAGTCTGGACCCCACCAGCCTGTCAGACTGCAAGAGCTGCCCCTCCTCTCCTGGCCAGGAGACCCCACATTTGTCCACTCTCACACCCTGGCCTTGCTGGTACGTCCCTGTCCCCACAGCACCTCTGCAGTTCTGGTGCTGAGCTGTCCCCAGCTGTCGCACAGCCTTGCCACTACCAACCCTGAACGTGAAGCTGGCTGTCAGAGTTGCTTTGTTGCAATCATCGCTTGCCGGTGATGATGGTTCTTGAGGGAGCAAGAGGGAAGGACGCAGTCTGAGTGGCTTCTGCTTTTACAAAATTGTTAATATTAGTTTTTAACGCCTCACTAAGTGTGCTATAATTTTATGCCCTGTTTTTCGTTTTCCTTCTCCTGTGGTCATCAATTTCAGGATACTATGATATGTTCAGGCACGTTTTGCTTTTTTAGTGTTGGCAGTGAGGTTTTGTTCTCGTAGTAAGAGCAGTTTTAGGTGTGTAGTGGTTGCAACCGTCATGGTTTAGCTAGTACAGAGAAGAGCTCTGAGTTTCTCAACTACTTTCACAGTGAAGCTTCCTTGTGATTTTTTTAAAGAAACAATTAGTTCTAACAGGCTTTCTTTCAGCCACACCTCCTGAATCCTTGAGAGCTAAACCAAAAATGGTTTGGGCTTTGCAACAGTGATTTGTGCGGTATGGGGTTAAGGTAAAGGTAACATGTTGGTTTTGCCTGGCATGTTATGGAAGGAAAAAAAAAAAAAAAGCTTTTGGGATGTCAAGTCTTTCTGTACAGATACATGATGTGTCCATTTATTGAAGTCTTCTTTTATAACTTCAATAAGATATTAAGGCTTGAATATATAGTTCAGTTTTCTGGCGTTTTTGATATATTTATTCTTAGCCATTCATAGCTTTAGTAACAATCATGAATAGAATTCTCCACTTTACTTTTGAAATGGCTTTTACTAGTACAGAGAAGAGCTGCTGTGTTTCTCAACTACTTTCAGAGTGAAGCTTCCTTGTGGTTTTTTTTAAAGAGACAATTAGTTCTAACAGGCTTTCTTTCAGCCACACCTCCTGAATCCTTGAGAGCTAAAGTCAGATTCCCTCCGCAAGGCAGTGGCGCTTTCTCTCCCATCCAGTTTCCATACCATCCTCCCAGCAAGGCTGGGAAAGTGGGCAGAAACCCTGCTGTCCTGTATCCGGCTTTCGAATCAGGATGCCGTCATCCTGAGAGCTCCCTGGGACCTCAGATGCCATTCCTAAAGTTCTGTTTTTATTTTATCTAGTGAGTTTCCAACTTACAGCTACATTGAGTAAAGAGGAATTATCATGGAATATATATATATATATATATATATAATAGTACAGTGTCTGTAAATAATAAGATGTGCTTTAGTTTTAAATGTTTTTATTATAACAATCTAGAAGGGTAAGTAGGCCTTGGGCTACTGGTTGGACATGTGTGATTAATCAACAATTTGTTCTCTATTCAATACAGTTTTTTTTTCTGGGACCTGGGATAAGCACGTGCCTGGCAAGTGCAAGATCCTGAGCTGAATCTCCACACTGCAAAAATAAATAAATAAAATAAAATTCTTTTCTGGGTGTGATGTGATTATTTTGAATTTTTTAAAAATATAATATTGTTATATTCTCTAAAGGTGAATCTTTCCAACAAATATAAAGACATGCATAGTAGATATAATAGATGATAGAAGACTTAAAATACTTGCAGTAGAATACAGTGATTACATACTACGTAATATGTGTTACGTATTTAAACATACACATTGTATACTATGGCTCAATCTACATATTAATTTTAAAAAAGAAGATGGCTAGAGGACATACATAGAAAAAATAGAAGAA
>NW_004524584.1:26521219-26531112 GCF_000260255.1 Octodon degus | reverse complement strand
TTTGATTTGAAACTGTCTCATTGCTATATGTTTATCAAAAAAACTTTAAAAAAAAAAAACTGTAGAAAAAAAAATAAATAAATAAATAAAAAAAATAAAATAAAGTGTCTGCTGTGAGCCTTTTGTATTGAAAGCAGAGGCCAAAGTAGGTATTTCTTTCCTTGAAGTTGTTTTCAGCTATTTGGTGGCAGACAAAAAAGGCTGGTGAAGACAAGGCCCAAGCTGCAGCCCCAGCTCCAGGCTCTGATGGCCAGCAGCCTTGCCTGCAAGCTCTCCAGGGTGCCCTAGTGCAGACCTCAGGTTTGCTGGCCAGAGCTTCAAACAGAGCAACACACACCCACAGCACAGGCCTGCAGGTGGGAAGCCTGAGCTCAAGCTCTCGGCAGAGCTGGTCTCCTCTCCAGGCTTCACTCCTTGGCTTGTAGGTGGCACCTTCTAGAGAGGTCCCCACAAAGCCACCTCACTGTGTGTGTCTGCATTTTCATCTTCTTTTCTTATAAGAACACCTTCCTGGCCTTCAGTAGGTTTGGCTCACCTTAATGACCTTTTCCATGGCCTTGTCTCTAACTACTTTCACTTTCTGAGGTCCTAGGGGTTGTGAATTCAACATAAAAATTTTCAGGGAACAAAATCCAGCCCCAAACAAACGAGAAGCCATTTTTTTGTGTTTTTAAAGGAAATTTCTTCTGCAGCTATTTAAAGTAAGGTCGTGGATATCTTCTGAGTGTTCCCCTGGGGAAGTTTGTGCTACCAACCTTCTATCTGAACAGGAAGGGGCATCTACCACCCACACTGAGATGGTGTGGAGGAAAAGCATTTGGTCCCCAGAGCCCTTGCCAGGGTCAGAGACCTCCCTCCCCACAAGGAGAGGACAGGAGGGATTCCTCCCCTGCTGGAGGCTGCAGTGTCAGGTTATCCAAGGTCTGTTCATCTGCAGGGTACGGCCCCGCTGTGCTGGACCATCAGACGATGGTGCTAGGTGCTAGGGACCGGAGGCTGTTGTGCTATGCCCACCCACCCTGTGCTGGAGGAGCGCTGAGGATGATGGGAAGTGGAGACTCCAGACAGGGCCGGAAAAGTCCCGATCCCCTGAACCTCCATGGCTTGCTCGCAGGTCCTCACAGAGCGGAAGTCAGCCTCAAAGCATCATGGTCCTGTACGTGTGGTCAGCTGATGGCTCGGAAACAGCCCCACAAGGATGGCTGCGTCCGGACCCTTAGCATCCAGAAATGTTACTTTGAACAGCAAAAGGGATTTTGCAGATAAAACTGCATGAAAGTCTTGAGGTGGGAGGTTATCTGGACTGTCTAGAAGTTCTAATGGAAACACAGAGGCTGAATCAGGAGGAGGGAGGGTCAGAATCAAGGAAGGGGTGACAATTGAAGCAGAGGTCGGAGAGGAGAAAAGATGCTGGCCTTCTGACTCTGGTCAGGTGCTGGATGTAGCACAGGGAAAAACTTACCAAATTATATACTTCAGTTTTGTCCAGTTTTCCTGCGGTGACCCAAAGTTTTATTGCTTTAGATATCCTTACAAATCTTTCAAAACATACTTCCAAAAAAGGTGATTTTTGAGCAAACCACTATGTGTTTGAGGCCAGCCTGGGCTACAATGTGAGCTCAAGGCCAGCCTGACCAGCATAACAAGATCTGTCTCAAAAGCAGGTGGCCTCCAGAAGTCCGGTCACCTCCTCCCTCAGAACTCCTAGGAAAACACAGCTGTGGTGATGCCTGATTTTACTCTGGAAGCAGGTTGGGATTTCTGGACTCCAGACTTTGAGATCATTTGTATTGCTTTCAGTTCAGTAATTTCTTACTATAACAATCGGAGACTGGGACAGTCTACAGCAGCTATAAATTCAGTTAAGTTATAGTGCTTTGGTCTAAGAAACCAAGGTATTTAACTGCAGTGCATGAATGTATTCATAATAAAAATATGAAGAATCATTTTATACTTAAATCTGGAAATGAGTTGGCAAGAATCAGGAGCATAGGCAGGTGGAAATATGAGACACTATTGATTTGTCACCTGGCCTATAATTGCACACATTTGAGGACCCAAGTGATACAGAAAATTTACAAGCCACCTCCTGGCTCCAGCAGATCATGAGATAATCTGACACGACCACCTTCGACCCCTTAGTCCAGTGGTGGCAAACCTAAGGCATGCATGCTATGGTGGGCTGTTTGTATCATGGAAATCTCTGAAGGTCTCACTATCACCACACTAGTCCAAGCCAGCATTTCAGAAATCGGAAAGCACGTTCAGTAGCAGCAGTAAACCAGCAAATATTCACGGTCTCATGGATGATACATACACGGTGCCTGGTGCTGCTGCTAATGCTGGCCTTTGGCGTATGAGCTGCCACAAATACTCTGAAAGCCAGGAGTGTGCCCATGTGCCGATAAAACTTTATCAACCAAAACAGGTGGCAGCCTGGATTTGCCCCTGCCCCTGCTATGCCTGCTGCCTCTCCCTCAGTCCACTTCAAGCCAGTCCTCCAAGAAGCCACTGTCTTGTGACCTATCTGATAACACAGCCTGAACTCTGGGGGTTTCGGCAGTCCCCACCTCTGTGACTCCTGACGCATACAGGTTTCTCCGTTTCCTTCTTCCTACCCTACCTTCCCATCCGCATGAACCTGTCTTCTTTCCTTCCAAGATCCTCACTTCCACTTGGCAAGAGTAAAGGAAATAAGCCCTTTTTCCTTTCCTGGTTAGACCACAGGAAGAGGATCAAGCTTTTCCCCCAGGTTCTCCTGCACATGGGTGTTATCAGCAGTGTGTTGGATCTACAGATCTACATACATTCATTGCTTGGTAAACTGCTGGTAGTTTTCACACTGCATAACTGGATCTGTCTTTATCAATATTCTCAGTGCCTTAAAAAGTCACTAGGAGTTGCATGGCCCACAGAGAGCGCTGCAACAAAACAGAGCTGATGGGAACAGGAAGGTGCTGTGGAAATCCGCACGGGCAGCGTGGGAGCCAGGCTGGGCCTCCAGCTCCCCTTGCACACGGGGACTGCAGTCTGTCACTCATGTTGCCCTGACCTTCTGTTCACAGTCGCTGGTGCAGCAGGAGTGAGATCCCTAGATGTGAACTAAACAGACTAATTTTGGGGACACAAAGTGACTTTCATGGTTTTGTGGCACCTCCTCTTCTTTTAGCATCAAAACAAAAGGAAATCAGCCTGTCAGCGCTCACGAGCCTGATCTTTGGCTGCCTGGCTCACTCTGAACGGATGGAAATCTTCAGCATCTGGACCAGAGCTTCCAACTGCCATGTGTCGGGCTTAATTGTAGCAAAGAGAAGGTTTAATAGGTTCATCTTGAGCCAAAAGGTATAGTCAATGGCAATATTTTTATTCAGCAATGTTTATCCTTCTAAATCTATGAACTTAGAGTCTGAAAAGACTCACAGTCAAAGTTACAGAAATGGCAAAGCATGCTATTTTCTCCCTTTTCCTCCTCTGGCTATACCGCCTTCCCTCATCCACCCACATAGGATTGCAGTCTTCACCCACCTGGGACGGCAGGAGCCTAGGAAGCCAGGAGGAGCAAAGGCGTCAAAGGCGGAGGGAATCTGATCCTCAAATTCTGTTTCTTGCGCCTGCAGAAGGGGGGATGCTGCAGGCTGAGGCTGGGGAGCTGAACTAGGGGACACCCGGGCAGAGAGGGTGGAGGAGCTCACACCTGACCACAGCACTGCCAGTCACAGGCTCCTCGCTGGCCACGGTCTTTGCAAATTTTCAAAAAGAAACAGTACAAACTTTATGGTGCTGGCAGAGAGGTGTTTTTTCACCTTACATATGAAATCATTTTAATTAATTTACCTGGAAAATATGAAACTCCAGTGTGTGAAAAGTAAGTACATTAAACAATCTAGCATCCCTCCCCCACTGTTCTGAGACAAGTTTTTCTTTTAAAAAATTTACATAAAGTCTCACTTTTTAATTTTAAAGAATAAAAACAATAAAAAGATACAGAATTTCAAAACAAGATGTTAGGAAGTTAACAATGGTTATGCTGCCTGTTATCTTCAAAATTGTTCAGATTACCAACTATAGGCATATAAGATTGATCAAACAATATGAGGACTATCCCTTTCAATCAACTGATAGAAATTAGTAATGCAATTATCTTAGCTTAGATACATTCCCCTTCTTTTCTCTTTCCTCCTTCCCAGTTCCTTTTGAGAAGTTGCTTTCCCTTTCACAAGATCCATGGTACCTTTTGGATCTTATGTACTCTTATACTTTCTTACACTAGGGAGACACTGCAATATTTATAGTACAAACAAGGCTGTGAGAACCCATTCTGAGTTCTGGGGATGCATCATGAGCTCAGGGACTCATAGGGTCAGAGGCTTCTTAAACTCAGGGCTTCAGCCAATGAGGATCAGGATTTATTTTATTATAAAATTCTGTGGTTAGCCAGGAGTGCTGGTACATGCCTGTAATTCCAGCATCCTGGGAGGCTGAGGAAAGAGATTCACAGTTTTAGGTCCAGCCTGGGGACTTTAGTGGCTTAGGGAATCCCTGTCTCCAAATAAAAAAATAGAAAAAGGCTGGAGATGTAGCTCAGCGTGAAGGTCCTGAGTTCAAATCCCAGTACTAACATACAAATGAGGGTCTTTATGTTTTAAATAAGCGTTCTTTTACCACAGATTTCTCAAGCCTTGGCATCCATAGGAACAATTTCAATATTAAAAGTTGTAGCTTGGAACTTTAGAGAAGTCTGAATTCTTGGCATAAAGGAACATCTTCATGTCAGGAAGCAGCCAGTGAATGTGGGGTTTTATTTGGAATTTGCACAGGGAAGTGTGAGGGGAGTGTGTGTGGGGCGGTAAAATAGGCCCTGATCATTTCCTGGCCTGAAGTTCCTTTTGCAAACACGTTCACTTCATTGTCTCTGCCCTTGGACTTCCTCTAAAATCACATCCAGATACCTTCCTCCTCCAGCGGAGTCTCAGAAAGCAGGTTCCTGGCACTATGGAGCAGGAATTTAAGACCTGCAGATGAAGTAAAGGGGAGCAGCTCAGGTCTTAGGTTTGGCAACTGCTATTATCAAATGATAGGCTTCTCCATGGTGAAAGACACAGTCCAGGCTGAGCCCTGGGTGCTTACGACAGATGGAGTGGCAGATGAGCAGAGAGAAGGAGACAGAGCAAGAGCAAGTGAGAGCGAGAGCGAGAGCGAGAGTGCACTGCATTAGCTTCCAGCCTTAGCTTCCAGCTCTGTCCCCCACAGCCGGGCCCTTTGGGGTTATCTCCTGGAGCAACACAGGGTCATGGAAATGAGTCCTTTGGGGAGCAGGCTGGCATCATCTGTCAGTGCCAACCAGAGCTGGCCAGCACTCAAAGTCCTGATGACAGACCTTTGCGGTAGGGGAAAGACCTCTGCATAGGGCAAATCTGAGTACAGCATGGGCTAGAGGCACTTATAGCTGAGGAGCAGGGATCATGGATGGACAGTGAGCAAGAGGCAACCTCAGAGACACAGGAGACTTTGGTCAACTCTGTCCCTAGCAGGATTCCTGCTGAAGACAGCTCAGGTGGGCAGACATCACCTGGAGGTGGCAAGAGAAGGAACCTGGCCAAGTGGGCAGCTGATCTTGCCCCAAGGGTGGGGTTTCTTGTCAAACAGACTCAGCAAACTTCTTGCTTAGAGGGGATTTTTCAAGGAAGGGGTAGACCAACCTAGAAGGGCTCGTGTAAAGTGTGGAGAAGAGAGAAGCCTTGCCGTATTTCAGAGGCTCCATTTTCCATCTTGCACAGCAGCATTAAAAGGATTAATCTCAACAAGTGTCAGAGAAGAAACGGGGAAATGAATGCATACTTCAGACCTCTGAAGTGTCAGTATAAATTTGTGAAAATGTTTAAAATGACTGTGTGCAACTGTGTTGTCTTGGGATTGGCACAGGGAGTGGGATTTCCAAAGGAAAAGCTTTAATTGGTTCCATTTCCCACTCTCAAGTCACCGTTTTCGTAAAAAGAAAATACCGTGTGAGAAGTCTTTTAACAACACGTACTCATTTTCCACAGGACCCGGGACTGGAGTCATCAGACATGCTCAAGTTTAGTACATTTCTGGAACTAAGTAGCAGTGGTGTGAGCGTGACCCAGAGGGTGCCTTTAGTGCCACAGAATTCAGCACTTTCAAGGGCTCCGTGGCACATGTCATGTCGTCTGTCTTGCTACAGTGGCCACATGTCATCGTTCGGTTTGTGGGGCAGCAATTAGGCACCTTTGTTTTAAACCAAGGGCAAGGGTCGACTGACATTTTGATGAGTTTGTAGTGATTGACAGCACTGTGACTAGGAGGATTATATGTGAGTAGGATTTGGTAAGAGAAGAAACTTCACAGTGCACTCTAATTCCTTGGCAAAAGCATAGCTTCCGAGCTCATCTTTAGTATTGCTGCAGGAATACTAAACGTTGTGAGGGGCACGAAAGTACAGAAGTCATCCAGAAAAACCAGAGCTGACAATTATTTATTTTTGTTGTTGTTGTTGTTGTTCTATTTTTTTAAGGAGAACAAAAAAAAATAGTGAAAAAAAGAAACAATGTAGAATTTCACTAAACAAAACAATAGGAACTCAACAATGTTGCTGTATTGCACATTGTCGTCCCCAAATTAGTTGTTCAGATTATCATGCAAAAGTAGTCCAAAAAGTTATAAAAATTAAAAAGGAGAAAGGAAAACACGATATATTAAGTGCTCCTTTCGATAGACCAGCAGAAACCAGCAGCAAAGTGATGCAAGCTGCTCTGCCCATTATAATCAGAAGGAACCGGGCTTCTGAGCCAGCAACTGCTTTTGGCATGAAAGCACCTTCGTTTAGGAAACACTGCTTCGTGAGCAAATGATATCTGGCATGAAAAGATCCTTTTCTTATCAGAAACAGCGCTGCACTTGTAGTCTGGATCCAGGGTCCTTTTCCTTTGTTTGAGGAGCAGGTCCAAAACTTAAATAAAGGACTCCAGGAACAGCGCAGCTACTTCCTGACTCGCTCCCTCCCTTTGCTTGCTGCAATGTGGAACAGGACAAAATGAGTGTTTCTAGCAAATGCCAAACTGATTTGCATGGAAAAATAATTCACTTAATAAAATTAACAAGTTATGCTGAGCCCCTGCCAGCTGCAGTATCAACTTCATTTTTATTTCATTTTCTTTTTAAGTTTATAGAACTGCAGTACCATGCATATGTTCCATCCTCTCTGCCTGGAGAGGAGAGGTTGGCTTTATGATATCATAAACAAAACTTCACTGAATGTTTCCAAGTTTGATGAAAGCAGGAGGTATTCTGAAGTTAATCCAATGACACTACATTTATTAGCATCTTAATACCCCTCGATCTCCTTAGTCAATAAAGCACAAAGGCAGTCCCTCCTCATTGCAATCCAAGCTACCTCTGGTGTTGAAGAAATGACTGCTTTTCATCTGCTGCCCGGGAAGATGGAGGAACCCTATCTGGGTTTCATCAGCTCACCCACCTAATGGCTTGGCTCTTTCTCTCTGATTCTTATGCACAAATGCAGAAAGCGCTTCAGATTTCCTTAGCGTTGTGATCCTGCTGCGATTTTTCTTTAGGACTTCTTCAAGGAATGGCACTGGACAAATAAAAGAAATGAAGATAAATTACTGCTGAGCACCCAGGAGCCGCTTCGTGTGCAGAGTGATGGGGTTTTTCGCTTGTCCAAGCTTTAGCCAGGGTCCTGAACTGTCCTGGAGGCTCCTGTGCACAATTCCTTGTAAAGTCAAGTTTAGGGAGGAGAAAAAATACTGTCAGTACCGGATGAGCTCGCCCTCCACCATCCCACCGGGCATACCCGACCCTTCCTCTGTGCAGACGCAGCCCTCGGCCCTGGTGTTTCTGCGTGGAGCCTCCCATCCCTGACCCCGCCCCGCTCCTTGGCTGCCCACATCCGCTGTGCATGCTGTACTTGGGGACGGCCGATCTCTCTTCCCACTCTCGCAGTTCCCCTTCCCTCTGGCGATCCTCCCCGAATAGTCCTTTTTCTCTGTGCTGTAACAGTATCCCTGAATAACTTTATTTCCTTAGCAAAAGTGAATACATATGCCCGTCGGGATGGAATGTGACTCAGTGTGACAACAGTCGCCCATTGCAAAGCATGGTTTTGATTTTGCTGTCTGGCTCACCGGTGGGTGTACGGGTCCCCAACCTTGCAGAGGGCATTCGGAACCACACACAGGAAGAAATATATGTGGCTATCGTCAGCACCTTGACTTCCTGACTCTCCTCTGCCTACATGTAAGCCACAGCGATAGCACAGCATTAAGAGCCTCTCCTTATGGAGACCAGTACATACGTGTGTGTGTGTGTGTGTGTGTGTGTGTGTGTGTGTGTGTGTGTCCCACACCATCTGTTGCTCCATTCTACAGTTTACCAGCCACTGAGTAGTTCCTGGCATGGACTATTACAGTGCTGCCGCTAGGAATGTTTTACACAGACTTCGTAGTCACGCTGGCTATGAGCTTTAGAATAGAACTGCTGGGTCACAGGGCATGTGGAATGCGATGTCACTCCAAGCTCATTTTAACGCAGTAACACTTCAGTGTACAAAAGTTCCACATGTCTTGTGCTCCTGCTGCCCCTGCAGCTTTTCTTTTCCCTCTCACTGTCCTAGTGGACATGTAGTGAAATCTCCTTGTGGTTTTGCTTCACATTTCCCACAGCCTCTTGAGTATTTTGGGTGTGTTTATTTGTCATCTGGAGTGTCCTTTTCTATGAATTACCTGTTTATAACTCTTGCTCATAGTCCCATTGGGTAGGCTACCTTTGTGCTCAAAGCTTTGCAAAGCCTCTTATATATCCTGGATACAACTTCCTATTTGGGTCTGTATTTTGCAAAATTTTCTGTCACTCCACAGGTTTTCTTTGCAGCCTGCCACTAGTGCTTTGACAAGTAGAAGTTCTTCATTTTAATGTGATTCTGATGTTTTTATGATTAGTGTCTTGTGAGTTTTTTTAATCCCATTTCCTTCATGGTCAAGAATATGTTCTTCTCTTCTATCTAAAAGATTTCCTGCTTTACCCTCCATGTGATATTTTCCTTATGGCTGTCCAGTTGGCATAACACTATCAAACATAAGAACACCTCTTCCATTTGTCTAGCAGGGTTATTTGGTCACATGTTGGGTCTTGCGGCTAGGCTTTCTGTTTTGCTACATTGACCTGGTCATCTACCCATGCACTGTTGGGCCTCAGAACATGGTGTCCTAAAAGTGAAGTCCTCAGAAGCGATTTGTCCTCAGCCTCCTCCTGCCCTCCTTTCTTATCTCTCTCTTTTTCTCCAGAAACAAACTACAGAAACTAAAATTACCCTTCTCCAAGTGGACCATAGAAATCAGACCCCCCTTCCCCAAAGCTAGTCACAAAATGGAAAACATCACTCTTTTTGTCACCTCTCTGCGGAAGAGCTGGCAATAAAGATACGCTTTGACCCCTACTGTCTGGTTGTGAGCTGGGAGTCCCAGGAGGAAGGAGTGCTGCATAGAGAGACCAAGAAGAACCAGGACCAGCTCCACTGTACTCCTTAGTCTGTCCATCACCATTCATTCACACCTTTCATCCAGTCACATTTCTACTGTCCCTGGTTCCTCAAATCCAAGCTTTAAATCAGATCGCTTTCCTTGTTCTTCTTTTGGGGGGAGCTTCATTCTGCAGGTTCTTCTGTCTTGTACAAGTGTGGTCAAAAAAGGCTGTCATGCTCTGCTTCTGTTAATTTCTTTTGTTTTAGGAACTTCAGCCATGACCCTCATGCTTAATTATCACAGCTTCACAATATGACTTGTATTGTATTTTAATATAAGTTTATTACACATTTGCTGAAAAGGCCTCAATGGATCAAAGGATACTGAGCCTATTTG
>NW_004524584.1:26516408-26521119 GCF_000260255.1 Octodon degus | reverse complement strand
TATTTAAACATACACATTGTATACTATGGCTCAATCTACATATTAATTTTAAAAAAGAAGATGGCTAGAGGACATACATAGAAAAAATAGAAGAAAGTGAAAATGGTCAATAAAATTGTAAATATAAGTTCAATCTCACTTGTCATTTTAAGGGTGTACATTAAAATGAGATTCATTTTGCTTTCAAAATGCAACATTTTAAAGGTTTGAGCATGGTCACCCCTGTAATCCCAGTACCCTGGAAGCTGAAGCAGGAGGATCAAAAGTGTGGCCCCAGCCTGGGGCAATTTAGTGATTTAGAGAGTATTTGTCTCAAAATAAAAATACTGAAAGTGTAGCTCTGTGTGAAGGTCTCTGTTCAGTTCTGCTAACACACACACACACACACACACACACACACACACACACAGAGAGAGAGAGAGAGAGAGAGAGAGAGAGAGAGAGAGACAGAGACAGAGACAGAGACAGAGACAGAGACAGAGACAGAGACAGAGAAATAACAAATAACATCTAACATTGGGAAGGACATAAAAAATAATGTGTTTGTGCGTCTAGAGAGCAAGTATAAGCCTGTATAACTTTTTAAGAGTAATTTGACTTCCAACATTGGATTTCTAATATTAACATATGATCACTTAAAATTCTCCTCCTAGAAATCTCTGCAAAATCCACAGCATAGATGGTAATGCTGTATCCAGGTTTTCACTGTTACAGTATAAGGAATAGTAAAAGGAGAAAAATATCTTGAATGTTCATGGAGAAGGAGCTGTTACGCAAACTGCCATCACGAGGACAGGAGTATAGAATACCCTGGGGACCTCGCCACTTGCGTGTACATGGACTCTGGGGATATTCATGGATGAGCAGAGGGCAGCTGGCATCAGACCAGCCTGGAAGTGTGAAGGCCTCATTTTGGTGGATTCAACAGAAGAAAAGGTGTACTGGGGAGCCCACGCGTTCTGAGACACCTGAAGACCTGAGCTGCCAGGAAACAGGCCGCAAGCACACACAAGAATAGTGGGGACTCTGTGGTCATCAGGCTGGGATGCTACAGCTGTGTGACGCCCAGCCTCGACGGCAGCTGCCACATAAGGTTCCTGGCCCTCCCCGCCTGGGGCTGACACACAGCACTGTGGCTCCAGAGGGAAGCACCTCTATCAAAAGTAGATCAGAATGGAACTTCTTTCTTGGGCTGATCAACTAAAGAACTGTATGGAGTAGAGCGATTGGGTGAGGATTAGCGTGCCTATGCAGATCTAGGAATAGATTGCATGAACAGCCATAGCATTGTGCACGTGTGTGTATGTGTATGTGTATATATATGTGTGGTATTAGGGACTGAACTCAGGGCATTTGCAATGAGCTATACTCCCTACCATCTTTCTTTTTATTTTGAGGTGGGGGTCTCACTAAGTTACTGTGTTAGTTGATACATTGTGTCAACTTGGCTGAATCAGCTCCCTGCAGCATGGGGACTAACCCTACAGGTGGGCAGGGCCCAGGAATTGAGAAAGGCAGGAAGCCGCCCTGCCTGGTTTCCTGCCGCCCCGCCCCGCTTCCGTGGAGAAGTCTCAGTCTTCGGAGGAGCTTGATCTTTGCGGTTGCACCACTTTGGAGGAGCTCCAATCTTCACTGTGGAGTGCCGGTCTTCGCAGTCAGCGCAGAAGGAAGAGAGAGGCTTGATGGACGCCGCTGCAGCTGCTGCTCCTCCTCTGCTCTTCATTGTTTTCTGCCACATGAACTGCTATCGTTTGCCTTGGAGCCAGCAGAATATGGACTCAACCCTCTAGTAACTGTGAGCTAAATAAACCTTTCCTTCCTTCATTTTGGGTGTCTGATATTTGTCCCAGCAATGAGTAAAAAGTAACTAAGACAGTTACCAAGACTGAGTTTGAACTTCTAATTTTGCTGCCTCAGCCATCGAGAGTACTGGGATCCCACGTCTGGTCCGCTGCACCCAGGTCACTTTCATCTTCTTAATAGGGAAGCCAAACAGTTTAGCAAAGCCCACAGGAAAGAGTGGAATTTCATCACTGAGGAAGGAGCCTCACTTGTTTACAGAGCCTCACACATCCGGCCACTGTGTGCCACTCTGACCTTGGGTCCTTTGTCAACTCCCAGGCCCCACCCACCTTCTTGTTCCCAAAATTCCTCAGCATCACTGCCACTTTGAGTTCCTTGCACTGAGCCTCTTTGCCTAGAATATTCTGTCCTCTCATCACCCCAACATCTCAGACAATTCACTCCTGTTCCAAGTATGTCCCACAGCTTCCCACTTAGTGAAGCCATGCTTACCTGAACCTCTTACCGGCAGCCCTATACTTTCCCAAGTTCCTGCCCCTCTCCAGGAGGGTCTCCACCTGCTCTCTCAGTGGGCTCCTAGCTCCAGGAGGGAGGGAACCCTGATGACTGCCTGACAGTGACCGAGTGTCTGTATGTCATAGACTTCTCATAAATATGGATTGAAGGGATGACCCATGGCAATAGCTGGCAAGGCCATCAGCTACGCTTGCCTTTTCAGTCTCTGTAGGTTTGTCTACAGGGATCCATCTCTTGTTAAAGGACTATTCCCTGGCGGTTCTGGAAGCTGACTCAGCACTGGCCAGGGATGCTGGAGACCTACTCCTCACCAGCCTTCTCTGAGCTGGGAGCCTTACACCAGTGCACAGGAGAGCAGTCAGCTGCATTTGGCATGCCATTGTGGTGGTCCAAAGCTCTCTTGGGATTCAGCTTGCCAACTCCAGGAACTTCTAATAGCCCTAGAAGATCCAGTTGCTGTTACATGCCTGGATCTCCACCACCATGACTGTCCACGTCTAGACACCGTGGATCTCAGGCCAGCAGCAAAGAAAGGCCCAGAATTCATTCCTCTGTGTGCTGATTGAATGTCACGCATGTCCCTTTGGTCTATATGTAGTCCATATGTGAAATCTAAATTGAGCAGCTGTTAGGAAAAAGAACGTACTGTGCGACATTCTTATAAGGAAATTGCTCCTCGGGCCCCAATTCTCTTCCTGATTGCATAAAGATTCTTCATCAGGAAAACACCTTAACCTTTTTCTCCTTTGATCATAAAAAATAGTGGCTGTAGCTGTGACTTTGGCAGTAGGAGATTTTTGATATCATAAAAAATAATCCCACATATTTGTCTTTCTTTGTCTGGTACTACATACAGTAGAAAACATGTAGATTTCTTAAGAACATATCTGGAGTCACAGCTGGGTGACACCGCTGGGTAAATATTTGCCTAAGACTCAGTGTTCCGTAGTGTATGATTCACCTCTTTGATTACTGAATTGAATGCCTTACTCCACCTTCAACTTCCAATGAGAATTTCTGAACACTGCCACAGCTCTATCCAGCATGAAAAATAAGGGTGGACATGGTCCCATTGTTCAATCTGGGTGTAACATCACAGAAAAATGAGAAATAAGAACAGGTGTCACAGAGACTCTGTGGTTGGGAACTCAGGGGAAAGGCAGAGCTGTGTGCTTTATTCTGGGGTGCTGAAGGGAAGCTGTTACCAGGACAGACCTTTGGAAGGAAGAGAAAGAAGAGGCTGTCTGTCGGCCCAACTAGGGCCTGAGGAACCAGAGTGGAAAGCAGAAAGGCACGGAAATCCTTCCTTGGCATGGCATGAGCAACAGCAAAGTGACTACAGCTGTACTTGAGTGGATTAAAGCACAAAGCAAATGTGTGTTTCCTTACAAGCCTCGACAAGCTTGCACGGGAGAGATGAAAACTTGATCCAGTTCTCCTTATAAACTCAGTATCTTTGTCCAAGTATCCAACAGAGAAAAGGGAGGCAGTGGGACACCTATACAATCCTGGGGGGAGGACTGTTACCCACCCAGTGAAGCAGCACCGATGTAGGCAAGGCCCAACACTGGCTGCTATTTTTAAGGCCAAAAATTTTCCCCTACAAAGAAGCTTCAGGAGGTTCAGCTAGAGCTCCGGTGTTTTGTTTCACAGCTCAGAGCCCAAAAGCACTCATTCTGTTTGATGGTCCCGTCTGGTGCCCCTCTTGTCTGATGTCCGGGGACTTCTCTGCTTTGCTAGATGCAGCTCTGGTGGCCCCCAGACCTGTGCCCCCAACTGCAGGGAGGTCAGAGGCTATCCTGGTCCGCCGTCTGTCTTATAAGGAGAAGGGTTATCTGGCTTACAGCTGCAGTCCATGCCCAGGCCCTGCTGCCTTGTGCTATAGCAGCGCAGCGTGGCAGAGTAGGATTGTTCTCCTAAGACCAGGGAGTGAAAGCCAGGGAGAGGAAGAGATTAGGTCCTTCGGTCCCCCTCAAAGGTACATCCAGAGGAACCTGGAGACCTCTTTCTAGGCCCAGCTTCAACTTCCAGCCCCTCCCTGCAGCACCAAGCTGGGACTCAGCATTTACCCATGGACCCTTGGGGACCCTGCAGATCTGCAATGGTCTGCATCTAAAGTGTCTGCTGTGGAGTGTGCGGAGAGTTTCCTGCTACCCTGCGCCGGTGGGACCAGTCCAAGCCCAGGCGCAGCGTGGGCCGGACCCTCTCCCAGCCCCTCGGGCAGCCCCCCAACACTCTGCAGTGCCTTCCCCACCCCGCCCGCCGAGTAGGATTTTCTGCCGAGTTCCGGGAGACCCCAGACCCAGTCCTAGCCCAGGTCCGGTGAGTGTGCGGAGAGTTTCCTGCTACCCTGCGCTGGCGGGACCAGTCCCAGCCCAGGCGCAGCGTGGGC
>NW_004524584.1:26505914-26516308 GCF_000260255.1 Octodon degus | reverse complement strand
CGATCTCTCTTCCCACTCTCGCAGTTCCCCTTCCCTCTGGCGATCCTCCCCGAATAGTCCTTTTTCTCTGTGCTGTAACAGTATCCCTGAATAACTTTATTTCCTTAGCAAAAGTGAATACATATGCCCGTCGGGATGGAATGTGACTCAGTGTGACAACAGTCGCCCATTGCAAAGCATGGTTTTGATTTTGCTGTCTGGCTCACCGGTGGGTGTACGGGTCCCCAACCTTGCAGAGGGCATTCGGAACCACACACAGGAAGAAATATATGTGGCTATCGTCAGCACCTTGACTTCCTGACTCTCCTCTGCCTACATGTAAGCCACAGCGATAGCACAGCATTAAGAGCCTCTCCTTATGGAGACCAGTACATACGTGTGTGTGTGTGTGTGTGTGTGTGTGTGTGTGTGTGTGTGTGTCCCACACCATCTGTTGCTCCATTCTACAGTTTACCAGCCACTGAGTAGTTCCTGGCATGGACTATTACAGTGCTGCCGCTAGGAATGTTTTACACAGACTTCGTAGTCACGCTGGCTATGAGCTTTAGAATAGAACTGCTGGGTCACAGGGCATGTGGAATGCGATGTCACTCCAAGCTCATTTTAACGCAGTAACACTTCAGTGTACAAAAGTTCCACATGTCTTGTGCTCCTGCTGCCCCTGCAGCTTTTCTTTTCCCTCTCACTGTCCTAGTGGACATGTAGTGAAATCTCCTTGTGGTTTTGCTTCACATTTCCCACAGCCTCTTGAGTATTTTGGGTGTGTTTATTTGTCATCTGGAGTGTCCTTTTCTATGAATTACCTGTTTATAACTCTTGCTCATAGTCCCATTGGGTAGGCTACCTTTGTGCTCAAAGCTTTGCAAAGCCTCTTATATATCCTGGATACAACTTCCTATTTGGGTCTGTATTTTGCAAAATTTTCTGTCACTCCACAGGTTTTCTTTGCAGCCTGCCACTAGTGCTTTGACAAGTAGAAGTTCTTCATTTTAATGTGATTCTGATGTTTTTATGATTAGTGTCTTGTGAGTTTTTTTAATCCCATTTCCTTCATGGTCAAGAATATGTTCTTCTCTTCTATCTAAAAGATTTCCTGCTTTACCCTCCATGTGATATTTTCCTTATGGCTGTCCAGTTGGCATAACACTATCAAACATAAGAACACCTCTTCCATTTGTCTAGCAGGGTTATTTGGTCACATGTTGGGTCTTGCGGCTAGGCTTTCTGTTTTGCTACATTGACCTGGTCATCTACCCATGCACTGTTGGGCCTCAGAACATGGTGTCCTAAAAGTGAAGTCCTCAGAAGCGATTTGTCCTCAGCCTCCTCCTGCCCTCCTTTCTTATCTCTCTCTTTTTCTCCAGAAACAAACTACAGAAACTAAAATTACCCTTCTCCAAGTGGACCATAGAAATCAGACCCCCCTTCCCCAAAGCTAGTCACAAAATGGAAAACATCACTCTTTTTGTCACCTCTCTGCGGAAGAGCTGGCAATAAAGATACGCTTTGACCCCTACTGTCTGGTTGTGAGCTGGGAGTCCCAGGAGGAAGGAGTGCTGCATAGAGAGACCAAGAAGAACCAGGACCAGCTCCACTGTACTCCTTAGTCTGTCCATCACCATTCATTCACACCTTTCATCCAGTCACATTTCTACTGTCCCTGGTTCCTCAAATCCAAGCTTTAAATCAGATCGCTTTCCTTGTTCTTCTTTTGGGGGGAGCTTCATTCTGCAGGTTCTTCTGTCTTGTACAAGTGTGGTCAAAAAAGGCTGTCATGCTCTGCTTCTGTTAATTTCTTTTGTTTTAGGAACTTCAGCCATGACCCTCACGCTTAATTATCACAGCTTCACAATATGACTTGTATTGTATTTTAATATAAGTTTATTACACATTTGCTGAAAAGGCCTCAATGGATCAAAGGATACTGAGCCTATTTGGGGCTCTTAGCATTCTAAATTCCTGCTCAAGATTATAGATCCGCAATAGTGGTTATGATTATTCTACTTGTTCACCCCCCTTTTTCCAATTTCTAGTTCTACCATTTGAGAAATAGCATCAATCAAAAGCTGTACTCACTCCCAGTGATGTCTAAATCACTGTCTTCTCCACAATATTCCAGGAATGGGGCTAGCGATTTTTCGAGACTTCTGCATGCTTGGTTCGATCTCCTCCACTTCCTGCTGCCTTGGCTTTGTGTTTGTGAGAAGCCTGTGTGTCAAGGGCTCCATCCCCAGCTCATGGTGCTTTAGGGTGGTGGTAGAGCCTTTAAGTGGTGAGACCAGGCAAGAGGTCTTCGGACATGGGCAGGGGTAGAGGAGCCCTGGAAGGGGATGTGTGAGGCCTGGGCCCCTTCCTCCTCCTTCCTGGACCCCGGCCATGAGGTAGACAGTTCACTCCCCTGCTTCCTCCCAGTGTGTTCATGCTGCTTCTCCATAGCCCCAAAGGCAGAAGGCCCAACCCACCGCAGACTGGAGCTTCTGAAGCCAGGAGCCAAAACAAGCATATCCTTTCCTTCAAGTTGGAAATAGCAGGAATTTTGTTACTGTCAAAGAAAGTGGACGAGCACACAGGTGCCCAGGAGCTGGGGCTCTGGGAGGGGGCCAGGCTCCCTCAAGCTGCCCAGGTAGTATGGGCTGAAAACGTGCTTCCTATCTCCATGTACAGAAGGTGATGGAAAAGTGCAGTGGGTATTTAAATGTAAGAGGAAAAAGCAGTTATTACAGTGAAAAAACACATGGTTACAAGCCCTGGGATAATTGTGGTCATAGGGAGGAGCAGGATTTTGAGGAAGGTTAATGGCGATGTGTCTTTTACTATATTAAATATTTTAATTTAATGTCAGCATATCATAGCTTGTTGAGCAAATAATACAGCAACTTCTGTCAAATAAAGACAGGAGGGTGTCTGCTCATCTACCTTATTCACTGTGTGACCTCTAGCTCTTGCCTCAGTTCGAATGACTGTGAAAGGAAAACATTTTGAAAGGATTCAGGATACTGAGGCTTCCACGACAGGGTCAAGACAGGAGAGAAGACTTCAGAACTGCTTCAGAAAGTAGCAAAAATGATGGGATAACATTTGCAAAGTAAAGGGGAGTATTTTGAAGAGAACCAACAGAAATTTCTCTTTTACTGTAATACATGTTTAAAGAAAAAAAAAAATGGAAAGATTCACCTAATTTTTGATCACCACTGTTGCGACTGTGTCAGCTTATAATTTCTCAGGAGCTTCGTCCTCTGTGCACTTTGGTATCCCATCCCTCTAATACTGTATAGATATTAATTCTTGTGTCCTTGGAAGTGAGATAATTTTCCTGGCTAGAAGAGCCCTGCCTCTTTTATCCTCCCCCCCCTCCCCCGCCTTACACCACAAACAGGAAAGAGACTGTAAAGCTGTCTTTTGCACAAAAACTCAGTCTATGGGAGCCCAGAAGCTAGGATAAGAGGCAATTACTCAGAGACCCAGAAAGGAGTAATTTATTGAAAATTCAACTGACAGCCCTCAAGGGTAGAGGGAAAGAAAAGCATGCAGGGGGCCAGCTTGCCAGGGATCCAATCAACAGGAGAAGGACCTCTAATGATCACAGGGGAAGCAAAGGTCCCTGGGGGACATAGTTTTGTCCCAGTGTGGGTGGGGACTCTCCAGGGGTGCTGATCATGTGGAGGCTGCAGGAAACCTGTGCCTGTCGCTCACCTTGGTGATAGACACCAGAGCTGTACACGGGGAAGACTTCTCAGCTAGAACGAGGCTGCTTCCTCACACGCTTGTACCCACAAGTCTCCCCTGCAGCTCCTGCCCTCTGATGTTGGAGATCTTGGCAGTATTTTAAGGGAAAGGCTGGCGCAGGTGGCTGGGATCCCTTGCACTGCCCGCATGGGGTGCTCATGATGCCAGCCCCACTCAGTAGGAGCAGAACTGTGACAAGGGCCGAGGTGGCCAGCAGAAGCGGTGGGTCCTCCATCTCCAGTTGCTTGCTTGTGGGACTTATATTTTCCCTAGCAAAACTAAGGCCATCTGTAGAAAAGGAGTGTGATGTGTGGCTAAAAATGTGTAAAGCAGGGTTTTAGATCTGAGAAGAGCAGTACCTGCAAATGAAGCCTTCTTCTCAGAGCAGACTTCAATGGGTGGCTTCTTCAATAGTTCAACTCGACACAAAGCAATTCTAGGAACGAAGTCAGCTTACTCACTCCACAGTCCTCCAGCTGCTCCAGAATACTAGGCCCACTAGGCCTGTTAGTCCTGCTAGGCCCAGAGAGAAAGCCAAGGTGATAGACATGCCCCCTGTTCACGCCTGCCTTCGACCTTGCACTCCAAACCCTGGAGAACAAGCACAAAAGCTGTAGGCTACTGGGAGCACAGGAAGTCTGGGGATCCTTGGAGTCCAGCACACTGTCCTGAAGTCATTGGTTCTGTTTTCTAGAGTTGCAGACCTAAGCAAAACGCTTGCCTGTGGCGGCCAGCCCCCTGTCAGCACCAGCAGCTGAACTTTCCTATAAACACCCATGAGACAAAAATGTCTCCCAAGCAAACAGGAAGAAAAAACAAAACAAAACCCAGAAATGAGATGAAAAGATTTAGATGAGGCTGCATGAAGTTTCACGTGATTATTGATCCTAAGTTGTGGTTTTATTACTTACATGTTTTACACCCTGTGAGGAGGGTAGGAAAGTTCTCAGGCAGAGGTAAAAACCCGCCATGTGTGGAGCTGGCCTCTTGTTTCTAAACAGAAGGGCGTCACCCTGCTGGGGCTCACAACTTGTTTCTCAGACCCAGGAAACAAACCTTATTTCCATCACATAGAATAAAAAAAGGGAAGGTAAAAACTACTGGCTAAAGATTTGTCAGGATTTATTCTAGGTCTGTTTGCCTCCAAAGTCTAGGATGTAAGTGAAGTGAGGATGTCTCACGTGTCGGGACTTATATTTCCACAAACCAGGTAGTTCTGTCATTTACTTCCCAGGAAATTCAAACTGGCCTTCACAGAGCCTCACTTCCAATGGAGAGTCCACAACAGTGTGTTCAGGTTGGAAACTCACTTTTGCATCCTTAAATTTTATCTTCTATTGACAACCAACAAATAAACATGCTCTTGAGCACCAGTGGGGCACTTCTTCACCTGTACACATCTCAGAATGATGAACTCATAGACATCTACACATCATCTGAATGGTAAGACCAAGCTGAGTAACATATATCTCTTTACCTCCTTACGGTTTTCTTTCTTGAGATGAGAGCATTTGAAATCTCTTCTTTGTAATTTAGAGACTTACTACGCATCATTATGAACTATGATGCTGTTTGGGGCAATATATCACTGAACCTTACTTTTCCTAATCAGCTGAATTTTTGTACCCATGGAGTATTTCCCCTTACAAGCTAGGTGTTTCCACCACACAAATGGGGCAGTCTCAAAGTTTCTAGGTTAACCAAGTCATTCGTGGTGGACTGGTTTGCTCTGACATGAGTAATTTTGTCTCAGACCCTTACGGTAATGGAGCAAATGACAATGTCACCTCATGGTAGATGAGCCAGGAGTGAGAAGGGAGAGTTCATCAGCGCATTGGTGTGGCAGATGACTGAGTTTGTACTGTGCCAGACACAGGAACTCTGGGTATTCTCTATTCTCATCTGCACCAGGATCCGAGGCTAGGAGTCCAGCCCTCCGGAGTCTTATCTAATTCAACACAGCATCCAAAGGACCCCACTTCCTCCTGCCCTGCCTGCAAATGGCTTGATATAGTCTCTCATCATTGGCATATAGCAGATTCTAAACAGCTGCTTGAAGGTTTGGAACTGCTGAGTTTTCAGGTGTTCAGACATCTGGACAGGAAGCAGTGTGGGAAAAGAATGTACCACATGGACTGGCTACGTGGGTGGATGAGCCCAGACTGCGCATGTGGGTAAAGCGAAGGATTACCTGCACAGCACAGTGCAGACAGAGATATGAGGTTGTGTGGGTCCGGGATGTTCTCAGTGACTCCCTCAATTAGTGCCAACCACTAGCCAGGGCTAGAGATACAGAAAGTAGATACAAAACCAAGGACCTGTAAGTAACTTGTCTGTGGCCACAGAAATCAATGCTGGGAGCTGAGAATAGAAAGCTCCTTCTGGTCTTGGCTCTGAGACTCCATCCATCATCCCTGTCTCCTCGGGACTGAAATGCACCCTGTCCCTTCAAAACCAATGAAACCCAAGCAAAGTGAGGGGGGGCTGTTTCTGTAGTTGTTGCAGCAACAGATTTAGAATTCAGAATAGAATTTGTGAGTGTGTGTGTGTGTGTGTGTGTGTGTGCGTGCGTGTGTGCGTGCGTGCGTGCGTGTGTGTGTGTGTGTGTGTGTGTGTGTGTGTCTGGGCGTAAGAGCCCTGATGCGAAATGACCCTCCCCCAAAGAAATAAAGACAAATTCTTTCATGTCTTAGAACTTTCAGAGTAGTAAGTATAATTTTCTCCTATACGTGTTTTCATTGTTTTATTCCTTTTTTTAGCAAAATAAATTTCAATAATAAAAGTATCTTCATACAGCTTTGTCCATAGAGGCTATTGGATTCCAAGTAATTTCCAGTCAAGATAAAACTCTACACATCATCATCATAAACAGGTAGACAGCCTTGCCTATTTTATGTCTAGGCTTATATAATACAATGGCCTTAAAATAAGAAAATTTTCTTTCTAAATGTAATCCTTACTTAAAAGGACTTGATGTGGCAAAAGCTTGTAATTCTACTCAGCAGAGACTCCAAGTTGCCTCCTACCATCCACTGCTTCTTCATCCTTTGTAACAGGGTGCTCGATGTTTTCTAGACTCTTTGCCACTAATCCAGATGATTTTTGTTTGCCCATGTCCCTCAAAATTACCTGTGGCCACACGTCTTGGCCAATGAAAGATAAGCAGAAAAAAGGAGAGAAATGTAAGTAAGAGTGTTTCATGCAATTCCTAAGCAATCCCTTCAGGTGGAGGGGGGACATCTTCCTTGGGCTTTGGGGATGGTGGCTGGAGCTCTGGTGCCTGCCTAGACTCTGAGGTCAGAGAATACAGCTTGGGGGACAGCAGAGGTATCCACTGGCCAGGTCTGTGCCCTGCAGATCCAGGGAGCAGGCTTATTTGGTACCACCCTCTAGACTACTTTTACAAGGGAGACAAGTGCCTTTCTCTTTGTTATCACCTTTAGATTTGGTTTTTGTTCCATGTACCCAAGCCTAACCCTAAGGCAACAGATCAAATGGCGTTATCATCACTGGTTGGATTATTCTATTCAAATTTACATTTCCCAGGCTGAAGGGAAGAAAATAATTACCTGTCTTTTCCAGACTGTCCTCACCCCCTTGCACAGGGGCCTACAGTCCCTGGCTAGGCTTCCCAGGTACATGCCAGCCTCCCCAGTGGGGGAAAGAGAACAGTGCAGCCCTCTGTGCCCTGTGGTGAGCAAGACAAACTCTTAAGGAGCAGCTGTACAGGGTGCAGGGTTAGCCGGCCACTCTGTCCAGGTGTAGCCTGTGGCCTGCAGCCCTGTCTGGGCCTTTGACCCCGGCACCTTGTGCCATGCACTGATGTTCACAACTGACCTCGGGAGTGTAGCACCCAAAGACAGGGCCACCTTTATGGAGGCAGCAACTTCTGTTGAGCACAGTCCTGGTCCCTTCTGGCCCTAACACCCAAGCTGCATCCCCAGAACTGGGAGGAGGAGACCAGGCTCGGGCAGCTTGCACAGCGCCAGCCTCCTGGAAGTGCCTCTCTCTGAAAAATGTGGGCGCACGGCCTTGTGCAGTGACAAGTCACACAGGAACCCTATGTCCCTGTGTTTTACTTCCAGAGCAGTTGGGAGAAGCAAGCCTCAGGCCGTTCCCTGAGCCCAGAAAAGACAAGGTCAACTGTCTAGGAAAGGACAGTTGGCTTTAACCCTCCAATTGACCTTGGGGCAGGGGCTCACATGAGCAGCTTGCTGAACTGGACAGGGGTCTGTCATTGCCCAGCACCTGGCCTGCAGGCAGAGTCTCATCTTGTGAGTGGAACATAAAATGGGCACGGGGTGGGGTGGAAGAAGGACCCCAGAGCGAGAGGTACACACACACAGCTGCTAAAATCAAACCTGCTCATCTGCATGACCATTACACACTAATAAAAACATGGGGGAAAACCAGCTTGCTTCATGGAAAGAGGGAACAGAAGGGCAGTTAGTGGGGACTGAGGTTGACAGCAGAGGGGTGGGGAGATTTTGGCCAAAGGACATGTAATTACAGTCACACAGGAGGAGCAAGTCCCAAATCCCCATGCACAGCAAGAGAACCATTGAGTGAAAGTGTGGTATGCTCTTGAAAAATGCAAAGAGAATTCCAGGAAAGAGTTTTGGGGGTATTGTGGCTCGTGCTTGCCTGAACTTCTTCTAGAGCTCAGCAGTGAATCTCTCAGGTGCTGGACTTTTCTTAGTTGGTGTTTCTTTCTTTGTTTGTTTCCTACCTCAGTTTCATTGCCTGTTATTGAACTGCTCCTTTTAAATGTATTTGGTTGTTACAGGATCTCACTACACAGCTCAGACTTGTGATGATCCTTCTGCTTTCAGCCTCTCCTGCTCTGGGATTACAGGTGTGCACCGCTACATCCGGGCTCTGGCTGGTTCAATGTGCCTGGAGGCAGGGATAGCACAGCACGTGGAGCAGGGATGGAACCTTGGTCCCTGCACTTGCCTAAGCAGGCGTTTTAGTCTGCTGAACTATCTCGCCGGCCAACTGTTCCATTTTTATATCTTCCTGGTTCAGTTTTGGTAATTTATATGTGTCTAGGCATCTGCCCATTTCTTCTAGATTCTCCCATATGTTGGAGAGTACAGATTTTCATAATATTTACTAATAATCTGGATTTCTGTTGTGCCTGTTGTAATTTCATTGTTTTAATTTCTAGCTGAATTAATACGAATCTTTCTCTTTTTTTTTTTGTAAAATCACACTAAAGTGATACATGGCTATAGAGCACAATACATAATAGCTAAATCTTAGAAGCAGTCTGTATATCCATCAACAGATGGATAGGCAAAGACAATGCGGTGTTTACGTGCAAAGAAGTACTACTCTGCCCTAAGTGAGGATAAATTCCAATCATTTGTAGGAAAATGGATACACCTTGAGAATGTAATGTTAAGACCCATAAATATAATGATAAATCAGACACATAAACTTAAATATTATGGAACTTGACTCATATTAGCAACCCAAATTATGCATAATTTAAAGAGCTAAAGAGAACACAGACAATCAGAAGCAGGGAGCTAGCGCTTTGGTAAATGGAAAGGAGATCTCGTGACCGAGAGGAAGGAGAAGGAGACGAAAAGTCATTAAGATACATCATGGAGCCTACCAAATAGCTCGGCGGAGCGAAGCACCTGCAAGCATGTGCAGGGGCCAGGGTTTAATCCCTGGGCCTGCTGTGCGGGCCCTGTCCCCAGGGCGCACTGAGACAGCAATTGATAATGGACGTGGTGGCGTGTGCCTATAATCCCAGCACTTGGGAAGCTGAAAACAGGAGAATCACTACAAGTCTGATCTCTGATCTAGTAGTGAGACGCTGAACACCCTGTAGACCCTTCTCTAAAATACAAAATAAAAAAAAAAAATCATGGACCAGCATCTATGCCTCACAGTGAACAACACCAGCAGGCACCAAAAATCCCACAAATAAAAAAATGTTAAAAATGCATAGAGGGAAGATGTTATGAGCTTTCATGTAACTATGGGATGTAATGCTCTTGTTAATTAACTGGATTTGGCTATTGTACTCTATGTGTACTGTAAGACGTTATGAGTATATGACAAAAATACACTTTTACCAGTGAGTTAAAATTCATTTTGAAAAGGTAACTATTGAAAGAACTCATATCTGTAGAGAATTGCAAGGTGGATAAAAAACGTGGTATTGTTACACGGTGGAGTACTGTTCAACTATTAAAAAGGTAAACTCACAGCTTTGATAGCTAAGTGGATGCAACTAGAGACCACACTCAGAGGCAAGGTGAGCGTGATAACCACTGAGCTAGGGAAGCCGCTCATACTCGTGCATGAAATAAACCCTCACGCGCAACCATCGTGCTATCTACCCAGTGTGAGAAACTGAAAGTGAATAAAACCTGAGAGGTACAGTAAGTACTGGGAAAGAGAAAGAAACTGTTCAAAGGGAAGGAACAACTGGGATGAGGGGAAAGAGAAAAGAAGAAAGGAGGAAGGAAGGAAAGAAAAAAAAAAGAAAGAGAAAGAAAGAAAGAAAGAGAAAGAAAGAAAGAAAAAGAAAGAAAGAAGGAAGAAAGAAAGAAAGAGAAAGAAAGAAAGAAAAAGAAAGAAAGAAAGAAAGAAAGAAAGAAAGAAAGAAAGAAAGAAGAAAGAAAGAAAGAAAGAAAGAAAGAAAGAAA
>NW_004524584.1:26501785-26505814 GCF_000260255.1 Octodon degus | reverse complement strand
AAGAAAGAAAGAAAGAAAGAAAGAAAGAAAGAAAGAAAGAAAGAAAGAAAGAAAGAAAAAGAAAGAAAGAAAAAAAATATTAGGTAAGTACATAGGATAGCTTAGGAAATTATACTGCTGATTTCTGTTGGTCTATTGTAAGGAATATTCAACATTTAAATTACCTTCTTCTTTTTAAATTTTGGCCAATTTTTTATGCTTATATCTGGTAATTTGAACAACAAATTTGAGGACAACTATAGGCAATATAACAGCCATTGTTGAATTCTTATCATTTTGTGTAGTGAAATCCATATCATTTCTATTTTTTTTTTACTATCTCTTATTCTCTTTAAAGAATAAAAACTAAGGGCTGGAAGGATAGCTCAGTGGACTAAGGGCCTGCTTAGGCAAGTGCAGGATCTCGGGTTCCATCCCTGGCAGCACATGCTATACCAGCCTGGCTCAGTCCCCAGGAGCGCTGAGTCAGCGACTGAGTCCAGGCGTGGTGGTGCACACCTGTAATCCTAGCACTGGGGAGGCTGAAAACAGGAGGATCACTACAAGTCTGAGCTTCATAGTGAGCCCCTGCACAAAATAAATAATAATAATAACAATAATAATAAAAGTGAAAAGATAAAAAATATATTAGCTATAACAGAAAAAAAGGCCAGCAAGATAGCTCAGCAGTCTAAAGTGCCTGCTTAGGCAAGCTTAGGCTAGTGTGCGGGGACCGCAATTCAATCCCTGGCACCACGTGAAGTGCCAGTGCTGCCCCCAGGGTGAGTGGAGCCAGAGAGAGAGAGAGAGAGAGAGAGAGAGAGAGAGAGAGAGAGAGAGAGAGCTTTAAAGAGGGTTACTTTGTTGTTCAAAAAGAAAAGATCTAATGTCTAGTAGTACCCTTTGGGGTTCTTTCTGACAGAAGAAAAATGAACAGCAAATAAGCAGCTATTTATATTTATTTCAAAAGGTGAGACTATTTAGAAGCAGTATTTCTACAAAGCCAATTTCCATTAGTAATGCTACCTAAATACATAACTTTTGCATGAGCCCGTACACATTTATATATAAGTCTCTGAATGTTAACATTTAAGTGAAAATGTGGACATTTATATATGATTCTATGTTACTAACATTAACTTTACTTACTTGCATTAAGGTTATTAATATAGTGCCATAAACCTTGAAGGTTACCATTATCCCTATTTAAATAGTAAAGTTCTGTTGCTCCAACTCAATGATTAAGCTGTCTGATTTTTTTTCAATCTGAGAGATTATCATTCATCAGTCATTCAGGTTCATCACAATTGTAGTTGAAGAGTGTTAAGGAGAGTGAGAAGTCTCTTGTGTCTAAAGATTTTATTTGGTGCTTCCTGGGACCCTTTCTTTTCTCCTCCACTTTGCCTGACACGACTGAGCAAGGGTAGCAGATTCTCTTCATGTATTTACTCCGGGAGGAAGGAGGCTGATGGTCTGTTGCTGACCCACACTCCACCCGCTTAGGAAATGTCACCACACTGGGCATCCTGCAATGGGGTCTGTCATTGTCCAGGGCCCAGCAAATGGTTGCACCTGATTGGATGCCTGCCCCAGGAATTCATGTGTAGAGCACCGCTTCAGGCAGTGGCTTTAGCTGACTTACAGCATGTTCTGTCAAAGGAAGAGCTGTGACATGGAAGACTTTGACCCAGAGGGCCAGTGTGGAGTGGGTGCGACTCTGAGGCAGGGGACCCGGAGCCCACTGCCAGTCCAGAGTACAGTATTTTGGGAGACAAGCCTAGAAATCACAGAGCAAAAGGGAGGCAGCAAAGGATGCTGAGTGGTGGGGTCCCTGGCATTGGAAGCACAGGAGTCGGGGTGCGCAGGGGTTGCCTAGCTCCCTAGAAACCAGGAAGTGCAAGGCCAGGCAACAGGAAGTGCAAGGCCACATCCAGTCGTGCTTGTGTTGGATTGTGCTGCTTTTCATCAAAGCAGCACCTTTTCCCAGTACTGGGAAATGAATGATTTATCCCTGGCTTTTGGCGCTCACTAAGTTACATCCCCGCTCCGCTACATACCCTTTTGGTGATAGGATCTCAGTAATTGGCTAATTTGCCCAATTTGCACTGGTCCGGATGGGCAATAATAACACTCTTGCCTGAGGCTTTCAGAATACTGGGATCTCAGGCCTGTGAAAAATGACTGTTTTCTTTTTTTTTTTTTTTTTTTGTGGAACCAGGGATTGAACTCAGGCCCTTGCGCTTGCCAGGGAAGCGCTTATTCCACTGAGCCATCTCTCCGGCCTGACTGTTTTCTTAATAAAGAAGTTTTGTGAGCTCCTTGGAGAGTGAACTGCCTGTTCCTTCACTTCTTATTGAACCCCCTGGACGGGCAACACACCCAGGTGTGTATTTGAGTTCTGAAGGAGTGTCATCAGTCATCTTCCCCCACTCTGTGGAACAAATATGCTGCTGTGACACTCTACAACGATCCCTGAAATACATCGAATCATGTGGAAAGCAAAATTTGTCTGAGAAATGCTCAGCGGTTTAGTTGCAACACTCTGCTGGTAATTATTCGTTGTTTCTGATCCAGAGCTCCCCTGGCTGGGTTTGATCCAGGCATTGCTGTGCCGTAGCTGTGACACTGAGAAGCTTCCTTGACCTCTCAGCCTTGATGTCTTCAACTGCAAAAGGGAACAAGTGTACACATGCGTGATACAGCAAGGCTGGGACAGAAGAATGCACGGGAATGGCAACTACCCGCCCTGCAGGGGTGCTCGGAGCCCGCCTAACGCCTGTGGCTACTGGAGAGGCAGAGGGCACTTTCCAGCTGTGTGAGAATTCATGCTTGACGTGGCAACAAGAAAAGACGCAGAAGTTACCAGGAAAGGTGCTGCGAGGGGGCAAGGGTGGCAGTCAGCTTACAGGAAACAGGGGACAAATGTCACCATCAACGATGGCTTTCTGGAGAAGGAAGATTTCAGATGGCTTCAAGCTACGACTGAGATTCAGAATGTGAGCTGTACATACCCACAATCCCAGGTGGTCCAAACTGCACCTCGAATCTATCTCTTCATCCTCGTGTGTCTATAGAAAAAGATGTGGGTTGAGTTCTGGTGAAAACTTGACATGAATGAGGATCTTTTTTCTTTTTTTCTTTTTTTTTTTTTTCAAATGTACTTAGTACAGGGTCTACAGGGTACAAGGTCTACAGGGTCTCACTACACAGATCAGGCTCGCAGTGATTCTCCTGTTTTCAGCCTCCCACGTGCTGGGATTACAGGCACGCGCCTCACTCCCATGCCCAGTCTCAACGACCGTCTCAGTGCGCCCCCAGGGCAAGGTCAGCAGAGCAGGTCGGGGACTGAAACCCCCGCTGCTGCGCCTTGCCTGGGCAGGCGCTTTAGTCCACTGAGATATTTGGCTGGCCCTCCATATGTTCTTAATTATTTCATGTTGTGATGATTTCTAGATTTCTTTACACAAATTTTAAAATGTTCAATTACAGCATCCAGCATCCTGTCTTAGACTCTTTGGTGGGAGATGTCATTATCTATTGCCATGTGATAAACTGTCCCAATCTCCTGGTTCAAACAAACAATGACCATTGGCTGTGCGTGTCGGTTACTATCTTGCTGCTAGGACAAAATACGTGTTGCTTGCAATTTAAAGGAGAAGGGTTCATTTGGCCTATATGGGTTTGAAGGTTTTAGTCCATGGGGAGCCAGCAAGAGGGCAGAAATGGCACCGTGGAAGGGGCTGGCAGGGGAGCCGCCCACCCCATGGAAGCCGGGGAGCAGGGAGGGAGGGGCCAGAGAGCAGGGAGGGTGGGGACAGGGAGCAGGGAGGGAGGGGCCAGAGAGCAGGGAGGGTGGGGACAGGGAGCAGGGAGTAGTGAGGGAGGGGCCAGAGAGCAGGGCGGGAGGGGCCATGGAGCAGGGGGGAGGGGCCAGGGAGTAAGGGGGGAGGAGCCAGGGAGTAGTGAGGGAGGGGCCAGGGAGCAGGGAGGGTGGGGACAGAGAGCAGGGAGGGAGGGACCATGGAGCAGGGGGGAGGGGCCAGGGAGTAA
>NW_004524584.1:26487785-26501328 GCF_000260255.1 Octodon degus | reverse complement strand
GAGGGGCCAGGGAGTAAGGAGGGAGGAGCCAGGGAGTAGGGAGGGAGGGGCCAGAGAGCAGGGAATGAGGGGCCAGGGAGTAAGGAGGGAGGAGCCAGGGAGTAGGGAGGGAGGGGCCAGGCAGCAGGGAGGGAGGAGCCAGGGAGCAGGGAGGGTGGGGACAGGGAGCAGGGAAGGAGGAGCCAGGGAGTAAGGAGGGAGGGGCCAGGGAGCAGTGGGGGAGGGGGCCAGAGAGCACGGAGGGAGAGGCCTGCGACTCCTTTCGGGTCAGGCCCCTGGTGACCTCCTCCCCCACCAGTGAGGGAGTCCACCGACGAGTACAGCGCCCCCAGGCCCCAGGGACCTCCCGCCTTATGCAGGAGGCTTTGTGGAGATATGTTAGGTCTAACCTGTACCATTGCATCTGTTGTTTTATGTGTTAAAGGACTTGGCTGGGCACTTTGGTCCCACCTGAGCCGGCTGTGGGTTGCGTGCCGGGCGTGTCCCTTGGGCTGGCAGCGAGAGTCAGCTGGCGTGCCTGGCAGGGGTCCTAGGCGGCCAGCTAGGCTTAGCTGAAACTTGGCTTGAGCTTTCTGTCGCTTTCCACAAGCTGCCACGTGGGGCCCTTTTGGATACTTCCAGGGAGGCACTCGTCCGACACTGGGAATGGTACCCCCCCCCGTTTACAGTCACCCCAAATTCAGTAGACGAATGGATGAAAACCTGCGGACATAGGCTATCAGGGAGAAAAGAAAAAGGAAGAAACTTCAGTGGGCACGAAGGGCAAGAAGCCAATCGAAGAAGACTACACACTAGGTGAGTTCAGGTATGCAGCTCTCCGGAAAAGGCGAGAGCGCGAACAGGAGGAAGATCAGCGGTAGCCGATGGGGAGAGGCGGAGCAAGGAAGCCGGAGTCACCGCCGCGCGCCGCTCTGATGGGTACCCGCCCCAGGCCACGGAGCGCCAACACGGAGCGTGCGTGGCCCTTAGCGTCACCCGTGGGCTCGGAGCAGTGATGGCTCCTTTCTGGCACCGTGCTCCTGGGGATGCTGATAGAGGGAAGGCTACGCGCGCCGAGGGTTGGAACGCGTATCGGAGCTCCGTCCTGCGCCTGCCGCGCCATTTAGACACGAGCTTAAGACTTCTGAAGAGAAAATCTTAAAAAAAAAAAAAAAAGAAAGAAAGAAAAGAAAAGAAATGATTGAAGAAAAATGGTAGCTCAGTGCCAAAGGTTACAGTGTCACTGGTTTCCACGACAAGTCTCTGTCCAGCCCAATCTCAAGAGTAGAGGAAGGGGAACGTGCTTCTTAGTGGGAGAGGAAGCCAAGACTCCGTTGTGGCTGAATTTCTCCCACATCAGATGTTAGCAGTCGCTGTTCTAGGTGCTACTTACCTTCAGGAAGTTAGCTGCCTCTGCAACTCCAGGTGGGTAGGATGGGAAGGCCTGTGCCACCAGCACATGGTGCCCTGTGGGGATGGAACGTGGCTGGGAGGCTCACCAATTCCTCATCTTTTACACATTTTTAGGTTAATATACAACATAATGTCAATTTAAAGAATTGCAGTGACATAATTTTTAAAGTTCTATAGGGCCGGAGAGATAGCTTAGTGGACTGAGCTCCTGCTTAGGCAGGTTTAGGCAAGCTCAGGGACGGCGGTTCAGTCCCTGGCACCACATGCTATCGCCTGAGCTGGCCACAGATTCCGGGCGTAGTGGCGTACACCTATGGTCCCACTGCTGGGGAGGCTGAAAGCAGGAGGATCACTACAAGTCTGAGCTGCATAGTGAGGCCCTGTAACAAGCAAATACATTAAAAATAATTTTTAAGGCTCTATAAAAAATGGAAATTTTGTATTTTCTTTTTAAATGTATGCATTAAGTTCCAGTTTCCAAAGTAAGTTGTTATCTTCCATTGACTATTTTTAAATTACATGAACAAACTCTCACTGAAGTTTTACATGATTTCTTTTACTCCTTAAATTTGCATTTCCTTTATACTCTTCTACGGTATAAATATGGGTATGTATTTAAATTTAATTTTCTAAAATATCATGTGATATTTTAAATATCCTCCTCAACATTTTGAATAATTACTTCTGCATTTACTTATCATTAAAATAATTACCATTGCATAATGGAACAAAAATGAAAATGTCTCACAAATTTTTATAATTATGAAAAAGAACATAGCGTTTTACTGAAAAAAATACCTTTAGCGAGATGGATGATTTTGTTCTTTGTCTTTATTCTTTCTTTTCTTATTCCTTATTCTTTATTTTTCGCTTTAGCTCATATATGCCTGGATGAATCTTACTGCTAAACTGGAAAGGGATTCAGCATGAACTCTATTTTTCAGCTTCAGACATTCAAGCACTTAGAAAATTCATGCACATAGATAGATTGAAATAGAATCAAATTGTAATGCCATTGACCCTCAGATCTTTGAACTTTTTTCGAAAAACATATTTCCAATAATCATATTATAATCTGTCACCAGAACGAAACCACTTTTAATAATCTATCCACTGACAATTCAGTTATGTCCTCCTTTGATTTTGTTGAACACAAAACGAGATAAAGCAGGAAGCAAAGTGATCATGTGACCACTAGGGACTTGTCCTGCTTTTGAGAAGCATGCCTCCCAGGCACGCTAAGCTAGGCACAGGGAGAGCCGGCCTCTCCTGCCTGAAAATGGTTTTGTCCTCGCTCAGAGGCCCCGGGGTCTCTGGGGGAGTGGAAGGCATGGGAAATGGCTGGGATAAGGGGCAGGAAGCCTCTGATGACTTGACCTCGCTCCACGCCAGGGTGAGAATCTAGGTGTTTGCACCTTAATGGGAGGGGCAGTGAGTCTCTGGCGGAACAGCAACGATGCAGAACTCTCTGGACGATGAGCAAGCAGGTGTGCGTGGGAGGGCAGAACGGGTCAGTGTGATTTATTTCCCTTTTAGAAAGCCTGCAACGAATTTACAAGCAAGACTTTCAATCATTAGACTGAACGTTTCCATAGGCCAAAGGATGTGAAATGAGATTCCGTGCATTGGCCTTGTTGAGAGAAGAATGACTGCTTCTAAGGGAATGAGTCAAGGAATGAATGGGTGAAGGAATGAATGAGTGAAGGAATAAAGGGGTGAAGGAAAGAATGAGATAACTGGAAGTAGTCTCAGGGCTTTCTAGCAGTGGAAGTTTCTAGGCTCCTCAGGTTTAATACTATTAGGGTAACTCAGAGTAATAGCGGGCAAGCTACACGATGCTCTGTTTATCTACAACCACCAATTGTGGTTAGAGACTGAGGCTTGCCAAGTGGCTCTCGTGGTACTTAATGAATATTCATTAGCAAGCGTTACACAACAATGCTTTGAGGACTAGAATGCAAATTATTCATGTTGAAAGATGAAATCAGGATGTTAATAATTCATTGCTGTGCTCAGAAGTTATACCTTGAATTTCAAAATACAGTTGACAACACTGACATGAAGAGAAGGTCAATGTTTCAAAATATATGGACAAAAATTAGAAAACTGGGGCCGGGGAGATGGCTCAGTGGAATAAGCGCTTCCCTGGCAAGCACAAGGGCCTGAGTTCAATCCCCGGTTCTGCAAAAAAAAAAAAAAAAAAAAAATTAGAAAACTTACCACCCCATAAAGCTATTTATGACAGAAAAGGCTACAACTCTCCACCATAATTGCTCTTTCCTCCATAACAGAGATATTGTGTCAAAGTTCACTCAACTTAGCACATCTTGCAGCTCAACTTTATGTCCAGTTCTGGCCATAAATCAGTTCTGAGCAACAAGATATGAAAAGAAGTGTTGGAGTTGGTGAGATGGCTCAGTGGTCTAAAGCACTACTTACAACAAACTAAGCTAAGCAAAGCACCACATGCCAGCCAGCCCCGCCCCCTGGTGGGCGGAGCTGGCCACACACACAAAATAAATGAATAAATAAATAAATAAAAAATTAAAAAATATATATTAAATGAAGGGCCATTAAAAAAATAGTTTAAAAAAAAAAAAAGAAAAGAAGTGTTGATGCTATTCCCAAAGTGAGGCATTTAGGAAGCAAGAGAGCCTTCTGCATGTTGCTTTGCTCTTCCATTGACTAGAAACAAAGCACTTTGAGGCTTCTCCCCTGAAGTACCCAGAGGATTCTTAACGACAGCTAGAAGGCTTAGTTAGGATCCCTGAATCACAAGTTGGAAGAAAACTGCCCACTGAACAGGAGTTTTTATTGATGTTACATGAATGCCAATAACAAAAATGTACACAATCAGAATGTTGAGCTTGTTAAAGTAGCTGGCATGGCTCTAACGGGGCATTTGTATAGATTGAAAGCATACGCAGACTGGAAACAGTGTTTTATATTTAGGGAAATGTAAGCTGTTTACATTTAAATAAACTTGAGGAATATGAATGCTTAAGTTTTCCTGCTGACATTAGGCAAGTTTGAACACATGTCTTTTCCTATCAAGGATTCATTCAAATATCCTAACTTTTCCAAACACCTGCAGTGCAAAATGTTTGAAACACACAACTCTGCATTCTAGCATGCTATGACTAATTCCTTGGAAAATGTCATTCCCGCACGTATCAGACAAACCAACAAAAACAGCATGGCTTGTTATTAAAATGACCAAGAATTAGCAATGAAGCCAGAGGAACAGTTTGAGGGAGCTTCAAACAGTTGCTTTGGCTATGGCATCTGTTAATTGCCCCTGCGTAGCGCTGCCCTGGAAAACTGGTCCAAGATTGGCAGCAGAGGATACTAACAGGCCAGAGCCCTCTGCCCATCCGTCTTCATCCGGCCTTCCTCCCAAAGGCCGGGGTTTTTGATGCTCTAACACGAGCACCGACATGCTGCATCCAGCTCCTCTAGAGCCCAGCAATCGCAGGATGACCACTGCTACAGACAGCTTTGAACATATAAGCCTATTTTTTTAAAGAGCGAACTGTCAAAGTCTTAATACTTGTGGGGAGGAGTTAAAAATATAAAACAGAATAAAAAGTATTAGTCTGTCAAAACCTCTCAAAAAACTAACACATTAAGTGGGAGAGAAATAAAATGGCTTTTGAGTCACTTAAGTTAGCCATTTGATTCAAAATGTGTAGATATTCAGCTTTACAATATTCTGACTTTTGCTTCAGCTTTGGGGAAGTCAAATTTAATTGTTCCCTGAGAAAGCCAAATGCAGTGCACATTGCAATTGTACAAAGTTCAAGTGAGCTCTAATGACCAGGATCTTGCTAAGTACAAAATCATTATAGTCAAACAATACTAGTGCAGTCTACATCTATTTCAAAACATGTATTTCACATGTTTTGCTTGTGTGGTGTCAACCCTTCCTTGTTCACATTATTTAAATATCAACACAATCTGCTGACTATGTGACCCGATGCTCTGTGGGTTCGCCATCACTTGACTCTTGTGAGTATAGTGCGCTAAGTATCAAGTAGGATGATTACAGCATCCAGCATTTCCACGTCTCTAGTTCATTTCTCATGTGCACTCTATTATCTGTGGGTTGGCTTTATGGATCTTCTTTCCAGGAGCAAAGCTAAAGGAAAAGCCCCCACCTGGGACATGGCCTGGTCATGGCCAATGACAAAGGTCAGAAGAGGTGAGCTGAATGCCCAGCAGTTCTGAAAACTTCCATTTAAAGCCACTTGTCATGCCTTTTGGCCCAAGAAAGTGGTGTGGTCAAGTCTACAACGTGGAAGACAAAGTAGCCACAACCCTGTTATACAAAGAAGGAGCAGATAGTTGACAATACTTGAAACCTACTCATGTCCACACCTTGGCCACACACCCTGATTTTTCTCTTTCTTTATGTAACATCCATCACTCTCTTGTGCAGGAAATTGTCCCCAAACACCTGTCAGTCAGAGTCCAGATTTTCTTGTAGCCTCTGTGTCTGTTCTGCCTCTGATCCTGTGGATCAAATGCCTTGCCGACAGCAAGCAGAAAGTAATAACTGAAGTGAGCTTTGGAGAGGTGTGTAAGCACAGCCTTTTGCCAAGGAGAAGGGTGCCAGGAGCTACCTACCAGTCACACAAGTCCTGCTGTGTGACAGTGGTTAGTTGCCCTACCCTGGGGGAGGCTGTTCTATATTCCCTTGTAGGAATTGTTGGTGTTTACAACAGGTTGGAACTCTATAATTGCCCCTCTTAAAGTTGTCAGAATTCAGATATGTTCTTTCACAAGTTTGTCCAACTGTTTTTCAAAACTCTCAGTGTGACTTGCAGGTATTTCCACAGTAGTGGCTGGGGATGGTACACTGAAGACTTCTTTCACTTGCTGATGTTGTGACTCATGCAGGCTCCCAAAGAGCGACACATGATGCACAGCATAATTATCCAATTATGTAAGTTGAAATTCCCCAGGTGAAAATTCATGATAGTTTTCAAGCAATGACTAATGATTTTTATCTTTTTAATATTTTAGTCTTAAAGCAGAGACTAATTTTCTAGTATGCTACCTTGCCATTTGCACAGGAATCAGGATGCAACCCATGCCTAACCCCAGAGAAGACTGGCTCTTTGGGAATGCGGCCTGGGGCAGGGAAAGGAGACAAAAGCTCTCCTCACCCACCTGGAGGCCACATTAGAATTCTAGGGGCTGGTGAGATGGCTCAGTGGTCTAAAGCACCTACTTAGAACAAGCTTAGCAACACACATGGACCACGGTTCAATCCCCCAGCACCACATGCCAGCCAGCCCCGCCCCCTGGCGGGCTGAGCTGGCCACACACACACACACACACACACACACACACACACACACACATAAATAAATAAATTTTAAAAAAAGAATTCTAGAGGCAAGACAATCAAATGGAAAGACAGAATTGATTGAGACAGAAGAAAAGTCTTTTTATATTTTGTTTCCTTTTTGCCAGCATTTTACACTTGTTTTGTTTCAGTAGGCAGCCAGGAGGAAACGCAGAAGGCAGATATAATATTGGTTCAGAATCCAGACAATAAAAGAGGTGTAAGACTAAGGATGTATAGCTAGGACTTTCTCAGGTGAATCATAAAGGACAGAGATATCACAAAATATGGGGCTACTGGCGGGAGCCTTTCTTATGCCTAGTCCCCATTTCTGAAGGTGAATGAAAGCAGGCACTAGAAAAGATGGATTGAAGCAAGTCCGAGAGTCTGATGCTGTCATAAACCCCAAATCCCAAGGGCAGATGTTCCGCCTAGCTCCTCCTGTTTGTACCTTGGGCATTTTTTCATTAGGGAAGTTCTTTCCTGTAATCACCCACCTTATTCCCCATCAAACCACAAAGCACTCTTGTCCTTCCAGACAAACCCAAGAATCTCAAAGCCTGTGGGGATTAAATCATCATAAGGCTAGTTATTCTCTCCCTCAGCAGTTAGAGTGAGAGTCACTTGAAAAATCTATAGTTAAAATGACACAGCCCTGTCTGATGCCTGCTTTTAGGAAATCAGCTGTAAAATGCTCCCTATTCTTCTATCTGGACACTCTTTCACTCTTGCCCTTTGCAGTTTTATACCTTAAAGGTGATATTTCCACAATTCCTGTTTTGGTCAATAGTCTTCTGGCTGAAAGTATTAGTATGCTAAATTGACCTTAGTGTTAAATAATGTTTTCATTTTAAAAGGGAATGAGTTTTGTGCCACAATGCATTTTTAAGACAAAAGTTCAAGAGGATTCAGATATTCCGTGGTTAGGAATTTATTCTCCATGGAACATTCATGTCAAGACTGTTTATTAGGTGACATATTATAAATTCATCCACCCACCCATCCATCCATCCACCCACCTAGCCACCCATCCATCCATCCATCCAACCATCCTTCTATCCACCCACCCACCCACCCATCCATCTATCCATCATTTATCTACCCACCCATCCATCCATCCATCCTTCTATCTACCCACTCCCCATCCATCCATCCATCCATCCATCCATCCATCCATCCATCCACCCATCCATCCATCCATCCTTCTATCTACCCACTCCCCATCCATCCATCCATCCATCCATCCATCCATCCATCCATCCTTCCTTTGATCCATTCATCCACCCACTCAACCATCCATACATCTATCCATTCTTCCATCCACCTACCCATTCATCCATTCATCCATCTATCCACCCCTATCTATCCATCCATCCGCCCACCCATCATCCATCTATCCACAAATAGTTTTCAGCACTAAGTATGGACTTGGCACTGTTTTCAGAACAAAAACAACAAATGTCCTGATGAGCTTATTACTGATGAAAAGGGGTATGGTGGTTAAGCTTCATTTTATCAACTTGATGGGCTAGGGAGCTGCCTGAGGGAGCATTAAAGCTCTATTTTGAAGATCCCTGGGTGAGTGAGGAGGCATGATTTTAGGTAACGTGTCTGTACCCTGGCCTCTTTCTCTTTGGCATGCTTTTCCCTTGTTTGCCACATTTTTCCACCAGGCTTCTGCCATGGAGCCATCTTACTGTGGACTGAATCTCCTGAAACCAAGAGCCAAAGAAAACCTTTCCTCCTTAAAGCTGCAAGTGTCAAGTAGTGTGTCTCTGCAATGGGCCATCTGGCTGATAGATGAAGAGAACAGTAATAACCACAATGAAAGTATAATCAAATGGTCCTAAATTTACATGATTCAGGTTACAATTTTATGGACTCTGATGATTCAAATTCTGTGCACATGTGCAGGGAAACAGCTCAGTCCTCTAAGCACTTGCTTGGCAAGCACAATGACCTGTGTTCAATTCCCAGTACTGCATGCAGTGACAGCACCAGAACCTGAAACCAGGCATGGTGGCACGTGCCTGTGATTCCAGTACTGGGGAGGCTGAGACAAGAGGATCACTATGAGTTCAAGCCATGTAGTGAGACCCTGTATCTAATAAGAAAAAGATTAATTAATTAAAATGCAGTACAAAATCAGTAGACACCATGTCCTTCAAGTTTGCATTTGTACCTTTCCCCATACTATGGTATGCAGCCCCATCCTTCCCCACAGAACTGGTCATTGGCAGCAAGCCATACTCCCAGTTAACCTTACAATTAAACAATTCTCCTGTTGACCTCTTGAAATCCTTGATCCATTTTGAACACATCACTCTCATAGTGTACTGGGTCCTGGCAGTTCTACAAGCTGCAGCTCCCCCAAGTTCTGAAAGAGAAATCTGAGCAACTCTAAAGTCCAAATTCAATCCTGTCTTTTCCAAGTGTTCACGGGAGTTTCACTCATGAACCTTTGAGAGAATTAAAATGATAACTTTTGAGATACATTTTGAGGTAATTGTGGATTCAAAGAAAGTTGTAAGAAAATCTTCAGAGACATTCCAAATATTATCTATGCATTCTCTTCTAGTAGTACATCTTGCATTAAAAGCAACTTTTTCCAGTGTTGGGCCTTAACCTAGGGCCTTCCTACTGAGCTTCGTGTTTACCCCCCGACCCCCATGCCCATTTTGAAACAGGGCCTCATTACCTTTAGTGGAGACATGGGGGAACAATCTCTTCCATAATGGCTTAATCATTTCATTTACATTTTAAAGATTTAAATAAGTAAGCCTCTTTTTATTGCTTGTTTGGCCTGCAAATGTTACAATTCAAACTACTATGATTGCTTTCTGCAGCAATGTAAAGATGTTGCTTCTCCCTTCCTTCTGATGTCTTCTTCCAAAATTTTTTTTTTACATTAATGTATTTGGTTGTTACAGGATCTCACTACACAGTTCGGACTCATAGTGATCCTCCTGTTTTCAGCCTCACCAGCTCTCGGATTACAGGCATGTGACACTAAGCCCAGGCTCTGGCCAACTCAGTCTGCCCTGGGGGTGGGGCTGGCACTACCTGTGGTGCTGGGGATAAAACTTCAGTTCCTGCATTTGCCTAAGCTTGCCTAAGCAGGTGTTTTAGTCTGCTGAGCTATGTCACCAGCCACCTTCCTTCAAACTTTTACTGCACAGAATCTAGACTTGCTGAGGTCATAATGACCTTGACCTGTTGAAATCAGTGGAAATCCACGGTTAGCTGACTTCTCAGCAGCATCCGCAGATCTGATTTTCCTCTTCCTGAACCTGTTTTTCCTCTGTGCTCTATGTGGAGCCCTCCTCGCTTTCCTTGTCTTCCACACTCCTTGACCCATTGCTGGTCTCTCCATCCCCAGATTCCAAGTCTAGAGTCTTATTCCTTGCACTCTGCTATTCTTGCTCACAAATTTTCATGAAGATGGGCCAGCTAGATAGCTCAGTGGATTAAAGCGCCGAAGTCTGCTTAGGCAGACTCAGCGACTGGGGTTCAGTCCCAGGTGTGTCATACTGGCCCCGCCCCTGGGGAGCACTGAGACAGAGAATGAGACTGGGCATGGTTTCTCTTGCCTGTAATCCCAGTGCTTGGGAGACTGAACACAGGAGGATCACTAAGAGTGCAGTCTTTGTAGTGGGTCCCTCTAGACCCTGTACTAAATACATGAAAATTTTCTTCATGCAGATCCATCACCAATAAAGAGAGCCCTCCAAAACCTCCTCAGAATTTCAGACCTGCTCATCAAGCTCCAGCCTGAGGAAGACCTTATACCATCACTCTCAAGCCAGTAATCTCATTTCCTAAAGCCAGCCCCAATGTTATCAAGGGCAGGGCAATTGCAGTCGGGAGTGCTTACTGGACCCATTTGCTAATTGTTGCCCGAGAGCTGCTAGAAGGCTTGTGCTTTGGCTTTAGATTTTTTTCTTCTACTCTGAGAATTATGGGAACAATTTTAAAGGCACATTTTTTCTTCCTACTCCAATGTGAAGTATGTCTTTTAAAATTAGATTTTCTGTTTTGTATGATTTTTAGTCATCAGCAGCTTTTGACATTCTGAATTCATTTTTATTTTGAAATACCTCAAAAATCTAATCAATTTATGAAATTCTGGGAAAGTTGTCCAATTTTTTCATCCTTATTCTTTTCCAATGAAATGAGAAAACCCCACATACCTGTATAATATATATATATATATATATATATATATATATATACAATGTCTGTATTCCAACCAGACTGAAAATTGATGGTTTAGATTAGTGCTATGGTATGAATATAAAATTGCCAAAGGGAAAATCTAATACATGCATACTGTTCGGGGTCCACGGAATTCTGCCTGGCACCATTGCCCATATGGGGCAACAAGTGCCCCGGTATTTCTGATGAACTAGGGACAGTAATTTTTCTTCTTCTTGTAAGTTTCCTTCCTTTAGCACAAAAGAGAAGTGGGAGAGAAGTAAAGAAATCCTTCATGGCTTGGCACAGAAGGACTGCTGAAGAGAAGCAAGAGCCCTGGGGAGGGGTCCAGGGGTGGGGTTTCTATTAGGTTAGACTAGAGGTGGAGTTTACATGGGCAGTACGGTGTCATAACAGGCACTGATTGGGAAAGGCTTGATGTGGGCAGGGAGGGGGCAGGAAGAGGAAGTTTGAGGTTAACCAAGGAGAAGAATATGGAAGTCAGTCCAGGAGCAGCCTGTCATTGTTTTAAGATCCCCATACCTCACTGCCTCACTGCCATGAGGACCAAGCAGAATTTTGCATGAGCGCAGACCCATCATTCCTGTCTTTTTGTTGTTAAAAGGGGTGATGACTCTCAATAGCTACTTCCTGCTGACAGGTGGCTTCGTGGTAGGGATGGGGTGGTTGCCAGATGACAGTTCAGGCCCATGTGGGAGCTGGTGCCAGGGTCTCAGCCAGGACAAGAAGCTTGTTGGTGGTGAAAGCTCATTTCCTGGATTGGAGAAATCTTGAAAAAAGCTTAAAAAGGCAAGGTAGTATGAGCAACAAGAGAGTGATCACGGTGAGGACCTAGGCTGGAAGGAGGATGGGGGCCCAGGAGCCAAGGGCTGGCCACCACCAAGAGGGGGCAGATGACTGGACCATTTCTCATTGGTTTTTGTATGCATCTGCAGTGATGTTTTCATGAGCCATTAACTGTGGTTGGGGAAGACTTAGTGTAGCTCTTTATATCTGGTAACTATACTTTTCCCTAGATGTTTAAGACCATGTTGAAATGAGACCTGTATTAATTGAAATTAACTCCTTGCTATCTATCAGAGCCAGTTAAATCTCCTCAGGATTTACCTCAGAATCAAGCATGGTGCCTCTCAGCACTTTTGTTAGTGTCAGCCATCGGGATGGGTCACAGCTATTTCTTGACCAAGCTGCTTTCTGTGAAACTTAGAAGGTTTTTTTTTTCTTGGTGCCTCTTTCTAGACACACTGTACACCCTAGAATCACTTTCTCCTGTGATCGCATAATTCCCTTGATCAAAAAATCAGGTGCAACTGAGTTATAGGACATCACAGCAAAGGTTCTCTTATATCCTGGGCCCTCACTGACCCAGAGGGCTAGAGCCAAAGTATTGGCCATACTCTTAGCCCATCTACCTTTCTAATTTTTGATGTCCAAAGCTCAGTTGTTAAGCACCCAGAAGAGAAGGTTAATGACGTTACACTGTAGTGGTAACAATGAACTTAATTATTAAAATTTCATCCTAAGAACCTTGAGAGACGAGGCATACCCAGAGAACTGTTATTTCTTACCAGCCATAGATGTTCTAGCAGTTAAATCTCTGTAGAATATTAACAGGCAACACTTATATGTAGTTTTACAGAGAAAATTTGACATCACTGGCCATACATAGTAGCATAGCATAGCAGTCATTTTAAAGAACAATAATCCAAAAATAAATCATTCTTCCTTTAAATTGTCATTCCACGGCATGTTGTCACTGTGACTGAAACTTTACTAACACAGCACATACTTGGCATGAGACCTTAGGTAATAGAGAAGTTGGAATTAGGAATGAGACCAGCACTCTTCTCTACACTCTTTTCATGGTATTTCAAGGCATACACACACACACACACACACACACACACACACGCACACATATATATGTATATGTATATGTATATATGCATATATGTATATATTATGATTATACCCCTTAATTTTTAACACCTGTGCTGCATGCCTATGTCATAACATAATATCTAATAAACAATCTTTTTTGCTTTTATTTATTTTTCATTAGCTTTATTGAAAATCAATAATTACATAGTATATTAAAAACTATAGACAAATATTGAAATGTGAAAGATATAAGATATAGACAGAATGAATTTTAGAGAAATATTTCTGAAGTGAATACATAGCATGAGATTAATAATGGATTGCACGTTGTAAATAAACTATTTACAAACTTAAATGAATATAACAATAAAATTGTCCAAAATAAAAATGAAGAATTTACAGATCAGTCATATAATAGTTCACTCTATGCCAAAATCAAGAATCTTATATTCATATAATTAGAATTCTCAAAAGTAGAAAGGGGTAGAAAATAAATATTTAAAGATTTAATATTTCCTGAATTTAGTTGAATGTACACCACCACATTTTTAAGAAAAATGAACCTTTTGCACAAGAAATTTGAATAAAATCATAGCAAGATACACAAAAATGAAATTGTCCAAAACTTATTGTAAAGAAAAATATCATTAAATCGTAAACATAGAAATATTAGCTATGGAGTCCCAGCCCAGGCGCAGCGTGGGC
>NW_004524584.1:26480329-26483615 GCF_000260255.1 Octodon degus | reverse complement strand
GATTTGTTCTAATGGTGTTTGTAAATGGGATCACAAGTCCGTATCTTGTACAGCAATTAACCACTAAGAAGAATATATGCAGTGTATTATTTGTTCAAACTGTCCTTCCGATATGATTTGAAACTGTCTCATTGCTATCTGTTTGTCAATAAAACTTTGAAAAAAAAAAAAAGAAATATTAGCTATGGAAGAACAAAATTAAATAGCATCTTATTCTACATTAGAAAAAAGAAAAACAAGTGTGTAAGAAACTAGTCTAATTAATTTAAAGGATAAACAGTCATTTTTTATTACAATTTTATCAACTTTATTCAATACCAGAGTAGAGTAGTTGAAATGACGCCTGTCTCAGTGACACTTGGTACGTAAACAAAGGCGCAGCCCCAGTGACACTTGTGGTAGATGGCTACATGGTTAATGTAGACCTCTAAATAACATTTTAATTTTTAATTTTTATTTTTTTAAATATTTTTATTGAGAAACAAATATCAATGAGACAGTTTCACAACTGATTACTGGCACATTTACAGTAATCAATACATTTCTTATTGTTGTTTTAGTGGTTATTCATTGTACAAGATGCAGACATGATATCCTGTCCCAAACACTATTAGAACAAACCTTTCTATTCATTGAATTAAGAGACTGGAGCTGTATATCTATCCTAACTATTTTGCATTTACAGATACAAAAGGATCATTCATTTCTATCCCACTTTTTTTAGTTAGTTTTGTCAGAGAAGGGCATTCCATTGTCATTTAAATATTGTAGGTGCTTGAATTCAACAGAATCTCCCAATAGAGTCCAGTAGTCCATAATAGTAGTGGGTTTTCCATAAGACTGGCAATGTCCAAAGTTGTTGACTTGAGCTTTTTATAGCTCAGCATATTAACGTGGCTTTACTTTTTATACTTCATTTTCATAATTTCTGCTGGATCGTTAAGACCAAGATAAAGCAAGACCTATATAACAAGAAATGTAACTTTTGTACTTGATAAAGACAGTCAAATCCCCTCAGGATATAACCTGGAACCCTGTACCACAGTTTGTAAGTCCTTTGTTGAGTATCAGCCATGTGGATGAGTCATGGCCGTTGCTCAACCAATTTGCTCTCTGTGAAAGCCTGAGAGATTGTTTTCTCTCCTTGTGACTCTCCTTAGGCACACTCTACATCATCAAAGTTTCTGGTCAAGGAAAAAAACTCTTTAGGTCATGAAAAATTTCTCTCTGTGTTGAAAAAAGGACAAAGGAGTAAAATGAAGTGACTTCAATCTGCCATTTTCTGTCTGTAAGTGAGGTTCTGGTGTCCCAAATTCCCTGTTTTCTTCACAGTCTCTTTTCTATGCAGTGGCCCTCCACATCAGGGGAATGACAGACACAGTGCACAGCCCCAGCTGCCGTTGTTGTGGAGCGAGTTTCTGCCAACAAAATTGAAGATGCTCCTGCTCCTTCTACCTCTTCAGATAAAGCAGAAAGTCTGAAAGTGGATAATGAAGCCAAGAAGCTGTTGGGGTTAGGACAGAAATATCTGGTGATGGCGAGTATTCCAGCTGCTCTCAGTGCCCTCCAGGAAGCAGCCTGTCTCCTAGGTATGAAGGATGGAGAAACAGCTGCCGCATGTGGAGAAGCCTTCTTCTTCTACGGGAGTTGGCAAGAACGGAGAATGGTGTGCTGGGAAGTGCCTTGGAAGGTGTGCATATGGAAGAGGAAATCTCTAGTGGAAATGATGATGACAGATGAAACTGGAGGCTCAGAAGAGCAGGGTAAGGAAAATGGCAAGGCAGAAGGAATACCAAATGAATCCATTTTTGAAAACAAGTCTGTTCAAGAAAGTGAAGAGGAAGACATTGGGAACCTCGAGCTTGCCTGGGATATGCTGGATTTAGCAAAGGTCATTTTTAAAAGGCAAGAAACAAAAGAAGCCCAGCTTTGTGCTGCACAAGCACATCTCAGACTTGGAGAAGTTAGCGTTGAGTCTGAGAACTATCTCCAAGCTTTAGGGGAGTTTCAGGCCTGCCTGACCCTGCAGGAGCAGTGCTTAGAAGCACATGACCGTCTCCTCGCAGAGACTCATTACCGGCTGGGCTTGGTCTACAGATACAATGCTCAGTACAATGAGGCAGTGGCACAGTTCAGCAAATCTATTGAAGTCACTGAGAAGAGGATGGCTGTCCTAAAGGAGCAGATGAAGGAGGCTGAAAGATCTCCTACTAAATATGATAAAGAAATTGAGGAATTGAAGGAACTGCTACCTGAAATCAGAGAGAAGACAGAAGATGCCAAGGAGTCCCAGCGCTGTGGGAATGTAGCTGAACTGGCGCTAAAAGCTTCTCTGGTGGAGTTCTTTCTACTTTGGGTCTCACTCCTAGTGCAGGAGGCTCTTCAGTATCCATGACTGCCAGCAGAAGACCAACAGATGGTGCTTCCTCATCAAATTGTGTGCCTGCTATTTCCCATCTTGTGAGAAAGAAGAGGACAGCAAAGGATGAGAATCCCTGGAAAGATGGTGCACAGAAAGCCAAACAAGAGCTGGAAGTCAATGGAGGCAGCAGGAATGCAACCCCCAGTGGAAATGAAGTTTCAGAAAATATGGAGGAGGAAGCTGAGAAACAGGCCGACAGCTGTGCTGCAGCGGAAGCCACAGTGGAGGCAGGAGTGGCTGTCCAGAGCACTGTGTGTTGAGAGTGGGAATAGAGCCTTCTTCCCAGGGGAAAAGTGTTTTTGTATATACTGTATTTTTGCACTTTTGGGGATTCTTTTTGTATAACTTCAATAAAAGTGGTGAAAAGATTGAGGTTTCGATGGCTTTTTGTTAACTATTGGCTAAATCCATGTCTTGGGGCACTCTAGGTTTATAATGTAGCCAAAATTTTGTGATTTCTTTCCCCTCTCTGTATTGATCAGTACTAGAAGATGTAACCTCAGCTCCAGTCTAACATGGAGGTTATAATTTGCACGTGAGGCCATGGGCTCTTCATCTTCCATTGGTGCTATATTTTTGCTGTCACATATTTGACGGAACTCAGCCATCGTGCCAGCTCTCGGTGGCGCCGTCTGTCCCTGGATGGGGCGATGCACACAGGACTTGATGAAGACCTTGCTGCATGGTGCTGAGGATGGATGATGGACCTGACTGTGGAGCCGAACCTGGCCCTGCTTGTCTTCTGTCCACTCTGTCTCCATCTGTGGTCATTCTCTTGACCTGGAAAGACTTGTGAAGTAAACTTGGGGCAGAAGATTGAGGAGAGCAATTGATGTGCTGAACTGGAAAAGTGACCACCCTGGG
>NW_004524584.1:26476299-26480216 GCF_000260255.1 Octodon degus | reverse complement strand
TTTTTTTTTTCATTTTAGGGAAGGGTCTACAGGGTGTACAGGGTGTTCAGGGTCTCACTACTAGATCGGACTCATAGTGATCCAGCTATTTACAACCTCCCAAGAGCTGGGATTACAGGTGCGCACCACCATGCCCAGTCTCGACACTTGGAATTGTAACGGTTTGAAGTTTTAAATTCTCAAAGATACTAATAAAAGATTCCTGCTATGGAAAAAAAATGAAGTGACTTCATTTTATTTATGCAATGGCTAGAATAAAATTCCTTTGATTATTCTTCTATCATGAAATATAGTATCCCAGCAGCAACTTCTGTCCAACCTCCTTTATTATTTCCCTGAATAATTTGGAGTGAAATGATATGCACATTTTAAAAGACTACACTAAGTATTTCTATTTTTCACATTTGTGCAAATTTATATGCCTACAAGACAGACAAATTACAAATCAAAATTATGCATTTGATCTTCTCTGTCAGTTTGGTAGATGAAAGTGATAACTTGTTATTTTATCTTCCACTGTTTTAAATAACATTAAATTTTAGGCTTGATAACTATTTCCTTTCTTATTTTATGAAGCACATTTCACCTTCTTTCTCTAAAGTACTTGATGCATTTACCACCTCCCAGTTGGGCCATATCTTGGCAGGGTAAAGGGTACTTATGGGGACACAGCAAACCCTGTCTAGTTGCTGAAAATTAGCTCACCTTGGATCATCTCACTCAAGTTATTTCTGTAAATCCTTCAGTGTATTCTCCCGTCATCAAGCAGCCCAGCAGGTGGGCTCCTGAACCTTCTGTCTGTCTCATTGGGTCCCACCCATCTATGTCTACCGTCAAGGCACAGTATCAGAAAACCACCCTGCTGCCACTGATGACTGGGATAATCAGTGGTGACACTGTTTTCACACGTGCAGGACAACACTGCTGCCAACCTCATTGTTTGGGAGTTGAGCAGAAAATCAAATAGCGATAAAAGGAAGGATCAACCTAAAGATTCAAGCAATAAATATCCTAGGAATTCCATCTTAGATGTTTTACCATCATTCTAGATAATGAGGTTTGGAGATAAACAGTCTAGCTATACTACATTTATACTTATAAAAATTATATAGACAGATTTTTAGAAATTTGTGCTGAACCCTATTACAAAGATATACTTTATTTAACATATAGAGGTAAGTTAATTCCATAGTAGAGCAAAGATTGTCCATTGTTACTACTTGTGTATGGATCTCCTCCACCCCAGATCGTCATGTTCAAATGTGGGGCTTTTAGAAAGTGGTTGGATCATGGGTCTGTGATGCTGGGATTAAAGGCACGTGACACTGGATTAGTCTGCTATTTGGTTAACATAGTTCTTGGTGTGGCTGAATGGATTTACTTCAAAAAGAAACCCCATCCTGGGTTGGGTGACATTAACGAATAGGCTAAAACACTGGATGGAAATAAAGGACACAGGAGACTTGCTGCTGTGGCTTTGCCTCTTCTTGCTTGCCCTGCCGTGGACTGTTTGTCTTGTGCGATGCTCCTGTGGCATGTTGCCCTGCTTTGGAGCTAGCTGAGTATGGACTAAAATTTCTACAAATTATGAGCTAAATAAACCTTTCCTCCTTTAACTTGTGGGTCTCAGACACTTTGTCCCAGCAACAAGAAAGTACGACAGCATTTCCCCCTACCTCTCTAATGATAAAAAATCCTTGTGTGGACGTGATGTCACTGTAAAACTGGGTTTATGTTTTGGTTGAACAGAGTGATCTATGAATCGTCTAGTTTGTACCAATCTTCTAGTCTGTACCAACCCTCTGTTTGCCTCCCTTTTTTTCTGAAACAGATAATAAGAAACACTGAGCTAGTAAGACCCAAGAAACACTCAGGCATAGCACAACCACAAGGAAGAGGGATTCTGGGAGCTTGATGACCTTGCAGAGCACAGTAACTGGCTTAGCTGTGAAAAAAATATGAACTTCTCTTATGGTTAGCTCACTGTCCATTTGTGTTGCTCTCATGCTTAGCTGAATCCACAGAAGCAAATTTGGAACCTAGAAGTAGAATGTTGCACATTCTACTTGCTAGAACATTAGACAAACATTAGGACATGATGGAAGACTACAAACAACGGTGTGCTCTAGCTGACCTGGGGTGCTCCGACTAAGTCCTCAGGAAGTAGTCAACATTTGAATAGGAGCCATCTGGTATCAGCGCAAATGAGAAGAAATGTGCTCAGCTAGGTCAGGTTACCTCAGGAAGAACCAATTTATGGCCATGCTGGGACTTTGAAATTTGATATAGTCAAGCCCACCCTGAGAGAAACAATGCTAAGAAGTGGTTGGGCAGAAACAGTGAAAGGAGGAGACGCAGTGGGGCTCTTATTTATCTCAGCTGAGGACTTTCCCATTGGACAATGAGAGACCAGAGCAAGGGAGTCTCCTCCCACCAAGACCCTTGTTCCTGACAATCCAAGAGAGTTGCCATTACCTTGATAGAGCTTTTGGCGGCAGGTTAGAGGACAAGAAATTAAGATACTTAACTTTCAGTTTGAATAGCAGTGGGCTGCTTAGTTTTTGAGAAAGTTGTTTTGGTATAGAAGCCCCTTGGTGGCCCTACAGGAGTCTGTGACTAGGTGACTTCCACAACAGGGTGGATTCCTGAGACAGCAGATACCCAGCTGGCCTCAGATCCAGATAGTGGACCGAAAAGGCCACCCAGAGGACAAAACAGGGAGCCTGAGAGGTCAGCAGATGGAGTGACCAGAAGCTGACTCCATCATTAATGAAGCACACTTTAGAAGGATTAGTCATTAGCAAAGACATACCACCCTTCTTTGTCTTTCACTTAAAGAGTGAAGTTTTTTGTTTTATTGAACTGGGAATTGAACACAGAGCATTCATAATGAGCTTTTTTTTTTTTTTTTTGAGACAGGGTCTCACTAAGTCACCAAGTTGCTCAGTTTGGGTTTGAACTTGTCATCCTCCTGTCTCAACCTCCCAGAGTGCTTGAGATTACATGAATGCAATAATTCATCCAACTTTTTAAAATTGGTGCTTTCATTCCGACTCTGCCATTGACAATGAATTTGACTGCAAAAACTTTTCTTTCAGTTTCTAGCTTCAAGGCTGAAAGGGACAAGCCTGGGCCAGGTGGAGATCACTATGTACCCTGTAAAGATCATGAACCTGAAGGTGTGTATGAGTATTACCGGATGGGAGGAGCATCTCTTTTGAGTTGGACTGCATGGTTCTTTATATGAGAACAAGGGTAGGGATAGACATTTGGGTGGCTCCAGTGTTGGCTAACGCACAGATCCCTCGCTGGCCCCAGTGCCTTTCTTCTCCTACAGTATACATATCATGTTTTCCTGGGTGTGTGGTTACCCAGAATTGAGATCTGACTGGCTAGTGAAGTTTTGGCTAAGGAAATGTATGTACAAATCCAGGGCTTGTCTGTGTGGGAAAAAATATGTATTCATCTTTAGCCACATTTCTCTCCTTCCAGCCTTCCTGGATGGAATTTTCTGGCTCACTGTGTTGGCCCATAGAAACATGGGCAGACCTCTGGGAGAGGTGGGGCCACAGATGGAGTGGGCAAGGCTCCCAGGAATTCGAGATTTCATAAACAAGAACTCTCTCCTCTCTTTTCTCACCTCTCATCTCTCTCCTCCCTTCTCACCTCTCACCTCTCTCCTCTCACCTCTCTCCTCTCACGTTTCTCTTCTCTCCTCTCACCTCTCTTCTCTCTGCTCTCTTCTCTCTCCTTCCTCCGCTCCACTCCCCTCCTCTCTCTGTCTCTCCCTATCTCTCTCTTGCTCTGGCTCTGTCTCTCTGTCTTTCTGTCTTTCTCTGTCTCTCTCTGTCTCTCTCTGTCTCTGTCTCTGTCTCTCTGTCTCTGTCTCTCTCTGTCTCTCTCTATCTCTCATGTCT
>NW_004524584.1:26475028-26475649 GCF_000260255.1 Octodon degus | reverse complement strand
TGAGTTCCCATACCTCATGGTTCAGCCACAGCTCTGAGGTTGGTAGGTAGCTCCCTCTTGGACCTGCATCTGGTCCTTACCTGGAGCCAGAAAGGAGTCGAGCAGGTGTCTCCTGTCTGTTTCATCTCTAGATTTCTCGTCTGCTCCATTCCAATCTGACCACTTTAAGTTCTGTTTTTGTTTGTGTGGACAATGTCTTTGTCAAACCCTGTAACTGCTCACTGATCTTGTCTCTAAGCAACAAGGCTTGGATGGGCAAGAGTCTCTTGTACAAAACTTCAACTTGGGGCAGGCTACATTTAATGTGTCTTGAACAAAATCCAGACTCTTGAAGTGCAAATTTTCTTTAAATGTGTGAATTAGGGGGGAAAAAAGAGTTAGTGTGCAGTACAAATGAGTTCCCTGCACTAGGTACTGTCATTCTCTGCATCTGAGCAACTTGCTTATATCCTGAGTACGTCTGTCTCATTTGAAAAAGTAGTCTAAATGAGCACACAGTCCTTTATGGATTTTCAGCCTACCAGCAAACATGCTTGGCACCTGGTACATGGAAGCACTATTCCAACCACTGGGAACATGTAGAAGACAAACTTGGTCTCTGAGCCATAGAGCTGACCTTCC
>NW_004524584.1:26473659-26474868 GCF_000260255.1 Octodon degus | reverse complement strand
GTGGTCCTGAACATCAGCACAGCTGAAGGTTCCACACTGCACCCAAGAGTGAAGTGAAAGCATTCTCGAGTTTGAGGACCACAGATTTAGAGCTGGGATACATATGTACATGATGAGTTGGGAACAACACTGGCCTTGTGTAAATCAGTTGTTATCAGAATACAATTCATTGACATCCTTTCAGAAGCTACAAGAGAAAACGTCTTCCTCACAAAACCTATTTTCCTTCCAGTCCTTTGCAGGAAATGTCTGCCAACACCACCCTCAAGCCCAGAGGATGGAAGGAAGAGCCAGGCTCTGAAGGCAGCAGGGCCACCAACCACTCCTGTCCATGCCTCCTGGTGTTCATTCCTGGAGGAGCTACTTTGCCTCATGGATCCTTGGAGTTTGGTCCACAAAGGGTAACTGTCCCAGCACAGGAATGTCAGAGGTCAATAGGGTAATATTTCAAACCTTTTGTCCAAGAACCAGAAGACAGGAAAGACTCCATCTGCAACAGCTATCAATACATAAAGGATGCATTTCAAGATCCTCCCCTTGGGGTCACCCCGGGACTCCTGTGTTTGTAACTCTGCAGACACGTCTCACGTTCTCCCTGGTGCCCCAGGAGGCTCCAGGAGCAGAAGCAGCAGGCAGTCCGAGGGCTGTGCTCACCATGGAAGGGGCTCTATGGTGTGGTGGGAGCTTCCACGAGTTCATTCTGAAACTAATCCTCCTCTCTGCCCCCAAGACCTTGAAGCAGTTCTCAGGGAAGGTGGAATGGCAGCAGGTCCTGAGGCAGTGCAGGTGAAATAATTATTCTGTAGCTCTTACACTGCTGTGGGGAGACAGGCCCGTCTGTGCTGTCTGTGCTGGGAAAGTGGGAAGGGTGTGCAGGACCTGTGGGCTGCTCGGTGGGGGCTCTGTGTGGCCACCCAGGGCCCCTTCAGCCCATGTGGAGAACTTGGAGAGCTGATTCTAGCAGAGAGAGAGAGAGAGAGAGAGAGAGAGAGAGAGAGAGAGAGAGCCCATAATATAGCTAGTCCTAAGTAAATTTGGCAATTAACTCTTGTAAAGGGATATGACTGATAAAATACTTCATAGAAATAAACTAACAAAGGTTGCCAGTCTGGTGAATTTTTAAGAGAGATAAGCAAATATTAAGAATCTTCTTGGGGCCGGGGAGATGGCTCAGTGAAATACGCACTTCCCTGCCAAGCGCAAGAGCCT
>NW_004524584.1:26456831-26466814 GCF_000260255.1 Octodon degus | reverse complement strand
ACACTCTATCAATATGGGTAAATTCCCTTCCATTAACCAGTCAGTCAAAAGGTTTTTAAAATGAGTAGGTGCTTACTTTGCACAAAGCATATTTTGCAGGTGTTGAAACGGTATTTTGTTTTCTTTAGTTTCTCAGTGAAATTATTTATATTAGTGTATTTTCAACTTATAAAACATTTTTATAGTTTTTAGTTTGGCCTGACATTTTTCAATTTACTGAAATACTTTTCATAAAATAAGGATTAATTGTACCTTGAATAGAATATTTCTGAGAAAACCACACATACTTGTCGATTTTATTTGGTATTTAATGATTAGTTTTTAGTGGCTTATATATGCACATGGGTTTTCATTCCATCCTTAGTTACATAAAGCTATTTTTTTCTAGGATGGTATCTGCATTGCCAAAGGTTTTCCTGTGCTAGTAATCTTTTTAAAACAGCCTCTGAAATGTTCATTCTTTTTACTTCTTCCTTTTTTTCTTTCTTTCTTTGCTTTTTAATGTATTTGGTTGTTGTAGGGTCTCATTACACAGCTCAGACGCTTCGTGATGCTCCTGCCTTCAGCCCCTCCAGTGCTGGGATTGCGGGTGTGCACCGCCGCCACGGCCAGACTCCGGCGCACTCAGAGCGTGGGGCTGGCGTGGCTGTGGGGTCAGGATCCAGCGCGGTCCCTGCGCTTGCCCAGCAGGCGCTTTAGCCCACGAAGCTGTCTCGCTGGGCCTGGAGTCTTCCTATTGTAGTGGATGTGGCTACATCTAGATGTCCTACAGCCTGTGCGATCATAGGTGGGGTTTCTGGAAGGCGACAGGTTAGAGGGAGCTTGCTGGTAGGGCATGAACTCCTGTCACAAGAAGGTGTCACCAGCGGTGCAGTCTGGGAAGGTTCATCCACCTCCCTGGCTCCGCCCTTCCTCCTCGGCTTCCTGCAGCTGTGCACTGAGCAGCTCACCTCCAACATGCCCTCCGCCAGCTGCCTTGCCTGGAAGATGGTCAGCGATAGGAAGAAACATGAGTCCAAACATTATGTCTGAGACTAGAAGGTGAGGAAGACAGACTTTTTTTTTTTTTTTTAATCTTAGGACAAGGTACAAAAAACCCCTGTAGGGGCTCACTGCGTATATCGGATCATCTATGCAGAATAGTGATCCTTTTGTTTACAGCCTCCCAGTGCTGGGATTACAGGAGCTCCACCACACCCAGTCTCAATTGCCATCTCGGGGATCAAGCTCTCGAGCGTCTGCTTAAGCAGGTGCTTTCATCCCCTGAGCTATTTGTCCAACCCTCCTTCTGATCCATTGCATTACTATGTGGCCCTAACTAATCACACAGTACTTCCCCTTGTGTTGCTTTCTTCTTTTGAGTTGAACATTTAGCTTGTTATTTCAGTTCTTCGCTACATACTTAAAACTAAATTTCTCTATAAATGCTGCTTGAGGGGCATCATGTGTTATTTCTTCCTTTTTTTTTTTCCTGTACCAGGGATTGAACTCAGGACCTTGCGTTTGCCAGGCAAGTGCTTATTCTACTGAGCTATTTCCTCAGCACCTCGTGTTATTTCCAGTACTTGCTTTCATTTGTTTTGATTTTTTATTTGCTTGTTTTATGCTTGTTTTATGTGTTTGGTTGGATTGGTCTTTCTGTTTTCAGCCTCTCCAGTTCTGGGATGTAAAAGCATGCACCACTACACCTGGACTCGGTCGCTGGCTCAGAGCACCCTGAGGGCGGGGCTGGTGCCGCATATGGTACTGGAGATGGAACCCTGGTCCATGTGCTTGCCTAAGCAGGCTCTTAGTCCACTGAGTTACCTCACCGGACCTTACAGAGCTTTTAACAGATCAGATTATTGGCAGAAATGTGAACAATAGGGTCATTCTAATGAAGACTAACAGAGAGATGAGAAAAGGTACTGGAAACTAATTCTAAAGTGGCAAAGAACTTCACTGAAGTGTGTCCATGCTGTAGTGCCCCATGGAAGGCAGTATAAGTGTTACCATGTTCTGGGATTCTAAGGACTCATTCTAGAGATTTTTTCTAGGTTCTTCCCATCCAGAGCAAAGAAATGGATCAAACGAGTGCAAAATGCAGGGAGGTTTTATGCTCTGTAGAGCATGCATGGGCCAATTAGAAGCAGGAGGACAGGCTAGAGGATCAGAGTGACGCATTGTGAAGAGAGAGCACAGTAGAGTGGTGGTGGTAGCCATCGTCTGCAGCCAAGAGCTCACTGATGGCCATCTTTTGTATATTCCTCTCCTCAGTCTGATGTCAGATCTAGGCTGTCTTATCAAAAATCTGCTTGAATTCTTGTGAGAAGAACTGAAGACAGCATTCTCTGATTGGTCCCATACACAGGGCATGTTTCCTGGGCCTCCATTCCTGATAGGTCATGCCCACTTGTTCAGTTCCTTAGCCCTATTCTTCTCTTGCCTTGCAATGAACCCAGATATTTGGCAGAAGACAAGCATAGCTGATGGCTTTTCTATGCTGGTGGTAGTATGTGGAAGAAAAGACAAGTAATTAAAGATGGAATTTATAATCAAAAGTAAAGTAGAACTTAAAGATATAAAACAGTCTCAGTCTGGCCACTTTGTGAAGAATAAAAAACACCTCTGCATGTTCAGTAGAGCATACCAAGGGTTTGGCCCAGTGTGTATTTGATCAGGAGAAAAGTCACAGCAATGGAGAATGACTCCAAGAGTGTTTCAGAGACTTCTGAAGCTGCTTATCAGAGAATCATTGCTCCAGAGTCTTGGGGCAGAGGATTTCAAGGAAAAGGCCTAGGTCACCTGTGGGACCTCACAGCCTGCTGTCTATGTTGCTTCAAGTCTCGCTGCTCTCATACCTACCCAGAGTTCTTCCATGGCCCAGCTGTGCTGGGCACAATCCAGCTGTGGCTTTGGCTGGCTTCCTGGATCAGACAAGTGAAAAACCCTGGTGGAATTTCTGTGGGATTAACTCAGCAGGTGCTCAGAGTGAAAACCGTGGGGACATGGTTGCTTCCACTTAGACTTCAAGGGGTGCTTCTGAGATCCCCAGCGTCTAGCCAGAGAACTGCCATAGAGGTGGCAGTTGCAGTCAGACCTTCTACAAAGCCCAGGGTGATGCCCAGTGAAGCTGTGGAGAAGGGTTGCCCCTTAGCTCAGACTAGTAGAGCCACTGGATGCCAATACTAGTTTTGAAGAGCTGCAGGCATTGCACTGCCTTCTATGGCCAGTGCTACGAGGGCAATGCCCAACTGAAGTGTGAGGCCAGGAAGCCAGGAGCCTCAGGGACCTGGTCACAGCCCCCCTGTGTACCGAAGGGGAGGCAAGGGATCAAAGCAGGTAATTCTCAATCCTAAAGAGCTCATATGGTTTGTTGTGAGGTTTGGATGTTCTAGGGACCTGTACCTCATTTCTTCTTGCCTATTTTTCCTGTTGGGATCGGGGACTTTTACCCTGCATCTACGCTGCCATTGTATTTTGCAGATATTGAACTCAGGACCTTGTGCTTGCCAGGCAGGCACTAAAGCCATTGGGTTATATCCTACCACTGTATTTTAGAAGCTCATAACGTCTTTGATTTCACAGGCTCACATCTGAAGGGAAAGTTTGCCTAAGGGTGAACAGTACTTTGAGTCTTGTCCACATACAGTGTAGATAAACACAGATGAGAATTCAGTCTTAAAGTTGATGTTGTCATAAATTAAGACTTCGGGGGCTATTTTGATGGCATGTATGTGCACCACATAAGGGTGGGGCGTGGGCTTCAGCGGGGTCAGGGTGGTGTGGTTGGAAAGTTTTTGCCCTCCACAAAATTTATGTGGAAACTTAGCCCTCAGTAAATCATTTTGAAGAGGTGGGGTCTTCAGGAGGTGAGTAGCTGTGAGCCAGGACCTCAGGGGTGTCCTTAGTGACCTTATAAAAGTGCTGGAAAGAGCTCACTGGACCCTCTTGTCCTTCCATTCCTTCTCCACAGTGTCAAGGCACCATCTTTGAAACATGGAACAGGCCCTTAGCAGACATCAAACCTACTGGTGTCTTTGCCAAGTGCTATGCCTTGTGTCTAGTTGTCTCCCCAAAGCCTTGTGAAGTCATGGGGCAGCTTCTAGAGTGTGTGTTTAATTCTTGACCCAATGCTGGGATTATGGGTGTAAATGCCACATCTGCCCTGGGGCAGATAATCTGCATACAAACGTAAGGAGGAGAGAGGCCGGCTAGCTGCAGCAGCTGCTGCTCTTCCCTTTGCTCTTTGCTGTTTTCCACTGCCATGAACTGCTGCCCTCTGCCTTGGAGCCAGCTGAGTAGGGACTGAAGCCTCCATTATCTGTGAGCTAAATAAACCTTTCCTTCCTTTATTTTGGGTGCTGGGTATTTTGTCCCCGCAATGAGAGGAAAGTAACTGAATCCCATAGTGCAGTGGTGGCGAGCCTATGGCACGCATGTCAAAGCCCTCTGTTTGTTATCACTGAAAGCTCTAAAAGGCTCACCCTCACTGACTAGGACTTTCCAGCTTCCAAAATTATAACAATACTTCTTTTGCTTACATATTGCTAAATTGAAGCCATTTTCTTATATGAGATTAGCATCTGTTGTATTCTTCTGCAATCACTGTTACTAGCTTTGATACTTCAGCAAGTGTGATTAAAATCCAAATCTCATTGGTCTTTGCCCTCCTGCAGCATCCACCCCCCTCCCATTGCCCCAGCTTTCTCACTGGTCTCGCTTCATCCTTCGAATGTCAGTGCATAGGCTACTTTTCCAGGGATGCCTCTTTTCCTTCCCTGGACTAGCCCAGTCCTCTCCACTGTTTGTCATCACTGAACACATCAGATGTTCCAATGGCACCGAAGTGGGATCCGCATTCAGCACCCACCTTGTCCAGGGCAGTGTGGCTCTGGGGAGGGCAGGGGTTGTCCTGGTGTTGCCTGTATCCTGCTCTTCTGTACAGCTGTGCACCTGCTCATGGTGAGCATCATGCTTGGCTGCAGGTTGGAAAGCAGAGTAAACAGTGTGGGGAAAGGAAGGCTGTGGAGGCCTAGCAGCAGGAGGTCGCCCCTCCTGCCCAGGCTCTTCCCTTTTTTCTCTAGTTCCTGGCTGTCACGGGGGTGAGCTTTTTCTCCACCACTCTCTCCCACCATGCTGCCCTTCCCTTGGAGCCAGCCCACCATGGTTGCAAACCCTGCAACCATAAGCCAAATTAAGCCTTTGCTTAATTTGTCCTTTCATTGATGGGTGTCAAGTATTTTGTACCCGAGATGGGAAGGCTGACAAAGATGACAGAGCTTAACATTCTGTGCCAGGAGGAGGAATTGCGTCCTCTTATCAAAAACAGAACAGAAATAATGACAGATCAAGTAGAGCGGAGGAAATTTCTTTCTCAGATTATGGAGTCTGTGGCTAGTGCATTCTGCAGTGGGTTGAGGCTCCCTCAGGCTCCAGGGATTTAGGCCCTTTTTAGCTATCATCCTTGATACAGGGCTTATATCCCCATGCTTACCTTACTGGCAGAAGGTAGGGTAGAAGGGGGCAGGAAAAGTCTTGCCCCCTTTGCTTTAGTAGTTGAAGCCTTTCACGGGCTCCCAACTTGCATCTTACTGATAGTAATTAAATTCCATGGCCTCATCTAGCTGAAAGAAAATTTTGTTTTAAAGCCAGGCAGTTTGCAATTCAAATAAGACTAGGTCTGTGTTGTTAAGGATGCTGTGTATGTGTGCTAGGGAATGATACTGTTTGCGTAATAATTTCTGGTGACAGCAAGCCCCGTGAGAGGAGGCACTGAGAGAATCTGACATGTTGGATTAAGGCAGAAAGGTGGAAACGAAGAGGAAGGTCCCAAATAGAGGGTCCACAGCAGAGGGGCCACAGCATCCTTGAGGGTCCTTCTTCCTATTGACATGCTTCTGAGACATCTGTCTGTTAGTTTAATTTTATAGATTTTTGCACTGAATTCAAGGACATTAGGAGTTAAACTTCCTGGTAAATGATAAACTAAACAAAGGCGCAGCAATCTGCGCCTCTGAATCCAAGCAGGATGAATTGTATTATGTTTGAGACTGTATTTCCAAACATACTTGCCTCCCCACAGAGCTCTGTTTTGAAAGACAGAGGAATGCAGAGGACATTCATTAATAAATATATTGTTTGTAAAAAGTACAGCCATCTTCTGCTTATCCACATTCAAGATATATACATGTCTCAATGTCAGAAAATAAGTCAGAAAACCATATGGAAGCTTTATCTTCATGCCACAAGCCATCTGTACTTCCTGTAGATATTCCAAAAATCTTATAAACTTGGCACTTTTTCTCCTCTCATACTATGCCTTCACAAGACAATTCGGGCTGCTCTAGTGCACCAATTTTGTCTTCAGGAAATTGAGTTCATAGGAATTAGTGAGCACGTTTGTGTACTCTGGTTGTTGTATCCTGGAGCTGTTTGCTGCCACCCACCCTGGATTTCTCCCGGCTTCTCCCTCAAATGTGGCTATGAAGTGCTGTGTGTGTGTGTGTGTGTGTGTGTGTGTGTGTGTGTGTGACTTGAGGGATGAATTCCAGAGATCCATCTGGCTTGGTGAGACTGGTCGTCCTCTGTCAACCTGTCTGGAATGACCTGCAGTGAGCGAGCACAGCCCCGGGAAGCCTGAGGAAGCTCAGATGGATGTGGGTGGAGAGGAGGCCACACAGGAGCCAGCATGCCGGGGTTCCCAGGGCACAGCCCAGCAGGACAGAACGACCTGGTTCCCCACCAGACAGCTGCGCTTTCTAGCGTGTCCTAGGTCCCATGACTGTTCTATCAAGTCTCTGAGTTACTCTTTTAAAAATAAACCCAAGCTGCTTAGCCCCACTGAAGTGTGGGCTCCACTTACAGAGGAGTGGACATGCCTTGGAGTCAGGAGTTCTCAGCTTGACAGATTAGCGTACAGGCCGACAGATCTCTGAAACCTGCCTGCTTCCAGAATCTTCACCTGCCCAAGTCCCCTTCATCAGGGACCACCACGGTGTCACCTGTAGCCACAGTCATGAACCTTCACAATAGTTTGAAATGTAGGAACAAAAAACAGTCCTAGACATTCTTACTGAAACATCAAACTTTATATCTTTATACTAAGGTTTAATCCTGATAAGAAAAAAAAAATGCCTGACAGGATCATTCAGACAATCTAGCCCTTTTCTTCCTTTCTTAAATGTCATGGGTTTAAAAGAAAGAAACCAGGGGGCAAAAAGAGATGCTCACAGTGGTGACATGCTTGCTTGCCTCACTCACTTGTAGAGAAATCCACATAAGATGTAAATGTCAAGAGGCTGAGAGTTTTCATAATTTTAATACAATCTTATTACATCTTAGAGCCCTCCCCCACGGAGGCCTCCTGGAAGGCCACCTGTGGTCCACAGTGGCATCTCTGTCTCTCCCAGGTGATGTTCTTGTCAGTTCCTTCCCTCTGCTCCGGTCTGTCCAGGGAAGCTACAGAGTCATGGAGTCAAGATGCAAGTACTAGGGAGGAATGGAAAGACAAGGTGCGGGTGCCTGATTAGTTCAGGATCTCGGTGGTGCTTCTCCTTTCTATGCGGAAATCGAGGTGAATCAGGAAATGGATGGCGTTTTTTCAAGTCACACAAATCAGCGCCCCAGGATTCATCATTTTCACCCCATCTTTCCCCAGCTTCCCTATTCTCTTCCCCATTCTCTTGTGTTCAGTGCATGGCTCCTCAGAAGTAAGTTAGTGAGAGTGAAATTCTAATTTTGCCAAGAACTAAGACACATTTTTGTATGTAAAGACTGGCCTTTAACTTTGCAATAGCGTAAGAATTTAGGGAGACAGACCTTTTCAAAGAACGAAAGAGAATGTTACTTAGGAGAAAAATTGCTCGTGGATACTTTAAAATAATTTTAGCTCTAGAGGACCTACTAGGTGCTGGGCCCTAAGGACTTCACATCTGTCACCTTCCTTTCCTACCAGTGTGTACATTATGGCTGATATCCCTACTGAAGAAATTTAAACTCCAGATGAAGACACCAACTTAGAAAGCTTCAAAAACTCATCAGGTCAAAGGCAAAATAACACCCTCAGTATAGGTCCACTTCATTTTAAAGTGCACTCTAAATTATAATTTGGCTTCTTCCCCCATTTATTAGCCATTTATCTATAATTCATTACCACTAAAATATATTTAGTGATAATGATTCAGGGGAGCCAGTAAACAGCAACACTGAACTCCCTCTCTTTCCCAGATGCAAGCAAAATTACTTAGTTTATGGACTTAAATATTATGTCATTAGCCCTTCTCTATTATGGTGTACAGAAGTTTTAAATTCCAGAGCTTAACTCTACATGCCAAGGATGTTTTCTAAAAATAAAAAAGTTAGAAAAGTATTAACTGTGTTTTCCTTCCGAAGCTGAGAAGCAGCAGGGATACAATTAACCAAACACATCTGGGTCCTAATCCCATCTTCAGTCCCGATGTTGGGGGTCTATGTGTATGTTTAAGGACCTGGACTCTCAAGCCCAGGGCAGCCCTCCCCCCACGCCCCGGAGCCGGCCAAGACCTGGCCAGCCTCCTCTTGCGGGAGGTTCTTGGCCTCTGTGCCACGTGGCAAGAGAAGGGAGGGCGCCTCTGGAGTGTGGCTGGAGGCTCCATGCCACCGAAGGCAGGAAGAAGGGCTCAGCTTTTCACTCCCACTGGCGGGTGGGGGGTGGGGAGGCAGGCTGCCCTGTAACTCTGGGAGGACTGACGTCCTTAAGTTTTAAAGGAAATTCTTGGATGGCCTCTAGTTCCCAAGCCTCCTGAGACTGAGAACTCTTTGAGGTGGAAAACGCTTCCAAGGAAGCTTCAGAATCATTTCACTTGGTTATTTTATTTAAAAACAAAAAACAAAAAAACAAAAACAAAAACAAAAAACCCTACAGACAATGAAGACAACTTGAAGTCACTTTGCACTGCTGTCCTTTTCTTAGATCTAGCTGCGTGTTCCCGTGTGGGCAGGACACGCTCCAGGCAGGATTCCTCCAGCGCTTTAGGCACGGCTCACAGGAACCCTAGGGAGAGGGTGGGTGCGTGTGGGCATCCGGCATCCTTATGTCACGGTTTAAGAGCCGCCTTTACGTGTTTCCCTGCATAAGGCACTTTAAAGCCACTCTCTGAGGCTGGAGTGGAGCGGGGAAAAGCAAAGAGAAGTTGCCCTTCCGCGTCCCAAGAGGAAGGGTCACAGGCTTGAAGGCCGGAAATCCAGACGGTAGGCACGTCTGACCCTGTAGCTCCACCAAGTCCCTCGCTTCTTGCCTCGGTTCTAAGTCAGAGAGAGCGCCCCTCTCCCCCAGCTCTGCCTGGAAGTACCACAGCGCGGAGTCCCCCAGCCACTCTGCTTTCCAGTTCTGTGCTTTTCGCACTGGTACTAAGTTTCCCAAGTCCTGCAGCTGTGCAGTATCCGTGCTGCTGTCCACAGGAGGCTCCTCCGCTAAACTTGGGTGGCTACTTCGGGTCCTCGCTCAGCAGATTTGTTCTGGTCCCTGATTTAATCTCCCCTAAATTGGCCTGAGCTGGCCAGAGCCCACCCTATTCTCTCCTGGGCTCACCAGAGGACACCCCCAGGACAGCGCCAACCCCAAGCCCAGGCCCGGCGCCGCCGCCACTCCTCAAGCGCCAGGCGAGGGTCGCGCACGTACCTGGCTCCAGGGCTGGCCGGGCGATGCCACGTCTCGGGTCTGGGCCCGGCGCTCTGCCCTTTATAGCATACCCCTCCCGCCCCCGAGCCACGTAGAGCACGCGACAGCAGGCAGGGAGCCCGAGGGTCCCAGCCAGCCTGAAGGGACCCTCGGAAAGGGCACCCCCCGGCTGCGAGCGAGCACTCGGGAGGGGGTGGGGCTCCTGGGGGCAGTGGGGTGCCCGGGGTCCCGGGGACACTGTGGGAGGGGGGAATCTCCAGAAGGGGCGGGGTCCGGGGAGGGGACCGGGCGGTCCCGGGCGGGCGTGCGCTCAGGTTTCACCCCGGAGGCGGGGCGGGGCGGG
>NW_004524584.1:26452176-26456731 GCF_000260255.1 Octodon degus | reverse complement strand
AAAAAAAAAAAAAAAAAAAAGAATCTTCTTAAACTAAAAGAAAATGGTGGTACATGCCTGTAATCCCAGTAATCTCGGAAGCTGAGGCAGGAGGACTGAAGTTGTAGCTCAACTTTTGTGTAATTACATAAGATTCTGAACAGAAAAACATTTCTCTCAGGCCTAACAGAAAAAAACTCATGCTTTAAAGACAGGTGAAATTTAGTCCTGAGAGCAAGCTGAGGCTTGGGGTTCTTAATCACCTTCCTCTTCAGACCCAGCTTGGGAGCTCTTTTGAACTCACACACTGGGCCCTACCCTGGGGAGATTGATTCACTAGATATCAGGTCAGCCTTGGGTTGTGTTTGCTGAAGAAAACTCCCCAGATATTTCTGATTAGTCATGTGAGGTAAGGGTTATCGCTGTCTGCTCTGAGAAGGTCCCAGAGATTAACACTAAATCCCACTGTCCGGTTGTTAAAAGTTCACTGTGGAAACTTAGAGGAGGAGTTTGGTTCCGTGGAAGGAGTATGGAGTTTGAAGTCTGCTATTTCTGAGTTCCTCTGTTTGTGAGTTCAGGTCTCATCTCCTTGAACCACATGCTCACAGTTAAAAGCAGACAGTGCTCACATCCACTGTCTGTTGATCTTTCTGTATCACATTGCCTCATTTCCTGAAGATTTCTCTGGGAGACATCAGCGCAGTTAACCTTCACTCATCTAAGATGTTGGCCTTCGGTTCCAAAGACCCATTTTAATCCTTAACTCCTCGTTCAGCTCCCAAGGTCATAGGCAGGCTTTGACCCAGCAGTCTCCCACTGTAGTGACTCCTTGCCCCTGACTGGCTTCCGATCCATCGACACTTGTACCTGTGTCCTCCTGCATCAGTTCATGCTGCAGGATCATCTTGTAGGTCCCCTTCACTGGAAACACCCGCCTTCTCTGCTCCTTTCTTCTGTGGTCTGGGGAAGTCATCCTGGGGCTGGGCTCCATCGTATGGTGCGGGAGCTGGTGAATTGGTACAGCAGAGGCTCCCAGAAGAAGGTGGCGTGGTTGCCGGGGATAGTGACCTTCAGGCTCACGGGTCGCCAGCATGACACGGGCTTTCTCCTCCACCTTTCTGCTATGTTTGTTTTCCTTATTGCCAAGATGTCAACTCCACACTTCTCCTCTCTTCCTCCAGTCATTTGCACCCTGCTCCCTGTGTAAACCTAGCCTTGCACTTCATGCCCATCTTGCCTGCCTTTGGTCTTCCCCTGTCCTTGTTCCTGTGCTATTTCCAGACTGACATGGCTCCCCAAAAAACACAAATCCCATCACCTTTTATCTCCCTAAGGCCTTTGCTCCTGGGATTCTGCTGTTCTCTACTACAATGATAATTTTACTGTATCCATGGAGGTATTTCGCCCAATGTACAGCACACTTCGAATGACCCACTTTAACACACAGCCCTCTGAGCGCTGTCCCTGCAGCCGTTACCAGTTCCTTTGTTTGTGTTCAGAATAAAACCACTCTAATGAGCTTCTGCGGCTGACTATCTGCACTTTCTTATTTCCTGTTAACTCTCTTTATTGAATTATGAAATCTTTGGAGCATACAGAAAAGGATAATAACCTAATGAATGTCCACCAAACCAGCTCCATTTGATCTTAATATATATTTTTAACATTTGCTTTGTAGCTTACTTTTTATTTTAGTGGAAGAGCAGCATCCCAGATAAAGTTGATGGCCCTGGATTAGACACAGTGCTCCCTCTCTCCCTCCTCAGTGATCAAAAGCCTGATCTTGGTATTTATCACTCCTGTCAAATGGAAATACCACAGGTGCTATTCAACCCTGGGTATGTGTCCATAAAATGTACAGGCATCCTGCTTCAGTTTCAGAACTTTGTAGAAAGTGGTGGTATTCTGGTAAACTGGCTCTCTGCCATCTTGCCAACTGGACTACAAAGAACACACACTTTTGGCAGTATAAACATAGTCAAGATGCCTTCCCAAGTGGTCATACCAGTTAGCATCTACATGGACCCTTAACAGTCCCTGAATTTATCCAAAATCCCCCTTGCCCATATTTAAGAACAGTTGAACTTGTCGGGCCTTTTCATTGCTGCTAATCTGATTGAGGAGCACTGGGACGTCCTTGTTTCACTAGGACTTCATGATTACTAAGGAAGTTGTGTGCTATTTACATGTATTGGCTGTTGAGCTCCATTCCCTTTGCATATTTTTGTATTGTTCTGCTCTTTCCAGTGGATTATTAGAGAAGTTGGAGAGTGTATTCTGTCTACCATCTTTTGTTATTTGTATGTGCTGAAAATTCCCCTGGGCCTTAGCTTGCTTTTAAGTTATATATTGTTATATGGAAGATCTAAACTTTAATGTGGTTTGCTGTATTGATTTTTGTTTTCTTTATGGCTGTTCTTTGTATCTTATTTTAAGAACTGCTTCCTTACCCAGAGGTCATATGGATAGTTTCTTATAGGTTGTTCTAAGTGTTTTGTTTCTTACTTTTGCTTACATCTGCTTTGAAGTTACTTCTACAAATGGCTTGAGGGAAGTATCTAATTCAGGGTGTGCACATCTGGGCAGTCAATTGTCTTGAGCTCCTCCTTCGCCAAAGAGCCACATGCTGACTTTTTTCATGTCTAGGTGGGTCTGCTCATGGGCTGTCCCTTGTGCTCTTCTCTTTGTCCATCCCTCAATGTCTTAATTTTGATAGCTTTATGAACAATATCTAGCTAACAACACCACTATTATTCAGCAATTTCCTTAACTATTTACAGAATTTTGCTCTTTGGGCTGGGGATAGGGCTCGGCAGTCTAAGCATCTGCCTGGCAATGGCAAGGACCAGGGTTTGATCCTCGGTACCACATGCCATGCAGGCCCTGGAACTGCATAGAAAGACCTTGTATCAAATAAATAAATACATAAATAGAATTTTGCTCTTGCTTACACATTTTATGATCTTCCTCGAAAGAAGGTTGAAGTTTGGTGGAATCTGTGTGATGTGAAAAGAATGAATTTGGGAGCATCTGACATTATATACTGTGTCACTCTATGTGTAGGTATGGAATGGCATAGCAGCAGTTTGTCAAGGCCTTATTTAGGCTCTCTAAATTTAGTTACGTAAATTTCTCATCAAAGTCTTTTGAAACTTGCAGAGCTTTCTCTTTGTTCTCATTTTGTTGATCTATACAATTTCCTCAGTATTTGTAATGACAATAATTGTATTACTTTATGTCTCTCTTTTTGATCTTTTTCTTAGTGTTGATGTGTGTATAAGAAGGATGCTTGGGGTGAGTGAGACGACCCAGGGCCAGCTGGATCCTCATTCGACCCACAGCCCAGGCCTAGCATAGAACCTGCAGCAGAACTCCCTGCAAAGAGGCTAGAGTCGAGACCCACCCAGCTCATTCAGGAACAGAACATCATGCCAGAGTGGCACAGAGGGTTCAGCTCCAAAGGCCACAACAGGAAGAAATGGAGCACAGCAACCAGATCCAAGCCACACCCACTTGGACAAGTTTGAACTTGGTAGATCTGGACTTGGTGCTAAGGTAATAACTCTATCTAAGCTCTACACCAAAGGTCAGAAGACAGTGCTGTAGAAAATGACAAAAAGAAGGAACAAAATGCAGTCTCAGGCCCTGAGCACACCCAGAACAAATGCAGAAAACACTAGCATAGAAGAAATTAGAAATCACACACCTGAAATCTCTGAAATAACAGTGTCTGAAGTAAAGAAACAACTATAGAAAAGTATAGAGAAAATCATATCAGAAATAATTTCTGAAGTAAAAAAAGAAATGATATCTATACTGATAGAAGTACTAAGTGCTTCTAAAGAAGACTCTGATAAAAAAAATAGAGCAGAATATAAAAATGATGGAATCCTCTAATAAGCAATATAGGAAAGAAATAGAATGCATAAATAAAGCAGATCCAAAGTGATATACAGGAATTTAAAACCTCAATCACAAGCTGGCAAAGCTGTTTGAATGAAACTGAGAATAGATTTTCAGACCTTAAAGATACCATTGCAGTTAGTGAAAAACTAAGAAAAGATCTTTTAAAAGCAACTAGGATGCAGGAAAAATAATTCAATACCTGCAAGACGATGCAAAGATGAACAACATGAGACTAATAGGCATCAATGAGAAGGAAGGAGTCAATACAAATGATATAAAAAGAATATGCATGGAAGTAATAGCATAAAACTTCCAAATATGGGAAAACTATCTGATATTCAGTTAACCAAAGCATATAGAACTCCAAATAACATTTACCCAATGAAAACCACACCCAGACATATAATAATCAAGATCCTAGAAATTTAGCACAGGAACAGTATACTAAAAACTGCTAAAGAAAAGAAACAGATCATGCTTAAAGGAAAACCCATGAGGATAACAGCAGATTTCTCTTCACAAACCATCAAGGCAAGAAAAGCATGGAACAGAGTACTTCAAGTCTTACAAGAGGGGGCTGGTGAGATGGCTCAGTGGTCTAAAGCACCTACTTAGAACAAGCTTAGCAAAGCACAGGGACCGCGGTTCAATCCCCCAGCACCATATGCCA
>NW_004524584.1:26437033-26451002 GCF_000260255.1 Octodon degus | reverse complement strand
CTCGTCGGGGGCGGGGCTCGTCGGCCTAGCGCCCCGCCCGGTGCCCGGCTAGCAGCACTCGCCGGGAAGGCGGCGCCGCCGGCGGCTGCTCTTCTCGCTGCGACCGCTCGCGTGCTGCTTTCTCGCCGCGCGTGGGTTCTGCCGCCGCGGCCCAGACTCCGTGGACGTCCCAGCCTCCCCTGCCCCTACCGAGGGTTGCTCCCTGTGGCCCCCGCAGGTCCGGCCGGGGCATCCAACTTTGCCGCCTGGTCCATCACTCTCACTCGGTGGGAGCCGATCTACCCGCCGAGGGTCTGGGGACTCCAGCGGTCCCCGGCCCGGCGCGCACTGCGCGTGGGGCGTGGGGGACGGCCCTGGGGAGACGGCCCGGAGCAGTGCGGAGGCTGCCTGGACTTCCCCGGCGGGGGCTGAAAAGACCCTCCGCGTTACCGCGCGCTGATGCCTGGACGAGGAGCGCGCCCCGCACCTGGTGAGCCAGCTGGTGGCCGTGGCGGGAGCCAGCACGGGGCAGCGCGGGCGGCTGTGGGGGAGTCGACGCCGGGGTGGTCGCCGTGGGCGCCCCTGGGGGTCATAACCAGGGGGTTGCTCCGTGGGATCAGGTCTGACCCGGTCAGTGCGGGGCGCCCGCCCTGGGCTGGAAGTTTGCGCCCTCTCTTTGGCTGAATGAGGGCTGAGCTTGCGGAGGCTGGAGCGCGAAAGCCCGGGCCTGCTGCGCGCAAACGCGGGACCGTGCCCGGCGCCTCAGAGGCGGGCGTGGAGAGGTCTCGCGGCAGGCTCGCCTCGGGAACCGTGGGCTGCAGACCGCGGCCGGCCGCTCAGTCCCGGATGGGAGCCGGCCAGGGTAGGTCTGCTAGCCCGCCTCGCTGGGCCTTGTGGCGAGAAATCCGGAGCCTCTGGGACTTGGGCACAACTCAGCGGAGCGCTCTGGTTAACGAGGGAGTCCCAGGCGGGGATGCGGAGCACAAAGGCGCTCGCCAAGTGGCCTGGGCCGGGCAAGCCCCTTTCCACTGGCATCTCGGGCTACTCCACGGGTCGCCCATCCCTTGGTTTAGTATTTTGGAGTCAGAGGCAGATCCGGGCACCGCGGGGAACGGTGCCTTCCGAGATATGTGGTGCACTGTGGTCCAGGAGCGATCGATACCCAGAATCGCTCTCTGCGGCGCCCACTGTAAGGCCTAGCGTGCACAGAACCCGAGTGCCCGGGCTTTGGCGGGAAGCGCGTGTGCACCTCCTCTCGCCCGGTTGCTTTGTACCTGGAGGAGGCTTCCCGGAGTTGGTGCTAACTTTCCAGCGCCAGCGGCGTCCCAGGGATGCCCGGCAGGGGGCGCTGAGAGCGAGGGCTCTGAGCCGAAGCCTGGTTGCCCCGCGCGGGTGAGGGTGCCGGCCGCAGGGGCGAGTCGTGCAGTGGTTTCTTGTCCGGGTGGAGGGTGCAGCAGCCCGTGTGCTCACCGTGGCGACCTCTTGGCCTTTCTAGAAGAGGAAGGGACCGGAAAGCCGGCCTCAGGTCTTCTTACTAGAAAGGGCTCTTTAGCGACAAATGTGCCTGCAAATTCTCCTGTGCACCCTGCCTTTCTCTCTGGGACCTTTGTGTTTATGCAGAGAGAGATCCAGACTGCTTCTAGCAATGTATTCGAAAACCACCAAGAATTACAAGTTTGCTGCAGTTATTCTTAAGAAAAACAGCTGAGCAAAGAACTCCCTCTTAATGGCTGAGTTTGGGCAGAACGCAAGTGTTTGCTATTAATTACGGAGTTAGTCTTTCATAAAGCGAAAGGCAAAACCACAAAATCTTTCATAGGGATGATTTTTTAAAAATATACTTAATATTCGACTGTTTGCTAATGAATGCCACCTTCATTATTTTGGAAGTGACGCTTACCCAGTGTTTTAGTGAGGGACGCCTTCACAGTTGGCATTCCAGAGCATGTTGTACCTTCAGCGATCTGTGACATTGTTTTCCTTCTCTGTGTTCCTATTTACTTAGAGAACCAATGACCCCCAACACACAGCCCGTTTCTGCAGCTTTGTTTTCGGTTTCAGCAATCCTAAATGGGGTTAGTCCACTTCCCCCCTTCCCCCACCCCCAAGCTTTTTTCTGTAAAAACTTTGAAGGAGGCAACTTATCCCCGGTGCTGTTTGTAGTCACTTTCTCATCTCTCAGGCTGTGGAGATGAAAACTCCTGCACCTCAGATTACAACATAGATTCTTCCTCACCCGGACAGGATGGACGATGCTTATCATTTTGTGCCTTTTATGAATTGCACTAACTTGTTTGGTGGTTTTAATGGCAAACAGCTGTAATTTCCCTGCTGCAAGCTGTGACTTTGGTCTCTTGGGGGTTGGGGGAAGTTTTTCTCTGTCTAAAGGAAGTTTTTGAGATGTTCAGAATTTGGTAAATATAAACCAAAGTTGTTCACTGCTGTTTTCCTTTCAAAAGATTTCTTCACTATGTCTGGAAAGAGTGAAATAGACAGAGTGTAGAGGCTGTTAAAATTTACTGACAAGGAGACTAAGAGGAGGATAAGAATGATTTTGTGAGCTTTTCCAGAAGTTTTAGCAGCTTATGGGCCCTGGGAAGCCCTGTCTATGTCTTTGCTGTATGAAGTTTTTCTTACGATTCTCTTTAACCTCATGCTGGGGAGGGCGAATGTTAAAAGCAAAAGACCTTTGTGTTGTGTACTAATTGCTTAAAATAGATGCCATCTCCTTGGGAACCATGTCAGATACGTGTGATGTCACAGAGAACGGCTTATTTGAGCCAGTGTGTAGTTTTAATGAACTTGGTAATTATTTTTAATGATTCCAGATTTCCTTTTTGGAAAAGGCGTTACAATTAAGGCTTTGCCCCTGCTTCAAGAAAAGGGAGGGGCTTTCTAAATGTCCCACTAGAGAGAAACTCGTCCTGTTGGACAAACAAGTGATCACCAGCTCTAGAGCCCTCGGAGACTCCGAGGAAGAGAGTTTGAATTGTAAATCATACATCCTGCAAGACAGAACAAATTAATAATTGTTAATAAACCCCAATCAAGTAATCTCATTACAGTAGTGCATGTAAAGCTATTTAAGAAAAAACATCCCTACAGTCTGCGTTAAATTCTCTATAACTCTTGATTCTAAAATTATACCAAATTTGTGTTTAAAATGTTTCTGAAATTGTTGCTATAGTTACCTAGACAAATTGCTTTGGATATAATTATAATCTTAAGGTGAAGAGTTTTTACGTTTAGCATTCAATAATGTTTAAAATGTATATGACTGTGTCTAACAAATTTAGTTGCAACAAAATGTAAGGTGTCTAAATGGAAACCCTGTACAATTCCACTCACCTGGACCTGTTTGCAGATCTTTATATAGATTTAGCTATTTTTTGTGGCTCCTGGATTGAGTAGATGTAAATATTTTAAGTTGTTTACACTGTTTCGACTAATGCCGTGGGCAAAATAATCATTTTCAAATATGTGTCCAGCAATCTTGCTAAATTGGGATGCCGACGGCTGGTTGAAGTGATGGGTTTTTGTCACTGCTCTGCCCTGTAGAAATGTTCTGCTCTAGGTGGCAGGCAGGCTGCGGACCAGCAACATCATGGTATCTCAGTTCAGCAGGTGTCAGCCAACTCTTTGGAGAGCAGTTTGCAAAAGCAGCCATTGCTATCCTTCATGTTTCACTTATTTTGCTGCTGAAACTTCCAGTCACTGGTTGACCAGATGAATAAGAATCAACTTCTGATAGCAAGAAAGGATGAAAAAGATTAAAGAAAGCTAGATGATGCTTACAGTGGGCCACCTCCAAATTTGTTTTATTCAGTGTTTAAGTCCAACAGAGCAAATCAAGGGCTGCGGAGATGGCTCAGTAGAATAAGCGCTTGCCTGGCAAGCACAAGGGCCTGAGTTCAATCCCCAGTTCTGCAAAACAAAACAAAAAACAGAGCAAATCAAGGGGCAAAAGTTCATTCAAGAGAAGGCACTGGATAGTGTGTACTTATCTTAACATATGGATACTGATACAGTCTTTGCCATCTAAAAGGTTCTAGCACTCAGGAAATCTGGCTGTCCACGTCACTGGGAATTGTGAAGCCAGGCGGCTTCAAGGCCCAGCTGTATTTCAGCTGGAGCACAACAGCTAAAATAGGACTACTGGAACGGTAGGCTCACGAAAACTGCATTTTCCCAAAGGAATTGCTGTGATCTTTCGTTTTCTTCTTTTTTTTTTTTTAATCCAAGATTAATCATTGTTTGACAAGAGCAAAGAAAGATGAGCGTATTTTATTTTCCTCTGATAAGCTGTGAGATGTGTGGCAGTGTAAGTACATTAGCCTGAATATGGAAAAGTGAAATCATTCCGTTTTTACCCTTTCTCCACATGGACTAGAATTGCCTTTCTGATTAACATAGAAAACATAAGCTATGTTGAAAAAGAACACATTTCTAAGCGGATGAATTTATTTTTTTTTGGTTGCCAAGCCCGGAATCATTTGTCTTCCCCTGGCTTTCATTCATTACTTGTTGCTGCAGTTCTGTAGAGTTGCTCCCCTTCGTGCAGAATAACGAGGAAGCAGACACTGCAATAACCTTATTTTATGTTGCACTTTTATGTACATTTGAGAGTAAATCCCATTACTGCAATAGGTAATTCAATTACAGATTGTATGATAAATAGCCGGCAGAATGGTGCTATCCGGAGCCAGTTCTATTGGAGAAATCATACTGTATTTGCTGAGATGTGAGATAAAGAAGTTACAGGCGAGGGACAGAATTGTACAAGGACGACTTGTTCACAGGCAGTAGAGCTCCTTTGGATCGGTGCAAATTCACTCAGCCTTTGGTAATGATGCATGATATATTCATGGAAAGGAGAAGAAAAAGAATAATTCTAAGCAGTTTCTCCACAAAGTCGTAAAAAGGCTAATGTTTGACTAAACCATTCATTCTTCTGAACCATAGGAGGCATGTGTTTCTCACAAGCTGACTCCAAATAAAACTCTACACAAAGAACTTTGCTTTCTAGTTAAAAGAAAAAAGCCAGGCATGGTGGTAGACCTGTACTCTCAGCACATTGGAGGCCGATGCAAGAGGATCACCAGTTCAAGCCCAGCCTGGGCACTTAGTGACTTGGTGAAACCCTATCTCAAAGGAACAAATAGGGAAAGGTTATAGCTTGATGCAAAGGCCCTGGGTTTAATCTCCAGCTCCACAAAAAAGCAAACAATGAAACAGAGCTCCCAAAGCTGTCTCAGCCTTGACTAACCTTCCCCAAACTTTTTGGGGAAATAGATCACATCAGAGATTAGGGGCATTTATGTGTACCCGTTGAATTTTAGAAGCCAAACGGATTTTAGAAGCATGACTGCTTTTGCCATTCTTTTTATAGGACCAAGATTTAGCTTTGCTATGAAACTTTATAGATTGTAAAGCTGAGAACATTATAACTAGTGGCATAAAGAAAGAAAAACTACTGTGAATGTCCAGTTCTTCTTGTCCAGCAGATTCTATGATGGAGCCGTTGCTCACACTGATTGGCAAAGGAGCAATAATGTGATAAGGATTTGCTACTAAGATGTCATCTTCACCTTGTATGTTCCCGCTGTGTCCTGACTTCAGGAGAGCAGAGCTCTAGGGAACTGGGTGAGAGCAGGCTCTGGGTCTGGGGTTCAGAGATTCTTCTTGTATGGACAGGACAGGGCAAGAGGCCTCCACCTTGAATTAGGGGCTCACTAGGAGTAGGGGCACCTGCTGCCCTGGCTCAGCTGTCATCCTGGAGAGAGGGGCTGTGGATGGCTTCCCTGTTGGAGAGGTGGGCAGCCGGGACTCTGCGTGAGCAGGAGCAGTGACGGCGACATCCTTGTGCTCACATGACACTGGAGTCTGAATCTCTGGGAGGACCTTGCAGGGAATGGCTGAGTTTGGAGGTTCCCAAGGCAGAGTGGAATCCATGTCTGCATTGGCGTGTGACTCCTACCGACCTGCACCCCCAGCTGGGAGCTCAGAACATGCCTGTGTGAGTGGCCAAGTGTTGCTAGGTATGTCCTTGGGATGGATGGTGCAGGACACACTGCCAGAAAGAAATTATGATGTAGAGTACAGTTCGGGGGAGGAAAGTGTGTTTGATTTCGCAGTGATGAAACCAAGCCAGCACGACCTGCCCTGCCCACCACCATGTGTCCCCAGAATGTTGCTTTCCTGCTGCTTACATTTAGGATGGGTCTGTGAGGTTGGGATCTGATGCAGTGATGTAATTCCCCTCCTGGGGTTCCAGTGGAGGAAGTGCCCTAGAAGCTGGGCTATGGGGCAAGATGTGTGTGGCTGTGGCTCTGTGCACAGCACTGCCAGTGTCCCTCCTGCCTCCTGCCTCCTGCCCTCTCCCTATCCTTTCCATCTTCTTTCCTCCTGTGTGGAAGGCTTTTTCTCTACCTTAAAGTGAGGCTCACTGCCTGTAGGTCTGGCTGCCTGACATTTGTACTTCAGTGTCCTCATCTTCAGGAGAATGTCCCCAAATAGCACCAACTAAAATGGCACCCCTTCCCCAGCCTGCCCTCGTCTCCTTGTTGCATTTGCACCACCCCACATGCATTTATGTCTTGTTGTCTGTCACCAGCTGTGCTGTTAAACATAGATTTGTCCCCAGCAGTGCGCAAGACAGTGCCTGGCACACAGGAGACCCTCAGGCTACAGGAAATCAGTGCTTGAATGGGTAAATCCGCTTTAAATTGACACAGGTAGTGTCCACCACAACAGAATGTCATCTATACAGGAGTGTGACTTAAGACTTTTTGTAGCCAACCACGCAAACTAAGCACTAGTAATAGTCTTATGTGAGGAAAAGTGTTTCAGGTACCCCAGGACTGATTTATTAGCACAGTCTGGAAACATAGATATGCTTGAAATTTGAAGACTGGGGGCCCTACAAAGTTTTATTGATTCTAATGCAAGCTTTCCACAGTAAGGAGCTGCTAAATGATTTGATGACTCTGCTTGACTTGGAACTTACCAAAAGAACAAAAAAGACTTTTTTTTCCCTTAAAACATACAAAATGGAAATTTAGGGTTGTCATTTCCTTATTTAACCCCTAGTCCCATCTACAGACAAAATTTTAGGGAACACATTGTATCCTTGTTACATACTCTCACATTAGAAACTAGCTGCTCTAGAACATTTTAGCAATATGCCAGGCTCTCTTATTTGATTATGAGGCCAAAGAGCCCTGCCACTTGATTGAATTTATAGATTAAAAAAAATGTATTTGGTACAGGATCTGTCTATGTAACTTGCACTTGTAGTCATCCTCCTGTTTTCAGCCTTCCCAGCACTGGCATTACAGGCATGCACCACCATGCCCAGGGTTGGTGGCTGGCTCAGCATTCCTGGGAGCAGGAATGACGTGGCAAGTGGTGCCAGGATTTGAACCCCAGTCCCTGAGATTGCCTGAGCAGTTGCTTAGTCAGCTGAGCTATCTTGCCGGCCCTTACAGATGTAATAGGTTGAAACAGGTATTCACCTGTTTACACAGAAGGTGGGAAAACTACCCAGCAGCGAAATGGATGCACTCTTGGTGCCTGTTTGTGATCCTCAAGACATGATGCTCAGTGAAAGTAGCCAGTTGCAGAAAGCATCTAGGATACAAGAGCATTCAGGATACAGGTGTGGATGTGTCCCGCAAAGGTGAACCTTCTAGGATGGACAGTGGGGAAGAGGCTGTCTGCAGCTTGCAGGCAGCCTCTTCTGGGGGCCCCAGAATGTCTCACATTAGATTGTGAGCATCGGGACAGGGCTCCGTAAATTTACTAACAATCACTGAACAATACATTTACTGCGAGTACTTTTTATGGTATGTACCTTATATACCTCAATAAAAGCATTGACAAAAGAAAATCTGGGGCATTCCATATAATGCTAGAGTAAATTAAACCCCCAGCTGCTTAAGCACAAGCTCTGCTCTATTTACTATGGGTTCTAGGCTGTATTTCTGCTGTAGTTTCGATGCTCAATGTCAAGATCACTGGGCGGAGAGGTGAGGTGAGCAGCCTTGCTCAGGCACAGGGGCATTTCCTTCCTGGAATGGGTACCATAGATGTTATCTCTGGTAAACCAGTGAACAGTCTCTTGTATGTTCTGGATAATCGATGAAGCTAACCAGCCAGCACAAGGTTAGTAGCCTGCAGCACCCAGGCTGTGGACTGAGGGGACTTCTTTCAACCAGTTTGCCGTCTCCAGGTGCAACTCAGGGGGCGTCTTGACCCACACAGAATCTCGCATCTCCCTAGAGTGACCAGGCCTGGAACCTCCTGGGCGAAGTCATGTTCACCTCACTGAGGCTGACCCCAGCGGTGGGTCACGTTCATGGTGCCTACTCCTGTGCCCCATTTTGGGTGGGACCTTTATTGCAGTTGGCCAGGAGCAGGCTTCATACAGCTGGACCTACTGGTGGAACCACATACGTGCAGGTGCCCACAGCCCGAGTATTCAAAGTGAGTTTGCTTTTTCCCCTTAGAAAAGGAACAGTTAGAGTATCCTTCTAGAGCTTTCTCTGTTGCATTGACAAGATGTGAAACTTAAGTGCAAAGCTGAAAGTAGGTTATGGGTAGAGATCCACAGGAATTGCCTGCAATTTCCTCGCACTTCCGCTGTTGGCTCTGGGCGGAAGTGAGTGTCTGTCGCTTTCCCCACTTGTTTACTGTGACCGGTATCTGTTTAGTGCCTTGCAATCCTCTGTGCCTCCTGCCAAGAGCAGCCTCACGGGCACCTTGCTTTCCCCACACCAGTTGCTTTCTGCCTGGCTACTTTCCGAGGGAGTGTTGGCTTTGGCACAAGTCCTGGTGCTCTGGTTTCACCCCTGCATGGCTTTTGGGACCGGGCCACAGGCAGCTGGTCTGCAGAGTTCCTATGCATCTCTGAATTAGTATAAAAAAAGTATTTTGAACCAGCCCTGCAATGTTTCAGGCGAGTGTTCCCAGCACCTCATTTCTTCAGTCCTTGTGTTTGTAAAGAAACATTGAGCCTGGCAGAGTTTTAAATCTTAGGGCAGTAGTTTTATTGACTTCTTACCAGTGTCATGTCTGACGGGCTCCTTCTGAAATTACCCCTCTGAATGAGCCGCCCAGCTTCGAAGCAAATTAAAAGTAACATTTATAAAATGACGATGTTTTTATGTTGCAGATCCTAAGATATTACTCATCCATGGTGAACAGCAAGGAGTTATTTATGAGATCGCATTTAGCTTTTCTTCTGCTTATTTAATGGCAAGGAAGTGAGTGGCACTTCTGGCTTTGATCTGTTTGGGATGCTCTCAGTCGATGAGTAACATGAGGCTTAGGTGGGTTCTAATTTCTGATGGTGTTTTGTTTCCTTTCGTTTCCAGTGGGCTAATGTTCTCCAGATTTCAAAGGTAACTAGTCAGGCCTTCTGTTAAATAGATTTGACTTAGTATGTGATTACAGACATCACCTCGTTACCAGGACAGATGTTTCATTTCCAAACACAAAGAATAAGACCGTGATGCAATTTTCTCTTGTTTTAAAATCTCCTCTGGAGTAATTGTTGATTTGTATTGGTCTTGAAAGCTTCAGTTGATCATAATTAAAGTAGCACAGAGCATTATATTCAGAATTATGTGAGGACATTGTCCTAAGTGGGGAAGTGCGGCGGGACATTCCTTTTGATGATTTTTATTTCTTTCTAACCATTCATTTTTCTGAAAAGGGTATAAATGTTCACATCAAGTATTGATTTTTGCTGCTCTGGAATGTGTAGGATCTTAACTGGGTTACAGCAGGCTGGGCGCAGGCACGAACCACGTCACAGCCTGGCTGGGGGAACTGCTCACTCCCTTGTGTCCTGGGTGACCCCTGTCCACCTGTCTTTATCCCAAAGTTTAAAATCAAAGTTTGTTTACAAATGAGTCATCGAAATAAAATTGCTAAGGTTTTAGCTGAGAATTAAAGGTAGAGATTTTACTTGGGAAGTTTAATACTTTCAGGCTTTCAATGTAAAAGAAAAATCTTTTCTCCCTGAGGCAGGAGTCCTGTGCCTGAAGGTTACTCATTGGCCCTGGTCCAGGTGACCAGACATCTGTGTGGAGAAGAGGCGCATTTGGGGCTGCTGCTGCTGCTGCTGCTGCTGCTGCTGCTGCTTGTCCTTCTCAGAAGGGCCGTGCCCCTGACCTCTAGTGGCTTGTCCTTCTCTGGCAGGGTTCTCCTCTGGTGATTTTCTCTGCTAAGCCTACAGCCTTCTAATTATTAGGGTCTCCTTTCACCAGAATGGTTGCACCAAGCCCTCTTCCATTCCTGCCAGGTAGAGGGGCTTCAGGTTCTGTGTCCTGGTTCTGACCTAGTCTAACATCTGTGGTATGTGGCTCCTCTGCCCTGGGTCTGGAGCTGCTGCTGCTGTGGCTGTTACAGGGACAGGACAAGCATGTCCTTGTGCTCCTGGGCTGCTTCTGGCTGGTGCAAATGACAGAAGGAATGTGGTGGCTGTGGGTCTCACTGGCTGTCTGTCGTCTGCTTGTTCCAGCTGGGCCTTGGATCTTTCTTCACTGGCCATGGGGCAGGGAAGCTGCCTCTGTTCTTCACCTGCTTCCTACTGGGAAGATCTGAGCTTCTGCTTGTGCTGCTCTCCGTCCTCTCCACGTCTGTCACTCTCTCAATTTGTGCCAGATGTGGCCTTGGGTTGGAGAGAAGACCTAAGCTAGGTGTTGAGGTGAAAGTATTTTCTACTCTACCTATCCTCACCCCCTTCCCTCAGCCCTCTTTCCTGTCTCCTTTTCCATGTGGCTCAGTCAGTTTCTGAGACATAATACCAGATAGCCACAACTTAAAGAAGGGAAGGTCTATCTTGATTCAGTCTGTGGAGGTTTCAGTCCATAGTCAGCTGGCTCCAAGGCAGGGTGGTATGGCAGAGGTTACAGTCGAGGAAGAATCAGCTCATGACTTGGTTATAGTAAGCAGGGAGCAGAGTGGGGGAGGGAGCAAGGGGGGTAAGGAGGGAGGGAGAGAGGGAAAGACAGACACAGAGAGAGGAAGATAGAGAGAGAGAGAGAGACAGAGAGAGAGAGACAGACAGACAGACAGAGAGACACACACACAGAGACTGACAGACAGGGAGACAGACAGAGAGACAGACAGAGAGACAGAGACAGAGACAGAGAGAGAGAGAGAGAGAGAGAGAGAGAGAGAGAGAGAGAGAGATCAAGGGAAGAGGGGGAGAAAGGCTTTCCCAGGCCCCCAGTGACCACCTCCTCCAACCAGGCTTCACCCCCAACATTGAAGGTAGCTACAAACCCATTAGTGCACCAGTCTACTAAGAAGCATCATGGCCCCACGTTTCTGCTATCTATCTCCCAAAGCCCCACCTAGCAGTGCATGAGCGTCGGAGGGACATCGAGATATAAATCATAACACATCTCTGCCTATCTGCCTTTCCTCCCTTGCTCCCTTGCTCCTTCCCTTTCTTACTGTGTTCTTTATGCCAGTTTCTTTCTCATGCCTCTCACACCTCCGCAGAGTGCCCTCCTCCCCAGTGGAAATGTGCAGTGGTCTTGGGGTGTGTAGGGGGGAGTGGACTCCGGCTCAGGGAGGTCGGGTAGCAGAGCCCCTGAACGAGCTGCGCAAGTCCAGGCAGTGTATTTTGGCTGTCACAGCTTTCCAGGCAGACTCCAAAGTCAGGCCCAGAGCCAAATTTACTTTCTGCCTGCCAGCAGTGATGGAATTCCTTGGTCCCATCACCAGCTTGTGAAAAGAAATCATTCAGGAAACTGCAAGCTGGCAAGTCAGGATTGCAAAGATTCTTTCCCTTGGAAGTTTATGCTTGCACATGTTATTTAACTTTGAGCCATTTCTCCAGGCCTACCTGCTCTTGGAGGTTGGTGGCTTACAGCAGAGAGCCTGCTTGTGCTCACCGTAGGGGTCTGATGGACCACGTTGGAGCTGCGCAGAGCCCAGAGACTTTTGCCTGTTGACACCCCACTTATCGCTAACCCTGGAACCTGCACACACGGGGAACTTTCAGAACCAGGGCATTTTAGGTGATTTTCCATTACAGCGGCAAGATACTTTATGCTGGGTACCTACGAAGCAAAGAAGTTTGCTTAGCTGCAGTTCAAGGCCACGGTGCGGGCAAAGCTTGGTGCTGCTGAGGAATCCCTGGGAGCTGGCATCTCGATGGCTGGAGCATGTGAGAGGGAAAGATCTAACCTGAGACAGGAAGCTACAGGTGGTCAGAGGGGCCAGTAACAGCCTTGGGTGAAACTCTGCCTCTTAAAGTTCCTAACCCTTCAAAGCTGGGGAGAACCAGGAACCCTTGGGGCATGAAGCACATTGAAATCAGTACAGAGTGCGCCTGCTTGGGCGTTAGTCCCTGAAGCTGTGAACAGGACGTGCAGCACCTCCTCGCTGTGGTCCTGCACCCTGACAGCGAAGCACTGGAGGACGCTTCTTGAAGCAGTGTCTGGATGAATCAAGTTGTGACGGAACCTCGAGGAAAATCGTGATTCCAGGGTGGCCAGGCTAGAGGGAAAACTGTCTTGCATAGCACGGGGGAAAGACAGCAGAAGTAAGGTACCCTGAGTTTTTCCCGGCAAAGACACCAGTATTCACAAGGCACTGAAACAGATAGGTTTTTTTGTGTGTAGAAATTAAAACAGAAAAATCACACATTCTGGATTCAATCACCATGGCTTTATTGGGTTTATTAGCTCTGGTTGGTGAAGGGAGTGATTTTGAGACAGATAAGCTCTGACAAACTTTCTTCATGTGATCTGTGGGTCCTTCAAAGCCTTGTTGTCTTCCTGGAAAGCTGAGTTTCCCTCTTTTCTCTTCAGAAAGAAGACAGTAATCATGCCCCGTTCCCCTGTAAGTGGGGGTACTTCAAGAGAAAATCAGTGAGGTTCAGGCCATGTCTTACTTTTCTCGAGTCCCTCCCTCCATGTCACTGAGATCTGATCCCACACGCAGGACACCTGCACTCGGGGCACCCACAGCTGGGTGGCGAGCTTTGGGGTCAGCGTGTGGGACACACAGGGAAAGGAAATGATCACCCCACTGGGGAGGGCCCCGCCGAGCCCCGCAGGGTCTGATCCGGCTTCCTTTAAAAGCTCACCACGGCTTGCTCTGCCCTCCGCCTGCTGCTGAGGTGGCAAGGTCTTTGCAGAAGCCACTCTTAAGTGTGATCCTTCTCATCATGAGAGCTCCTGCGGCAGACTGCAGAGCCAGCAAGCCTTGCTGTCCAGTACGGCGTGGGAGCTGGGATCTCGTGGCCTGTTTCCAGGCATGGGCTCTACTGTGGCCTATCAAATGGGGTGACAAGCTCATCTCCAACCTATAATCAAGAGATCCCTTAATTAATGTGTGTGGGGGGTATGAGAGATCGAACTTGGGACCTTCTGCTTGCCAGGCTGGTGCTTATGCCCCTGAGCTATCTCCCCAGCCCAACATATATACCTTTAAAGAAGTTTTGGATTTAGTATTGAGTGCCTTTCAATAACCTTTTAATTTTAATATTTATTTAATTTTTTTTTTTTAATTCAAAGTGTAGCCCCTTTAAAACTTGGCTTTTGGGCCCAAACTTCCTGCTTAAGGGTGTTGGAGATGGCCACAAGTGGAGAGGACAAGGTCCCCAGGAATCCTGCAGAGTCATCCCCAAGAGGTTTGGACAAAGGTAGTGAGTTGCTTACATCAGAGACTCACATAGGACACACCCAGGCCAAGCTGCCCTTGTGGACTCTTTTCTAATTGCACTTTTGAATGAGCACAGACTTGGATACCTACTTTAATTAAGCCTGTAGGGCTTAATTTAAGAAAATAAATCAAAAGTCTGCTCCCAAAATGGCTTCTTTTCTTTTTTCTTCCCTCCCTCCTTCCCTCCCTCCCTCCCTCCCTCCCTCCCTTCCCTCCTTCCTTCCTTCCTTCCTTCCTTCCTTCCTTCCTTCCTTCCTTCCCTTCTTCCTTCCTTCCTTCCTTCCTTCCTTCCTTCCTTCCTTCC
>NW_004524584.1:26419382-26436908 GCF_000260255.1 Octodon degus | reverse complement strand
ACCCCAGGGGCAGGGCCAACATTGCATGCTGGGGATCGAACCCCAATCCCTGGGCCTTCCTAAGCAGGAGCTTTAGTCTGCTGAGCTACCTGCCTGGTCCTAGGCCACTTTCTTGAAAATGCGCAGACTTGCTTCTCTTCTTGTTCTCTCTGCTCCTTGTCGCACAGGGCCTGTGCCTCCCTTTCATCCCCGCCATTGGGATGGACTTCACTTTGGCCACTCAGCCATTTCAGCCTGAACATTTCTGTATGACCTAAAATACTGGGCAGTATATGTCAAATACTTAAAAATCCCAGGACCAGGGAGATGGCTTAGTAGAATAAGCACTTCCCTGGCAAGCGCAAGGGCCTGAGTTCAATCCCCAGTTAAAAAATAAATAAATAAATAAATCCCAGGCCCAAAGAGGGCATCAAGGACAGGTAAATCTATCCTTTCTGTCTTTTCTAAATGTGGGAAGGAGAACAAGTAGAGGCATTTGTGTAAACAAGTTCCGCATAATTTTAAGAGTTGATAGCTAAAGGCATTTGCGTAGAAAGGGTTCCAGGCACACGTGGAACTCGTAACATGCCCATGTTTGAAGTGGTTTGCTCTTCCCCAAAACTGGGAGTTTGCTAGCTGCTTCTTTTCCCTCCATGAACTTCCAGATAGTTAATTGGATTTATTTAATTAAATGGTCCACATTTCATTGGTTGGAAGCCCAAGGTGTATTTGGAAGTAGTATTGTTTTATGTTTAATATTTTCAATGCATATTTTGTACCTGAAATGTGTAAATGACCTGCTTATAATGAGGAACTTCATCATCTTCTAGTACTTAACCTTTAGTCCTAAAGTGAAAAATCTATTTAAGAGATCATATGGATGGCCTCGAAGTCCTTAATGGGAAACTATTCTCTTCCTGCATTCACAAGGGGAGGCCAGTTCTGAAACTTAAAGCAAGTCTCTGTCAGTGCCGGAGCACGTTGAAATGACCCGAGTTGGAGCCAAGTCATGTTTCACTCATCCATTGGCCCCTGCGGTGGATGATTCCACGGATCCAAAATTAGTCATGGTGTCTCGGACACCACCGAGTTATGGACTCTGATAAAAGCAGCGTGCTCCACATCTTTGATTTGTCAGCCTATGAAAGTTGCTATCTTTGGGCAAATCATATCTCACAGTAAAGAAAGAGATCAGAAGCTTTGGATCGAAGACCCTGGACAGAGTGGGTGCTGCGTAAATCAGTAGCCTTCTCAGACAACCAGAAGAAGACCAGGCTGTCCTGGGGATGAGAACGGCCCTATACCTACTGGGGCTGTTGCCTGCCTGTCATGTTGGTTGGAAGCACCAAAGAGTACACTGAGATGTGTTTTCTTCTTCTGTTTTGCTTACAAGAAAAATAAGAGAATCAAAGGAGGAGGGCGATGGTCCGAAGGGTAGAAAGGGTATTTTTATCATAATGGCCTGTTATCTGTGAATGTGGGATCCAGTTACCCTTGGCAGAGATCTGTGGATGCACATGTGGCCCCTGTCCATCCCAGGGATGAACGAGCATTTCTCCTTGAAGGCACACCATTTCCATTTTCCTATGTGTTGAGAAACATGTCATTGTCAAATCAGACTGTCCCCTGTAGTAGCCATCGATTGCTCTGTTTCCCTAAGGGTTTCCCGTTTGCTTGTCATCTGTCCACTACAAAGAGATGGGCTCAGTCTAATAGCTTTATTTTGATAAGTTCTTTTGCCCTAATTCAAACTGACATGGAAGACAGGATAGGTTTGTATGAAAGAAAGAGAAGTGCATTCGACTGAATGGTGGCCTCATCTTTGTTAAATGTTCGCTGCCTCCTGGCTGATGCATTTGTTCTGTAGAACTCCAGAATCTGAGGGACAGTGCTGAGGTTGTCTGATTCTTTTTCTTAACTTCTCCAGGTAAGATCTTCTCTAAATCATTCTGGGGAGGTGTAGTCCATTTTGTTCTTAAAGGAGGCTGCGTATCCTCTTATCACTCGGTCCACTCATTTGTTTGTCCTATAGTCTGGGGGGCAGTGGGACTTCTAGATTAAAGATAGCCTTTGACCTTCCTAAATCCTTGTCTGCACCCTGTCCTGGGAAAAGTATGTGGTAAAGATAGTTTTTCTCCCTCCATGCCTGTTTCCCAGCCCTGTGCTTCCTGCACTGGTGTGGATAGAATGTGTCTCTAGTGTCCCTTGAGAATTTGAATGGAAGCTTCACCTTCCATCAGTCATGTGTTAAAGAGAGTTCTTGGGAAGCCTCCATCCAGGATCACAGTGATCCAGGGAGGGAGGGGGAGTTGGAAGCCAGAGATGGAGGATGGACCCAGTCTTCAGTGTCTCTTTCTCCTGGCAGAGATTTCTTACTGCTGGGGCCAAAGGGAGCTGCAGGGTCTCCCAACGGGCTCCACTGGAGGGGACATGTGGTTCATATCTGTCCAGGGCTCTAGCTCAGGGTCCCTGATGCAGCTCTGGCATTCCAGCGTCTGTATCCAGCAGAGAACATGCAAAGCCAGACGTGCATCTGTAGATGGAGTTCTCCACCAGCAGAGGCAGCTGAACGTCCGGAACGGCTTCAGGACTGCTAAGTCCATCTTGAACTGTTCACAGGCAGCGATCAAGGGCTAAAAACAATTAGGAATAAATGCCTCATCCCCATGAAGGCTTCAGCCCATGCCTCTCTCTGGCTCGGCAGTCACGTCCTCAGCCTTGTCCTCTTTTCGGAGGTGACAGCGAGTGCTGAGCCTTGATAGCAGCCTGGGTACCCTTTGGAGATTTGGTTTCAGGTAACTATTCAAAGGGCAGCTTTGTTCCACTTTCTGTTGCTATCATAGCACAGCCGTGGCTGGTTGATTTCTAGATGAAAGAGGTTTATTCTGGTGCTCATGCTGGAAGTCCAAGCGAGAGGCCCCGGCAGGTGTTCTGCTTCTGCCATGGACCTTGTGATGATGTAGTCCAAGGTAGAAGAAGAAGGAAGAGGAGGAGCCAGAGGGAGACTGAGGCTGACAGGCCTCACTCTCAGGGAGAGAGCTAGGTTAATCCCTCTTAAAGGTCTAATCACCCCCCAGTGCCATTACACTGAGGGGTGACTACACTTCACCATGAGTTTTGGTGGGGCAGATCATGTGCACACTGTGGCCCTGCATGCCCAGATGATGCAAGGGACAGCCACTGGGAGAAGGATCTGGATATTTAAGTAGCAGGCAGAGAATGTGGCACAGCCTCAATTTACCAAAGAGAACGTTTATTCCACCTTGACCTCTGTCCCCCCAGTTTGTTCCTGAAGACCTTAGACAGAATGCAGAAATAATAGGAAGCTTAAGTTCATGGTTACATGGAATTCTACAAGGATTACAGTACTAATTAGAGGATGGCATGTTATTAGTTTATGATGTGAAAGAAAATTCTGGCCCCAGTTTGGTAGATACCTTAATACTGTTGGCAGAAGCCTTTAGGTAAGTGTAGGTCAGTGTTTGAAATATTCCAGGCATAAAACGCCTCCGCATTTTATTTTATTTTAATGCAAGCTTATTAGTAGTAATTGGTTCAGTAGCTCGGATTGAAATAAAGACCACAGGAGCTGCTGAGCTTGCAGTGGGTCCCTGGACAGGAGGCAGACACACTTGTGGCTTGCAGGCCAAGAAAGATGCCCAACAGGGTAGCCATGTGGCACGTGGCATCCTGACTTCTTGAAAAGGTGCTGACAGGTCTGGAAGCCAGGAAGGAGGCAACGGGCCCTTTGCCTGGGTAATGTAGGGCTGAAGCGGTGTGACAGAGTTGGCAGGTGGTGGAATGCAGCCCTTCTCACCAGGGCCTGGCCACCTTCCCTGGGGCACAGGGCCATTGGCAGGTGGTGGTTACTGAAACGATGGTGTCGCTGACAGCTGCTTGTGCTTTCAAAACGGGCAGCAATGACTTGTGGCAATAACGAGAACCATCTGGATAGTGCTGCTGAAGGCTCAGAACTCTGTGGCTTTTCCACAAGTCCCCAAGCTTGCCAACGAATCTGTTACATCCGGAGAGCTACCGAACCCTACAGCTTGCCGGGCCCCAGGAGCCCGGCTGTCTTGGCGTCTCCTCTAGACTCCTGGTGCCCAGGAGAAACTGCTTTTCTGTCTGGGAAGTTGGGCACATGATGCACCCAGCTCAGGGCCTTCTTAGATTTCTACTCTTCTTGAAAGAAAACAAATTGATCAACTTGTTATTTCAGGGAGCCACATAGAATGTTCTAAAAGCATAATTTGCTAGTGTGTCTCAGGGTCTTTTTTATTTTAATTTTTATTACTACACAAGTATAGTATATAATCATTGTTTTCATCAGCAGGAGGTGCTGCTTATACCTAATGCAACATTTTTTTCTTTCATTTTTATGAATTTGGTACAAAGTCTCACTGTGCAGCTTGTACTGGTAGTGATCCTCTAGTTTTCAGCCTCCGCAGCCCTGGGATTACAGGCGCGCGACACCACCACGCTGGGATTTGGGGTGGGACCGGGGATCAAACCCTGGTCCCTGAGCTTGCCAAAGCAGGCGCTTAGTCCGCAGAGCTCTCTCGCTGGCCCAGACAGCACAATTTTTTTTTTTTTTTTACATCCCCTCACCTTCCTCTCTTTTCTCTCCAGCTCTTGGGAAAGATCTGTCATGTTGTTTTGGTGGCCTGGGCTCAGCGGGCTGGCTCTGGGCAGGTACCTGCAGTCATGGTGGTGGCTGGGGCTGGAGTACACGAGTCCCTCAGAGCCAGAAGTACAGATGGCCTCTTCAAACATCTATGCCGAAGGGTCCTGCCCTGTAATACTCTGTCCCCTCTTCCACGAAGGCTTGGGCTGCAAGAGGCAGGACGCGGAAGTTGTGTACTTTGCGGGTGCTGCAGTTCTAGGGCTTTCCCGGATTCAGGAGCAGCATAGTGCTTCCGAGTGGCGAGCGGCACGCTCGGTGCAGAACAAGTGGGTGGGGACATTGCGTGGGGCAGCGAAACACCATCTGCCCGGCCATCCAACTGCTCAGCGATGTGTAATCCCTTGCTCAATCCTTGTCCTCGCCTTCATCTCGGTGCAGACAGGACTCGGGAGCCAACGCGTGGGCGCCTATTCATAGGCAACACGCAAATGTCACGCTTACACAGTACGAAGTGGGCGGTCCTTTTCGTGGCAATGGGTGTTCACGCTCCGTGAGGATGACTCGCAGGGTTTCTGTAACTCACAGTGTCTTCTACAACGTTCAGTACAGAGGTGAGATAATAGATGTGGTGGTCAGGGGAGAGCAGTTCGCATCCAGGTTGCTGGATGTGTGGCTCGGTCTTGGCCCTTCGTAATTTGAGAACTGCTGAAGATACTCCGTGTGCGGTGCCTGCCTTTCCTGGACTCCAAAATGATCACAGTAGCCCTGGGGGGGGGGGTGGGTGCTTGTGAAGGTCACAACCCCGTGGTGTCTGTTCACGCAGCAGCCTGCCCGTGGTGCATACTCAGCCCTCTTGATGATTCAGCGCAAGGCCACCTTCCTCGTCGTTCAAGGTGTGGCTTGCTGTCTTCTCAAAACCGTTGACTCTGCACGATGCTGTGCGGGGCACTGCGTAGACACGCCCACACCCGGAGCAAAAACAGAGAGAGTGCCGAAAGCAGCACAGATTCTAGAAATAAAAACAGGGCTGGGAATTGTTGCTCAGGTGCTCCAGGGCAGATGCGTCCTGATAGGAGAAGAAAGGAGAGGTGAGTGGCTGTTAGTGCTGGCTCGCTGCTGCCTGCTCACCCGCCAGGCCTTCTGCAGCCTTGCCAGACTCTGGACCACATCAAAGATTCGCTGTTCTTCTCTTCCAGTTGGCTTCCTCCCTGGGGAGTGGTAGAGAGGATGTGAGACAGAATTGTGCTTTCAGGGGTCCCCAAGGGCTGGCTGCATCCTTCCTCCTAAATGCTTGGTGAAGGCGCCCTCCAACTGCTCCACCAGGCCTCCAGGTGGAAGCTGAGCCCTCTGTCACCTGCCAGACCCTGTGCTGCTCCTTGTGTTTGTCTGGCCCCCAGGGACACGCCCCATGTGCCACTTTCATGTGTGTGGGGAGTGCTGTCTGCTCTTGCTGCGCTTCGCCCCTGTATCCCTATCCATCCCCAGACAGTTTCCTTTTAAATTAATGCATTAGCAACACAGAATAGTGGGGTTTGTTCTGGGAGGTCGGCTCATGCAGCTGACATGTCTTGACCATTTTCAATGCAAGTGATTAAAATTAGCATCTACGCTTCATAGGCTTACTGATAGCTGGACCCAGCAAGCAAGGGGAAGGAACAGAGGAGTTCATACCCCTAGTATCCCTTACCGATCTGTGGCAGGAAGCCAGTGCCTCCATTGTGTTGAAGTCCATGACCGCCTGGGTGCTAAGTAGCTTTCCCAGGGGTAGGACGGCCAGCTGCAGCTCAGACCGCGTGACCTTGTGCAGAAGAGGTCCTGCATCTTGTCCTGATACCAGTGCCTGACATCCAGTCTCAAGAAGGACCTTCAGGTGGCCCAGATGGCTCCTGAGTCCATTGCTGCAAAGAGCGCAGGAGAAATCACCGCTGTAACTCCACACCAGTGCCACCTCCGTTAGAAAATCAGGAGCAACTGTGCCGTGAGTCAGTCTCCCTAAGCGCAGTAGCCGTCAAGGGTGTCACCTGGGACAGTCCTCACACACATGATCTAAGACGTGGTCAATCTCGGATATATAAACCTCCAAATAGCTATCTAGATAATGCTTAATACACACCTGGCCCTCTTGGCATTCCAGGTAACCTTAATCTTAAATTTATCATCCCTTCTTTTTTATTTTTATTTATTTATTTTTATTTTTTAAAAAAATGGTGATAGAAAAAAATAGCATTAGAAACGAGACAAGATTTCACTAAACGAAGTTAAGAGGAATTTGACAATGGTTGCTGTATTACATGATGCTGTCTTCAAATTAGTCGTTCAGATTACCAGATATAATTGTGCGAGATTTGTTTAAAGAAAAGAAACTAAAACAATAACAAGGAAGTTATAAGAAATTCAGTTTGAGGTGGACGGGAAAGAGGAGCGCTCCTGACTCGGGCAGGTTTCTTGTACCTTTCGGTACTGATGGATTCCTGGGCAGCATTTGGTGGTAAGGACTTTGCTACCTAATGACCAATATTGGCAGGTCACGCTTTGGTCGGGTCACATGGCTTAATGAAGGAGAAAAGGCTGTTCTGTGTTACTTTTCTATGTGATGATTCAATGGAGTTCCATCTTCTCTAGAACCCTAAAGCATAATTACTGCAATTACTAGAGTAATTATTTATCATATTATAACCTACCAAGGACCACAGGAAAACTGATTCCAAATAATCTTTTCTTTTTCCTGTAGACAAAATAATCTCACCTCTGTTAGAAATTAATCTTCCTTATATACTATTTCTGCTGTACTGTGGTCATGGCCTTCTATTGATTCATGCTTGCTTGAAGGAAAAGTATACCATCTTTCGATGTATTGTTCAAGGATCCTTGACTTCCCTCTAACCTTGTTGGACCTTGTTTTTCTCCTCTCCCTTTACACAAGATGCTCAGCAGGGCAGTACCTGGAAGAAAGTGGGGGCATGCTTGGTTCTCCAGTACCTGGAGGTTGTGGCTTCCGACATGTAGGGACCGTCATGGCCAATAGCATCCCTTGCTGTCATTAAAGGACCCTGACCTCTCAGCCTTGGTGTGAATGGTTGCATTGAGACCCCTTTCTCCCCATCAGACCCTGACCTTTCTCTCCAGTCTTGGATGGCTTCTGTGTACTCAAGTGAACGCTGTGCACAGCTAGGGACTCATTGTACACTGGCTTCTCCCAGTTCTAGAGTTGTCTCACTGTTGCTGCCAGGCATTTGATATAAATATGAGGTTTAACTGGAGATTGGCAAGTAGGGAATATTTTAAGCTTTGAGGACCATATGGTCTCTGCCATGACTACTTGGTTGTGTTCTTGTCTAGGAAAGCAGTCCCTGGCAATATGCAAATGTGTGGGTGTGGCTGTGTTCCAATAAAACTTTATTTACACCAACAGGCAGAGGGCTAGCTTTGGCCCACAGAAAGCACTTTTACTTCCTCATTTAAGCCAGTGAAAAGAGCCATTTTTGAATTTAAGAAGTGGTCACCTACTGACAGTGTCATACAGTTCACATGGACACATTATTTCTTTGTTGTAAATCTCATTATTATCTGAAATGCATGTGTTGTGTCTATCCCCAATGTATCTCATTCTTCTCTTTCTGTTTTGTTAGCTTGCTTTGAGCCTTCCCTGGTTTTTAAATCAAGACCTTAATAATTTGGGCATTCTGTACGTGGCTGGCACATAAAACCTTAATCTCAAATCCCTTCGCAGTATAAAAACTTACACATATCTGCTAGGTTACGTGTGTGTGTGTGTGTGTGTGTGCGCACGTGTGTGTGTGTGTGTGTGTGTGTGTGTATGTGTATTTTAGGACAGGGTCTACAGGTTCTCATTGCATAGATCGGACTCATAGTCATCCTACTGTTTACAGCCTCCCAAATGCTGGGATTACAGGCACATGCCACCACGCCCAGTCTCAATCGCCATCTCAGTGTACGCTGGGGGCAGGGCCAGCACGGCAGGCCCAGGGATCAAGCTCCCGGTCCTTGCATCTGTCTAAGCAGGCACTTTAATCCTCTGAGCTATTTGGCTGGCCCTTACATATATACATATGTACATTGCTTGAGAATTTCTTAAATATTTACATTCTAACCAAGAGGATTTTCATTATTTTTGTTATGGTTCTTATTACTGTCCGTATTTTCTTCCAAGGCTACTATGACTAATTATCATACGTGTCGTGATTTTTTTTTAAAGCAGTGGGGCTTTATTTTCTCACGCTTGGCAGAGGCCAGCAGTTCCAAGTCAAGGTGCTGGAGGCGCAGTTTCCTTTAATAATGTTCTGGCTTCCAGGAGCCTTCTGGCCCTGTCCTGGCTTGTGCTGATTCAGGAGAGGGCCGTGGGGTGGGGGTGGGGGGCTTGGCCATCCTTAGCTCCTGGAAGCTGCACTCGAGCTCAGCGGTCATGCAGAGTTCTCCCTGTGTGTGACTTGTGGGTGTCTTCACAGGGCCTTCTTATAAAGACACCAGCCATTGGATTGGGGCTCACCCTCTCCAGGATGACCTCATCTTAGTTTAACCAATTTGGATGTTCCATAAGTATACGCTACTACAAACAGACTCTGAGTGGACCTGCATTTTGGGGGGAGTCTATGTATCGCAGTGCACCACCTAGAAGGGCATGAATCAAGGCATCTCTTGCCACTAATGCTGGCAACTCACTGGCGCGTGTCATGCCAGAGGCATGAGGCCTGCAGAAACCTTTTCTGCCTTTACAGATTGCCCTGACCAGCTGGAATAGGACTTGGTACACAATGGAGTTTTCGATGACTGAATACACATCCACTAATTTATCTTTGCTCTGCACCCCTAGCTCCTCCTCTAGACCAACTGTACCAAAAGAGAGCTCAGCCCGGAGGATGAGAGCGTGTGGTCCCTGATGGCTCCCTGCTGAGCACCAAGACAGGCCACTTTCTCTGGGGCCCCTCCTCAGATCTCTCTATGTCTCAGCCTTATACAGAGTCACTTATATGTATGGAGTGGTTGCAATTATAGCTGCAAATGCTCTGAAGGTTTTTAGTTCGAATGTTGATGTTTTTAAGGGATACAGGAACTTCACGGGGTCTGTCTCTTAAGAAAGAGAAGCCACCCCTCTAAGAAGCACATGACATCCAGATGAGCTAATGTCTCTACAGGGGTGGGGAGGCTCTAAAAGACAAGGTGGTGCGCCAGGGTGTCCCTGGCTCAGTTCTACTGGGATCCTCTTGTTCCTGTGGGGGCCCTGTGTGGTCTTTACACAGCTCTCCTATGCATGTTTCGATTTCTTGACTTCATTTTTCTGTGGATTAAACATGTTAGCTCCCATTTTATCAAAATGAAGAACAGATTTCCTCAGCTGATATTAAGCACACTTAATAGTTACATACTTCAGTTCACTTTCATCACTTACTAATTGCTTATCTTGTTAAAGGTACTCAGACTCAGAATATGCGTGTACAGAGTTGTCAGGAAAGAAAAAAAAAATGATCTCAGAGAAATTTCAACTAAGATTACGGGTGGTTTTGAGAGGAGAAGCTGCTCTGGCCTATATCCAAGGCTGTGTGGATTCAGTTTTCCTCGAAAGCTGATTTGATCAGGAACTGACCCAAGGTTCCATGGCTGAATGCGGAGGTGAGATGCTGAATCGTACTAAGGCTTTTGTTAGAGGCCAGTCAGGAAATTCCACTTTGCATTACATATTCTTAATTTTTGCATCGTTAACACTGACCTCAGAGGCTTGCGTGAGCTCTCCTGGGTGAAAAGGCTAGTTTCACCAGCTGGATGTACAAATCTTCCAAGAGGGAGGCCCTTTCTTTGTCCGTTGCTCATTTTCTCTCTGGTCCCCACAACCTGAGCCTGATCGTATCTTCCTCCCTAGGAGTGATCTACATCATTTATTGAGCACTACATGCGTTTGGGTAGTGGGTTAGGTTGTTCGGTGACCAAGGTGGGAATAAGTGAGGTCTGCTTATAGGGGGCTGCTGTGGAGACCAGGACGTCAGTGGAGAGGCTGGCTGAGTCCATCTTGGCCCCAAGGAAGCAGGCAGAGCTCTTGGTGGCCGCCAGACTGTAGAAACAGCGAGAGAGGGGCCTGGACTCTGGGGTGGCAGGCAGCGTCTCCTCAGGTCTGTGACCTGTGTGGACCCCAAGCCTGGCCGGCTCCTCTGAGCGGCCTCTGAGAAGGTGCCCAGGAGGCCTTCATGGAGCTGGACATGGTGCCATGGAGCCCCCAGGCTCCTCACAGGGTGGCAAGTGGAGGCGGGGGACACCTTGGAAGGCAGGAAGCACTTCAGTCAAAGACGCCCCTCTAGTAACTTGAAGAATTGCTGATGGGAAAGGAAGTTTTCTTTGTAATTTGTGTCCCTAGGGGAAACAGATGGAACCAATGGGAGGGCGTAATTTAGGGCCTGAAAGAAATGGAATCACTGGCGGGAGGGCTCAAATTGACTTGATAGACCACTTAGGGGCGACACACCCAGTGGCATTGCATCCTGAATAATTAATCTCTAAAGCTGTCTCTTGCTCATCTTTTTTAATTTTTGTATACAAGTTTTTATTTTCAAATCATTATTTCTGAAGAGAGGACTTTAACATCTTTTTTTTTTTTTTTAAATAAAGTATACTTTTAAAACCTTTTGTAGCCATTTGAGATATACAGGAAAATTTACCAGGTGCGCAGGGTCAGTCCCTACTGTGATACAACTGTCACAAATAGTGAGCAGTGCTTGAACTTCATTACTAATAAATGGTCACATGCGTCGGACTTTACCAGTTCCCCAGCCACTTTTCTGTCCTGGGACCCCAGCGTGGGCACTGCATGATGTGTATTCATCTTGTCTGCATGCCTGTGCTGGCTTCTCAGACCTTCCCTGTGGCTGATGGCATTGACGGTTTTGAGGAGGGCTGGTTTGGCAGCTTGCCAGTGACTCCTCCACTGGGTTTGTTTGAGGCTTTTCTAATGGCTGAACTGGAGTTATGGCTGATGCCCATTGTCCCACTAAGTTCTGTGCCGTGGGCATGGCTTCTCACTAGGCTGATGACCTTGGTCTCTGGGCGGAGGCAGGATGAAAAGAGTCACAGGCAAGTCCTCAGTCCTCGCTGCCACCCGGGCCCAGCTGAGAAGCACCTGTCCTCCCTCCTGACTGCGCTCAGCTCCTGCACTCTGCCTTCCTGCCCTCCTTAGGCCTCTCCACTCCCAGGCTTGCCGTTGTCCTCTTCCACACAGACTCCACCGGCCCACTGTCCGTAGCACTTCTCACCCATTGGCCGCGGTGCTGTGTCTACAGTATGGGCCTTCCTAAGCAGAAGTTGCTTTAATCTGTTTACTTGGCACCAGGTAGGAGCTCAAAAAATATTGAGCACGGGAATGCTTTGTGGAAGATAAGGCCTCTCTCTACCTTTACAATGTGGGTCCTCAACGGAAGGTATAGTTTTAGGGTGGTAAAGGCTGAGGTGGAGGCCCTTCATGGGGCACTTTCCAGAGGCGCCATCTTGGGAATGTGTGACTTGGCTCTTTTCTGCTGTCTTTCCTCACAGGCTGGCTGAGAACGGTGCGGTTCCGGGACACTTTGCTTTTCCTCCAATACTTTTATTCCTAAAAGTCTGATGTTCTGGTGACTGGAAGTGTTGTGAGGCTGTCTGCGGAAGTGACTTGTCCAGGAGGGTCCATCGGGGTGCAGCCAGGGAGATGCGTGGGGATTGGCAAGGAACAGAGCACCACAGCATCGGTGTGGGGGGACTGGTGACGGCTACAGCAGGCTGGCCACAGCCCGGCTGACAGGCCGGGTCCTCACGCCCAGGCCGGGCTAAACCGCATGCACATTGTAATCACTCATAGCGCTGGGTTTCACATTCCTGGCTTCAGCACATGCATGGTGGTTGGAAACATATCTGAGGAATTCTTTCTTCTACTAAGCCCAGAGTGCTCCGTGACAAGCCCATAAAAGGCTTCCTTCAGCATTAATTAAATAGTTAGAGAAAATTAATGCGCAAATTAGAGAATTAACACCAATTTCAAACAAAGCTGGAACGGACACAGCATCTGCTTCGGATTGTTTTCCTACGTCTGTGGTGAAATAGTTTTTCGCACTTCATCAACCCAGAGTTGAACAATGAAAGTTTGGGGACAGTCTCTTTTTTCACAGTTTTAAGCTGCCTGTTTTACCATTTTGATCAGTTCATTAGCAGTGCACTATGTGGAAAGGGGATTGCCCACATTTCACTGTGAAAAGATGTTAGGATTCTTTTTGGGTTTTTAGTTGAAAGCGGGCTGTTCACATTAAAAGAAGTCATCTAGTGTCGCTTTTGTTTCCACACTGTCAGTATAGGGTGACAGCGATGATTAGCGGTGACATGTTTCATGGGGATGTGAGAAAACCCAACACAGACACACACAATGAGACCAAAATGTCACATGAATATACCAGGAAGAGTGGAGCTCCAATTAAGCTCATGGCTTTATAATATGTCAGTGTTAATCATTTAACCCTGATAGTAGTAATTCCAGAGCAGGTGTCCCCCGATGTGCCTTCATGTATAAAGCTTTATAAATATTTTCTAGCTTAGGGTGAATTGAAAACAAACAAAAAAAAAAAAGACAAAAGATAAACATGTCATTCTGGGCTATGAAAATAGCCTTGAGGCTCATTTTAAGAATATTTATTCCTTTGGTTATGATTTAATGTCATCCCTTAATTTACTTAAGATCTTTATAAAATGGTCATCTTCTCCTTTTGGGCCTCCATTCGACATTAAACAATACATAAGCTTGTCAGAAAATAGTGTGGCATCTGTCTGAAAGCCAGGGAGACATAGGAACGGGCAGATAAATAGGTCCACTGAGTGAATCTCTAACACAAAGGAGAAGGTGCTGATACAGGGACTTGGATGGAGCTCTCTGGACACTGGGTAGGCTGGCTTCATTGGCTGACACTTTTCTGCTTCATTTTCTTTGTGAACAACATGTGAATTTATATAACTTCCATTGATCTATAGACAGATGTCTTTGAGGACCTGCTTATAAAACTTATGATAGCCAGGATCCTTGAGATTACTTATCTTCCCTAGGTGTAAATTAAGTATTTTAGAACCTATGTGACTCTCTTTAATCTCCAAAATTGGTGATGGGCCCTCCTGCTGACCTCCAAATGAATGTGCTTTTTTGTTTGAGGAAAGGCATGATTCAAGGAAAGGGTTCATTTTGCCATGTGAATACATGAAAATGGAGGTGGAAGTTGGGTCACGCCTAATGAACCCGACTGTACAGATATATCCTTAACAGATCCATTTTAGATCCACCAGTCCCTGCTGGGGCCAGAGTGAACATTTATGTTACTTTCCTTTGCAGATTCACCTCTTCCTGGGAAGGATTTGGGTAGATTTGCCTTTTTTTTTTTTTTAAAAAAAAAAAAAGAAAAATAGAGTTGCTCTTTCCATCATATCTGGCAAGCCATTTTTAAAGTTTTGGTCCAGTATTCATAGTTACCACGTCTTTGGAAGAACCAGCAAATGTAGGGCTGCATCTTACTCTCAAAATGACTGAATGCTGCTTTCTGGATTCTAAATCTGGATACTGAGCTACTTTGGCTACAGCAAACCAGAACGAGTCATTTTGAGAGTAAGATGCAGCCCTACAATTCTTTGGTCACATCATTTTCTTCATAATGGGTAGTCAAAATAGTCTTTGTAAACTTTATAGGTTTAGTGATCATTCTGAAGGTTAATTACCTAAGGAATGCCCTTCTGGTAGCCAAGAGAGTCCTAGGCATCCCTAGCTTTATTAATTATACAAGTTAATCTGTACTCAATAGATTGAAAAGTGAATGACAGGAAGATAATTTCTAGATCTCGTCTGACTTTAGGTATTTATTCAACTGTTCCTCCCATTCGAAGTCCAGAGGCGCCAGTGATCCAGTGAAGATGCAGTCCTGACTCAGGGGCCCTAGAGCTGAGGCCCTGCATCTCCCACGGTTTCCAGGGGGCCCTGGTGCTGTGAGACCGGCAAGTACTGTGCGTACCTCAGATTGCGAAGTTTCAGAGCAGCTGAAGTCCTCCGAGTGAGTTCCTATCTCTGCAGCATAAACAGTGTTTAGGCAACTCAGAATTTAAAGTTAATCCATGGTTCATTATTTAGGAAAATGTGGTACTTATCAGTGGCTTCACCAAACTGACTTCTGCATTGCTCTGTTCCCGGCTGCATCCTGCCACGCTCATGGGCCTTTTCCCATCCTCCCCAGAACAGTGGCTTTTTTTTTGTTGTTGTTTGTTTTGAATAAAGCCGGTTGTGCTTTCTTGACACGGGTGTTCCTAGGCTAACATTGTCAAAAGGAAAGTAAACGGTCCAGAGCAGATGTGACAGGAATGATGTGAGCTGCGGTCACGGTGATGTTCTCTTCTTCCTGTGAGGGAAGCCAGGTGACAGCATCAGGGCCTGGGAGGACCGAGGGCTCTGTTCTGCTGGGTGGGCTGGCTTTGCCCCCATGGGGACCTCGGTAAGGGGGTACCCTGCTCATGACCCTCATGTCTCTTGTGCCTTCTGCGTATCCCCTGAGATGTCACTGTGACTGGCTGTCCGTGTCGCTGCTTTTAGGTTGTCGGGAGGGGTGCTAGACTGGTCCTGCTGCTGCAGCTGGGTGTGCCCCTGTCTTTCACAGATGGTGGGCCATTTCTCTGTGGAGCCACTGAACCTCACTGCTGGATTCCCTGGGGAAGCGTGAGGAAGAATTTTCTTTCTCTACTAAAGACACTTTTCTCAATGTTTAAAATCCGTGGGCTGGCCAAATAGCTCAGCGGATTAAACGCCTGCAAGAAAGCACAAGGACCGGGATTCCATGCCCAGGCCTGCTGCAAGGCCCCGCCCCCGGATCACGCTGTGACGTTGATTGAGACAGGTGGTGGCGCATGCATCTAATCCCAGCTCTTGGAAGGCTGTAAACAGGCGGATCACTATGAATCCGATCTAATAGTGAGACCCTGAACACTCTGTACATCCTTCTCTAAAATAATAATAATAAAAATAAAAATTGCCCAGTGAGGTCTATAAGCTGTATAGCTGAGCATGTGGATACATTGTTTTGAGGGATTGTACAAATGGCAAGTAGGAGCAATCTCCTTTTTTTAGAGATTGCTAAATGTCGCCCCGAAGCTGTGGTGCTCCCAAACTCGCACACATGTGGCCCTTGCCGTCAGTCCGCAGGGTCAGGGCGAGCACTCTTGGCCTTCATGAGTGGACCCTGTGTGTCCTGGGTGTGTGTGTTTGCATGCGTGTACTGTAAATTTATGTGTGTTCTTTCCATATCTGTGTCGTACATGGTGCTTGGTGTGTGTGGATGATGTGTGTATGTGTGTGTTGCACGTTTGTGCATGCTCGCACGTGTGCTTGCGCATACGCCCCTCCATAAAGACGGGTTGGGCCTCCTGCAGTGGCTGTAAAGCACTGTACACGCAGTAGGCGAGAACACCTTTGTTCCGTTAAATTGAATTGAGTATAAAAGTGCTGTGCTTGAGGTTTTTCTTAGTCATTTCACAGATGTCACAGCACTACTTGCAGAACTGAACAGTGATTTAGTAAGAGCAGAGTTCTCACCGCGGGTTCGTCTTCCAGCCACTGGAGACCCGGACTGATGCCGAAGCAGGGAGTGCTGTGGTCCCCGCCTCCACTGTGTGCTCACAGCTAGATTTCTAATTTAGGGAGGCCCAGGAGCTGAAAGTCACTGAGTGGGGAATTTCTGCCCGGAATAACCAGCTCGGGATCGTGCTGGTTACGCGTTAGGAGCTGCACCTGTCCCGGTGGCTGAAGCTCCCCTGGCCCCGGCCGGGGCTCGGGCGGCACACTTCTTTTAGTTAGCTTCAGGTTCCTCAGACTGTGCGCTTCGTAGGTGGTCTGCGTTTAACTAGAAATGCTGCGTGTTCTCCCAAGCCCTAGGCTAAGCCTTCCCTTGCCGTGGCCGTATCAGGCGTGGTTTCCACACTCATTTCCTAGATCTCAGTGAGAGTTCCACGCGGTGTTAATGTCACAAACGTTGTTTTCTGTCAACCTTTTGAGGGGTTCCTACATTTCTGTTGCTTGCTGCACTCTGGAGTTTTAGAGAGGGCAGTCTCACAGGCAAGGTGTGAGCAAAACGTGTGGTGAATGTCTAAATTAAACCAAATCTGCCCTGCAGTGCAGAGCATGGTCCCCCTCAGGAGCCTCCTCCTTGCTTTGAGCACCTCTCAGCATTCGTGACACTTTCAGACACCGTCCTGAAAGTCTTCTTTTGTGGGTGTCTCTAAGAGGTTTGATCAAAATGTGGGGAATGATATGGCCAAGTGCATCCAGCAGGAAGGCAGGCTGAGACAACATCACAGCCTGTCCTGCCAGTCTTAGTCACAAGATCTGTCACTGTGCAGTCTGTGGCTGTTCCCCAAAGTCAAGATGACCATGGAAGGGAAGTGGAATCAATTTTCAGAATACATATATGTATTCTGTTTGTTTGTTTATTTTTTAAAGAAGGAAAGGTTTGCTCAGCTCAAGGTTTACAGAGGTTTCAGGTCACATTCAGCTGGCTCCAAGGCAGAATGGCACGTGGCTGAGGGCAGCGGGTCATGGTGGCAGACACAGCAAAAGCAGCAAGGGCAAAAGTGGAGAGCAGCCAGTTCTCAGGATATTTAGGCAGCTAAGGCAGTGCATCTATAGAGGACTTCCAGAACTGTTTCAGAAGGTGGCAACAAGGATGGGATCCTTGTGTTCAAAGTGAGAGGGAGTATTCAGAGGGAAATTTGTGGTAATGTAATACATTGTTTTATTTTTAAATATTAATTTTATTACTACTTCATGTTTGCAGTCCATGAAGTTTACATTCAGCTTGAGTAGGTGAAGTAACAGCACACCTTGCTTCTAAACCCCTTGGCTGAGACCCAGTCGTAGCCCAGGTCCAGTGAGTGCGTGC
>NW_004524584.1:26405338-26413072 GCF_000260255.1 Octodon degus | reverse complement strand
TATATGCAGTGTATTATTTGTTGAAACTGTACTTCCGATTTGATTTGAAACTGTCTCATTGCTATCTGTTTATCAATAAAACTTTGAAAAAAAAATAAAAAAAATAAACCCCTTGACTTCCTACCCATCTCCGTCCTCTAGCTCTAAATTCTTTTTTTCATTTTCTTTTTCATTGCTATTATTATTTTAGCTAATGTCTATAACATTTTATGTTTACAGTCATGGTGAGTATTTGCTACCAGCATACCCCACCCCTCCCTTACCCTAGGTCTTTAGACATTCCCTGTTTTGCTGACCGCAACTCATACATGACACCTGATAGAGACCAGAGGCCCCACAATGCATATGCTGTGTTGTACCACATAACAAATACTGGTTTTTACATGTTCATCCTTTTAGAAGCAGGTGGTAGGCAAGAGGCTGGCAGAGGTGATGAGGGGCTCCATCAGTTGGGTGCCAAAAAGGATGTCCTGGCCTCCAGGCTGCTGTCCACTGGCTGGAACTGGAAATTTAGATTCAAATATTAGTCAAGATTCTTCTAAAAGGGAAACCACTGTGACACAGCTGTATCTGTAAAACAGAGAGTTGGCCTCTGACTATGATGAGGAAGGCTAAGCATTCTCCGAATCTGCCTCCCCAAGCCAGAGGACCAGGCCAAGCCACTGGAAGCTTTCCGTCTGTGCCCACGGGAGCACAGTGTCCAAGAGCAGAGGAGGGCAGCTGAGCCGGTGGGCCAGTGAGGTCCCTCACCCTGATATTGTGTCACTGAGTCCTCAGCTAACTGGACAAGGCCCACGGGTGGGCAGATCTCCTCTCTCCTCACACTAGTGATTCTTTTGCTGCCCTCAGTAGGATGGTTCTGTGGTAATGAACCCCTTCATGGTCAGTACGAGTTCTGTAAACTGGTGTTTAAACATGTACTACAAATTTGCCTAATAGAAACAACATCTAATTGGCTTTGCCTGCTGTGATATAAATGTGATTTTAATAGGAAAGAATAACATTAAACAACAAGACCTTTCTAACATCCCTATTGGCAAAATGAAAGAATCCAGCCATCATTTCCCACAAATGTTGTTCCTAAATGCTCATGATGTCTGTGGGTAAGATTTCAGTCCCTGCAGAACCCACACTTGCCAAACACATCTTTTACTAGGGTGTGGTAGCACTTATCTATAATTCTAAAACCGAGGCTGAGGCAAGAGAATCTCATGCCTTAGCCCAGCCTGGACATTGTAGTGACTTAGGAAGATCTTGTTTCAAAATAAAAACCAAAAATTAAAAGGCTGTAATAGAGGTCATAGTGAAGAACCTAAGCTGAATGCGCACACACATGCACACACACACACACATGCACACATGCGCACATGTGCATGCGTGCACACACACACACTTCATCTTTTGGAAGGAAGTTTGGAAAGCACTTTTTTTTTTCAGGCTGAGCAAGAAATAGTTTTAAGTGATTGTCGTAGGACAGCAGATGAACATATGCTGCTGTAGGGACAGAAACATGGCCTACAATGGCCTAATCCCTGGACTCTGTTAGTGCTTCCTCTGTGGAAGAAGAGTTCTGCAGGTGTGAGGATCACAAGGTAGGGGATTTTCTTGGATTACTCCAGCTGATTCTAAAAGTGATGACCAGAGTCCTGCTAGTGGGGAGGCGGAGGAAGCTTTGCTGCAGGGAGGAGAAGGATGGGGGATATTCGAAGATGGCCACCACTGATCTTTAGGATGGAGAGGAACCCTTGAGCAGGCAGGCGCAGAAGCACAGTTCTGATCACTGCAGCCTCCCAGATTCCTGATTCTTGGAAACACAAGGAAGTACCCCAGAGCAGTGTGAAGTCACCAGGATTATAGTAATTTATTACAAAGTAAATGTTAATTTACTAATATATCCCAGCATTATCCAGTAAGCTTTGGGCCTAAGGATGTTGAGTTTTAAAAAACACATTTAGCATCTGAATAAGCAGTGAGCCTGTGTGAAACGGTCAGAGCTGCAGGGTTAAATACGGGGAGAATTCAAGTGCAAAAAGTTCAGGAGTTGACTCCCAGGCATAAGTTGTTTGGAGAAGTTTTTTTTTTTAAACATTTTTTTTTTACATTTATTTATTTATTGTGTGTGTGTGTGTGTGTGTGTGTGTGTGTGTGTGTGTGTCCAGCTCAGCCCACCAGGGGGTGGGCTGGCTGGCATGTGGTGCTGGGGATCGAACCGCGGTCCCTGTGCTTTGTCAAGCTTGTTTCAAGTAGGTGCTTTAGACCACTGAGCCATCTCTCCAGCCCCTGTTTGGAGAAGTTTTGAAAGCACAGGGAGCCAGCGCTTTTTCCAGGGCTTGGGAGAGCACGCAGCATTTCTAGTGTCTGCACGTTTCATAGCACAACTCCGTATTGGAAGACGTGCTTTGTGCACAGAGCTGCTACAGCCCCTCCTCAGCGGCCTTGAGTCCTGCTCGCGTGGAAGGATTTCCCTGTACTCCCCTTTTCCTGCTTCCCAGACAAGAATGTTGTGCTCCAGCAGCTGAAGTTTTCTGCAGCACCGTTCCATAAACAGTGGGTAGTTTCTGATTTATGGAATGTTTACAAGAAAGAAAAAGAATTCTTTGTAAAGAACTTCGGAGGAATCTAAAGAGTTCAATGTTTTGTGATGAAATGCAGTGGTTGAATTTTTGGGGAGAGAATTACGTTTCCACTCTAAGGGTGGAAAATTTCTCCAGTTTAATTACGTTACAGGAAGCCAGGTAGGGTGCTACACAGTGGTAATCGCAGCAGCCGGGGAGGCAGAGGCAGAAGGATCCCAAATTTCAGGGAAAAAAAGTTATTGTTGAAGTCCGTAAACTTCCCAGGGCACATCTGTAATTCAAATTGCTGTGTGATTTTTAAAACTCATTACTTGAAATGTGACATTTTCGTCAAAGATCTTGGGAGAAGGATTCACATCAGCAACTGTGAACCTACTTTAATCTTAGATTACTTCTCTGTTAAATAAGGCAAAACATTTTTTTTTCCGAACAAAGGATTGAACTCAGGCCCTTGCGCTTGCCAGGCAAGTACTTATTCCATTGAGCCATCTCCCCAGCCCTTACTCTTGATTTTGGCTGCATTTTATTTATTCTTTATTTTCACTAATGCTTTTTTGTGTTGGAGTCCAACACTATTTGGTATACAGTATGCTGGGAAAAATTCATAATTACTGAAAAACCTTGACTGCAATTCAGGAAAGACATGCAACTGAGCATATTTGTTCAGGTTAAGTTTATAATACTTTCAAAACTAGATCCAAATAATCTACAGCTAACCTCAATGGATGCCTTCACTGAGAGGGTTTGGTTGTCAGTGGGACAGAAAGAGACGGTGTCTGAGTCTTCCTTTAGTTTGAAATGCCATAAAAGGACAAGTAGGATCCACAGCACAGCCTCGAGCCTGGCATGGGCTCAGGTCCTTTTGAGATCTTTCCAGAATATTCCACACAGGGCCGAACTTGAATGTTGACTTTTAAAATCATTCTGTGCACACTAAAAGAAAGCTTCTGTCGCTACAAACGCCCATTTAAAAAGAAGCACAGAACACAAAGACAAATAATAATGGTTATGAATTGGACAGCCAGGATTTCCATTTTTGGATTCCTCTCTTCCAGCCCACGTAACTGTCCCTTCAGGGCACTGAGAGTTAGTTTCTTTGCTTCCACAAGAGCAGTATCTGCTTTGCGTTGCGTTCAGGGCTCTCTGACGGATCAAAAAATTATCTGAATGGAAATATTTTTAGAATGTTTCATATAAAAAGGGAGTGCTTAATTATGAAGGCAATTATTGGAGTTATTGAATGGTGAACTTCCGGGACACTTGGAGGCGCTTTGGGTCAGGTTGAGATGAATCAGTTGTGTTCTTGAAACAGGAGCTGGATCAGGGGCTAGGTTAGTTCTGTTGTGACGTGAAGCTAGGGTTGTGACTTGTTTTAACTTCTAGTACTAAAAACTAATGTCTGATGAATATTCCCCAAACCGTAAAAGATGTTTCAAGGATTGTTCTCTTTAATCTTTGGTTAAGAGGGAACAAGATGTCTGTGTGAAGAACAGGGGGAAGGACAAGTCACATTTTGTCAGGTGCTATTTGTAAGGTTCCTTCCTGAGAGTGAAAGACAAAGTGATAAAAGCCAAGAAATCCTTTATTGCCGTGTACAGGACGGTGGCCAACCGAGAAGCCAGAGACTCTCAAGGGGAGACAGAGGTGGAGCTTTTATGGGGTTGGGCTAGGGGCAGAGTTTACATGCCCGGTATAGTGATGCAACAGATGTTGATTGGGCGAGGGCTGGTGCGCAAGACAATCAAAAGAAGAAGTTTCCCGTTAACCTGGGGAGAGGGAACAGAAGACAGTCTAGGAGTGTCTCCTCATCTTTGGTTCTGGGATTCCCTCGCCATGCGGACCCCATAGACTGCAGTATTGTGTAGATTGTTGTGGACCAGGATTTGTCATCATTTCTCACATTGCGTTTCCCAGTTAGGAGCAGGGTGATGTAGCTTTGTTTGTGCCTTTTGTTGAGAGCACAAGCTCTTGGTGAATCAGGCTGAAATATCTGCAGGTTAGAGAGGACTTGGAGAGCAAGATGCTTTCATTTCTTTACTCAGGACTGCTGTCTTCAAGATACCCCATTCTTTCCCTTGGTTTGAAGTAATGTGGCATGGTATTACACAAGTAATTACAACTTGAGATAGTTTTCACACAGGTAATTGCTTTCTGAATTAGCCAGACAAAATATTTGGGCTGAATTGTAAAAAGAATGTGTCTCCTTAAGGTAGGCTGAGACAAGAACAGGACATATTGTAATGCAGATCACAATTACTAGAGGAGCTTTGTATTGCTGTGTTAATAATTCTCTTGAGTGTAATGCACTTCTGATGAGCTGTGGAAAGACCAGGTGGCACAGCGTGGCATACGTTGTAAAATGTAGAACTCTAGAATGTATCATCATTATCCACTGACATGAATTCCATGATGGTTTAGATGAGATGATATATTCAGCAGCCATTGATGACTACTGGAAGAGAATTCAGAATATTCCCAACTCCTAAGATGAGTATGAGGAAAATAACAGTTGATATTAATGGATACAGAATATGGACTAAAATTGGAGTGATCAAAGACATAACATCAATTGATCACATGTCTGTTGGTGTTGCCATGGCAGGCTCAGCAGATATTCATTGTTAGGGTATTTTCTGTGTGTCGAATGGTTGTAACCAAAATTGTGCTCCACATTTGCTGCATTCAATTCCTGATTCTTTTCTCTTGAGGAATTAGAAAAAAAAACAAAACAAAACAAAAAAAAAAACAAAAAACAAAAAAAACAAAAACCAAACCTAGGTTGCAATCTAAGTTGGAAGAAACATTCAAGGAAGCCTGGTGTAAACCAACATATAAAATATTGTTAACCTGCCTGTGCTTGGGAGAAAGATTATATATTCACTAGCCTTCCTGCGGCTGGGACGAAAGACTGGCAGCCAGGGCTTCTGTCCTTGGCTGCTGGCTCCAGGGCTGGATTGTCATGGTGGGAGGGCATGGGGGGTGGGTCTAGGTGCTCACTTCATGGGAGGCAGAGCACAGGGGAAGACATCAGCCAGAGGGACACGCTGCGAGGGACCTGCTGCTGGGCCCCACCCCATCGCCGGGCTTTAAGCTATAAATTCATTAGTAGATCATGCACGGATGAATACAGCAGCCCCATGGTGCCTCACCTGTGGAGGAGTCTCTTAGCTGAGTTGAGCTGGAAATTAGGATCAACTGGAACAAGTTGGCAGTATAAAATGTTTAAAAAACATACACTTTTGGTGATTTTTACTGTTTACTGTATATGGGACAAGGTTAACAAATGATTAAAGCAGTTTTTCCCACAGTGCAGAGATGAGCTAAAAATACTAACATCTTGCAATGATAAGTAAAGGAAAATGCTTACAAAGGAGCTGAAAAACCAAGTGTCTGAAAGGCGTTCCTTACTTCCCAATCGTTAGTGTTTACCAACCCAGAAATAAAGCATCCACCATTAATCATGGGAAACTGCCAGTTTTAGGTCAAAACCTGTTAAGTGTTAAAGATTTTTAATGTGTACAGATTCACATGAACGGTCCTGTGAAACAACAGATATTCGTGGTATTCCATTCTTACTGTCAGCAACAGTGCTGTAAGTTCTCGCTGACCTTTGGAAGGAGGCATACATGAGATGGCTGGGCGTGCAAGGCTGGATGAGAAGGAACCATCTGTGGGCTAGGCACAGTGGCAGATGCCACAGCAGTGGAAGACCTGCGTCCACTGATAGGACTTTTCTTTTAGTGCTCTTTTTAGATTCCTGAAGATTAGTTTTCCTATTGTCTTGACCCTTGGCATGTTCCTTGGCCAGAGAGCCCGCCTCTGGGCATCCTACCTGAGGTAACCTCTTTTGTTTCCCACAGTCCATCTGCTCGTGTCCTTCTGTTTATTCCTTCCTTTCATCACTATTTGAAATGATACACTTACCCACCTCTGGATTTTTGTCCTATCCTCTCCAGTAAGACTCATGGCCAGAGGCATTGAGTCTTGCTTGATGAGGTCTCTCCCTATTCCTAGAACAGTGAAGGACACAGCAAGTGCTATAGCTTGGATTTTGGATATTGAAGCCTGTGGTCCATGACCCTATTGGGAAGTGGTGGAATCTGTAGGATTGTAGTGACCCTGCATGGGAGGATGTTTCATGATGATGATGATGATGATGATGATGATGATGATGATGATGATGATGATGATGATGAGAGATGCGACAGACTGGTTCTTTGCTTGCTCCTCCAACCTTTCAGTTGGAGAAAACGAAGCTCCAACCACAAGGTGAGGGCAGTGTAGGAGGTGTTGTAGTGGTTCCTGGTGATGGAGTGTGGGATGCTCAGTTCACACCCTTATGTCTCAAGACTCAGCTCAGTGACTCATCTCTCCCCAGCTGCTATGAGCCTCATGATCATGGTGTGGAAAGTCCTCCTTGTGCTGTATTTCTGAAGTCTCTGTGCTCGAAGTCTCATCCACGCTGGGTACTTCTGAGCAAGATGCTGAGTTCTGTCTGGGTCACCCCTTGGCAGATGCAGTTTGCTTCCTTGTAGAATGGCTGAGAATTTACCTCACGGGCTGTGCATGGGGTTGCATCATGGATAGAAAACTGCAAGTGAGGAAAGACCCCAGGAATGCATCTTGTAAAGTGCAGTGAGCATTTAGACCCAGTTATGCAGAAGGCATGAGACAGCAGGCTTCACACAGCAGCCACTTATTCCTGAAGAAAGTGATGAAAGCCTGCTCTGGTTTCTATCTAGATGTCTGCAGCAGCCATGTATGCTCACCGGCAGGACTTTTGGAAAAGAAGTGGACCAGGGGAGGCAGAGTCTTCACAGAAGAGACAATGGCATTTGGATAAATTTGCTGGGAATCCACGTAGGGCCACATGGCTATTCTTTGTAGGACTGTTGTGCACATCCACTGTCTCTGAGGGGTTGTGTCCTGGGACCTGGGAGGGTTCATCTCCTTTCCTGGCTCCTCCCTTGGCTTGCTTCACTTCTCAGCCCCCACAATGTGAGCAGCTTTCCCCCGCCGTGTTGCTCTGCCATGCTGTTTCCTTTTGTAGCTGGCTGACTGTGGCCTGACCTTGGGTCAAAATAAACATCTCCTCCTCTAGATAGCGAGTGTTGGGTATGGTGTCCCAGTGATAAAGGAAGTGACTAAGACACAGCCT
>NW_004524584.1:26390551-26402928 GCF_000260255.1 Octodon degus | reverse complement strand
TCTGTTGACTTAAAAAAAAAGAGATTTGTACCTATGTTGTTTATTTATTATTTCTTGCCTATATCTTGTAATATGAGAAACTACTTTGGCAGTAACAATACACAATGTACTAACCATTATTATTCTCCTAAAATCTTGTTTTGAGATTTTGTACCATTGTTTTTATTTTTTTTCTTTAAAATAAAAATAACTGATGTCAAAAAAAAAAAATTAGATCCAATTTTGATGGAATGCTCCATGTAATTTACTGAAATAATTTTGTTTCCAGGTAAATAGCACCTAAGCTACCTTCCGAATTTAATGCTCATTTAACAAGAGTTGATGTTCATTTGATTTTATGATGTCTTTGGATTGGCTTTCAGCAAATACTCTATAATGATTTGAAGGTTTCCTTGTGTGAGCTCGCACCTGGGGGTAGTCATGGGGCAGCGTTCCCTGGGAGAAACAGGGATCCTGGGATGGCATGAGGAGGGACAGACCATGGGTGGCGGAAGTGGGTGTGTGTTGGATTCTGGGATCTACATGGACCCTGTAGTTGTAGATGATCCCCTTTGCCTTCCAATCCCATCACGCAATTTATAAGTGCTCATCCCAGTCAGCCTGTTGGTCTCTTACGTGATGAGACCTAGGACCTTTCCTTTCGACCCCATCCCACAGAATGCGGAAGTTGCACAGGACATATGGCTCTTTCCTTAAGGCAGATCTTTTTGCCTTGCAGCCCACACTAGAAGGTTTCTGAAAATCACCATCATGCTAGTTATGTTTTTCAACAACTTGGAAATCACCGTAATTATCAGAGCTATGTAAGAGTAATAGAACTACAAGTATCTATTAAAACATTTCATGGCAGCTGAATGTACCTGTGTAAATGAAACAAGAGATCCAGTTGATTTTTTTGAATCTCCTAACCAATGGTTTGAGGTTATAATACTATCTGTAAACTTTTAACACAGTGTTCCTCATATACATGTTCCTGTTGATAGGAACCCCTGCTAGGCCAGATGGATATTCTTTCTAGGGCTGCTGTGCACACCCACTGTCTCTGAGGAGTTGACATGTAAATCTGCACAAATATTCTCCAGTGGTCCTGATCTGAACCTGCCATGAAGACAGCTGAGAGCCCTGCTCCTCCGTGCATTAGCGAAAACTCTCTTCCTTTAGGTAGGGCCAAGTGTTTCCTATATAATAGGAAATGGCATTTTACAACTAAATTGGCTCTCGCCTAATGCCATCAGTTTTTGAAGGATGCTAAAAATGAAGCTGAAATTATCTGATTCTTTCCATCCTTTTATCTGTCTGCAGGACTCATGTGAATTATGTTGGGTGGATGTGCTAATGCCACTATACTTGGAAGTCTCATATGAGGTTGGAGGTCAGTAGATGAAGGCACCATTCCAGGAGAATTTTCTCCTTACTTTGTCAGTTTATTTCACTTGATTCTGTCCTTGGCGGATATGGAGAGTAGACACTTGAGTGAGTGATAGTAAATCTAACAGAATGAATTTCTGGTTGCTCAAGTTGAGACCCTTATTGTTATTGATCTCTGGAATTATAATAAACCAGGAAGTCAAAGACAATGGAGAGACACGAAGCCGTCAATTTAAGAGCCGGCTCTATATCTCCTCAATAGCAGTGAGATATAAATCACTGTCTGAGCTTTAGCAACCTGGCAGTCCTCTGGGGAAAGCTGCTGGCGTAGAGCTTTGGAGGCGTCTGCCAAGACGGTCTCTCCAGAGTCCTCAGGGCTCAAGGTCTGTGTTGCTTGGTTACAGGTGCACCAGCTGCTCTTCCTTCTGCAGGAGGGAGACCAAGTGAGTCTCCCCCGTGTGCTTTAGAGAAATCAGATATACCAGTACAGATCTGGTAACCTCTACCATCTAATTATAAGATAATCTAAGTACCCAGTCCTGAGCGGAATATGACAGTTTTTTTTTTTTTTTTAATTCCCAAGACAACCAAGGTGTATCTGAGATCACTTACTGGTAATTGGTGAAAATAATTAATGAATTGTGGACTTAAAAGTTTGATTCTTAGATACAAATTATGATTTTTAAAAGTTATACAAAATGGATTCTGTAGTGCAATAATCAAATTGTAATTGACCTTTCTGTTGGAACTAAAATGCTTTGCCTCTTGTGAGCTAAGACGTATGCTAAATCTAGGATAGGGGGAAGAACTCGAGGGTTACATCTGTAATCTCTTTGATGTGAATTCAATTCCTCATTATTGCAGTAGCACTAGATGCTTTCAGAAACTTCTGCACCACGTTGTTGCATTTTCTGTGGAAGATAAAGAGCATTTAGTTCAGGATTCTGAATTGTGTTGCAATTTTTGGCTAGGAGTAATGACTAGGTGAGGAATTTCAATTTCAGTAAAAATACAATTATGGGACCGCTAGTGAGGATTGCATAGCTGTTAGGCCAGGCACAGGGATCATGATAGCAGAGGGGAGAGGCAGCCTTTGGAGGAGATAAGAGACTGAAAATGAGGATACAATGGAGCAGGAACTAAGCGTTTTGCTGCTTCTCATTCAGTTGATACCATGACGCAAGCTGCCGATGTCATCAGTGTCAATGTGGCGTCCCTGCTCCATGGTGGCGTCACATGCTCCGGCTCCTGTGTCCTCCTTGGCCCTCATTCACTGATTCTTTCCTTCTGCCTGCTCTCCAGCCACAGCTGCAGGTGTGCTCGTCCCTGAGCTTGTGGGCATAACCTTGGCCCCGGCCCTTGCGAAGCCTCATGGTCCCCGTGCTTGACTTCCCTTCCAGGCATCCACTCCAGTGTTGTCACCTCCCGAGCAACTGGATTGGCCCCTCTCTACCACAGCAAGCACCGCTGTGTCCTTCACTGCTCTGTGCTCTTCCCGAGCATGCTTGCTGTCACCAGCCATTACTTCCTAGTGCTCTGCATGCCCCGTGTGGTCTCCATCCCATCCTGTGAGCACATTTCTGGAGGAGGGGCTTTGTCCAGCTTTCTCCTGCATCCTGGAGCTGGCAGCATCTTCTTCTGATCAGCAGAGGCTCACTCTTTGCTAAATACTTTAATAGAAAAAATTCAGGATATGTTTTTGTAAAACTACACGCTTATGTTCTTGGTTTTATATTAATAAGGAGAAGGCTGTAAACAGTGAAAAATCCTTAATTATACTGAAAGGAAAGAGTTGCTGTCAGCTGTCATTTTTTGAGCCCTTTCTCTGTGCCAGGCATTTAATGCCCTAAATGATGCTAAGTGTTTGGTTAAAAAGAACCCTGCCTTATTTGTGTCCCACTTCACCAAGCAGTTTATGATATGCCTGGTGTTTGGCTCCATGAGCTCTTCTATCTTTAGGAACAAAAGTCATGTCTAGTGGCCTGTGATGGTGGCCTTTATTCATCACCACATGTCCAAAGTGAAGTGTTCAACTTTAGGATGATATTTAAAATGCACAGAGATGCCCCCATGTGACTTTCCAGCCATTCAGGGTCAGGCCCAGGACATTCAGGAGCCCCCAAGTATCATGCAGAGGTGGAGTCAATGTGACTGCTGGGGCCCACAGCTCCTATCTGGCTCTGAACCCCACTTGCTGAGAGCTTCCTGTGGGAGCAAGTCATCTCCAAGGACATTGGCTCTCAGGTATACATGAAATGTTTTCAGCATCCTGGTTGGATACCAAAGAAATGACCCGGACCTGGGGCCTGAGGCTCCTTGGGCTTCTTACTAGAGGCATGCACTTCTGCTTTACTTGCAGTCTTTGGGAAACAAGCAGGTCAGAAAAGCTTTTCCTCGTGGAGAGTAGAGATCTCAGGGCTGCTCTTATGCATGCCTCATCAGCAGTGGATGTGGGGCTTTGCTGTGCTGCTGGCTTGGGTTCACAGTGTGACCCCAAGTGCCTGTGAGTAGAGGGCTTGGTCCCTAGTGCACCAGTGTTCAAAGGGGAGGCTCACGATTGGGATGCGATTGGCTCTTGAGAGCTCTAACTTCGTCCGTGGATCAGTCAGTCAGTGAAGACTGAATTTGATGGCCTCGTGGGGTGCAGATAGAAACTCAGGTGCTGGGGTGCATTGAAGGGCTGGGGTCCTGGGACCGACCTCATTGGAATTCCATCTGATCACCAGCCCTTTTTCCACAACCTTCCAACTTGACATTTCTGGCTGACCACAGTGGAGTCAGCCGGCCATGTGCTGAACCCTTTGAGGCCAGGAGGCCAAATAACATTTTCTTCCTTTAAGTTGTTTTCTCAGGTATTTTGTCACCATGACAGAACCTCATGAGTGTTCTCTCTTACTTCTTCCCCTTTGGCGTAAATGCTGTAGAAGACAGAGGCTGCATGTCCTGTGCAGACAGCTTTACTCCTGTTATTCGTGTCATCTGCATACTGTGATTAGTAGGACATGGGCCTCACACAAAGTGCAGTATGGAATAGCCCTGAAGATGTCCTTCTGGAGTAGAACAGGGACTCTGGCACCTCAGGTTCAGTGTTCCCTTCTGCTTTTCAGAAAGGACAAGGGATCAAAGGGCAGAGCACGCTGCTAGTGCTGACACCGCCTCTCCCAACTGTGTTCTGCCTCCTGCCTTGCCCCTGCCCCTCCTTCCCTAGTCAGAGTGACCCCTGCCTTCCCAGGCATCTTCTCTGATGGACTTCAAAGGCTCCTTCTTCTCCTTGAAGTTGAGGTCTGTGGTGCTCCAGGCCTCCCTTCAGGATCCTCTTCTCTGATTTCTCTGGGAGGGTGCCAAGTGCCAAGTACAGCACATGTGACACTTGAGGAAGCCTGTGGAAATTCTATAGGCCAGGGACACAGGAGGTTTAGAGCTACCCTGGCTCAAAAGGACTGCAGGCCAGCTCGCTGGCTAGCTGGTTTTCTCTCCCTCTCCCTCCCCCACTCCCTGCCCCTCTCCCTCCCCCTCTCCCCCTCCCCCACCCCTCCCTCCTTTTTCCTCCTCCTCCCTTTCTCTCTCCTTCACCCCCTCCCCTGGCCTCTCCCACTCTCCTTTCTCTGTGGCATGTGATTGTGCTGCATACTTTAGCTCTTGCTATGGGTGTCAGTTGCTTCAAATCACACATATGCAAATTGTGGCTGGCTTGGCCAGGCATTTGTGCCCTGGGCCATGTAGTGCATCTGATGTACACATGTGTCATTGAGACAGTGATTTCTCTGATGTAATGACATTTGAACCATGTTACATGCTGCTTTTTTCCTGCTTTTATGTAAATTACAATTGCTCTCAGGAAATTATCTGTACATTACCTGCTAACTGCTCCCGAGAACGGGACCGTCTGTGAAGGAAAATTGGTCCATGGTGTACACAGGAATGTGTTGTTTTCCTCAGTTCTTAACCTGTATCCTCTGCTCTTTCTTTAAATCACTGTCTTAATTTTAAAAATATTTCAGGACAAAGAAAGTTGACTCAAAGTGCTTATTAATTAGATACTTGTCTGTTTTCGTTTCTGTGGTAACTGCAATCATTTTAAATACTGTCTTTGTGCCATGAAAAAGGCGTGTAAATACCCATATTCCGCCTTTTGTTTAGTAATTACTGTGGAACAACCTAGAAATTGAACAAGTTGCATTTTCTATGGTGGATTAAGTTTTGTTTTCCATTTTGTAACAATTGGGAAAACGTTGAGCTCCGTTTACCTGAAAACTCATCTTGTGGAAGATCTGCCATGGAACACCTACACTTTCCTTACCCAGCAAGCCCTGGGCCCAGTGACCTTGGGGTGACCTTTGGAACTCGGGCTCCTCTTCTTTTCTGCTGTGTCATCTTGGTGTGGGGCTTTTGTTTTCACTCTTGGCTATTAGAGGGTGAGATCCAAGTGTTCCATCTCCAGCTGAGAACAGCTGGGAGAGAGGAAGGACAGCCTTGAGGGTTGAGGGGGCCCTCGCAGGGCTGGTTGGTCCTCCTCCCTCGGAGCTGGAGGATCAGCCCCTCCAGGCGGTGTGTGCTCCAGGTCGCTGAGCTAGCACTGCTGACTTAGCTTGGGATGTGCGCCTCTGTGTGCCTCAGATTCTTCTTAAAATAGGAAAACATTAGAAGGTTGTGTGCGCTTGTGCATGTGTGCCTAAGTGGATTAAATTTCATTTTACCCGAGTAGTATACCACATTGTCCAGGCATGCACAACACAACACAACACACACCCAGACACATCCCAAGTATGTGTTTTAATGTTACTTTTTAAAAGAAAAATAATTTATTGACAATATAGTTTCTTTTGCCTTAGTCTTGTTCATTGTAAAAAATGTAAATATACATAGATTTGACTTTTCTATGTTATGCTAAAATTACAACAAGAGCTTAAGGGTTAAGTTGCGTTAGCTCCCATTTTGACACAGTCATGAAAAACTGCTGATGTACTTTTGTGATTCAGGTATATTTTAATTAGAGAAAAATAGTATTTTTCAGAATACTGCTTTTTTCCCATGGTCTTTGTAAAATCATTATAAATATCAAGAAAGTCTGTGTACTAAACTGTAGGGCTATGCAGCAGCCATATTATGAGTCATTTTTTTAAAGAAAGGGAGGATTAGTTCATTTTTTCACTAGGGTATTCATTTAGTCTGATCTTTGATTCACAGTGCAGGTTCCAGAGATGTTAATGGAAGAGTCTCAGGGAGTCAAGGCCTCAATTAGAGGAGAGGTGTTGGCAGGCTCCCGGGAGGCTAGGGAGCCCCAGGGGAGCACGGTGGGGTTCCATCCTGCATGGGTTCCTCTCTAGAGCAGAAGTGGCTTGGAGGAAGGCTCAGCCCAGACCCACAGCCTGTGCTTTGGAGTAGGGATCGTGCACTGTTTACAGGGTCTCACTATACAGATTGGACTGGTAGTGACCCGCCTGTGTTCAGCCTCCCAAAGAGCTAGGATTACAGGTGTACATCACTACCCCCAGTCTCAATTGCCTTCTCAATGTGTCCTGGGGGTAGGACCTGGCTACTGTATTTGCCTAAGCAGGTGCTTTAGTCCGCTGAGCTATTGGGCTGGCCCCCCCTTTTTTTATTTTTTTACTAATTTTATTGAGAAACAAATAATAATGAGACAGTTTCAATTCCGATTAGTAGGATAGTTTCAATAATTAATACATTGCATATTGTTGTCTTCTTAGTGGTTATTCATAGTACAAGATGCAGACATGACATTCTGACCAAACACTATTAGCACAAATCTTTCCTCTCATTGAATTAAGAGAAAGTAGCTGTATATCTATTCTAACTATTTTGTTTATACAGATACAAAATAGTCCTTCCTTTGTATCCCATTTTTTTGTTTAGTTTTCTCAGACATGGATATTCTATTGTTATTTAAATATTGTACATGTGAATTCAGCAAAATAATCCAATATAGTCTGGGAGTTCATAATAGTAGTGCATTATCCTTAGGACTGGCAATATCAGTAGTTGTTGACTTGAGCCTTTTACAGCTCAGCATATTAATATGGTTTTACTTTTTATACCTCATTTTTATACTTTTCTGCTGAATGGTTAAGACCAAGATAAAGCAAGACCTATATAACAAGAAATGTAACTTTTGTATCTGATAAGGTCAGTCAAATCCTCTCAAGATTTATCCTGAAACCCTGTGCCATAATTGTAGATTTTTTGTCAGTGTCAGCCATGTGGCTGAGTCACAGCCATTGCTTGACCAATTTGTTCTCTATGAAAGCCTGAGAGAATGTTTTCTCTCCATGTGACTCTCCTTAGGCACAGTCTACATCATCAATCACTTTCCTCTGTGGCCCCATGACCTCCTTGATCAGTAAATTTGGGACACAACTGAGTTACATGATGTTACAGTACAGGTTCTCCTCTGTCCTGAGTCCTTACTGACCTTGAAAGGCTAGGGCCACAATGTTGGCTGTCCTTGCAGCCCTTCTTCTTCCCTAAAATTTGGTCTTCAAACTTGAGTTGTTTACCCTGTACAAGAGAAGCTTAATGATATTTCTCTATAACATAATCAACTGAGCTTAACCTCACTATCTGTCTGAATATCATACAACTTAGATATAACATGGAACAGGTATTTTCCATCAAGTGTGGATATGTTAAATTTTAAATCCCTACAGAATGGGAAGAAAAAAATAGGAATAAACAATTACATATTTTTATACAGAAAATAAGAAATCTAACCATATACAGCACTGTAGCTGGACAGTCCTATGACTTTTTTTTCTTGTCTCTTGTTTCCATTTATTACCCTTTTAAAATTTTTTTTCCTTTAATGAAAAGTTTATTAGCTTACAAAATATTATGGGCTGGCCCCTTTGATCCCGCTGCACTGACACCAGAATGCCCCTCCATGCCACTCTGCACTGCAGGTTGTACCGGGCCCTGTACTTTGCCAGGCACCTCAGCCTTAGGGTACCATTCGGTGGACAGTGGTGCTCATCACCGTGGTTCTGCTCTGCCCAGGCTCCAGCGATTGATGCAGTCAGTGCATAGCTGAGTCCTGAGAACATTAGTGACTTTATTATGAATGTAACTTTGGTTAGAAGTGCACACATCGACAGCTGACCTTTGGAGAAGGTGCTGTTTTAGGACTCCTCACCTGTGTTGTCTGAGGACTCCTCGCTTGTGACTTGTGAGCTTTCCTATGGAAAGCATGTGCCTCCAGGGGCACCGGGGGAATGCTGTCCACCCCAGCTTCATAATGCATGTGTAGCAAATTTGCACATGAATGCGTCAGAACCAGAGCAGCATTTAGTAATGTGGTCTAACATAAAACGATCTGAAGATTAATCAAACCTTTATCAGTGGGGCCGCATTAACTTTGGGACTTACATCTGGCTGTCTGCGGTCCACCCGATGAGTCACTTACGCTCCAGAATTGTATTGCGATTCTGCCTTAATTGCATATGTTGAGCTGCAGGGTGATATAGAAGACATGAAAAAATGAGCTGCAGATGGAGGCTTGCTAAAGGAGGTTTCCATCCCAGTTACTTTCTTATTCTTGTTTCCTTCTCCTTACAAGCATTTCTGTACCATAACCCTCGACTCAGGGTGGCGCTGGCTTCAGACTGCCTTCTCTGCATCTCCCCTCTTCTTGCCTCAGTCTCTTCCTGCTTTGTCTCCTTATCTAGGAAGTTTCTGCAGTCTGCCATCCATGTAGGCTTGGGTTTCGTTATCGGGGGTGAGAATTAATGGTACACAGCCTGGTTGGCGTGGGACAGCACTGTTTGTGTGCTGGTGGTGGTGGTTGGCAGTCAGCTGCTGAGCTCTATTTTCTTTAGGTTTTACTTGGGCTTGAGCCAAGGGACTTCACGCTGCACTACACCTCAACCAACCTTCCTTCCTTCTTTTTCTTCCTTGCTTTCCCTTTCTCCCTTTATCTGTCTCTCTATCTTTGTCTCTCTCCCTCTGTCTCTCCTCTCCCTCTTCTTTTGAGACAGGGTCTTTCTAAATTGCTAAATTGCCTAGGCTTACTATCCTGTTGCTTTATCCTTCCAGAATGTCAGATGACAGATCTGCACCACCATGCCCAGCTTACAGTTTCCTTATGTTAAGTGATAAAAAGTAGAAAAAACCGACATGTCCCTTTCTGTGAATTTTAACCCTGATTATGTTATTTTCATTGGAGTAAGACATGTTTAGCAAGTTAGAAAGCATTCTCCCGAGTGTGTCCTGGGAAGTCGTGAAGGGATGACCTTGGGTGCTATGTAGGCCCCATGTCACGCCTCTCAGGCACTCTTCTTCTGCTCTGCTTTCTGACCCCCATGAACTGAGCAGCTTGGCCCCACCATGTCCTTCCACCATGATGCTTCTGCTTGGAGCCCGCTGGCCATGGACCAAATGTCCTGAAACCCTAAGCTACATTTGTCCTCTGGTGCTGTAAGTGGTGGTGGTAGGAATGGAGTCTTCCACACACTGACTAATGCACGGACCATGAGTGAAGGCAGTGGTTGCCAAGCTCCATGCCCGCCAGCGGCTACTCATGGGGCCCACCCAGTGTGGAGGGCTTGGTGTGGTGCTCACAGACCTAGCAAATGCCTCTCTGATGCCATCCAGCATGCATTTGGGGGGAGAAGACACAGCCCACCCATGAGGCCCCCGAGGCATGTGCTTCCTCCCCTCTCTGACACAGCGCTTCTTTGTGCAACTGTTGCCCAGAGTGCTGTCCCCATCAACTGGGCTGCCTTGTCACCACATGCACTTGCCCTTCCTGTCCATCCTCTGCTGCTTTCTTTATGTGGCCCTCAGTGAGTTTTTTAATGTAAAGAAATCAACTTAGGTGGAATAGAAAGAAAATGAAGAAAAGAGACACACTTATTTGATGTTTTCCCTTAAAAACCATTGTTTTTTGTGGGTTCTATAAATGCTCATGAGGCTTTCGAAGCATAAAGCTGTGGCGCCTCCTGATGCCATGTTGCTGGGGCAGCCCACGTGTGTAGGCCTGCCACTCCTGCCTCCCCTGCTCCTCCAGGTGGCACCACAAAGGTACAGTCACCTTCCTGTCGCCCAGCACGATTTCTCTGTGCCGATATTTATAGCACTGCTTGGCACAGATTCATTTAGTTGTGGCATTCCCATAATTGTGGCATTCGTATATTCTCATTGCATTTCTTCTAGCTTGCAGTCACTAATGTATCTGTTGGATAGAGTGAATCCTGTGATTATTATTCATATGCGCAGAATAAAATAAATACAGCCAAAAACACATGCCATTTTGAGACCAAACTGTGCTAACCAACACCTTATAAGCTCGTGGGTCAGTGTTTGCTCCAGTCCTGCATCATAATCCCTCCAGGTGAGACAGGGTGTTGAGGTGGGAGCTAGTCTTCGTAGCCCTGCTATGACACTCACGTGAGAAAGAAATGATTATAGACGGTGAGTGCTGCTCACTTGGAAGACGAGGCTCCCCTACCTTTCCATGCTTCTTTGCTCCCTGCTGCCACTTTGTGGGTGGGGACTCAGATCCCAGGGCCTCAGAGCCAAAACAATTTGTATGTCAGATGCACAACATCTGTGAGAGCTCAGGAATCCTGGGCCTTTGTCTTTTGAAACTCATTATTTCCAGGAATTTATATTAAAGTTTCTAAAATGTGTACCTGAACTGGAATAAAAATATTTCAAAGTTTGATAGAATTTTCTCCAAAGAGCTAGATGCAGGGTGGCGATTTTCCCATCCAGTTGCAGTGCCATGAATTTTTAGACTCTGGTTTTATTTATGATACTGACGGTCTCAAAAACACATCACCAGGAATGCATTACTATTCTAAGAAACGTCTTGTACAGTAGATATAGAAGGCAGGTCTGGTATAAGCCCAGAATTTGTGTCCCTGAGCAATGTTTGCATGCAGTTTCAGGAATGAGTTTTCAGTGCTAGATGGATGGTTAAGATCTTTCTTTGGGGTTGGTTCCATGCTCGTGATTGTTAGAGGTGTTGGCTGATAGAGGGACTTTAGGCTGACCTGAGTCACTTGCAGAGTGACTTCCTGGAGGAAACAGGAGCCCAGAGCTGAGCCAAGACCAGGCAGAACCGTGCTTTCCTGGTGGCGAAGCCTTCACTGCAAGCCCAACCCAGCCTCGCCTCTGCTCTCCACAGCCACACTGCCCCTTCAGAGGCAAGGAAGTGCTCCTAAAGCAGACCATACTTCCTCCTTCCTCCATTTCCCCTGCAACCTGTGCCTGAATCTTGACTTTACTCCTCCAGTGTTGGAGGAATCCAGGAAAAAATAATAACCCCAGCCTCCCTGAAAGATGGGAGCCCCAGTGGGAACAAGCCGGCAGCTTGCCACTGCCTAGAACTGTCCTGGTCCAGCATGGACACTGGGCCTGTCTGGTGGCTGCTGGTTCCCACTGCTCTTTCTCTCTGGCACCTGGAGGCAGGCAGTGTCCTGTAGTCTTGGTCCTTCCTCTCCTCCAACGACTCAAGTCTCTCACTCCACGGGGAGAAGAACCTTCCTAGAGCACGGGGAACTTCTGTCCTTGGGAAGATACTGATGAACCTGCACACTTGGGCTGGTGAGGACCAGTGGTGGCAGGAGCTATGTGAGTCCCACTTCTGTCACTCCTCTCTGTCCTTTTCTGTATGAGGCCTTGGACTCCAGGAGGTCCTATGGCACACATGGCAATTGGGAAGCTCTTTGGTTCCCAGCTTAGTGGTGAAAAATGATCCTCCCCAGCCATCTTACTTACATGATTTTAAGAAATGAGTTAAATGGAAAATTGCAATGAAAATAGAGGAACAGTGGCTATTTTCAATTAAATAATAATTTTAAAACCAGCTGTCATTTTTCTGTGGAAAAGAATAAAGGGGTGCTTCAATTCATCTGGAGTCTAAATGCACTCTGGGGCTGTGTAGTCTTTTTTTTTTTTTTTCCGAAGTTTTATTGATAAACAGATAGCAATGAGACAGTTTCAAATCAAATCGGAAGTACAGTTTCAACAAATAATACACTGCATATATTCTT
>NW_004524584.1:26385132-26389839 GCF_000260255.1 Octodon degus | reverse complement strand
CATCCAGAAGACAAGCTTATTGTTATTATCAAACGATTTAGGCGATCAAGCTTAACCTCACTATCTCACTGCATTTCAAACATCTTAGGCATAATAAGGAACAGGTATTTTTCATCAAGTAGTCTGTGTAGTCTTTTATGAGGTGGTCATTGAGGCATGGGAGAAACTCTCAGGAAACAGCTCATTGTGTTTGTGGACCTAAGGACAGGAGGCGTAAACTCCCAGGCAGAGCCACAGCGGGAAGACACCATGTGGCGAGGAGGTGATGACAGGAACAAGGAGAGATTGAGGCCTGGATGGGAGTGTCTATGGTGAAGACAGGACAGGGCAGAGGGTACCACTTAGGACTGCACAGCTAGAGTAACTTGACAGGATGTGGGTGATATGGGAGTGATTGGTGGCCTGCCCCTGAGATGATGAAGGCAAAGGAATATGGTTTTCTGAAGGACAGGCCAGACTGAGAAATTATGCCTCTGAACAGTGATTTTGCGTGTCGCCAACCCAGGTCAGGCTCTTGGTTTCTTTTAGAAGTTGGCGGAGCCCAGGAGGGGGCATTCTCCACCTAGTGAGCAAGTCTGGAAGATGTCAGGACATGGTGACACGCAGGATGTTGAAAGGTTTGTTCTAAATACCATGCTGAGCATGGTCAGGTGGATGGCCTGGGGCTAGCTCAGGGTGTCTGTCTACATCGTTGTCTACAGCTCTGCCCTACTATGTCCCTAAGTCAGTACCCGTAATTTACCATCTTAGAATATGATAGAGGGTACTCTGGCCTCTGAGTGCTGCCCAAACATCAGGTGATGAGTACCAGGGGCGTGAGGCGAAATGTGTCAGTTTATTGAAGAATTGATGAAGACACATCAGCCTAGTTGTTATGAGAAACAGCTTCACATGAAACCCTTGTTCGACCCCTGACTCGCTGTTTGGCTTTGAGCATGAGATGACTTCTCAGTGTTTCTTGTTCCTCCTCTGTAAAGGAAGGACGAGGCAGCTACTTCCCTATAGAGCTGAAGTGCAGATGGACAATCGCGGTCTGTGATGCACTTACAAGCCTCTGTGGTAAAGGGTGGACCAAGTGTCTGCACAGAGACTTTCTGGAGCAGCTGCTTCTAGAGTGAGCCGGGATGCTGGTGGGAAGGCTCTGATGTCCCAGGGTGTGCCCCTTGGCCGAGATTCCTGAGCACCAGAAGCTCTGGCTAGTTCTCTAGTGTTATGTGCAGCAGTCTCTTTCTCAGCTGAGTGCATCTACACATGTAGATTCTGTACTGGAAAAGATCTCAGGAAGCCAGTAGGCATAAAAGCACAGAGAGTTTTCTTTTTAATCAAAGATACTTGTTTATAATTCTTGAAGCAACATGTAAGGTGATTTGGTGATCTTTCTCTTGTGAAACCACTGATGTTAAATGTGCGTAGACCAGTTACTCTTCAAAGTTCATTGTTCTTCCGTGGTGAAAGCCTTTGTGGATTCCCTGGCTTTCAAATATTTCCAAGAGAAGTACCTTATTCGTGTACTAACCTAAAGGGAGAAAGAGTAATGCTCTCACATGATACTCCTTAATAAGGCATTGCGTTTGGAAGACCACATCAAATTAACCAATTTAAAAGACAAATATTGGATTCGTACGCAAGGATATTTTAAGGCCTTTTTATTCATGCATATTAAAACACAAATGAACCGCGATTATCTTAAATGACCTGCTCACAGCTTGTTAGCTGCAGGTTGTGTGTGGTTTTAGAGGCCTTAAACATATTCTCATAGACTTATCTGAAAATTGTAGAAACAGGCACCTAGAAATAAAAGTAAGCAAAGAAGAAAGATTGTTTCTCCCTGGTTTCTCCAGGTGATTGATGGCATACTTCTGGATGGTGAGCTTTCATTGACTTTAGTACCCTCCATTGACTGGACAGAAATGGACAAAGAAGTGGACAGAACGTGTCTTAGATTCCAGCAACTTTTAATTTCTAATTTTGACCTTGCTGCTTACTAGCTGGATTAAACAGGACATGTTTTTGGCTCAAGAAAGTGGATGTGATTTTAATTCTTTTTTTTTTTTTTTTTCTGTATTCAGTGCAATTCTGTGGTTAGTGTCAGCTACGCTGAAGCACTTTCATGGCTTTTCGAGACCTTTCCAGAGCGAAAATTCTAAGGCTTCCTTGTGAAGTAGACTTGAGTCTGTGGGTTTCCATGGGCTTCATTAGAAGTGCATTTATTAGGAAGTGGATGTACTCAGAAGTTCAGGAAAGAGCTGAGCGCCCAGTACGCACCAGACCTGCTGGGGGTACAGTAGTGAGAAAGGTCTGTGTCCCGGGAGGCTTCCATTCTAGAAGGTGTGCATGGCACCGCGAGCTGAACAATGAGAACACAAGGGAGTCTCCCGCTGCTGTCCACCAACACACGCTACAGAGGGGAGCGGAATGGGCTAAACCAGCACTCCCCTTCCCAGCACGGCCCCTTGCTCCTGCTCCAACCTCCTGTCCTTGGGTTGAGAGTTGCTACGGTTGTGCTGGAGGCGTTGATGAAGTGAGCTGTGCTTTTGGTGGAAGACAGTATTTCTGTTTTTCCAGTTGAGAGTAATCAGTTTCTGTTTATCTCTAGGATTTATTTGGGATTACCATTTGGCATCTATTCTCAAAAATTCTATCCTTTGTCTTTGTTAACATAAATGATAAAATAGCAGAGCTGGTGTGGCATTCACATGGAGTTTGCTTTGAGTATGAGGATGGATTTGCTTCCATTCGTTAAGAATATCTTGGAAATAATCTTACAGCTCTTATTTTCATGCTTGCTTCTCAAAATTCCTTTCACACCTTCGGTATGGTTTGAAATCTGGGAAAATTTTCCTTTTGCCCAGGTGTTATCAGGTTTCCTTCTGAGCTGTTTGAGCAGGGCATGGAGGGACACATTGAGGTTGGGCTGCAGTGTCCCCGCCTCAGAACCTACTCATTCCCTGGCCTCAGCACTCAGGGCTGAGTGCTTGGTGCCGGGCAGACTCCAGAGGCACACCCGCGGCTTACCCAGAGTGACCACTTGCTTTTCCAGAACATTATAAGGACACTTATAAATGCGATTCTGAGGAACTTTGGTCAACATTATGTTTTTGCTTTTCTAACGAAGGGAAGCAAAGGAGGGCACCCTGCAATTCTCTCTGTTGAAACTACTAGACTTTCTTTCTTTTATTAAAATGTATTTAGTACAGTGTTTGCAGTGGCTCACTACATAGACCAGGCTTGTAGTGATCCTCCTGTTTTCAGCCTCCCAAGCACTGGGATGACAGGTGTGTGCCAAGATGCCCAGTCACAGTCGCCATCTCAGTGCACCCGGGGGACGGGGCCGGCAAGGCTCGCCAGGGGATCGAATCCCGGTCCCTCCCTCTGCCTAAGCTGGTACTTTAATCTACTGAGTAAACTACTAGACTTTCTTAACAAAGCCCCCAAACTATAAGACAGACAAGTGAGCTCATTGGCCTCTCCCACTTTTATCCCACACTGTCCTCCTCTGAACTGGAAAGACTTCTGTAGCATTAAGAACATCGGTGTTTGTGTTTATAAATCTGCACGTTTGTGAAGAATGCCTTTAAAGCTAGTATTGCAGCACTAGCATTTTGGTTTGAAAACGAATACTTTGCAAGCATCCATCTTACTTAATTTTTAAGTGTCCATGGAAACACATCACAGGAATAGCATGTGAAGCCCAGTCTTTTGGTCCACTAGTGGCTTACTGTATACTTTAATTTTTAATTTATTAATTTATTAATTTATTTATTTGGTCCAGGGTCTTGCTATGCAGCTGAGGCTTGTAGTGATCCTCTCGTCTCAGCTTCCCCAGTGCTGGGATCACAGGCATGCACCACCACACCTGGTTTTGGTGACCAGTGCAGTGCACCAGGGATTCTGGGGTGGCATGTGGTGCGGGGGATCAAATCGGGGTCCTTGTGCTTGCTAGGCAGGTGCTTAGACCACCAAGCTATCTCCCTGGGCCCTACAGTGTACTTTATACAAAATATTGCTCGGTCATGAAGAAGGACTAAATAATTTGTTTTCATCTTCAATTTCTTCTATCTTCTAAATAATTTGACATTTAAAAATCATCATATGATATCTTGTCCTAATATTAGAAACTTTAAAAAGAATATTTCCATTTTCTGTTGACTTTATATTACTTCTTCCCTGTCTTTTATACACAAATACACATATATAGATATATAAAAATACGTGTATAACCCAACATAAGCTTGGTACTGTTTCATAGAAATCTGCAATGACCTTTAAATAAGGGTTCATCTAGTATATTTTTGTATAGTCCTGCATAGCTATTATTGAGAGCTCTTTATTTTTCATCCAAGACCATACTGCAACTTCTCCTGCCTTTTGAATTATGCTCTTTGTTATTTCCTACATCCTACTTTTGGAGGTATTCAAATATTTCAAGCTTGTATAACTAGAAAAATCTTACTTTTAGTTTTCAAAGGTATGTTTGCTAAGTATAAAATTCAAAGAGGACAGATCTTTTCTTTTTTTAATTTATTTTTTTTAAATAATTTTATTGATAAGCAAATAGCAATGAGACAGTTTCAAATCAATTCGCTAGGACAGTTTCAATAGCTAACACACTGCGTACACTCTTTTTTTTTTTTCAACAAATGATACACTGCATATATTCTTCTTAGTGGTTAATTGCTGTACAAGATGCAGACTTGTGATCCTACT
>NW_004524584.1:26314506-26371868 GCF_000260255.1 Octodon degus | reverse complement strand
TCGACAGATCTTTTCTTTCAGTCCTTTAATTCATCTAGTTTCTTGCACCCTTGGTCCTTTTTTTTCTTTTTAATGTGGAATAAGATGCTATTTAATTTTGTTCTTCCATAGCTAATATTTTTATGCATATGCTTTAATGATGTTTTTCCTTACAATAAGTTTTGTACAATTTCATTTTTGTGTATCTTGGTATGATTTCATTTAAATTTCTTGTGCTAAAGGTTTGTTTTTCTTGGAAATATGATATTATAAGTTGTACTAAATTCAGAAATTTTAAATTTTTAAATATTTATTGCCTCCTCCTTTCTACTTTGAGAATTCTAATTATATGAATATAAGTTTCTTGGTTTTGACAGTGAACTATTATGACTGATCTGTAAATTCTTTCTTCATTTTTATTCTGGACAATTTTTATTATATTCATTTATGTTTGTAAATAATTTATTTTCAATTTGCAATCTATTAAAAAATTACAATAAAAATAATACAAAATAACTAAATAATTTGACATTTCTCAGCACACATTGTTTGTTAAAACCCCTTAGTAGTATCAGAAAAAGTAAATTCTCAGACACATTAGTCCACTGGTTAGAGTACTCAGTAGCTTTAGAGTCTGAGTATTCTAACCATCCCAGCCACTACGTGGATATGAGGCCATGAGGTTGGTCTTATAATTAGTTTCTCTGCATAGCAGATGTTGGTTTACTGGAATCTTCCACCGCCATCACAAACCGAAGGGCTTGAAGTTTTGTGCTAATCAGAAGCTAGTGGTTGTCTTGCTACAATTTCATGGATGTCGTCAGAAGACCCCAATTCTTGCATCGTTGACAGGGTGCGCTGTGGCTCAGGGTCAGCAAGGGGCGTGAGTTCCGCGCTCGTATGGACTCCCATTGTTCCCTATGTGTCCCCCAGAGTAACCCAGGCAGGCATTGCGTGCACAGTGGGTATGCTTCACCACAAATTAAGGAGTGCGAGTCTCAAGGATCCATCTTTCACAATGGCTGCAAACAAATTCAGGCTTCCCCGTTGCCTGCCCCAGCATGAGGCACCATCTTTACTGCATAGATTTACCCCTTGCACTGGTGGGGAGACTCCGTCCTCATTGTCCAAGACTTTGCTCGGTCAAGACACAGGCTGTGGGGGTCTCTTGTCAGTGTCAGATGACCTTGACATAGTCTCCACTAACAACACACACAGAGGAGTCGACCTCTGTTCTCAGAAGCTTGAAGATTTATGTCTTCATCCACTTTTGCCCTAATCCAACCAATGATCCCCATTGAACATTTATAAGTTGCTTCTTTCTGTTTTTCCTACGTGGCTCACCCTCCTTTCCTTACCTCCACACTGAATCAAGCATGTGTTTATTCTTAATGTCAATTAATGATTTTTTTCTGATTTTTCTTCTTAAAACAAGTACCCAAAGCGTGTTCATGTCCAATATCTATTGCCTTGTTTATTCCTGAAAGGCCTCTAGGGATAAATTATTTTGATTGAATTGGCGAGAAAATGTTTTCTTGATTTTTATTAATGAAAATAAAAAATTTGGAATACTAACTATTTAATTATATTATTGATTCAAACAATAATAAAGCTGCAATATAAACAGAACATTATGCTAAAACACTTGTAAGTGTATGTCAGCCTCAAAACTTAAGCTAAATATGGCAAGGCTCATGGAATGGCTCTAATTCTCCCATCCTTTAAATTCTTACCCAAATTGGTTGTGTCCCCACACTTTTTCCACCCCTGGAAGTTGTGTGCTCTGAGATGACCAGCTTTCTTCTAGCTGGCAGCAGAGATGGCCAGAGGTGCTGGGTGTAAAGAAGGTGCCACATGGTGCTGCCGACCAATCAGCTTATCTAAGTGCCCAAGTCCAGAGCCTTTGCTGTCATTTCTGCACTGACTCACTGATGTATCTGCGGTGCCCGAGTGAGTCAGGCAGTGACTACCGCTTTCTCTTAACTCACGCCTCACCTGCTTCTGTACTTGACATTTCCGACGCATCGCTCCTACTTTGCCTCCGAAAATAAATCCTCAGCCCAAACCATACATGCAAGCTTGGAAAAGTCTTTGCAGAATGAATACTGAGTATTTGCATTGCTGTGTTGGAAGGTTAATAAAGAATAATTGTTATATTATAGTTAACAAAAAAAATGACTTACGTTCTATTCACTGAAGAACATTATATTTGGAAATACACATTAAGGTAATTACGTTCAACATTTGTTTCCAAGATGTTGATAATAAGCATTTAGGTTAGAAGGACAAATTCCTAGACTGGTTTATTATTCACCTAATTCTGTGTACTTCATATATGTAGAAAGAGTGGCTTCCTTAGAACTGGTTGATCTTTAGTGCATTTGGGGTCGGTTGGTCTTCTCCACCCTTTCTCCCCAGAAACGCACGTCCGGTTGTGTCCTGGTGCTTCACTGTGGTGCTGTTGATGGGTTGCTGAATCTCACTCTCCTTCAGTCCCGTCTGTCCTTCAGACCCCAGTGCTAAGCCAGGCTCTGACTCTCAACAGAGATGCAGGAAATACATAGTGAGCACAGGCAGATCCCATTTCCAGGTACTTTCTCCTGCACACCAGGACAGCATCTTCTCACTTAGTGAGATGGTGCTAGCAGAGGCGCAGGATGGCCCAGGCAAGGCTGCTTCTTCCGCGTGAACATCTTGCTTGCTTACTCACTCCCTCGCTCAGGATCAGGCTTGAATTTGAGCCTGAGTGAGGTTCTTAGCTGGAGACGCCTGTGCTTGGCCGTGTCCTCTGCTGCTGTGTGCGGACTGTGATCCCTGCTGGGTTCTTGTTCTTCTGGTGGTGGTAGGTCTCTCTCCCTTCCTCAAGGTGTGACAAAACACAATGAAGTCTCCTGTCATTCTAGAACACACCTTTTTGATTTACCTAAAGTAATGGTAGTCTCAAAGGCAGAAAACCACAGCTTAAACACTTCGAAATATTACACAACTTTGGTTTGCAAGTGGATTAATTTTAAGTGGATATACATTTGTGAACACATTGCTATTTTTCTGAAATTACCAGTTTAACTTCAAAATGAATATTTTAATACATATGGCCAGCTCAGGAGAATTTTATTATTAAAAAATGCCCAAGGATGCATGTATTATTTCATTGAAACATAGTCAATTTAGTCAGCATTTCGGAAAGCGTACCTTCTCCTGTGAGTCCATACTACTCACACATGCCAGATGCTAGCACCAAATACTGGCTTTGGTGGTATGTCTTGCCTAATGTTAAATCTCTTCCATAGTATTTATTACTTACTGGCTTAGAAAAGGAAAACACTGTATAATTTCAGTCTTCTCTTTTAAAATATGGTAATCATAATCTTACATGGAATCAGAAGTTAGGTAGATCAAAGATATTTTGCAAACTCTAAAATGTTCTGAATGTTAGGGTAGTAAGGGGGCCTTAGAGAAGGGGGAGATAGCGAAAGCTGGTTCTTCAGTGCTGTGCTAAATCAGGTTAGTGCTGGGACAGGACTGATTAGAGCCAAGGCAGGCTCCAGAAGAAAGCTCGGGGTCAGGGCTGGGGCAGAGCCAACTTGGCTAATGTCACCAGCATGTGTCCTAAATAGGCTTTAATAGTAAAGCATCTGATCTTTGGAAACACACCTGGAGAGCAGAACAAATACACTCAGAAACAGAAGTCGATCGGCTTTGTGTGTTAATGTGCTCCCACAGGGCTGTAATTTGCACGTCTTGATGACGCACAGCTTTGAGCCACCTCTGGTGCCTGCATGATTATGCCATGGGGTGGCATGGGACAGTCCCATCATGTCTTACAAAGCCCGTGGTGGGACAGTCTACAGGCCACCAGATGGGATAGTCACGCAGGTGCTTCGGTGTTTCAAGCTGATGGGGACATGCTGGATGTCTAGTCAGTTTCGGAAAGGACACCGTGCTGCCTTAAATAAAAAAAAATTCTTTTTATGATTGATTTGAGATAGAAATATAATTGCTTTGTCTTGGGGCTGGCGAGATAGCTTAGTGGACTATGTGCCTGCTTTAGCAAGCGCAGGGACCCAGGTTTGATCTGTGGTCCTGTATGTCGTACACTGAACCAATGGCTGAGTTCAGGTGTGGTGGCGCATGCCTGTAATCCCAGCTCTGGGGAGGCTAAAAATAGGAGGATCACAGTCCGAGCTGCATAGTGAGACCCTGTACCAAATACATAAAAAAAGAAATATTAGCTTTGCCTTGTAATTTTTGTTGGCCCCAGAGGTAAGCACCTTGAGGCAGGCTCTGCATCTTGAGTGTCTGCTGCGTATTATTTATTATTATTCATGTAACACCTGGCTAACTACGCAGAAGAAAGAGCACTGGGTAGTTGCTGGTGTGACTTGGTCTTATTACACAGGGGTAACTAAGCTCAGGGTTATGGAAATGTTGAAAGCGCTGCCCCAGAAAAAAAATAGTCTATTCGTTGAAAAAGCAAAGTCTTAAAACTGTAAAAGTGTATTTTTAAAAATACAGCGTTTAGCACATGCTAGCAGTAGATTCATCTTGTCACGGCCATAGTACTCTTTGAACCTGGAAATGTTAGGAGATGAAATGAAATAGGTAATTTGTTGGCTGACTGCTAGAAGCAATTCTTTCAAACGTTTCCACTTCTGTAAAGGTCACTTGTGAGTGGCTGCTGGCGCGTGTCACTCTCCGTGATGCAGGCATCCTGCTGGCCCTGCATCAGAAGCATCCTTGAGGGGCCCCTCGTGCCTGTGGGCTCAGCACCCTGGGGTTCAAGCAGCTGCACTTTAAAAGTATTTGGGAAGAATAATTGCGTGTGTATTGAACATATTGCAGACACTTCCTCTTGTCCTTCCCTAAACGACACAGTATAACAGCTACTGACACAGCCCTAAGGTTGTATTAGGTATTATGAGTGATCTAGTGATATGGCATACGGGTGAATGCGTGGAGGTTATCTGCAAATATGGTGCCATTTTTGATAACAGATTTGAGCCTACATAGGTTCTGTTATTTTAGGGGGTCCTGGAAGGAATCCTCCTTTCTCCCTGATATTAAAGGACAGCTCACTTCCTGGGAGTCAGACAATGCTTGGGAAAAGTTACCTCTAGGGATGTGGACCACATTTCTATGGGAGACAAAACAACAGTACTGACATTGCCTATTCGTAGACAGGAGGAAAATAGCTTTAATCCTATTATCAAGGGCTGTCAGGCCCTAATTAGATTTTTCTTTCCTCTTTCTCCTGCCCCAAGGCTTTCATTTTTGCTTATAAATAGAAAGCCTCCACTGACACTTTCCCCATAGAAATAATAAGTTAGTAATTAATAATTAACGTTACCCGGGCGCCATGCTTGAGCGAGTCCTGCAGTGATCAGACTAGTCGTGAGGGGATAAGATGGGGGAAAACATAAATTTTGGATTTATGTTACATGTCTGCTATGCATGGATACACGCAGATGACAGTTTGCTTTGCAGTTAGACATATTATCTATATTATGTATTAACTGTCTTAAGTTCTTAGAGCAGTTTTAGCCTTCTAGCTCAACTGAGAGAAAAGCTCAGACTTTCATGAACCCCCTTTTTGACAAGAGCCACGCTATTTAATTATGCACATCCACTGTCCCAGTCCTGTTTGCCACAGTTGAGCGGCCCCCACTGACACATCCTTGTCCCCCAGAGCCCATGGGGGCATCAGGCCTCTCCTTGGAGCTGCTTGCTCTGTGGGCCACTCCCAGGCTCAGTGGCACTCGGCCACCACTACGACAGCCTGAGAGCAGAAGCGCCGTCCCAAAGAGCCCCCGTGCTTTGTCTCTTCTTCGTCCTCCCTTCTGACCCTTACAACCATGGGTCTTCTTACTGTCTCTGTGGTTTTTTCCCCAGATGTCATACCTTCGCAATTATGGTATGTAACCTTTTCATATAGACTCAGCAATAAGCACGTGAAGTTACTGCATGTCTTTCCATGTCTTGATAGTTGAACTTTAGAGCGCTGAATATTCTCCTATCTGCATAGACTGTATTTTATTTCTTTATCTCCTGATCTGATCATTTCAATATTTTGGTTATTATGGAAAAGATGTTATGGTTTCATAGGAAGTTCCCTGTATGGTATCTTTTTTAAATGAACACTTTTGCAAAAAAAGAAAATCAGACAGAGCTGGGGTGGCATCAAGGAGACAGTGAAGAGGGACGGGATGGTACACGAGCCCTGGGCCCTTTGGGGCCCATGTCCCTTGGGTTCATTCTTCGCTTCACCTGCAGTGCTTCTGAGGCCCTGTTCACATCGTTGATGGATTCTGTCTTGGATTACCCTAAAGTAACCATGACCGTCTAGTCTGGGTGAGCCACACACATTCTTCCATGATGGAGGGTCTGTGTTTTGGCATTTACCGTGCATGAATTTAAGCAAATTTCTCTTTCCTTTTTTTTTTTTTTTTCGTCACAAGATCTAAGAAATGTTTCTTTTTTGGCTGGCTCAGCCCACTCTGAGGCAGGGCTGGCATGGCGTGTGGTGCTGGGAATCCAAGTGCAGTCCCGTGGGCCCGCCTAAGCTTGCCTAAGCAGGTGCTTTAGACCACTAAACTATCTTGATGACCCTAAGAAATGTTTTTTATTGTTGTTTGTTTATTTATGGTACTGAGGATTGAACTGAGGGGCATATGCATGGTAGGCAAGCATTCGACCACTGGGCTACATCTGCAGGACTCTAAGAAAAACGCTGTTTTAATTTTTAAAGAGAATACAAAAATACTAAAAACAAAACACAAAGCATTAGAAATCATTCAGAATGTCACTAAACAAAATGAAAGGAATTCACCACCGGTTGTTCTGCTGCATATAGTTGTCTTCAAATTCGTTGTTCAGATTGCCAGATATAAGCCTGTAAAATTGGTAAGAAATTAGAAAAAATTAAAAAGGAGAGGGAAAAAAATCAAAGCATGAATTGCTCATTTAAATAGACCAGCAGAAATCAGCAGTACAGTTATCCAAGCTATCCTGCGTGTACACATACAGAGTTCTCTTTCTCTTTCTTCTTTCTTGTTTTTCTTCCCTTTCTCTCATCCTAGTTGTTCCTTCTCTTTGACAGTTTCTCTCCCTTTCACAGTATCCATCGTACCTTTCACACCCTATTTACTCTTTCAGGTTCCCACATGAGGGAGAAATATGGGTGTCTGAGATGAATATACACTTCTCACATGAAAAGATACAAATGAAAAATACATGAAAAAATGTTCAACATCTTTTGTCATTCAAGAAATGCAAATTAAAACAACACCGGCAATTCATTTTACCCAGAAAGAACGCCCATCATAAAAAAGTCAACCATTAACAAGTGCTAGGGAAAAAGGAGCTGTAAGGTTTCTTCTGACATAATGGAGAATTAGAAGAGAAGTAAAAAAATCTGGGCTGGGGCGATAGTCTAAGTGCCTGCCTAGCAAGCTCAAGGACCTGGGTTCGATCCTGGTACTGCATGCCGTGCTGGCCACCAGAACTGGGCATGGTGGTGCAGTCCTGTATCCCAGCACTGGGAAGGCTGAGACAGGAGGATTACCACGAGCCTGAGCTGTGTAGCGAGACCCTGTAGCAGACACATAAATAAAGATTTAAAATAAAGACAGCAGAGCTGCTTTATTGCTTGGTGCAGGAGGGCTGCCAAAGAGAAACAAGGACCCTCAGGGAGGAGGCAGGGAGACAGAGAATTTATTTGGCTGGGCTGGGGGTGGAGTTTGTGCGGGTGTGCTGTGTCTCAGCAGGTGCTGACTGGGGAAAGCTTGGTGTCTGGGAAAAACAAAGGAGGAAGTTGGAGGTTAACCATCTGGAAGAAGGCAGAAGTCAGGCTAGGAGCTGCGCCTCATCGGATTTGGGTCCCCACACTGTGCTGACCCACCTCGATGATGCCCCGTGGAGCTCTGCATGGGCGCAGACCCACCGGGAACATTCTGCACTGTTGATGTGCGTGCCGGCAACCATGGTGCAAATCCGTGTGAGGATCCCTCAAAAGAGCAGAATTAGAGGTCCCGTTCAACCCAGCCATTCCCCTTCTGGGTATTTTCCCACAAGAACTGAAAACATACCACAGTGATGTATGTGCACCCATGTTTGTAGCAGCACAGTTTGTCATAGCTAAATCCTGCAAATAACCCAAAGCCCATCACCCTAGGAATGAGTAAAAAAGATGCAGTATTTTAAGACAAGGGAGTATTACTCAGCTATAAAAAAAGATATAAACTCGAGGCTTTTATAGGGAAATGGATGTAACTAGAGATCATACTCATAAGTGAAATAAATCACTCTTTTATGTGTATTGTGTATTTTTCTGCCATAGACAAAGAGGTCTACAAGTGATTGTACTTGTCCATGGAGCTAAGGGCTTTCTCACTTGTTGTTACAAGGGAACTTAGCACTTTATGACACGCTATTGAAACACAGCGTTTGCAGTTCTGAGTGGAGCTTGCCATTTTCTTTTTTTGAAATAAAATTTTATTTATTTATTTATTTATTTATTTGTTATTTGTTATTTTTATTTTTTTTCATAATTTTATTGATAAACAGATAGCAATGAGACAGTTTCAAATCAAATCGGAAGTACAGATTCAACAAATAACACACTGCATATATTCTTCTTAGTGGTTAATTGCTGTACAAGATGCGGACATGAGATCCTATTTACAAACACCATTAGAACAAATCATTCTATTCATTAAGAGAATGTAACTATATATCTATCCTAACCACTTTGAATACACAGATACAAAATGGACATTCATCTGTATACCCTTTTTTTTGCTAAGTTCCGTTATTGAATATTATAGGTGTGTAAACTCAGCAAAATATTCTAAAAGAGTCCAGTAGCCCATTATAGCATTGGGTCTTCTGTTTAACTGGCAATGTCAGAAATTATTGACGTGAGTCCCCCACAGCTCAACATAACAGCATGGCTTTACTTCCTATATTTCATCTTCAAAAAATATGGAACGCTTCACGAATTTGTGTGTCATCCTTGCGCAGGGGCTGTGCTAATCTTCTCTGTATCGTTCCAATTTTAGTATATGTGCTGCCAAAGTGAGCACACCATTTTCTAATTGGTATTGTCATTTGAATTTTTCAATCTTTTATTTATTTATTTCCTGTACAATGTCATTATGCAGCTTGGATGCATAGTGACCCTCCTGTCTCAGCCTCCCCAGCGCTGGGATTATAGATGTACACCCCAATACTGGTTTCAGTGGCCAGCACAGTGTACCTAGGGTTCTGGGACTGCCATGACATGTGGTGCCAAGGATCGAACCCAGGTCCTTCTACTTGCCAGGCAGGTGCTTAGACTGCTGAGCTATCTCACCAGCCCTCTTATTGTCGTTTGAAATTCTGAGATGTTAACTGTCTTTGTTTCTCATAAAAGCCTGAACCCGGGAGACAGTTTATCGGACTTGTCTTCTGATGGCTCATCAGTGCTGGAGAAGCCTCAGGCGTGCACGGGACGCTTAGCAAATAGCTGTCTGATGAATGAGTGAACAAAGCTCCCTTAATGAACCAAAAGGTAGCAGAGACGCTGCTCTGTTCCTTCTGTTGTATATCTCGAAGACAGAATTGTAGCAAGTTGGGTTTGTCTGCTAATCAAAGACCACTACTGGCAAGTCATTTAACTGTCTTAGGGTTCCTTCTTTCAATAAGTATATTGAATTGGGATATCCATTTGCTGCAAGATTTCCTAGTTTATCTCCAAGCCCCTTGGGCACCAGGTCTCTTTCTGCTGCTGGGTAAGATGGGAATGGGGATAAAACACTTTGTCTAATCCATTTGTATTGGTTTTGTGTTTAGTTTTTCTATTTCAACATGATTTTGGCATTAGCGTTGTAAAGATCACTTGGCTAAAATACAACTGGAGTGTGAAGCTGGGCACCTGATCCCGACTTTAGTTAGGGACTTTGCCTGTGTCCGCTGCCTGGTCACTGTGTGTGTTTTTGGCTTCGATGGTATTGCAGTGTCAGTGTATAAATGTAAAATAACTTCAACGTTGATGTGGGTCTTATAGTTAATGAGAGCAGAGAGGTGGCGGGTGAGCCCAGGGATGTGCACAAGGTTTCCTCGTGCCAGGTCAGGCCTGGTGGCAGGCACTGACACGTGGGTGCGGTGTGGTGGCTTCTCCCTGCAGCGCCAACCTCAAGGCAGCCTTTAGCGAAGTGTTGGCCTCTTGTGATAGTTATCTAAGGATGATCTCTTGTCACTGTGAGTGGAAACGCGCTTTTTCCTCCCTGTGGATCAGGGGGCCTGAACATAGCTGTGACTTGCACACCACTTCTTGAGGCTGAAAAGGAACAAGCAGGGCGTCTACTGTAATCTCTGTTCATCTGCAGAGGCAGTCTGTGTGCAGCAGAGGAATGATGTCAGCATTGTCCATGGACGAGGTACCAGTTCAGAGAAAGATGTTTTAAAAAAAAGTCAGGAGTAACACTTCCAGAAAGCATCCAAGGTCACTGCCAAGGACACTGTCCCCTGGGCAGGCCTCCTTGGTCTTGCTAAGGAGGTTTGCTCCTGGCTGCTGTGGGGTGCCTGCGGGGCAGAGGGCCTGGCTCTCTAGGGGGCGGGATGTGGTGCAGCCTCTGCGCTCTGCAGACAGCTTGTTTTCAGAGCTGTACATGCTGGCTCGATTAGCTCAGTAACTGGCGTGGGACAGAAAGGAGGGCATCCATTGCCTTATTATATATCTGTTTAGCAAGTGCTTTTAATATGACATACACCACTGATGGTCAAGGTGGAGTTTTAGTATAAAATTATTTTGAGGTTCTCTTTTTCTAACACAGAGAAAAGTAAATGAAGGAACATAGGAGGGAAAAAGAAGGAGCTTCTTTTCCTCTTGCTTATTTTAGAAAATTTGATTTACAGGCTCCAAAGGCTTCCATGTAAGGAAGGGTTTTTCCACAACAATGCTTGTGTCAATTTAAACAAGACGTACTGCCTTCGCCTTTCGTCCTCTTTGCTGTATGAAGCACTTTTGAATTCAGTGTGGGCCTTTTTAATTTTCTGAAACTGCAAACAGCGTTCTTTTTTTCCTTCTCAAATGAGCAAAAGAAAGTTGACAGTCTTATTTATTAAACATATTTATTTTGAAGAAATTTACTTGGGCATTTTACATAGTTTTGATTGCTTTATCTACTCACTGTCACCAAGGACGAAAATTGGTTTGAGGAGGAGATAGACATATTCCCTCACCTAATTATAAATTCCTGGTGTGTTTATTTTACACAGTCTGCCGTTTGGCTCACTTTCGAGTCAAGTGTGGATCAGGTATCAAGAAGAAAGATGCCGCCAGCGGCTCCAAGCCACCGCCGTGTGGGTGTAAGGCAGCGCCTGTGAAAATTCAACATCACAAGGCTGAAAATTAGAAATGTTGAGTGTTCTTGTAAACCCTGCACTTGAAGCCAATACTTACTTGGGCATCCTCTTAGAAACTCACACTTGAAATGTAATGAATGACAGCGTTAGAAATAAGGTGTCCCCGATGCAGTTTCTCCTGGCCCTACCCCCCAGCGCTCCTCCTGGCACCCAGAGTTCCGTTTCAAGAACATTTAAGTTTTTTAAACTGTTGAATACATGCTCACTTTAAAAATTCAATTTGAATCTTTTTTAAAAAGCCATTCGAAGATTGGTTTTCTGTAGAATTTCTGATACTTAAAGTGAATCTGAAGGACTATATATATATAGTGTAACCTGAAGTATTTGGGACATTCCATGTAATCAAGGCCACACACATTTGCTGTGATCTCTGTGGGTGGCAGGGGCTCCTCCCCACCTTGCATTCATGGCCCTAGCCCCATTTAAATTCGGGAGAGTCTCAGGGCCCAAGCTTGATGGGAAGGCAGAGACTGTTCCCTTTTGCAGCTTTACTTAAAAGAAGCTTCCGTTCCCCAAGCCTAGCATAACTCCTGCTAGTTGCCGTTATGAAAACAGGTTTTATGAAAATGCTAGTGTTTTCTTTTGAAAAAAATATTTATTTATTTATTTGGTACAGGGTCTCTAGTGAGCCTCCTGTCTAAACTCCCCCAGCACTGAGATTACAGGTGTGCACTATCACTCCTGCTTTTGGTGGCCGGCCTGTCTGGGGTTCCGGGCCGGCAGGTATGCGGTACAAAGGATCAAACCTGGATCCTTGCACTTGCCTGGTGGGTGGTTAGACTGCTGAGATATCTCCCCATTCCTTTAATTAAAAAAAATAATAATCTTTTCTTCTTTAAAGTAGTTTTCCTCAGAACTTATGGAACCCACTGATAGCTCAGTTATGCCTCCAGTGCTGGTGTCTTCCATCTGACCAAGGTTGCTGGGGAGCCCCTTTGAATCTGAGGGCATTTGTGTTGCTTGTCTGAAGATCAGCAAACCTTCAGCACAATGGTGGGTACTCAGCCCTGCCCATGTTTCAAGTTGAGAACCATGAAAAGTTTTCCCCTGAAACTAACCACCAAATAAATAACAACCAGAAACCAAAACTAATCAAACCAACTAAGCCTTGAAAACTTCTATTTATTCATTCATCTAATTATAGTTTATTTATTTATATTTTAATGTATTTGGTATGGCATCCCATTACACAGCTGGGATTCATAGTGATCCTCCTGTTTTCAGCCTCCCCAGTGCTGGGATTACAGATATGAGCCACCACACCTAGACTCAGTGGCCAGCTCAGTGTGCCTGGGGGTGGGACCGGTGCAGCATGTGGTTCTGGAGGTTGAATCTCAATCCCTGTGCTTGCCTAAGCAGGTGCTTAGCCTGCTGAGCCATCTCACTGGCTCTCTGTGAACATTTTAAAAATGCAATGTTGAGCTCAGTGGCAGGACAATTAAGTGGGAAAGTATGAGGTCATGAATTTGATTCCTAGTACCAAAACAAAACAGAACAGAACAAAGCAAAATACAATATTGAGAACAAAGACTACATGACCTTAAAATACAAAAGAATATATGAAAATAATTCACATTAAAATATTCTTAGCTCAGAAGGAACTTATAGATTTCTAAAATTCTGTTTTCCACAATCTTTTCAATTTTTAAGAGAGAATATAACATAGTGAAAAAAATAGAAACGATACAGAATTTCACAAAACAAAAGAATTAGAATTTGACAATGGTGGTTGTATTGTACAATGTTGTCTTCAAATTAGTTTAGATTACCAGATAGAAGCATGCAAAATTGGTACATTAAAAAAAGTTGCAAGAAATTCAAAAGGAGAAGAAAAATGTTTAACTTGATGGTGGGTTTTGAGTAGACCTTAATTCCATTTTGTTCTCAGAGAAGATCTCAGAAAGGCACATTGTACTCTAGAATATAACACATAAGTGCTGCAGGTGAATATTTCTGACGTGGGGATGTGCATGCATGTTGTGGACCACATCAGTTTAGGAATTTAATCACTTGAGAACCTCTTATGCAGGTGTATGGCAGAGACACGCTTTGCCCAGATGTCATTGCATTCCAGTGCAGGGTTCAAATTAATCACTGATTTTCCTGACCTAGGGCCGGTAATGGAAAATATGCTCATGGACAGAAAGTAGAATAGAATGACCTTAGAATCTGAAGCGGATACAGGAAGGTCCAGTGTTCCTACACAGAGAGTTTTCTGGTGCAAGGCAGCGACTTTTGCATTTAGAGTCATTGTATAATGTTGCTGGTGCATCGTGTGAGATGCAGTGCCTGCGTGTTGTGTCCATGTGCAAATGGTCCTGCTGCCCCAACAAATGGGCCTTCCCAGGGAGGAGCAGAAGGGCCAGTCATTAGTGTTAACCTGGAGAAGCCGGAATGGGGACCCAGTGGCTTCGTTGGGGAGCACTTGGAAGGGCATGTGCTCTTAGTAGCTAAGCAGGAAAAGTACAAAGTACCCCAGGCTCTGAGAGTCATGTGAGTAACTTCTTCCTATTAACAGTGGAGAAAAGAAACGAAGGCCCATCATCCACTGTGATTCAGTGCTATTTTAGAAGTCTTAAGCAACGCCCTTGGATAATAAGGGAGATGACAACGTACCCATGTTAAAAAGGGAAATCTAAAGTGATTCCACCTTTTTGACTCATAAAGACAATGCAGTGAATTACAACTATTAGAACAAATGAGTTCAGTAAGGTTACCTTATAAAATAAGTATGTAGCAGTCAACAGTGTTCTGCTTACCAACAATAGCTGATGAGCATCTGACAGGGCCCGGGAGATAGATCAGTAGAATAAGCACTTCCCTGGCAAGCTTGAGGGCCTGAGTTCAATCCCTGATTCCGCCAAAAACAAACAAACAAAACCCAAAAAATATCTGACAATATAAGGGCCAGCCAAATAGTGATTAAAGCACCTGCAAGCAGGTATAGGGGCAGGGGATTCAATCCGCAGGCCTGCCATGCTGCCCCGACCCCAGAGCGCACTGAGACAGCGATTAGACTGAGTGTGATGGTGTGTGCCTGTAATCCCAGCTTTTGGGAGTCTGTAAACAGGTGGATCATCACAAGTCTGATCTAGTAGTGAGATGCTGAACACCCTGTAGGCTGTTCCCTAAAAATACAAAAAACAGCAACTACAACAACAAAAAAACCTAACGATGTAATGTGATCCCCTGCATGATGGCAGAAAATGTACAAAATCACTAAGGATATTTTTTTCCTTAATTTTAATTTTATTTTAAAGAGTAAAAACAAATAGCAGAAACAAAGATAGAAACAGCGTAACAGACAGCAGCACAGAATTTCAAATCAAAAAATTTTTTATTTTCAACATCAAATCTGTTGAAAACTAAGGATTGATTAAGAGAATGCATAGGACCCAAAGGGGAAAGATACAAAATTTAAGTGAGTGGTGTTAGGAGGAAATAGAGGGTGTCCTATGTTTTAGCAGCTGTAGATCTTATTTCTGCATTAGGGATTATGGTTAGTGCTTGAATGTATGTGAATTTGGTCCTCTTCCTTCATGTGTGGAATGATTATGAGTCTCTTGCTCAACAGTATTGGGAGCATCTTCCTTCCATTTCATGCTTTCCTCCTCCTGCTCTCACCTTCTGCCCCCCTGTCTTCTATTTATGTCTAGATGACCCACTGAAGTTTCCTGCACAGCTAGGAGAGGCTTTGGGAAGGGGACTCAGGCATGGGGACAACTCTGGTGACTGGCTTTGGGGAGGAGGCATCTGTTTGGAAGATGAGGCTCCCTCGGGGTCTGACCTGGAAGGGTGGATCTTCCTCCATGCCTCTGCCTCAGGAGCGGCAGCTCTCCTCTGTCTGGGCCCAGAGTGCTGAACAGAGAATGAAACTTGTGGAACTCTTAACTTGTGGGTGTTGGTCAGGTACTTGTGCCAGCGATGGGGAAAGTGTCCAGATCAACACACAAGGTCATTGTTGGGTGGTGCACTCTTGAAGCAGATCCCCAAGGTCAGTATTCTGCCCAAAGTGTGCCTTCCTCCCTCTGTAACTTTATATTCTGTTTCCAAATCTGAATGATGATAACAGTGAGCATCTCTCAGGGTGACTGTGAAAAATAAATGTGCTAAGATGCAAAAATAGCATAAAATAGCATCACGTGCGGAGGCAGACCCTGACGGAGGTAGGTACTCACTTCCAGAGATTTAGTTCCTGCTTGTCCTTCAAAGTTCGGTCACTACTTAACTGTTGTTCAGGTGTATGTGTTTACCGGGGCCTCTGCACCTTCCCTCTCACTTCTTGCAGTGGTGTATGTTATGAATGTGTGAGCCTGATCTCTCACATATCTGAAAATTTAATTCACTACTGCTTGTGCAGTAGAAGAGCCTAGGTTGAAAATCCAAATCATTTTTCTTTCAGCACATGGAAAACATGGCTCTGTTGTCTTTGTCTTTCGCCCAGTGTGGTCAGTGGGGGATGGGCGGGGAGCAGCCTGCTGCTGGCTGGGAGCATTTCCTTGTTCACTCCTTTAGGGAGCTCTTCATAGTTTTCTTTGTTGTACTGTTTTCCTGCTGTATATGTAGGTTTTTCCTGCAGTGTGGTGTCCTGTTGTAACCTGAAGTACATATTCTCCTACATATTTGGCCTTATCCCAGTCTTCCTTCCATCCCTTCTTTCTCCCTGACTTCCCCTTCCCTGTGCTTGCTTTTCTTTCTTTCTCTTTCTTTTTCTTTCTTTCTTTCTTTCTTTCTTTCTTTCTTTCTTTCTTTCTTTCTTTCTCTCTCTCTCTTTTCTTTCTTTCTTTCTTTCTTTCTCTCTCTCTTTCTTTCTTTCTTTCTTTTTTTCTTTCCTCTTTCTTTTCTTTATCTGTTTTGCTTTCCTCTTCCTATTTCCTTTTCCTTCTGTTCCTCCTCTACCTTCTCCCTCTCTCTCTCTCTCTCTCTCTCTCTCTCTCTCTCTCTCTCTCTCTCTCCCCCCCCCCTCATGTGTTTGGTACAGGGTCTCACTATGCAGTGATCCTCCTGCTTTTAGCCTCCCCAGTTCTGGTACTATAGGTATGTGCCACCACGCCCCTTGTTGGTGGCCGGCTCAGTGCACCCGGCGATGGGGCTGGCTAGGCATGTGGTGCCGGGGATTGAATCCCTATTTTTTTCTTTTCTCCCAGTATTTTCTCCCATCTGTTACCTCGTTCCTTCTTTTCTGACTTTTTACCCAGTGAATCCTGAAAGTCCCATGCGTCTCATAGTGTGGCTTCCATCTTCCAGTGTGTCAATTTGACATTTATCTGTGTTCAGTCTGCAGGTTAATGTGTGGACTCCTATTTTTATTAAGTTGCCGCTTGTATCGCGTGCTTGTGGAATGTGTTTTCTCCCATTGCCTCTGTTATTTTCCTTCCGCAGTACGATGCCTTAAACCTCTGAGGACATTAAGTGCTCTGCATTAAGGTCTCGTGCTTCCTGCACTAACTCTGTTGCCTCTGCTCTCCGCTCCTCGCCCTCTCTTCATGTTGATGCTGCTGTTCTCCACATTCTCAGCGTGGAGACCAGCGGAGGGCGTGGCTCTCTCTGCGGCGCAGTTCGCTTTCTCTAACATCCGTGCTCACGGGCTGAGGGTGATGAAGCTGGGTCCCGGGCAGGTTCTGGCTCTCAGGTGTCTGTCAGCAACCCTTGTGTCCCCACGCTGCTGTTGGGGCTCCAACACTCACATGGTGGCTGCATGTCGACCATCGTGCTTCTGCTGCTTGACACCGGTGGGCTGGGTACGGAGGGCAGCCGTGTCCAGTGGTTCCGAGTGCAGTCGCCCAGCGGGCCTCTGTAGCTGCTGTCTGCCGCGCTGGTGCCTCTGTTGCCCCTGGAGGAGGAGCTGCCCTAGAGGCCTGCATCACTACTTGGCCTGCTGGTAGGGTTCTTGGTGAGGTAAATGGCCTTGTTCTGTCTTCCAGGGATTCCTTGGGCTTCTGACGAATGCAACACCTTCTTCCTGCCCTCTAGTCCTTCTATGGACCTTACTTCCCAGTGTGTCTGTACTTCTGCCATTTTTAGGTTCTGTGGGAGGGGCAGAGCAGGTCACGTGCTCAGACGGCCACTGTGGTGCCCCCCATCTCCGTAGCATGACAGAGGTGCACAAGGACTGGAGGCTCCCACGTAAAATTCAGGGCCTCAGCTCAATTTGCCTTCCCAATAGACAATGAATAATTGCGTCGCTATAAGTCAGATGCATATTTATGCTAAAATGTTCTTCCTCTGGAATTTGCATTACACCTGAAAGAAAAGCAATTGTTTTTCTGGAACTCAAATTCAATCACAAATCTTGTATTTATTTCTGTTTGCTCTAAATCTGGCAGCCATACCCAGGGACAAATGTGGAACAGATGCCACTCTGCCTGCAGAGGCCTGGTGTGCTGTAGGGTGGGGATGGAGGAGAAGGCCCGCGTGTCCCGGGCACTGCAGAAAAGCAGGTCCACAGGAGCGACCATCCTAAGGTTCCCCAAGGAAACCCTCGTTCAGCAGAGACTGGCAGTCCCGGGGTCAGTCAGGCTCCTTCTGTGGCCACCGGCCAGCACAGTGCTACGCACTGCCTGCAAAGTGTCCAGCAGGCCGTGAGTTTCTAATGATAAGTCTGTAGATAATGACAGTAAGCCACATCTCCTACGTGCTTCCCTTAAGCATAATGAGATGCTTCCAGTAAGTACTTGGGTTACTACATCATGTAATCCTTCTGGGGCCTTTTCAAAGTGTGCTCTCTAATGGCACTGCTAGTGTCTCCATTTAATGTCACCCACCTCGTAACTACTGGACAGCAGTGGTGACAGTGACAGCTAGCCCCATAGCTATTTGCTTATAGTCTTACAGTGCTACACTAACTAAGAACCAAAGTGCTGAGGTACAGAGATCAAGTGAGGAATTCTTACGTTGTCCTGACTGTGGGAGGCCAATGAAGCAATGTTTGTAGCTAATTATTGTTGACATCTTTGTCAAATGTTTGTAACAACTAGAAACACAGCTTTAGCTTTTGTTTAGCCCAGGAATAGGAGTGTATCTTTTTGCTTTAAGCTTGAGGCAGAAGTTCTTTAAAAAGTTACCTACATGTTAAAGGTTTCCCTCAGGTTGTCAGTGCGCTCCTTTTTCCTGTGGAAAATCTTTGGCTGTCTTCTCTTTATTGCTCCTTCCTTTGTTGTTGTCAGGTGACAGAATTTGAGCTGTCACCTTCCAAGGCCCCCCGCGTAGAGAATGTGGTCCTGCGGATGGAGAAGGAGCTCTGCGAGTGGTCAGATGGGACTTGCTCGCTCCGCTGTTTGTGCACATTCTGGCTACATTGCCTGCATCAGGAAGAAAAAGGTGATTGGCCCTAATATTGTCTGTCATTAATAGATTTTTAAAAAATGACACTTAATAATCATGCTTATGGAGTGCAGAGCAGCTTGATACACTGTGCCAGGATCAGATCAAGTTAATTAACACTTCTCCCCCTGAAGCAGGTGTCTTTTGTCCGTGATGAGAACCTTTGTACTGTCTGTGGTTCTTCCTATCATGAGTACTAAGTTGTTGGCAGCTGTAGGCCGCCCACTGAGCTGCAGAATATGAGGGCTTCTTCTTCCTGTCTGACTGCATTTTGTCCGCTGTGCATTTACCCTTTCTCCCTTCTATCCTTCCTCCACTCTGGTGACCACTATTCTGGTCTTTATCCATCTGTGAAATAGACTCTCTACCTTCCATACATGAATGACATACTTTCTGTATCTGTTTTCCCCCCTGAAGGCTGTGTTTATTTTTGAGATATACAAAACAGTGAGAAAAAGAGCATTAGAAACAATACAAGATTTCATTAAACAACGTAATAGGACAATGATGATGATTATTATTATTTTGGTTGGCTCGGGCTGCCTTAAGGGCAGGTCTCGTAATGCAGGTGGAGGTGAGGATCGAACCACAGTATCCTGAACCTGACTGCATTTGCATGAGCAGGCACTTAAACAACTGAGCTAACAGGCTGGCCCCGTAAATAAAGTAATAGGAATCCAACAGTGGTTGTATTACGTGGTGCTCTCTTCAAATTAGTTGTTCATATTTTCAGATATCAATGTGAAAGATTCATTTCATGCACCGTGGTCACTACTTTTAACAATGTTGCTACAGAAACCAGGATCTCAGTCTTCCGATGATTGATCAACCATCCTCTGTATGCACATATGTGTCGCCTTTCCCATGTCTGTTGACCTGCCCGTGGGCACCATATTGATTCTGTGTTTTGGTCCCTGTGAATAGTGCTCCAGTAAACAGAGAGGGGCAGGTGTCCCTTCACGACACTGATTTCTTTTTCTTTTGGCAGATACTCAGCAGGAGAGCTGGATTATGCAGTAGTTTCTTTTTTCATTCTTTGCTTAATCTCTGTAGAGCTACTTTTTTCCTCTCCAAAAGGATTTGCATATTAATTATTCTAACTGCACATATTTTATAAGTTAAACCACTTCCATATTTGGATTGGGTCTGCGTTGCTACTTGGTGCCCTTTGGTATGTAAAAATATGTAACTCGGGGGCTCAGCTAGAGTGTATCAGCTGGGGTAAGACTCTTGCACAGGCACTTCATGCAACTCCTTAGTAGTTTCTTCCCGGTGCCTCCCCATCCTTGTTGTCATCTTTGATGCATGGTGTGATGTCCGTAGAGGTGGTGCCTGTCTTTCTCTGTGTAAAGCCAGAGTTGCTTCAGGCTTTCAGTAGGAACAGTGTTTTTGCTGAACTCGTGCACATTTGTCTTCTTTGAGAGCTCTACAGTACTATCTCTCTCTTTTAAATACAGCTGGGACCAAGGCTTGGGTGGGCATGTGTAGGAATGTTTGCATTACTGAGAAATTAGCAGCCAAGGGAAAACAGCAGAAGGTGAGAACTATGCGTGTAGACAGAGGCAGGAAAGGCAAGATGAAGAGGAGACTCAGGAGAGAAGAAAGCAACACAGTGGGACAGGAAGGAAGAGGGGCAAGAGAGAGAGAAGGTGGACCCAGAGGTGGCAATGGTGGGGCACAAATGTCAGTGGGGTGGCTGGCCTTGATTTTTAACTTGACTGGCTAGAGAGCCACCTGGGAGATCATTCACACACACTTCTGAGTGTGAGTGACTCATGGAGTCTTGGCCTTGAGGACTTTCTCGCCCTGGCCACTTCCGCCCTGACAGTCTTTCCTCCTCTGATTCTGATCGCTGTGAAGCAGCGTTGCTGCCCACCGTGCCCTTCTGCCATGAGATTCCTGCCGTGGAGCCCAGAATTCCTGGACTGAACTCCCTGGAACCCTGAGGCAGACCTCCCCTCTTTTAAGTTACTGGCCTCTGGTATGTTTGGTCTTAGCAATGGGAAAGTTGCCAAATACATCCATCAATAGGCACTCTGCTCATCATTCCGGTACTTGTGATTCTAAATCTGTGACATAAGAATTTTGCACAATATTTAACATTTGAGGGTCACAGAAAAATGAACTATCTTCTGGGATTTGAACTTGAGTTATTGTGTGCTCCTCGTGATTTTTTTTTTCTTTTCTTTTTTCTATTTTGTGTGTGTGTGCCCAGCTCAGCCCACCTTGGGGGCAGGGCTGGCATGGCATGTGGTGCTGGGGATCGAACTGTGGTCCCTGTGCATTTGCCTAAGCTTGCCTAAGCAGGTGCCCTAGACCGCTGAGCTATCTTGCCAGCCCTCATGAATTTTTTAACTCCTAAGAGAGTTATAAAGCTAATAGAGAGGGAGAAAGGAATGGAGCCTCATTTAAATTCTTAGAATGCATGACTAGAAAGCCCATCTGTGTAAAGTGGAAGCCTCTTATAGGTATTCCTTGGATCTTACCTTCCCCCTCATTTCTCAGTTTGTAGTCTGTAGGGCGTGCAGTTGACTTCCCTTGAACACCAATGACAAGGACACATTCCACACTGTGATGTACGTCAAAATAAGCCACCGAGGAGGTCAGTATCAGGAACCCACAAAAGTGTCCAGACTCTGAGCTGTGAGTCCAGTTCAAACATAAGCAAAATAGCCTGAGTTACATCCACGTGCATTTTCTACTCCATCCTCTAGATGTCCGTGGTTGGGACAGGATTGTCTATCACTAATGGTTAATAAACTGTTTGTCCATGTGCCCATGGTTCTAAATTTTACCTGATGTAATTCCTCCTTGTCTGGACCTGGGTTGAAGATGGAAAATGAGAACAGAGTGGAGCAGTGAAGCCCGTGTCCCATGGCCCATGGCCTGTGGCCTGATTTATGGGGCTTTCTCTCCTAGAGTCAGCCTAGGCCTGGGAGGCCGGGGAGCTCCAAGGCTGCAGCTCACACAGGCCCACGGTTCCCGCCTCCACAGGCTGGAGGACCACACGCTCTGCACATATTCCAGCTGACGGGCAATAAGAGCAGTTTTGTGATGTGCAATTTTCCTAATTAATTGAAGAATACACATGGTTTATTCATACACAATATAGCAGCATTGCCACCAAAAAAACTGAATCTAATTGGCTAAATAAATAACTCTAAGGTTTCCTGGCCTGCAGCCTTTCCTTTATTGAATTATTAATGTAACATCCCCTCTAGATCAGTGGAGCTAACGGGGGTTTGCCTCAGGTGGGGACTATTCCCCCACGCAGTTGTAAATGGTCCTGATGACTTGCTTTGCTAACTTAGGGCTATGCTCCTGGCTCCATTTTCAGAACAGCTTTGGATTCAAGAGTGTTGTAGGCACCAAGCTATTTTCAGCATTGTATTTTTTTTTTCTTAAGAAACAAAATCATTTAGTTATTTTCCATTAGTCTAAGCCAGGTTCTTAACCAGGGGTGGTTTTCTTCCCCTAAAGAACGTTGGCGGTATCTAGAGGCAGGTTTAGCTGCCACCATGGTGGGTGTGTATGTTCTTGGCATCCACTAAGTGGAGATCAGGGACACCAATGAGTGTCCTGTGATGCACAGAGCAGGCCACACCAGGAGAGACACGTGGCTCCAAGTGTCAGTAATCCTACCATGGAGAGCTCTGGCTCCAACAGATTGTGAAGGAGGAAAAGAGAAAGGAAACATTTATCGCAGGGCTTCTTGGGTATTTCATTCATTTTTCCTCAAACTGTGTCTTGCAGGCTCTCATCATGCACCGTGCTGGTGGTGCCCAAGTGTCAACTCCTGAGCCCTTAGGGGCTTCCTCCCAGCACATCTGATGGAGGTGGCCCTGGCTCAGAGTGGCCACCCCCAGGTAACTCCAGGCCTGAGCTGCTCCTCCAGGTGAATGGATTCTATTCGTGGGTCATCGTGGGGACCCATAGCCTGAAGGTGCTTTTAATACAAGTGGGTTTTGACTGGAGCTTGCCTCTTGGGGGCAGCTGTGGCGTTTTCCATCTGTAGCATGTGTGATAGATCTCCAAATGCTTTGGAGCATTTTAGCTTTTGGGATTAGAAATCCTCAACCTATACCAGAAAAGGGATTCTACAATTCACAAGTGCCTCAGCCCCAGTGGCCACCAGTAACTACTTCCATTGTCTCTGGCCAGTTAAAGTGCAGAATGTGTGACATTTGTCTCCTCACACAACATTTTTGCGAGGCTCCTGTTATTACCGATGAGGCGACTGAGGCTCAGGAGCTGAAGCCGTGAGTTTCCTGCTGCCCTGCGCCCCCTGCATCCTCCATTCCTAACTGCAAAGTTGCTCTGGAACTTTTGATGATAATGGGTGCTTTCCTTATGCCTTGTTGAAAGTTATAACAAAAATCTATTAATAAGAACATCAAGTGAAGTGAAGAACGTGCATTTAAAAAATGATAAGCCCCTTATTTGGAAGCTTGGGTAAGGTTGGGGTGAGCTGGGCCAGGAGTGGCAGAGATGGGATGCTTTGAGCTGCTTCTGGGTTGGTGGGAATCCTGACCCCACAGAGCTTTCTGCCTGGGGGCCGCTTCCTTTCCAAAAGTCCCCTGATGCCTGGCCTGGAAGCATTGGCCTCCAGTACCATAAGAGATACAAAAGACAGCGAATAGTAGACAGAGCCACTCAGCCTTAGCAATAAAATGTGGGTGATCAGCCATTTTTCTTCTATCAGATTTGCTAAGGTTGAAAATTAAAAGCGGTGGCCAGCGTGGCTCAGGCTGACGTGTCTACGGGAAGTCTTGCTTTGTCAGCACCGACTGACTCACTGACTCCCCTGCTAGGAATTTAGCCTGGATGTAAATCCACCTGTCCTACCGTGTAAATATTCACTGCTTTAAAAATTTCCCGTAGTGGGGAAAAATAAAAACCCTAAATGTCCATACCTAGGAACCTGTTTAAGTAAAGTAGGGAGTAGGATATGGTCTCTTGTAAGAATGGACTCGATCTCATTTTGCAGACCTGAAACGTGGAAGGTGTAGTGAGTGAATGAAGCAGGTTATCGGTCAGCATCTGTGACCAGGTGTCTACTGGGGCTATAATTTCAAGGAATGTTTAAGAGAATAAATGCAGGGCTGTTTTCCTCAGCTGCCTGTGGAAGTGGAGTAGAATCTTAAGGGTGGGCAGGTTTTCTTTTCACTTTAACTTAATTTATCCATTTAAAGATAACTGCAATGTTAGTTTAAAATAGAGAAACTTTGAACTGAAAATCCGTCTATCTACTGGGCCCCTGTTCTCAGATGCTGTGCTCTGTACTGACGGGTGGCACAAACGTGAATCAGGCACTTATTTTGCTACAAGTACTGAACCTTTAACTTGACGCATAGGCTATTGTGGGTCCGGAGTCACTTTGTTGCTTAGGACAATTAAGTTGAGTAGAAATGTCATTTGGGACCATGCAAGTGAATTATTCTTGTACATTTCTAAACTCATTGAAATATTGTGACATGGAAAATTAATGTTATTTTAAAAACTGTCTTCATTGAAACTTCCTCCTTGCATGTCCTGGGTTGAGGTACATTTGAGTGGCTGCCCTGTGCTTATAGTCATGATGGAGGGCCAAGGAGGACTCAGAAAGATGCGATCTTATTTTCTGAAAGTCCAGCTGAGGAAGGAGAAACCAGACAATAAAACCAAGACAAGAGGCATGGGGATTTCCCAGCTTTTTGCGTGGAGGCCCAGGAACTCCTAACATTAAGTCCACACAAGGATGAAGGGCTGGTGGCACAAGAATGGAGTGGGTTCCCAGCTCACCAATTCCCAGGGCCAGGGAAGGCTCATTGCATTTCACAAACTGTGACCCACACCATCGTGGGCAAAGGCAGTGGAGTCTGCAGAGCCAGGGAGGTGGGACAGCCTGCTGCACTGCCCTGTGCAGAGGGGTAGCAGTGTTTCTACCCTCGGGATGGAAGCCTTTCTTTCCTGAGATGTTGAGCAAAAGCCCTGCAACCTTGACACATAAAACAGTGACTACTGAGGTACCTCACACACAGCATGGACTCCTTTCCCAGCTTCTTAGTGAACGGGTAAATCTTTTCAGGGTCCTTCCCATGGAATACCAACTTCCTAAATATTTTGAAAAAGTGTGCTTCTCCATTGTACCCACTTATTCCTTTGCCTTTTTGAAACCTGATTCCCACTTCTTGGCAGAAGGTTCTGTCCTTTCCTTGATTCGTCTTTCTGCAGCTGGTGTTCCTGGGTGCTGTTTGGCTCCTTTCCCAGAATTCCTTCTCCTAGTAGGTGTTTTGGTTCAACCTGGGCACCAGGGTCAGCTAAGCCCTTGCAGCCAGGTGGGCAGGGTGGTGTTCCCTGAGGTGCCCTGACTTGGCTGGGATCCTTTTGGCTCAGTGACTGCCCTGATCTTTGGGGTCTTCTTATTGCATTGTTCGTGTCACTTCCTGGAGTAGTTCTGCAAATCCTCTTGCAGTGTGATCCACAATCCATGCACACTGCTGCCGGTAGTCTTGGTTGCGGATGCCCAGGACCCCCGTGCACTGCCTGTCCTCTGGCAGCCTGCAGGTCGGGGCTTTCTCCAGGACCCTTTTGCTGCCCACCTGGTGTGCACCACTTGCTCTGGCCCTCTTCCTGCCTATCTTCCCCCCGCTTCTCCTTAGTTAATACCCTGGGCCCCCCTTGGTTTAGCGTTTCAGGGTACAGCCTTCTGCCCTGCCTTCCCTTTGTCTCAGGCCGAGCTTCGCCTTTCCTGCCTCATCCTTCACATCTGCCCTGGAGCCTCCCCTGGGGCCCCAGCGCCCACCTGTCCAGCTATCTCCCTGGCCCATGCGCCCGTAGGTCTGCTTCATTTTTACCATTGATTTTCATCTTCAGCCCATAGGTAGTATTAATTAAAGCCGGTATATTTTACCAGTAAGACTATCACCTACGGATAAAGCTTTGCATTCTTCTAAAAGTTATCTAATTAATTAAAGTTTTGCAGTGCTGAGTGTGGAATCCAGGCCTTTTTCACTCTGCCACCCGGACACACCCTGACTACCCTTCATTGTCATTTTAAATTTTTGACCTAACCAGGTGACCTAATAGTTCTTTTCCTTGTTAGTGTTATCATTCTTGTTTTATGAACATAGCCAAAGAATGAAGAAAGAAAAACTTAAAGTCCAAGGGAGTGCCTCCCAATTAGGAACTGTTGAAAGAAATAATGCTGCCCAAATCATATGTGTGTTATGCAGGTTTAAAAAATCTCACATTACAGGATTTTAGTTTAGATGCATGGTAATGTATCTTATGTAAATCTTATTAAATTAGCATCAATTCCATATAAACTAATTTGTTTATTTAAATGGAGCCCAGGGCCTTCACATGAGCTACACCTCCACCCCCTCTTAAAATTTGAGCTATGACATTGCTCAGTCAGTACATGGCCTTGCTGGGCTTTAACCTGCGGTCCTCCTACCTCAGCCTCTTGGATAGAGGCCACCTCACCTATCTAAATTTGGTTTAATATCTTTATGTCTTTTACCAAAAATAATTAAGAAAAAACAAGAAACAAAGACACATACCAAAGTGATAATTATGATTATGTTGTGTCAGATTATGAGTGACGTAAGTGCACCTATGAGGGCATTAAGAAAAATCTGGACATGAGCAACAAATATCCAGCACCTTCCTCTGCTCTCTGGCTCTCAAGTCCAGCCCTCTGCTGTTTATTCTCATTGGCTTCCACCCCAAGCTGAGCTGAGGGCTCCTGTGTGTCTCCAGAGCTGCACAGGAAGGAGGATGGGCCAGCCCCTGAGAAGGACCTGTGCTCCGTGAACTCGGGGCAGGGACTTCTCATTCCCTGCCTTATCCTCCCAGCACAGAAGTGATTTCCCCAGGCGAGGAACGCCAGGAGGGGTGCCATGAAAGAGCAAAATCAAAGCAGAGAAATCGTTCAGAGCACCAGATGAAGTCTTTCCTATGGCTCACAGTGTCAAAAGGCAGATGGAAGAAACACAAAAACAAAAACAAACCAAGGCACTGGCAGGCTCTTACAGAAAAAGAGGACCTAATAATTCTCATAGGATCAATGCCTTTGGAAAATAAAGGGCTTGCTGTTATGGATTTTGAGAGATAAAAGCAAAGGCTTGATATTTTTAATTAAAAACTGTATAGCCTTGTTCTTAATAATTTGCATTATAGCTACTACACTGTGCATACCAACCTGTCATCCTACCTGAGTAGCGGGCTGTTACTCTTTCTGTTTTTCTGCGTTCTTCCTTTGAGATATAAAAGTATCTCAGTATTGCAGTAGTGGATATAAAAGCCTAGTGCAGAACGCTTCATTTTGAGTAAATGAGTTTGCTTATAACAGTAGCTTTTAGTGAGGTATTTATGGATCTTGTCAAAGGGGATACATACAGGCTGACTGGTCGAGAAGACCGTTAATAGCACCTGCTATTTAATGTAGTAAATAATAACTTTTAAAACTTAGTTTATAATGCATATTTTGAATATTTGGAAAAGTCAGTTTCTTGCTTGTATTTGTAGTTGAACCTATGACAAGTTAATTTGGCAACAGACTTTTTAAATGTTCCAAAGGTGCATCCTGTCCTAAATGGAGGGTTCCTGTGCTTCCTCACATTGGTCCTGAAGGCTTTCTATTCTTGATGGGTTCTGGATGGTGACGGGGATGTACCCTACCCTTCCCTGGTTAGCTCAATGTCTCAGTTACTCTTCTCTCCTTGCTGGGACAAATACTCAACACTCAAAATGAGGGAAGGAGAGGTTTATTTAGCTCCCAGTTACTGGAGGTTTCATAGCTTAAAGCAGCCTGAATTACACAGCAAGACCTCAGAGCCTTATTTGCTCAGGAGAGAGGGTCAGTGCCTCTGTCTTCTCCAAACATCTCTCTGCCTGTGGCAACCTCAATCACAGACACGGCCTCCCCGCCCTACAGGCTCTAGCGGAGAGGCTGGGCACCGCTGCATCCGAGATGACCCTCTCCACACCTCTGAGAGACTGCAGCCTGGGGGGCAGTGTGAGATGACAGTTTTATTTTATTTATTTTTTGTATTTTAGGCAATGGTCTACCGAGTGTTCAGAGTCTTACTACTAGATCAGACTCGTAGTGATTCTCCTGTTTACAGCCTCCCAAGTGCTGGGATTACAGGTGTGCACCACCATGCCCAGTCTCAGTTGCCTTCTCAGGGTGCCTTGGGGGCAGGGCCAGCACAGCAGTCTCAGGGACTGAACCCCCAGCCCCTGTTCATGCTTACAGGCGCTTTAATCTGCTCAGCTGTTTGGCTGGCCAGAGATGCCAGTTTAAAGGTTCGTGGCTCTCTGGCCCTACCTCTCAGCCCCTCTCCACTCCTCCAGCTATGTCGGCCTCATAACTTACATGAGGCTTTGGGCAGACAACAAGACACCTACCACAACAGGACGCCGGAGCAAGGCTACTACGTGGCAGACGGAGCTACCCTTACCCTTGCATTGCTGTGCTGTCTCCTCTGCTTCTGTGAGCCCTGCAGCATGAAGGGATTACAGTGGCCTGGATTTTACACATGCAGTTCACAGAGGGTGGATGGGTGCCCAGGCTGTGCACTTGTGCTGACAGGTTGGCACCTAGCTTTGCCCATTCCTCCTGAGCTGAAACTCGGACCACTGCATGACATCAGTGCCCAGGACACTTGTGGCAAGCACTGTGAGCACAATGATTTTGCGACTCCTCAAATGTCTGTCTTGTACCTGCAGGGGTCCTGCACCCTGGAGAGGTGCCCTGACCTCACAGGGATGGTAGTGACTGCCTGCAGGACCTAGGTAACCTCTTCCTGAGTAGATTACCTACTCTTTATCTTTATTACCTGCTTCAAAATAGAGCTTTTCCTGACACACTTATCCCAAGAGCTGCCATTTCCAAGGGCTTACATGGGTGAACATTGGGGAACCCCTCGGCCCTCTTCAAACTCTTTCAGCCCAACTTGTGAAGGAAGACCAGTGGCTGGCTCAAAGGTATCCACATGGTCATTGTTAGAATCAAGATTTTGTCTGGCTCAAAGCTGGCCTTCTTAACCATCAATATCTCAGGATTTAAACAAAAATATTCCAGCCCAGGGTTTTTACAAAGTACTTTCAGCACACACTGGAATGGTAGGGATTCATTGAAACACAAAATTATTTTGGACCTAGCATCAAGGACTTTTCCTCTATTTTCTTTTCTTTTCTTTCTTTTTTTTTGGTACCAGGAATCAAACTCAGGACCTTGTGCTTGCCAGGCAGGAGCTTATGTCTCTGAGCTATCTCCCTGTTCCCCTCCATTGTAATTTGGAGAGAATGAAGTTCATGAACAAAGGGGGGCTCTGGCCTGCCCTGCTCAGCATGCTCTGCCCTTTGGAGTTTCCCGTGGGTAGCCAGTGGAATGGAACCGACAGCACCCAGTTGGGGTCAGCACAATAACCTTGAGCAAGTTAGAGTCTCACTGGCCTCATTAACCTTGAATGAGAACGGAGGACACATTCATAGCAAGGCCTGGCATATGCCTTGTTTTAGTAGTCGTTGCTGTAGTTCAGATGTGTCGTGTGTTGGGGGGGTTCCCACAGTGCACATGCTGGGGGCTTGGTCCCTGTCTAGTGCTGCTGGTGGTGTTAGATACCTTTAGGAGGCAGGGCCCGCTGGGAATCCCCAGTCACTTGGCCATGCCTCTGAGGGAACTGCCGGACACCAGCCCCTTCCTGTCCCGCTGTGTCATGGCTCATGTTGTAAGCACATGGCTCAGCCCCATGATGTTCCGCCCTGCCAGAGGCTCCAAGCAATGGAGCCACCAGGTCTTGGGATGGAAGCTCCGGAGCACTGAGCCAAAAGAAACCCTTTCCTTTGCAGATTGACTGCATAAGCATTTTGTTGTACTATCATGAAGCTGACTAACACGGTTGCTTAATGAATGTCAGTGGCTTTTTTTTTCAAAATGTTAGCTTTCTCTTTCTCTGGTGTCCCTCCCTACCTGTCCCTAGTAAACATTTTCTTAACTGCTACTTTGTGCCAAATGCCCTAAACATGAAGTATACCCTATTGCTAGTCTTAACCCCTACCCATTAGAAATTTTGGAGGGGTAGGAAAAATTAGCTTCTTAAAGCAGATGAAAATGGAAGTTGATAGAAAATTCAGGAGAATAGTGTGGCAGTATTTCAAAAGGCTTTAAATATGTATGAATCCATTCACTTAGTGATTCATCTTCTAAAATTTGTCTAAGGAAATAGTCAAAAAGATTTACGAGGTAGGATGTTTGTCTTGCGTTGTGATGGAATAATTGGAAACCACAGAAACTTCTCGTAACTGGAGATTGGCTGAGTAAACGTATACTCCCTTTTGATAGATTTTTATGTAGCCACTTAAACAAAATTTTTAAATAATATTCAAGGGTTTAGGGAAAAATAGAGTGCCTCAGATTTTATATGATAAATGTGTACCTACAGATATAAAAATTTAAAGGTAGGGAATACTCTCAGATGTAACCTGGAATCACTTGTGACCTTCACAAAGGTGTATCCCACACTGTTTGCTTTGTTTTTGTATAACCCAAAATTTCGGATAATAATAAGAAGAATTCAGAAAATATGATTTAGCTACTCATCTCTCATTGCTGGGAGAAATACCCAACACTCAAAATGAGGGAAGGAAAAGTCTTATTCAGCTTGCAGTTACTAGAGGTTTCATAGGTTGAAAGAGGAAACATAGAGGAAGATATCAAAAAACAACATTAACAACCAGGAAAACAAAAGCAAAAACAAAAAAGAAACAAACAAATAAACAAAACACTGACACACACACACACACACACACACACACACACACAGCTCACTAAGGAATGTTTGGTGCCCATTCCTTAACTTTTATGTGGCCCTGAAAAGCCATAGGATTTTTTTTTTTTGTTGTTGTTGTTTCACTACATAGTTCAGACTTGTAGTGATCCGCTTCCCAAGAGCTGGGATTACCAGCGCGCACCACCATGCCCAATCTTAATTGCAGTCTCCGTGCCTCCCGGGTGGGATTGACACTTCATGCTGGGGATCGAACCCACTCACTGAGTGTGCCTGAACAGGCGCTTTAATCCACTGAGCTATTAGGCTGGCCTAAGATGTAGGCTGTAGAAGCCACCCCTGGAAGATGCCCGGGAAGGCTGCCCTCTCTCTGCCTATGACTCTCCTCAGTCACCCAGGCCCCATCTGTAATAGCGGTGTCTCATGAGGCCAAATTACTATCATTTGCTGTTATTAAAGCTACAGCCAAAACCGCTGTCTACTTCTCTCAAAAGTTCTGTTGTGAATCACGCGTGAGCTGTTGCCCTACCCTGTCCTGGGGCTTGGGCAGCCCCGTGTGTCCGGTCAGCGCATCAGTCTCCTCCCAAGCCTGGGTCATTCCCAAGGAGACTAGAGTCGCCCATCCTTCCGCAGCCCAGAGCTAGGGCACAGCTATCACTCTTTGCCTGCCTCATGGAGATTTGCAGACCTGGGGTTGCGTTGCAAAGGTTAGGTAGACCTTGCTCCTAAGGGACTTTGAAGTTTTAGTGCCCTGAAGGTATTACTACTAATTAACCTGTAAAACTTTCATCTGTAGCATTGCCTTATTTGTAGCATTTAGTAATCCCTCTCCAGGAACCGACCTCCTGAAGGCGGGATGCCAAACCCATGCTGGGCTGGGCCAGCTGAGGCCTGCTGGCACCCTCTGCCCACCCAGCTTCCCACTGCCAGGCACAGGGAGGCTGCTACCTGCCTCAGCTTGACTCTGGCTGGCTTTCGGGCCTCTTTACCACATTCTGTCGTGGTGCAGAGCCACGCAGGCTTCTCTCCTTTGGTCTGGGGCAGGAAACAGACGCTTTTCCAGGTTTGCCTCTTCGGAATGTCTCCCTGCAGTGTGGCCAAACGGAAGCTGGAGCCCGCTGGCCAGTGCCCCCACCCGTGCCGTGAGCGTCACAGCCCACGAGGGAAGAAATGCTCCCTGGCCTTGGAAAACTTCCTGCGGCTCCTGTTGCTGTTCTTAGAGTCTGAATCCTTGTGCCCCTGAGATAAGAAGGGCTGAAAACTAAGTCCCGCGGCAGGAAAATTGGCCAGTCGTTTGCGAAGATGTTTTTGCCTCTTGCCTGTAAGCAGGTGCTCTCTCAGAGCAATGAAGTTAGCTGTCCCTTGTCACCCAGTGTCTTCCTCCTGCCCCTCACCTCTGCCCACTGTGGTTAGGAAGCTGGGCCACACAGAGCTGCAGCCCAGGCTCTGCCTTGGCAGTAACTCTGCCGAGTGCTTCAGAATTGCGCTGGGGAGTAGATGCCACGCGTCGGTGCTGACTGGAAAGAGGACCAGTGGGAAAAAGCAGCCAACTGCCCGGTGAAACCAGGCCCCTGTCCTTAGCTCAGAAATATTTACAATACACCCTGAAAATCATAACTGTCATAATGCAAGAGCAGATTGTACTTATTTAATGAGTCTGTGGTAATTGAGTCTCTGTCTTTTTGTCTGTAAAAACATTTGTCTAGTTTCCCAATTTAGAAATCTCAGAATATTTCGTATTCTCCTTCAAGTTTTCCCTCCACCAGTCAGCGGTCAGGATCCATCTCGCAAGCTTCCCCACCCCTTCTCTTCACCTTCGCTGGATTCCCTGGCTGGTCCGTTGGCTTCTCTCAATCTTACTGGCGTAGCTGTAAATAGTGATAAGCTTCCGTGGCAGTGAATCTGATGGGGTGTCTTTTAGTGTGTCCAGTGTGTCTTGTGGTACATCCGTGGTGCTTAAAACTCTCTGCCCAGTTGATTGTTACTGAGTTTATCAACTGCATCCCAGTACATCACGGGTGCTTCAAACACTCCCGAAAAACCTTTTAGAAATATATTTCTCACAACTGTTTCAAGATTGATTCAGAGTCTCTTTTTGGGAAATCTCTTAAATTTCAGCCCTCGGGAGACTTTCTGTGTTTTGCATAAGGCTCTGAGTTTAACCTGAAGCTTTAGGAACCTCTTAGATGCCGCCCGGTATCCCAGGATCACCTGGCTACCCCCTAACACAGCGACTCTGAAGCAGAGGGCTGTGATTCAGAGTTCTCAAGTTTCCCTACTGATGGGAGGCAGAACCTGTACTAACTGACCATGCACATGGTTTTGCAGCTGCTTTGCAATGACTGGAGCTGAGCAACACAGTGAGCATTTCTGGGGGTTCCTCGGAAGCCTGTGAGCTGTAGATAAGCACAGCATGGTCATCCAGCTGCAGCAGCTGCAGCCTGGCTGGTGGGACCCAGGGCTGCAGGGTGAGTGGTCTCTGTGTGGCCTCTGCGAGCTCTGTGCCCAGGGTGTGGCGCTTCCTCACCCTCTCGTGCCTGCGCTCGCTGGAGGCAATGGTAGCAGACACGCTGAGCCCTGGGGCCAAGGCTGCCAAAGCAGGCCAAGCCACAAGGTCTTTGGGCCTGTGAGCCCTGCTGGCCCCCAGGATTTGGAGGTTTGGCGAAGTTGAGAAGTCCCATTTTACCGCTGCTACTGTCACTAAAAACAGCCAAACAGGAGTTTAGTGCTGTTTTAAAAATTGCCTTGATAGAATACATGTTTCCGGACACATGAATGTGACCCCCTCTAACACTCCTCTTGGGAGCTGGGACATGCAAGTGATGATAGGTTTTGGACAGTGTCACAGCAGAGAAACTGGCAGAAGGAAGAAGGGAAAGGGGCTTTATATGAAAGGAAAGGGGCTTCGTTATCTTGGAGGATATGGAGAGAATGTGGGAAGATAAGGAATTCTCTGGATTGGAACAAAGGGGGACTGAGGCTTTTATGGCCTTTTTGCCAGGGGTGGGGTTTAAGGGGATGTTTAGATATACCTGAGGAGCTGATGGGGGCCTTCCCTGAGGTGGCGGGAAAGGTGAAAGGAAACTGTACCCTGGCCTAGGTTGGAGAAGAAGTGGAGAGGTGGTCTCTGGGAAGATAGGCTGTTGTTTTAAGGGCTTCAGCCACATTAGATGACCACCATAATGATTCAGCAATTCATACTAGGGCCATAACTTATCAAATAACACATCTTAACTCCTTTTCTGCCCCTTATCTCTCCATCACTTTCCCTCCTGCATCTCTTGGTCCCATTCTTATTTACAAAAGATCTGTCTCCCTGTTTTCTAGTATCTTATACTTGCTGTTCAAATTTATTTATGCCCGGGATTTCTCCTAAGAGAAACCATGTGATAGCTCAGCATGAGTGTCTGATTTATTTCACTCCACGTCATGGTGTCAAGTTGCGTCTACTGTTCTACAAAAGACTCAGATTTATCCTTCTTTATACCAGAGTAGGACTCCACTGTGTGTGAGCACCACATTTTAACCCACCCATCTGATGGTGCGCCTGCAGGCAGCTGCAAGTCTTAGCTGTTGTGAGTTCAGCTGCAAACTTGGCTCTGTGGGGGTCACTGTGATGCAGGTCTTTGGCTATTCATTGAATATGTGAAGAGTCATTAAGACAATCTTTAAAATGATTGGAAAGGGGCTCAATGAAAAAGTAAAACAATAGCAATGTCTTTCTTTTTCCAGAAATTTCCTAAGCATGTGGAAACTTGTACAAAAGTTTGTGCACTCTTTACAAAGGATGGGAAATTACAGAATGTTCTTGCTCCTGCTTTTCTCAGTTTATCTTCCACATAGTGCCCAGGCAGTAACGAGAACTTATATTGTGCTTTCTTTTTTTTTTTTTTTTAATTTTACTTATTTATTTATATGCGTGTGTGTGTGTGTGTGTGTGCGCGTGTGTGGCCAGCTCAGCCCACCAGGGGGTGGGGCTGGCTGGCATGTGGTGCTGGGGGATTGAACCGCGGTCCCTGTGCTTTGCTAAGCTTGTTCTAAGTAGGTGCTTTAGACCACTGAGCCATCTCAGCAGCCCCGTATATTGTGCTTTCAATACCTGTATTCATACAAATGTTTGCTTTGTATGAGTCTAACACAGTGCCTTTTAAAAGGGGGCGGTTTTACTTCCTAAGGGACATTTGACATTATCTAATGATGTTTTTGTTGTCAGAGTTCAGGGTAGGGATAGGGGCTGGGAATGCTGCTCAATAGCCTATAATGATGGGATGAACTCACAACAGAATTATCTGCCCCTCATCCCTGGGGCTGTGCTGAGGCTGAGGAAAGCTGCTGTGGTATCGCTTCCTTCTAAAGGCTCCTATGGATTTTGCCTTTCGATGTAGCTTATCAGGCAGGAACAACTGCATAGATAATGTTCTCCCACACCCTCAAATGCAGGCAGCAGCAACAGCTCTGGGGGTGCAGAGTCCTGCTCTCTACCCACAACCAGATGGGACTACACTCGCATCTAGGCTTGGCTGCTTGCACGCACTTTGGTGGTCTCGGCATCTACTACTGGAGCGTCCAGCATGCCTTGTGCTCCAAACTGACTGGTGTCCTTGGGAGAGGGTGGGCAGAGGAGGATGCCGCGCAGGGGAGTCTGTGGGGCTCTGGAGCCCCTGCGGAGTCTATAAACTTGCAGCTAAATGGGAGCATGCAGCTCTAGCCCCTGAGGGACTTCTGTTGTTAATGGTGCGGTTTTATTTTGCATGGTTTACATTCTGGCTGCTTTATTTTTGTAAAGACTTCATTATGTGTACTTCAGGCCCAGGAGAGAAGATCCTTTCTTCCTATACGGATTGCACCTAGGTTTAGGAAAAACAAAACAAAACAAAACAAACAAACAAACAAACAAACAAAAAAACCCAAAAAACCAAGCTAAGATTATAGGGAAAGAATTCTGCATTTTCTCATACTCTCCTGACCTCCACCTCGGGACACCTCAGCTCTGCTATGCTGTGCTCTAAGTATATGCAGATGACTTGGGTTCTAAAGTTAAAGCAGCACTCTTTTGACCCAGCTGATCGCACAAATCTGTCTCCTTTCCTGAAGTTGTTGCAGTGAGCTTTTATTTCTGTTATGACCGTTAGCGTCCTTACTTCACATTGGAGAATTGCTTCTGATTCATTTCATTATGCCTTTTTCAAGTCAAACTTTCTTGCTCAGAATTAATGAATGAAGAGAGGGTCCAAAGTGCGGGCCCTGCTGAGTGCTGAGATGTTGGGTGTGTCCTTTGCCTTCTTTTCCTTGTGTTTCGGTGACACCTCATCCAGTTTTCTGTCCAGACTTGGGGGATCTGGGGCTCCAGGGAAGAGGTGGGAGCGTCTGCTGCGTGAACTTGGTCCAGTCAGCCTTAGCTCCCTGAGTCCAGATGGCTGGTAGTCAGTCGTGCGACCTTCATCCGGAAGGCATTGCTCAGAGCAACCGCAAAGTCACTGGTGCTTGGTTCATTGTGTGGTGCCAAATCCCCGCTGTCATTTTCCCATTTTCCTGTTTTAAAAAGGGTAACTTAGAGATGACAGGAAGGCACAATGGTAGCTGCCAAGCATTTGGGATGTGTGTGGATGTGGATAGGAGCACACCAAATGACTCAGACTACATCCCTTTAAAATGATAATTAAAATTAGTAAATAAAAAAGATAAAATAAATAATTAAAAATAATTAAATACAAATTTAAAATAATAATTAAAAAACCCAACTGCTTACACTGTGTCTCTGCTGTGTAGTTGTGCAGTTAAGTATCTTTGATTACGCAGCTACTCTTTCTAAGATGCATCCTGTAGAGGGGAGACGTGCAGGGTGCTGGAGTGTTACTGTGGGGGGATTCGTACCCCACATTTAATTCTGCTGTGAAGGCCGAGCAGCAATGACGCCTTCTTTTTCTGCAGGACTTTCTGTGGTCAGATCCATCATTTAGCAACCAGGAAGTGGATATGTCAGTTTCTAACTACCTTCCCATACTTGTTAACTGCTCCCTCTGTAATAGTGCAAGTTGGCAGTTAAGCCAGAGCTGGGACATCCATTTGCACTCGGCCAATAGAGACCCCGAAGTTCTCCCAGGCCCCAAGGCACTGGAGGGTGCGGCTAGCGTTCTCTACAGCGCTTCTGAGGAGACCAAAACCAAGTCTGAAATAACATTTCTGATATCTGGGAGTCAGCCCTCCCAACTTTTATCCTTTGCCAAAATAGTTTCCTACCTGTCTTTGTCTGTTTAAACTGAGATAGCAAAACATCGCAAACCAGGTAGGCAACTCGTAGACAATAAAGATTTCTTTCCCAAAGTTCTGTACCCTGGGACATCCAAGATCAAGATCCTGGGTCCAGTGAGCATCCGCTCTGCCTTGTAGGTGGCGCCTCTTCTCTGTGTCCTCGTGTGACTGACAGGGCAGACTAGTTCCCTTGAGCCTTTTTACGAGGTCATTATTTGAATTTGTGGGAGCTCGACCTTGGACCAAGTCATCTCCCAAAGGCCTGGCCTCTCAGTACTGTTTATTGCGATGGGAAACGGGCCTTGGTATATGAATAGTGAGCAGACACAGCACTCAGACCAGAGGCGCTGGATCATTCCAGGTAGGAGCCGCAGTGCTGGGAAATCTCTGTGCTGACCACATGCAGGAGAGAAGCCCAGCGTGAAGAAACTTAGCATTTCCACACGCTATGAGGGTTACGTTGAGACTGGAAGAGCTGTTCTCCATCCCTGGGGTTAGACCCAATGCAAAGTCATCTACTCCTTGCTAAGCACGGTTCAGGGAAATCTGAAGAAACTCGGGGGAAAATCTGGCAGCTTATTCTTTATAAAAGGAGTAAAGAAGATAACAGATTCACCAAACTGAAGTCATAAAGTAAGAAATATATGCAAACTTCAAAACAAATATCATCATAGATTTCTGTACAGAGACTCCATAGCTTGTGTATAGTATATATTTTCATTTAATTGTATTTATACAATCATTAATGGGAGGAGAATGCATTTTATAAGACAACAATTCTTAATACCTTAGAGTTGAAAATATAAAGTTGGGCTAGTTAGCCCAGTTTCAAATTGTTAACCATGGCAAAAGGAAGAAATCGTCCTTATCCTTTTTCCCCTAACGTGAGGGCGTGATCAAAACTATTTTGCTTAGAAAAAGAAAGAAGTTCTCCTTATTACACATCTAGCATATTGTATTATAGCATGTTATTTGTTTATTCATTCTTTGTGGCACTGTAGATTGAACTCAGGACCTTGGGCTTGCCAGGCAGGCACTTATGCTAGTGAGCTGTATCCCAGGCCCCCAAGCATATTATATGTCATTAAATACTGGTTTGGAACCTTTAACAAGTACACTGAAATAAGGTAAAAAATACTGGCATGTTAAAATCAAGTAACAAACACACTTTTATCCCTTAAAATATATAAATGACACACAACAATTGAGCATACTTTGGGTGTGGAATCCATCCATAAATACGGTGGATCAGGATGACTATCTTGCTAGTGTGCTGGGAACACTAAATCTTTTTTTTGCTAATTCCATAAACATGTTTTTAAAAATACTTTTATAGCTACATGTCATGTTTTGGGGCACAGTATATTTAATCTGTGTTGAAATAAATTGCTGTATCTTTGATTAATACATGGTAGTGTGTTTTATTAAAACTTTTTTATGTATAAATATTTGAACTTCAAACTGGTGGTAATGTTAACTTGTCTATTTTTTTTTTTTTCTTTTTTTTGGTATCAGGGATCAAACTCAGGACCTTGGGCTTGCCAGGCAGGCACTTAGGCTGCTGAGCTATCCCTGTGCCATATATATATTTTTTCTTCTTTTTTTTTTCTCCGAATGCCTTCAGGGCAGGTTGGGCTGGCTTGAGTTGTGGGGATCAAACCACAGCAACCTGAGAGCTTTGTGGAAGCAGCCACTTAAAGAACTGAGCTAGGACCAGGCCCCCTAAGGCAGAAGGATTTTTTTTTCCTAATATCTTTTTTTTTGTAAATTCATGGACAGTTTTTCCTAACAACATTATATACTTTAGCAATACCTTGCTCACACCTGACCACATAGTTAGGTTTTTAATTTACACACTGGAAGGCCAGGGAGATAGATCAGTGGCGTAAGTGCCTGCCTCACAAGTGTAAGCTCCTAAGTTTGATCCCTGGTATGGGGGACGGGAGGGATTATACTATTGGTAAACTGAAGCTCACATTCTTCTATTTAATTATACGTTTGCATGAACTCATAGAGTTTTGAAAATAAACTCTAACATTAGCTGACAGTGTACTGTATAAGCGTGCAGGTCAATTTGAACTCCATGGTTAGTAACTAGTGATGAACTGTTGATGTTCTGACTTTCTTATTTTATGTCTTGTATCTGTTTCTTTTTACCTTTTTTATTCTTAAAAAGAATAAAAATAATAAAAAGAAAACATTGTGGATGGTACAGAATTTCACTAAACAAAATGATAGGAATTCAGCAATGGATGATATATTGTTTTGTTTTGTTTTGTTTTGTTTTGTTTTGTTTTGTTTTGTTTTTCTCCCAGTGGAACTGGGGATTGAACTCAGGACCTTGTACTTGCCAGGCATGTGCTCATTCTACTGAACCATGTCCCCAGCACCTGTATTGCATATTGTCTTCAAATTAGTTGTTCTGATTACCAGATATAAGCATGCAAAAGTGGTCAAAATTATAAAAAATTAAACAGGAAAGAGGAAAACCAGAAATACAAGCTTTAATCTGTCCTTCAACACACCAGCAGAAATCAGTGGTGCAGTTTTCCAAGCCATCGTATGGAAACATATATATTTTTCTTTTCCTTTCCTCCCTTTTCTCTTTCCCTCATTCCAGTTTTTTCTTCTTTTCAGCAGCTTCTTTCCCTTTCACGGTATCTAATGTATCTTTCAGATTTTACTTTCTCTTTCATTTTCTTCTACTAGGGAGGCAATAAAATGTTTACACATGTGGGTCTGATTTTTTTTAAATGAAATGCAATATTATTCAACTATAAAAATATAAACTCTAAGCTTTTATAAGAAAAGGATGTAACTAGAGACCATACTTATAAGTGAAATGTTTCTTTTATTTAGTTAAAGCTTTGCTATCTTTAGAAGTGCCAGAGAGTTATAAATGGCTATCTACAGTGTCTGATTTTGTGTTGTAAATTAAAAATAACGCTTTAAAAAACATGGCATTTTGTAATTTATGAAAGGACAGCTAAATGAACTAAGGTATTATATAGACTTATTTTATTTTATGTTTTAAATTTTATATATTTGGTACAAGGCCTCACTACACACTTCAGACTAATAGTGATCCTGTTTTCAGCCTCCCCAGCACTGGGATTACAGCGGTGCACTATTGTGCTTCGTTTTGGTGGCCTGCTCAGCATGCCTGAGGATGGGGCTGGCGAGGCCTATGGTGTGGGGGATCAAACCTGGGTCCTTGTACTTGCCAGGCAGGCGCTTAGGCAGCTGAGCTACCTCTCCAGTGAGTGGGCTGACCTCTGGAAGGTTGTAGACTTGCGGATTTAGCCTGCAGCTGCTCTCACCAGGGGAGCCATGGGCCCCTGTCATCTGCTCTTGGTTCCTTTACACTTGGTGAAGCATAACTGCTCTGCCCCATCTCAAGGAAAAGAAGTGCTGACTTTTAAGGAATAACCTTTCTTTCCTTTTGTACTTCACTTCAAAATCTTATTTTGTGGCCCTCTGAAAGCACATGACCCCTCAAAGAATCAGATGAATATATTTAATTTTCTTTCCTTGAAAAGTTAACAAGAGAAAAGAAAACATCCCTGAGAAGAGCAGAATGGACCTTTTCAGTTGCAAAATGTAGAAGAAGCAAGACAAGTGGATTTTGGAATCCTAGTGGACACTGAAGTGAGGAATCTAGCTGCCGCAGGTGGATCTGAGATTCCCTGAACGGTCCCCATGTTGAAGGCGGTGCAGTCAGAGGTGCTGTTGGCAGGTGGAAGGACCTTACGGAGCTGGGCCGCAGGAGGAGGGCTAGGTCACTGGGGTGCAATGTGGAGGGGGACATTGCGATCCTGGCCCCTTCTTGTCTGTCTGTCTGTCTGTCTGTCTGTCTGTCTCTCTCTCTCTCTCTCTCTCTCTCTCTCTCTCTCTCTCTCTCTCTCTCTCTGATTTGTGGCCCCAAGACATGTACAGCTTTTCTCTCCCACTCACCACTGCTGTCATGTGCTGCTTTGCTACAGGCCCAGAACAACAGCACCAGCTGGCTCTGCACTGAAACTTCTGAAATTAACTCATTTACCAAATAAACTCACTTACCTTTAAGTTCATATCACAGGCGTTTTGTCACAGTAACGGAAAGCGGACTAGGGCGATGCACTTTCACGTTAAGCGTGTGGCTGGGTGAGTGCCTGTAGGCCTGGGCTGTTAGAGTGAATCTCTGTGCTCGAGCCTCGCCTCTCGGTATGTGAAGGAGTTCGGCGCGTGACACGAGTCAGAGTACGGAAAGCACCTCGGGCATTAATTTTAAGCCAGGGATGCGGCAGTAATACTCTTAAAAAATTTCTATTTGCCTATAACCTGGTTGAAGCCAGGGCTTTTCTATAGAAAAAGAAACTCAAAACTGTTAAGAAAATGAGGTCGAAAGTGTACAGTGACACCTTGGGCTCAGGTTCTGCTGCATTTGTGCTTTTCCAGGGAGCCTCTGAGAAGCTGGTTCACATAAGAAGAAGTGTCGTAGGGCTGACAAGATAGCTCAGCGGTCTAAAGTGCCTGCTTCGACAAGCTTAGGCAAGTGCAGGTGTGGCGGTTCCATCCCCAGCACCACAAGCCATGCTAGCTGAATGCACACACGTGGGCGCACACACACACACACACACACACAAAGTGCCACGGTCATTATAGATGGAGGCAATGTTCCTTTTTAATTTTTATTAGTTTTTAATATATTTAGTACAGGGTCTAGAGGGTCTAACTACACAGATCGGACTCAGTGATCCTCCTGTTTTCAGCATCCCAAGCACTGGGATTACAGGTGAATGCCACCACGCCCAGCCTCAATCTTGGTCTCAGCATGCCCCAGGGGTGGGGCCAGCAGGGCATGCTGGGGTTGAACCCTGGCCCCTGCATCTGCCTAAGCAGGCACTTTAGTCTGCTGTTCCTCTCCTTTCAAGTGTTCTGGGATTTTCTAGGTCCCCGTTTTGGAGATACAAAAAATATATTTAAAAACAGTAGGACTTTAGCATAGATAAGGAGACCAGTGATTTCGCAGAAGCTCTGAAATAGGTACACGTGTGTGCTAATTTGCTGGGGTGGATTCAGAACTTTTGGCAGGTGATGACATTAAAACTCTAGGAGCTTATGGTATCCTGGGGGCTTTGAGGCTGGAAACGTTCCTGGGGAGATGGAAAGGAGTTTCGTTCCTCTGTGGAAGTCTGAGCAGGGCAGGGTCTTTTTGAAGACCTCCGTTTGATGCTGTTCTCCTTGGGTAAGGCGGGCCCCTGTGTTGTCACTTAAGCTCTCCTTTGAGTGGCAATTCCCAGTAGTTTGTAAAGTGCGTCTGATGAGGTCCAGCGCTTCTCCATGTATTCCCAGTGCTGGGTCTGCTCATGTCCTTGCCTTGAGTTACAGTGTTTGTCTTTCAAAGCTTTTGAGGTTTGAGCCTTCCGTCTTTGTTATTGCAGCTGACGGCCCGACTTAGACATCCGTCTTCTCCGCCAGTCCCTGTGGTCGGAGGTCCAAACCTTGAGGGAGGAGTAGGGTCTAGGACCTGGGACCCATCTGCCTTGGGGTAGGTCAGGTGTCCTTCGCTGGTTAGTGGACTACTCACAAAACGTGTTTATGCCTCCTCCCCCGTGTCTGAGCTTTATTTTTCTTGTTTGATTTTGCTGTCAATCACTCCTTCCCCCTCCCTAGCCAAATCCTGATTCTCCCCTCTACCCTGGGCCTGCAGCTGGTTTCTCCCATGTGATTCCTAGCAACTAGCCATGGAGGGGAGATGAAACATTCCCAGAAGGCAGAGTGTGGCCCCGTGGCATGCTCGCCTCTGTGCTGGCCAGGGACAGAGCCGTCCTGCTTTGAGCAGGGAGCTCCAGCCCACTGCAAGGAGAAGCTCATGAGTGAAATTCTGCAGGAGAGTCCAAAGGAGAATTAAAATTGCTGCCTCCCTGGAAGCCTGAAACTGCCATCCTCTGAAGCAGGGGTGCCCTCGCTGTCTTTGGCACAGGCCTCCTCCTGGGTGGGCACCAGCCGTGTCCTGAATGCTCTCGGATTCCATGTCTCTTACTGACCCACTCTTGCTTTCTGGAAGGAAGAGTTATTTCTTTTTTTTAAATTTTATCTTTTTTTTTCTTTGTCAGTTCTAAATTTTGTGGGGCGGAAGCTTTGCTTTCACATTGCTGCGGGTGTGTCTGAAGCTGCTGGTGAACTTGCACACACAGAGCTTTACCTTGGCCTCCAGTATTTCTCGTGAAAAAGGGATGAATGTTCATCCCAGTTGCAAACCCTTTTGCTCTTCTATCCTGCTCTTAGGGGCATGCTGCTGTGTCCCGGCCTTGATGCTTTCCCTAGAAATGGGGGCAGCACTGCAGGAACTAACCAGGCCACAGCCAAGAGCAGGGTTTAGTGTGCGGTGGTCGCGGTCTAGGGGACGCAAGCGGATTGAACATTCTGGGCCAGATTTCTATCCATAAGCATTTAAGTTCCTTTAGCACTCTTACCGACTTGACAAAGTCTGCTTTTCTTTCTGAATGTGTCGATGGAGTCTGGGGAGTTAAATGATTGTGAAGACAGCAGCCTCGGGTTGCAGCTGTGCACCCTCCATTGTGTGCTTCTCTCTCTGAGGACGGAGGGACTACTGCTCTCCCTTTTGCACACTTCCTTTCCACCTTAAGATGGAGAAGTGGACGTGGAGAAAGACAGTCACTTCTTTTGTCACCATAATGGGAGGAGAATGGGTTGAAAGGAAACTGCTTCCACCCTAAAGTAGTGGTTGGCATTCCTGGCCTCGGAGTACGGGGAGCCACGGCTGGAAGACGAGAGCCCAAGGCGCTCAGGCAGCAGTACAGCAAAGGCTTTGGGTTTTCTTTTTCCTGTGACATTTATGGAAAGCCTTGCTTTCCCCCCACCTCCCCTTCTCTTTTTAAATATCTCACTGTACTAAAGTGATTTGGTGGAGTGCCAAAACGACCCAATTAAGCTAATGTAAAACTTCCCTGGATGAGTGAAAGAGGTACTCGCTGCCCTGGACCCGTCACCATTATGCCCCGTGTGTCAAGGAAACCTTTCCTGAGTAGATGCGTAGCAGATGGAAGGAGGGCGCAGGGGATCGCTGTGACCTGCGTTGGTATTTGGAGGGTCCTGCTAATAGCCTTGATCATCAGGAATGCGTGATTACCAGCAGGATGAGACACAATCAGCTCTGTGGATTGCAATCAGCCTTAAATCCAGGGAGCCAGGAGGTCTGTCTGATGCGAAGGTGACGACCTGGTTTACTGGATGTAATTAGAGCAGCACGGAGCCCTGACCCGATGCCAGTCTCCACTCCAGCAGACCTTGGCCACCTGCCTGTTGTGGCTGGTGCCTGCCAAGTGTCCCCGCTCTGTTCTTGAGGAGTCTGCTATTTCACTCCAGCAAGGCTTCGGGAAGGTCTCTGCACACAGTGGGTGGTGGCAGGCTAGCAGGCACTCGGGGCTTCGCTGGCTTACAGCGAGATGAGAGGGAGGCACCCTGCGCAGCAGGGGCTCACACTTGCCGCTCAGGAATGAGTGGGGAGCCGCGTCCTCTGGGGTTCTGTTCTCCAACCCCTGCTCTCCCACTGTGGCACTGGGCTGCCTTCTGTGTCATCTGCAGGGCCTCACAGCTTGTGTTTGTCAGCCGTGGCATTCTGTGTGGAAGCAGGGGCAGGTCTGGTTCTTCATGTGCCTCTCCCGCTGTTGGGCCCATTCAGTCCATCCCTGCTATCATGTGTTTGCACTCTGAAGTGACCACAGATACTGAATTAGCGAACACTGAGCCATCAGTCACAGAGGAAATACGGGGTGAGGACAACAATAACACATCACTGGCATTCCTTGAACTGTCCTCAGGATACTTTCCTTGTTTGGAACATAGCTAGCCTGTCATTCACGCCGCTTTCTGCAGAGCTCCTGGAGTCCTCCTTCAGGGGAGTCTAGCTGTGTTGCCTTGGCGCTCTTGATGTTCTGAATCGACGGCTACCTTTCACGGTCATTTTGACTTTGGTGAAGAGCCACCAAGTCCAGGGAGTGAGGTGAATGAAGGTGCACCCTCCATAATGTCCTCCAGGGCTGCCTGCTGCTGGTCGGCACCGCCCAGCAGCAGCATTCACCGAACCGGTGATCACAGCTCATAACGACATGTGGACGGGGACTCCCGCAGCTCCTTTAGAAAGTGTCAAGAGCGATGGGATAACTGGGCTCAGAGTGAATGGGCATATTCTCAGGGGACAGACATGCCCGTGTGTCTTTTATTTTAATATAGTTTTAAAAGTAGCTTTGACTTTGAAATTGCAAATAAGTTTTTATAAGGAGGGGCTGAGTTTGCAAATATGGGATCTTTAGGCAAGGAGAAGCAACTGTATTTTATTTTTCTTTTATGAACCTTAATTACCAGTTTCCTGTGAGAATGTCCTTGAGGGAACAAAGCAGTCTTGTCATTAGGACTTCTCTGTCCTTTCTTTTTTGAGGTCTGCCATAGCTTGCAGACCTGGGTACCATCCTGAGCCTTAAGCATGACAAATGGAAGAAACTGAGAGACAGGTGTGAAAGGAATAGTGCCTGGATTTTCCCCCGACTCCTTTCTTGTCGGGGAACTGTTGGGGTAAAGTAGGTGTGCAGACTTAGGGTCACTAGAGGACTGGCTCTGTCCAGCATCCTCGGTGACCACAGCAGCACTTCGAGAAGATATCTAGGGTTGGCGCAGAGTCAGGTGACAGCCTTTGCATGCTAAGGACCTTCTCCTTGGAGGATGAATTGGACCCTCTGGAGATGTCACCTGCTCTTCTCTGACATCATTAAACGTGGGCCTCAGCATAGATTGGAAGGGAAGCAATGGTTTCAGCACCTTTAGTAATGTAAAGCTGAGTGAAGACACACAGTCCCTCTTGTGCTACTTTTTTGGCCTTACATTTTGTCTAGGGTGGCCAGGAGCTAGCAGGAAGTCTGATGCGCATGCAGAATGCTGCCTCGTTTGTGGGTGTCTGCCGTGGCTTGTAAAGCCCTGGGACTTCCTTCCACAGCTCGGCCAGCCTTTCTGCCTGAGGGAGCAGTTGGGAGCTAGGCTGGGGACTCTGAGAGGGTGGCTCATGGAGAGCCTTGAAAGGCTGATCTGACACCTCTTCTCCCCAGGCTGGGGATCTCTGCTGACAGCACAGACAGCTTTGGGACCCTGAGCAGTGTCCCACCTTGGGAGACAGCTGCTCCTTGACCAGCACGCGCCTGTCAAAGCAAATGGAGTTGAGGGGAGGGGTCCCTCTGGTGATTTCAGCCAGAATGAAGATGTCTTCTGAACAATGACGGTTTCCAGAGGGAAGGAACTTGGAGGAACGAAGCTTCTGTCATTGTGGTTTCTCCTTCCTGGCTTTCTTTAAAGGTCTGGCTTAGTTTGTGGAGATAGGGCCCCATCCTGAGCCGTTCGGGTGATGAATGGAGGAATGGCGATGAGTTGATAGAGGAAGGGGTGAAAGAAGAGTGTGTTTCTAGTCACAGTCTATCTTGTGATGCTGCAGAGATTATGCGCAGGGCTAAAGCACTCTTACTCAGATTTCCTTCATAAGTCTTCTTTTCCTCCCCTCATGCTGGATGGATCTGACAGAGCCCTCGTCTCTGTCTCTCTTCACATCTTGCTAGATGGGTTCACCTTATCTACTGAGGGAGGGACTGTCTGCCACCCTTGGCCAACCAAGGAGATGCATGAGGGACGCAGCCCTCGCTCCAGGCCCTGGGCCGGGTCTGACTGTCCACACTCAACTCAGAATGGTGCTGCGTGTTTTGCATGTTTTAGCTGCTGTTTAAAGACAACTCTTCTCTCCCAGGGGTGACAACAGCAGAGGATTAACTGGAAGGTCTCGGGTAGTTTCTCTGCACAGAGCGCTGGTAGAAGACACCACATCATGTGCTGCGGTGGTTTACCTCAGAAGCCTTGGAGATGGCGGCTGTCACTAAGAGTTCACGTCACGATTGTGATTTACAGCTCTTGTAATACTTAAAACACAGCATGGCTTAGGTGATTCTCTGTCAGGGTGGAATAGCATGCCCTATCTTCTCAGGCAATCCAACGCTCCAGAGAAAAGGAAGTAGCCAACACCTTGTTCAGGTGTCGGGATGGATCTTATCCCCTCCTCCCACACTTCTCTCCCCACCCATCCATCACCTTTCCTCCCTCCCCAGCTTTCCATTTGAACCAGGGGTTTGGTTTACTGTTTAATTTTCCCAAGGTCTCCGTGACTGCTGCACCCACAGGACCAGCAGATGCTGAGCTGGTTTCTCTCATGGGAGGCTTTTGATGAGATTGACAGCTTTTACATTTGCCCTCTGCTGAGTCCCTACCCGTCTGCTGGTCCAGGAGGAGAGATGGCGGGGAAGTATAATGTGGCAGGAGCACTGCAGTTCAGCCCTTGCATGGATGTGGCTTGAAAATGTCCCAGAGCAAGGACCGATCTTTGAGCTGCTGCAGTTCGACTTTATTTCCTCATCAGTGTTTCACCATCTGCACCGGAGTGCAAGCTTTCTCTGCAGCTCTGGAGTCCACGATCAGATGTACATTACCCTTGCAGCACGACAGCCATTCTGTGGAACTGAAGAGCAGTTGGTGAGGCTTGTGAGTGTGAACCCACCAAGCAGCAAACGGTGGAGGTCAAGAGTAGGATCCACACCGGAAGCCAGGCAGAAAACGACCGGCTCTCCTAACATGTTTTCTGATACTGAACTGACTAAGATACTCTTAAGATGTTTTTTAATTTGTAAAGTCACATCAAAGGTTCACATTTACTGTAATCGATGCATACGTTCTAGTGCTGCGTGTAAATAGAAAACTGCGTGGTGGGAAGGGAGCACGTTTGAACTCTTCTTTCTCCTGACGCTAATTGGGAGGTGGGGTGGAGGACTGAGGGTGGTGCGGGTGGCACTTCTTATAGTCAAGGCTGTCGGGAAGCCCCTGGTTACAGCCATGGGAATCCTCAAACCACAGGCTTGTCCTCAGAAGCTATGCAAAAAGAGCCCTGTTACACTGAGTAGCATTCACTTGGAGACTGGGAATACTCAGGAACCGGCCCGGCCCGTTAGCTTTAGAATGTGGGTTTGCTGGGTCATCCTCGGGATTTGCGTGCAGTTTTCAAAGGTCGTGTTTCAGTGACTCACAGGCACATTTCCCTGCTGGCTTCTCCCTTGGCCCTTGTCCTGCCCGGGGCACTGCCAGCAGCCCTTCTCCCTGGGGATGTCTCTCTGCTGAGCTCTAGGGGGCCCAGTGGCAGCTCCCCCAGGCATCTGGGGGAAGCGCCTTCTGAGGGTGAGGATGTATGCAGGAGGGTTCAGACAGCCCAGCACCTGGGTAAGGGGTCCTGCCTAACGGATAGCCCTGGAAAACCGGGTGGCCAGGCAGGGTGCTAAGAGAGTTTCATCTTTTATCTTATTTTGTCCTCTTCCTCTTTCTCCTCCTTGTCCCCCAGGCTCCAGCCCTTCTTTTCCAGGACTAGAGATTGAGCCCAAGGCCTTTGTACTGAGATACAATCCCCTTTAATTTTTTTTTTTTTTTTTTAATATTTTGAGACTAGATCTCACTAAATCACTAAGTTGCTGAAGCTGGGCTCCAACTTGTGACCCTCCTGCGTCAGCCTCATGGAATTCTGGGATTCCAGCTGTGCGTCCTCTCCCCTGGCTGAGAGTTTTGTCTTGAGCACAGGTGGGATGAAGGCAAGCTGTGAGTGGCGCTCTTTCTCCTCGCCTGTAAGGATGAGGCTGGCACTGTCAGCGTGGACTGGTACCTTCCTGGGCACCCACCCTGTACCCGGCATGAGGAATCCCTGAATTCCCTGCAGGTTAATTTTCTCTGCAGGAGGATCAGGCAATTTCCAGCTTCCCACGGGTCACATGTCTGGGTGATTTTGATTGGCGGCTGAAAGCCCGTCCTGGAGACGGCACCTCTAGGGCAGCCCTGGTCTCTGCATAGTTACACACTTCTTGGGGTGAAGATGGAGAACTCTGGCCTTGTAGTCCTTGGAGATGCTGATGTCCCTAGGCCGGGCCTCAGGGACTCCATGGTGACAGGCAACAGAGGGTGAGAAGAGCGACAGTCAGCCTTGGTGTGGCTGAGCATAAAGGAGAGGCCCCTGCATGACATCAGGGTGCTGGAGCCAGTGGCATTCAGAGGGCTGTCAGGAAGGGTTGCTCGATGCAAGGTGGCTGGGTGACACCAGTAATCTAACAGGGAGGAAAGAGCAGCAGTTCTGGGGAGAGCTTCTTCAATACACTCTGTTCACCCCTCTCTGACCTTCCTTTCTAGGCTCCATGTTCCCTGGTTCTTCTTATAGCTCCCACGTATTTGTCTTTCAGTGACTGGCTTATTTCTCTTAATGTTGTGTCAACCAGTTCCATCCACGTCACCACAAGCAGTAGGATTTCATCGTGTTTCCTAGAAAGTTCCACTGATTACGGTTCCCAATTCTTGGCTAGTGGGAATACCACTACCATGAGCGCGGAGTGCTGCAGTCTCCAGAATACACTGATTTCTTTGCCTCTGGATAGACGCCTGGCATGGAGGCTGCCGGATAGAGCTAGTTCTGTTTTCCTATCCTGGAGGGCTCTCCATAGGGCTCTCCATAAGGGCTGCCCCAGGCTGGATTTCTTTTAAGGCCGAGTGCCGCAGAGGGCATGCTCTGGGCTCCTACACCAGCTTATCCATCTGTCGGCTGGGTTTGCAGCACAACACGCGGCGGTGTGCTTTCGCTTAGGTGGCCAAACGCTCAGTGTCCTGGCTGGGGCTGGTTCGGTCACGCTGTGACTAACTGAAGGCAGCTGACGCGTTGCTTTCAAGCGTCAGTGAAGCTGTGCTGCTGCTTCACTGGGGAGGAAGCTTCAGAGCAGTTCACGGCCAAGTGGATGACATGACTCACTGCTAAATCTGAAAAACAAAACCTTTATTCCCCTTGATGTGGAAACTCTCTAAACACAGCAACATTTATAGGGAGGTAAAGGCACCATCTGGTCCCTTGCGGAGTACCCTATTTCTTATTTTTATCACTAATTTATACTGAGAGGATGACAAATAGAACAGGATTGGATTTTGGGTTATGCAAGGCACCCAGGGATTCATCTAGTGCTAAGTTCTCCATAAAACACGAAACAAATGTGCAGGTGGCAAAACTCATTTCCCCGAGCAGCCTGCCCGTATGCTGTAGCGTGATGTCAGGCCTGCTTCCTTCTCCAGAATCGGCGCCCACCTTTAACCAGGAAAGAGCCGTCACGTCCTCCGGATGGGTTTCACGAGGATTCAAAGTGTTTAGTTTCTCAGGTCTTTAGAGGGGTGGAGATGCTGAAATGACTTCAGAGGATTAGCCAGGTGTAAGCCAGGGAATAATATCATAGTTTGTCTCCTGCGGCAAAGTGCAACTTGCGTGGTGCAGGTCCCTGTGTGCCGCGTACAGCAGTAGTTGTGGGTGTAAGTTCTTGGAAATAAGCAGAGCTGTGGATGGGATAGTGCAGGGCAGACGTGGCCTGGTGCACAGGCTGAATCAGCCTCTGGGAGCTTGGCTGTGCTGCCTCTGGTCTTACTACTCTGATTTGTAGCAAGAAACTTTTGAAAACAACGTGTTAATTTTAGGGCCGTACTTTTCGGAATGATGTCACCGGTTGCCACTGTCCTGGCCATCCATTGTGTATTAGACAGCCAGCTCACTTTCCAGGGGCAGACCGACCTTTCTTTATACTTAGCAGCGCTCTGCTTAGGCTCAGCATCACTGTGAGGAGAGTTTTACTGCCCCTCAGGATGAGTGTCTCTCTCTATATCACGACCAGAAGGGTGACAGCAGAACCAACCTGGGCCTTGCCCTTCTGCTGCAACAGGCAAGGTGAAGTAACAATAGTAATTCATTAATTTGCAGGGCTGAGGGTGGAACCCAGGGCCGCACACATGCTGGGCGAACACTCTGCTGCCGAGCTATACGTTAAAGTTGAAGCATTTTCACGAGTTAAATCTTTATGTTGGAATCACACATTAAAATCAAATCCAGAGCTGAATCTGAGCTCTCCTTTGTGTAAGCAAACTTCTGCTTACAGGGAGGATCTCCTTGGATGTGTCATTTTAAATATGTCAAGATTGAGAGACCCCAGTTTTCAAAGGACCTCCGGCCCCCTCGCTCCTTTCTGGATTCGGAGCTGCGGGTGTACAAAGGACAGATCAATTTAGCTGTCAGAGTGAAAGCTGCGGGGCCAGTTGCCCATGCAGATTTGCCACTCAGGCAAGCTCTTCGAAATGGTGCACATGGAAAGGGAGCTTGCCCTTTGAAAACGGGGCACGTGGGGCTGGAACCAGAAAGAATGAACTCTTTAGAGACCTCAATGTCCTCCGGGAGCTGATTTCAGCAATTACCCATTTGGCACAGTTGATTAGCTTTTGACAGCTTGTTTGCTTTAACAAAAAGTGGTGTTGGCCCCTCTCCTTCCCTCTGCTCCTGTGTCTGCAGCGCGACACAGCCCTTTGTCTCCTTGGGATTCTTTTTTTTTTTTTTTTTTTTTTATGAGCAGAATATATTTATTGAGAGAAAGAAAGAAAGCTCCCGTCCCAAGAGAGGACAGGAGGGGAGACCCGAGGGGGTAGTTTGCCCCTCCTTGAGATTCTTGCACCAGTCTTCTTTTCAGTTTTCTTTCAGTTCCGGAGGCAGTCTGCCAGTCAAGGGTCAGCACTACTACTTGCTTTAAATGCTCACCAACGTGGGAAGACTGAATGTAAAGCATTTGGGTTACGTTCTTGCCACATAGTACGAGCATTGATACTAGCGTTGGTCAGCTCTCTGAGAAATAAAATTCCTGGTTTCTTCTTCCATCTTCTCTGCGTTTCAGCTGGGTTTGACCTCTCTAAACCAGCACATTTTAGAGACTTCTGTTGGATAGAATCTGGGTATTCCATTGGACCTGGATGTGGGAACACCAGCAGGAAGCTTGTATCTTTTCCCAAAGTCTCCTGTGCTTTGGATACATCTTTCAAAAATGCCTTCTCAGGGGCAACCCACTCAGGTCCCCCTTATATCCCTCTCTTGGACAGAAGCTTCCTTTCTCCCAGTAAATATATGCTTCTTAAAAAAAAAAGCAAAGAAAGAAAGGAAAGAAAGAAATGACCTCTCATCTTGTCAGAAGGGAGCAATTGCCTCTGCAGTTCTCAGAGCCAGAGGTTTGAGCCATTGCGTGACTATGGCATAGCTCACGCGTTCTCACAAGGGGATGGGGACGGGCTCTCCAGGGAGCTGGACTTGAGGTGCTCCTTCCTCTGCCCCAAGACACTGAGGAGTCTGGGGTGGGAACTCTCAACTTCTAACACTTTTTTAAAGAAAAGATATAGGAGAGTTATCAAGCAGATTCTTCATTAAATCTTCATCAATATGTGGAATTATTTCTCCAGACTGTAATATGCTAACTGCTAGTGGGATCGTATCTGATTTTGGGTGAAGCTATTCCAGAGAATGAATGAGAGTAGTGGAGACTCCCATGTAATTTTGGTGCTGTGCATAGCGTGTCATCCTTGGCCTCATCCTGTATTGGAAAAGGATGCGGGAAAGGGTGTCTGAGCAAGGCTACTGTTGTGTGCAGAAAGTAAAAGACATACGTCTTGGGACACGCTGTCAGTGTATGGCTATGACTCTTAAGACTTGATGTGTTAGGCTCCATTCTGTATGTTGGTTGTATTACAGAGTTTGGAGCGAGATTTCTTAAATTTCCAAAGCATCTGCTGTTTTCAGTCATGTGTATGTATGAAAGTCTCCTTCACTGAGGTGCTGGGCAGCAGGGCAGAACTGGGACACTGCCCAGATCCTGCGCACTGGCAACCAATGGCGAAGGAAACCACCAGGACTTGAGCCCACCCTGTCCCATGGCTTCTGACAACTGTCATCATTTCAGGATGGTCGTGTCAGGTAATGGTCAAATTTAGATGGTCGTAGTAACCAAGTCCAGGGATTTGTCTTGACAAAAATACTGCGTGTTTGAATCTCGACAGTGCTCTGTCTTGAGTGTAAAGGAAATGCCCCAGGACAGCTTCTGGCACCATCAGGGGCTAGCATGGGGGTGCGGGGGGCAGAGGCCCCTCATGGCACCGTGGAACATGCAGACAGCTGCCACCTCATGCCTTCTGCTTTCACAGTCATCTCGCACTCACTGTGCACTGTGTTTCTCCTTTGCAACTTGTTTTCTTCTGTTTGTTTTGCATTTTATTCTTGGGCTTGAGCCCGGGGCATGGTGTGTACTAGCGTGTGCCGTGCCGTGGACTGACACCTCCCGCCCCTGGCTGTGCTCTTGGACACTGGGACGTTTGCTCAGGTTTGTAAGGGCAGTGAGCCACACAAGTCCTGCCTGGGAAAGCGGAAGGCCCAGGGCGGCCTCCTCCCTCGCGCTGAAGCCTACAGGACCGCCATCTTCGTGTCTGTGGGAGAGATCAGGTAGACAGCACAAGGGCTCTGTAGTTAATAAGTGTGAAAAGAATTTAAGGATTTTGTTAAATAAGTAAATTTTAGCTGCTCCTGTCACCTGGAAAAGTAACTGTGTGCAATTATAGATGTTTTAATTTGCTTTAAAGAGCCACTTCACTGTCACCATGTGTTCCATTATATCGTATTATGATTCTCAAATATACGCAGTAAGACTTATTATAAAACAAACAATGAAAGTGTATTTTATAAAGACAAAATAAATGATATTAAAAAGAGGCCACACTACTCTGGAGCATCTGCTCACCTCTGCTGGCTGTTCCCAGTGCATGTGTCTGACCTCCTTCTTCCTGTCCCCCTCTCTCTTTCCCTCTCAACTCTTGCTTTCCTTTCAGCCTTGGAGCCTCTGCCTCTGTTCCTGCTTCCAGTGCTTGTCTTTCTTTCCTGGGGGCTGGGGATCTGGATGCCAGTGCCCTCCTTACTCTTGCCACCCTCTGCTGATGGCTCCATGTGCACACTTTCCTGAAGAGCCCAGAGGGCCTCCTGTAGGGCTGAGCAGCTAGGGTGGGAAGGGGCCATGACCAGCGGGGACAGGCACACACCCAGCATGCAAGATTCCTTTCCCTTCTGGGAGGTAGATTTTCTAGGTAGTCTCTTGCAACCAGACTAGTGGCCCTGGCTGAATGGACCACCGGGAATAATGTCCCTTACTTTGCCCTAATTCCTAGAAAGAAGAGTTGGATCCTTAATGTTTACATCACTTTAAAATTCCAGGACAGGGGGCCAGTGAGACAGCTCAGTGGTCTGAAGTGCCTGCTTAGGCAAGCTTAGGCAAGTGCAGGGACTGTGGTTTGATTTTCCACACCATATGCCACGCCAGCCCCACTCCCTGGGTGGGCTGAGCTGGCCACAAAATAAATAAATAAATAAATAAATAAATAAATAAAATAAAATTTCAGAACATTCTTTTTTTTCCAAAGAAAGTAAAAAATAGTAAACAAAAAACCCAAAATATTACACATGATACAGAATTTCAGCAACAAAATGATAGGAATTCAACAATGGTTGTTACACTGCATATTGCTCTTTCTCTTTATTAAATGCTGCGTTTCTAGCCTGATGTTTCTATACAACTACTGTTTTGCAAGAGTGGACTGTGGTTTAGAGCCTTTTTGTTTAAAATGTTTAAAATTATTTTAGGTAGCTGAGGCATGTTGGGGATGGAATGCATCTTGTTGGTGGGCAGTCCCACTGTGCAATGCCCTGTAGAGCTCCGGGGTTCTGAGCGTTGGTCTCTAGGGCCCGCCCTGCCTCCTGAGCCACATTCCCAGGGCAGAAGCCCATGGCCAAAGCTTGTGAAGATTCCCGCTGCTCTCCCTTGCGTTCTGCATTGCCATCTGGTTGTGGAATGCCAGCCACCCTTTCCTGTGTATTATGCCAACACTGAATTGGATTCTTTCCTCTCCCGATTTGTCCTCTTTGGCCCACCATCAGGGTTGGTGATTTGCTGGAAGGAGTCACACACCTAGAAAAGCTGTCAGCTTTCAGCCCAAAGGGTACAGAAGAAAACCAGTATGGACAATGTGCATAGCATGGAGCCCAGTAGACCTGGGCATGAGGCTCAGGAGCCTTGCGCCCGTGGGGTCAGTGCATGGGGCTGAATTCTACCACAGCATAGAGCGCATGTGGCATGACCACACTTAGCGAGGATTACAGCCAGGAGCTTTATCAGTGTCCTAGTCACTGCCTCTCAGTGCTCAGACACAGTGCCTGACACCTGCACTTTAAAGGCAGGGAAGTTTATTTACGGTCATAGTTTTTGGCCCCAAGTGGCTGCTCCAGGGCAGTAAGACATGGTGAGAAGGTCTAGCGGAGGGGAGCAGCTCGTACCATGGCGGCCAGGAAGCAGGGCTACAGGGAGGAGCCAGGGCGGGAGATGTGTCCCAGCCCCCACCTGCCATGGCGAGTTGGCTGTAAAGTTCCACTTTCTTCCAAAAGCCCCCCTTGTGAGTGCTCCGAGACCTTGGGGCACACTGGTATGTAAGCACGCAATTGGTAACTGTGGTTGATCACCAGCCTGGCTGACTGTAGTCACCAGCTTCACCAGAAGCCAGAGGGCTGCAGTGTGGCCTAAGAGTCTAAACTTCACCAACAGTTTTGGCATGGAGCATCTGCCATGCCTATGCACAACTCAGTGGAGGAACTCCTGTCAGGCTGCACATTTTGAGGAATCAGAGGCTATGTCTCTGAGCTAGCTAGGACCAGACTTGCCTTTGGATTGTGAGAGGTTAATCCTTTCTGCATCTTCTCTTGGTGATAGTTCTGGGCTGTCGGCTTCCAGCCCTAGGGACTCTGCATGTTGTCTTGTCTGGGCTTTGCGTAGCTTTTCTGTCTGTTCCCTTAAACTTTGCCCTCATCCTGACCTACCATGGAACTTCAATGGCTCTTCTTTGAGCAAAGTTGCATCTCTTTGTCCTGTGACATTCCTTGTTATCTGTGTGTCATCTGATCTTCCTACGTCTGCCGTCTGCTCACGTCGTCATGTGTGGAGTGGCCTTGAAGTGTGACGCATTCCCCTGCATGGCCTGATTCTGCTCTGTGCTCCTGAGTCCACCCCTGGCTCCTTGGCCTGTTGTGAAGAATCTGTTTTCTGCTTTGCTTTACTCTGCAGGCCTGAGGAGGAGGTCGGCTTTCTCCTGCTGCCTCAGTTTGTCATCCTTACTGTCCACTGGAGTGGCACAGCTGTATTCCAGCTCTCTGTTCAGCTTGCATTCCTGCAAGCTCCTATCCTGCCCAGCCCCAGGGATGGGCTTCCATCCATTCACCCCCGCTGGAGCAGACACCAGGTGCCCAGCTTGCAGCTCAGCATTCTCAGTCCCCAGTGGCTCTTCATTACATCGCACGAGCCCCGAGTGTCGCTGCCTAAGCTGCTTTTCCTCCTCAGGCGTACTCTTTCTTTGTGGTGTTTTCACCTCTCCTGTGCATCCCTTGGAGCCCTTGTCACACATTGCCTTTGTTTTCAGAAACTTTCCTGACTTCCCTACTTGGAAATAACCTTCCTTTCCTCAACTGCATAGCATTTACCGTACTGAGGAGCAGAACAACTGAACGCTGCCTTGTCGGTGCAGCTGAGAGCAGTCAGTTCTGTTTTATCTTCTAGTGCCCTCCCATGTGTGTGTGGTCATGAGTAAGTCCTGGGCCTGGTGACTTTGTGCCCAGCAGCCTCATGATAAGAGGTGGGTCACTTGAATCCCATGGTGATGGGAAACCCTGACCCATCACTTCGTGTAGGTTTTCTGAACTTGTGCCTGTGGGTTTGTTCTCTGATGCCAGTGGGCTGTATGACACCAGGTAGGCTTGGCCATTGTCATTATATTTCATGTGTGATAGTGCTGTGTTGTGATCTCCAAGGTGAGCTCTTGGCCCAAAATGTTAGTTTCCTTCCTGTGTGTGTAGGGTAAAGGCTGTTGCTCAGCAGACCTTGAACTCCTAGTGATCCGCCTGTGTCCAACCTCCCAAGCACTGGGATTGTAGGGCGCACCAACACGCCCAGTCTCAATCACCATCTCAGCACGCCCTGGGGCGGGGTTGGCACAACACACTCCCTTGAATCTTGAATCCACATCTTGGATTGCTCTGTGTAGCACTGGCGGGGAAAGGTCACATGCCATAGCAGCTGGCCACGTGGTGACGGGGAATCGAGGTTAAGTTTCCTTCTCCTGCATTTCTGTGAGCAGCCAATTTTAAGGGCCTGGACTGTGAGTACAGAGGAGGCACATGTGGGAAAGGCCTGTGTCTGCGAGTCAGAAAGTACTGGGGTGTTAGTTCAGCACATATGCGTTTGCAGTGGCAGTTTATTTTTCTCTCCCTGTAGTGGAACACACCTTAAGCATTCCAGCACAGAGGACTTTGGAGGTGCTCTGTACCAAGTTTAATGCTAAGAGAAAAGAATGAGGGCAATCCAGAATTGCTCCATATGGGCACGCACAGGCTATGAAACAGGTGGCTGAGCCTCTACAGCTTTGTGCTCTCCTTGCCTTTCACCTCTCTAGTGACAGGATGTGTACAAACAGTGGCACTGTTGTGGCCTCGCTGCTGGGCAAGGATAGGTGAGCTCAGTTGCTGGGTTTCTGGAACCTCCACCTCCTCCTCCTCCTCCTCCTCCTCCTCCTCTTCCTCCTCCTTTCTTCTTCTTCTTCTTCTTCTTCTTCTTCTTCTTCTTCTTCTTCTTCTTCTTCTTC
>NW_004524584.1:26283356-26314406 GCF_000260255.1 Octodon degus | reverse complement strand
TCCTCCTCCTCCTCCTCCTCCTCCTCTTCCTCTTTCTCCTCCTCTTCCTCCTCTTCCTCTTTCTCCTCTTCCTCCTCTTTTTCTTCCTCTTCCTCCTTCTCTTCCTCTTCTTTTTCTTCTTTCTTCCTCCTCCTCCTTTCTCCTCTTCCTCCTTCTTTTCCTCTTTTTTTTCTTCTTTCTTCTTCCTCCTCCTCCTCCTCCTCTTCCTCCTCTTCCTTCTCCTCCTACTACCTTCTTCAAGGTCTCTGCTGTGCTGCTTTGGCTTTTGTCCCACCTTTGCTCACCCCCCAGGGCCATGCTGACCCTCATGTCAGCAGTGTGGTTTCTCTAAGCCACTGAGCTGTGTCCCTTAAGCCTTGTACTTTCCAAGGGAGTGACTGGGCCTTGAAGCCTGAAGCTTGGGCCAGGCTTGGTGAGCTGTCTATCTGGACCTGGAGCTGTCCTTGCCTGGATTCAGCAGGGATCTTCCCTTTCTGTTTGGGTCACTGACTGAATTCTTGCAGTATCCTCAGCATCATCTCCTTTTTCCACTTCCACATATTCTGTAGTTACAGCTTTGAGAGCCCCTCAACTCATGAGTGACCTTACCAGGTTGTGGGCTGGGAAATAGGAGAACTGTGAGCTCCATTTTTAATTTAATTCTCAACTTGGATGGGCCCAGTGGCACCATCTAATTGTGTTTCTTGAATTTTGATAAAGATCTAAATAAATAGAAGGAAATTTTAGCCAATATTGTGAAACAAATTTTAGAGCTCAAGAGAGGACATTCATGAGCTCAAATATGCTGTTTAATGAAGAAGTCCCAACCAATATATTTCATTTCCACACTCAGGGAATACTGGTCTGGTGTCTAGAAAAAGAAATTGTCAGTTCTTAGCAAGTTTTCCTGAGCTGAGTGTGCCTGCTTGCCTTGGGGAGAGAGCCTTAGTGCCTCCTGTGGCCTTCAACACTTGCAGCTGCCCCCTGCACTTTCCCAAGGGTAATGTCATGAGTTGTCACTGACCTTAGAACTGGGCCCTTGGAGCTGGTGATCCACACAGTGTGAATGCCCCCGGCTGCTCAGGGGCCTTTGCAGCTGCACTTCAGGGTTTGCTGCCTGGGTCCCCTTTGCCTCCCAAGAACTGCTATGTTCTCATTGCCCTCTGGACATTCCAGAAGGGCTTTTTAATAGACACAATTTGATATGTTTGCAGATATTGCACCTCAGGTTATTTTCTGGAGGCCAGTGACCTGATCATCACTGAGTGTCTGTGAGGGGCTCAGTCAGCAGGCAGAACACACTGGGACATTCTTCTCCCCATTTTGCCTCTGCAATTCTCAGCTGCTCCCCAGGTATACAGGTGGGGATGGCCCCCAGCAGCGAGGTTCACATGCAGAGCACCGAGAGCTGCCAACTGGAAAGATGACTAGGATAGTAGCTAGGTGAGCAGAATGGGAAGAGGGAAGATCCCAGCCTGAAAGGGGAGAGCCTAGCGTAACAGGGATTGTTCACAAGTACGTCAGCTTTTCACAGTTCTGGCATGGATGACTTTAAGTTCAGAGGTTTATTTTAGCTCATGGTTTCGGGGGTTCAGTACATGGTTGGCTGGGTCCATTGATGCGGGCCTGCAGCAAAATGGAACATGGTAGTAGAAGGGGCTGTGGCACACCTTCTGGCAGCTAGAGGGAGGGAAAGGCAGGGACAGAGGGGAAAGGGGAGAATGGGACAGAGGGAAGGAGGCAGGGAGGGAGGGAGAGAGGAAGGGAGTGGGAAGGAGGGAAGGAGAGGGAGCAGGAGGGAGAAAGGAGAGAGGGAAGGAAGGAGAGAAGGAGGGAGGGAGAGGCAGGGAGGAAGAAGAGAGAAAGGAAAGAAGGGAGGGGAAGGGAGGGAGGGAGAAGGGAGAAGAAAGTGCAGGGAGGGAGAGTGAGACTGGGAGAAGGAGGGAGAGAGAGATGGAGACTGAGACTGAGAAGATAGAGACTGAGGACAAGGCATCCCTTTCGACAGCAAGCACCAGGGCTCTGCCTCCTCCATGTGGCTCCCACTCCTCCTAGCCTGTGCAGCTGTAAATGCATGTGAGGACCGACCCGTCTGGGAAGTTAGAGCCCTCGTGATCCAGCCGCTTCCTGGGCTGCATCCCTGGTCCTTGCTGCCTGGGGACCAAGCCCTCAGCACGAGTCTCTGGGAGACGCCTGATGCTTAGACCATAAGCACTGCTAACGGACTCTCGTCCTGTCCGGGGAGTAAGTGGGGGAGGAGGGCTCACGGGCTTCTTCAAGCTGTCACTTATGTTGACTATCATGATTATACGATTATCACTTATGTTTCTAGGGAGGTTGGGAGTCTCACTTTATTCTTTCCAATACATTAAAACAGCAAGTTTTCAAGATTTCTTGTATATAATTGAATTGAAAACATTATGGTGAAATAAAATTGTTTAGGTTATAGGATTCTTTTTCCCTGTGAAGTCTCATAAAACTGCAACAAACAAATTAATATGTAAATAATGAGAATACAGTTCTCAAGTTCAGCAACAGTTTATCTTATACCTGCTGCTATAATTTCTTTTTATTTTATATACTTGGTACTGGGTCTCACTATTCAGCTTGGCCTCATAGTGATCCTCTTTGTCCAGCCTCCCCAGCACTGGGATTATAGGCATACACCACACACTTGGTCTCAGTGGCCAGCTCAGTGTACCTTGGTGGAACCAGGGATTGAACTCTTGCCCTTGTGTTTGCCAGGGAAGCGCTTATTCCACTGAGCCATCTCCCCGACTCAGTGTGCCTTGGGGTGGGGCCAGTGTGGCATGCGGTACCGGGGACCAAACCCTGATCCTTGCAGTTGCCTAAGCAGGCTCTTAGTCCACTGAGCTGTCTACCTGGCCCTTGCCATCATTTCTTTTATGAAGCATTTCTTTGGGCACTGAGTAAGTTAAAAAATTGAAATGAGTGAGCTATCATAGAAAGAGTATATTTTTATTTTTAAACTGCTTGATGTAATGACATAGGTTCTGAAGTAATGATTCTTTAGGATTCTTTTCTTTTTGTATGGTGACCAACATTAAAATATTTTTCTATTTTCTCTGAAGAAAGAAACTGATTGCTCTCTCATTCTGTCTGTCTGTCTGTCTGTCTGTCTGTCTGTCTGTCTGTCTGTCTCTCTCTCTCTCTCTGACAGAGAGAAACACTCAGGATTCTCATGATAACCAAGCTGTCCTGTGTCGCTCTGTTGTAAGTTCTGTCTTACTAAAGCTGGGTACTGTTGGGACTTTCTAGAGCTGACAATTGATGGCCATGTTGTCCTTTCTAATGACTCACTAGACCTCTCTCTCTCTCTTCCAGCACCAGCGTTGAGAACCGGGCTGCAGAGCCCACGTGACTGTGGGGCTCAGTGAGATTAACGTCTGAGGACACACGGTCTCCTCCCGTTGTATGCCCGGTAAGTCAGACGTCGGGGGCAGGACGGGAACTGATGAGGCCCAAGCTGCCATAGATTTTGCTTTGATAGCCCAGGAGTTTTACCTACCTCTGCTACTAAAAATAAAAGTGAGTGAGCAAGTTTTGAGAAAGAGAATTCTTTAAGGCAGAGTTATTTGGGGATAACCCTCATCCAGAACCTCAAAACCAGGAAGGCCACTAGTGCCTCATCTTCTGGTCGTGACACGGTTGCCTGCCAGGGCACAGTGTGGTCTACCCTGCTGCTGCTTCTGGCTCTGCCCTGATTTGGTTCCTGGTGCATACCCCTGCTGGCTCATTCTTCTGTCCTTGGATTGCTGCGACCCCCTTTATCTTCTGGGTAAAGGATGAGAGTCCTTGTGGTGCTCTGGCAGATCCTCCTGGTCAGGACGGCACCTCTGTGCCTGATCCCACTGCCCCGGGGTGTGTAGCCCGTCACTAGCCACTCTCAGTCTCTGTCTACATGTGCGGCTCCTTGGGCCTTCCAAAGGCCAGCTCGGGGGTACTCCCTGGGGACCTTCCTCAGTTTCTCCACCCTACATGGTATCTTACCCTGGGACGCTTGTGGCCCCTTTTGCAAGGGATTGGAAAAAATGACCCATAGAAGAGAATGGGGGAGGGCTGGCCCTAGCTCAGTTCCTTAAGTGGCTGCTTCCACAAAGCTGTCAGCCTCAGCTTGCTGCAGTTCGATCCCCACAACACTCCAGCCAGCCAAAAGTGCTCTGAAGGCATTCGAGGAGCAAAAAAAAAAGAAGACGAGAACGGGGGTTAGTGGGGTAAGAGGACCAGTTGGGAGAGTCAGTAGAACAGAGTTTTGTGTCATGTGACAAAGATACTGCCGAGTTTATTTTCTTGTTCTCTCCTGATTAACTTGCCATCTCACTGGGGACAGAATCAAACTGCTTTCCAGTTCACAAAGTGCCTCGCTGCTGCTGAGGGCTACATTCTGCGTAACTGATGACCGCTCTAGCTGCTGAGGGCTACATTCTGCGTAACTGAAGACCGCTCTAGCTCTGGGACTGTGCGTTTCCTACCTCATTGCCTTCTGCAGTGACAGTGGCCAAATGGATCTTACTTGGGGTTGGGATCAAAGACATAAAAATGGTCAGGTGGGCTGGAGGTCTTGGGTTGTGCTCCCTTTTCACAGAAGAAGAAGTTGAGAGTGCACCTCATGTGTCTACCTGCTGTGTGTAGCATAGGTCAGGCTCGCGTGGTGTCTGGTGGAGGGCTTGCCCGTGTGGGCAGAATCATCAGTCTCATCTCCGTGGGGAAACACAGGCTCTGGAAGCTGGAGAGCACTGGAGGCCACATGAAGGCTGTGCTCATTTGACCTGATTTGGAAGTAGACAAAAAGAGTATGAGCTGATGTGAGTTTTCACTGAGTACCGGGCCATGGACAGTGGTACGCATTCGGCTCTCACCACAAGTAAAAATGACTTCAAGTAGGTATTATCATGACCTGCATTGTAAAGGTGAGGAAACTGAGGCCCAGGGAGGGTAAGAAATCAGTCCAACTTCCAGGAGGCAGAGCTGGGATTTAAGTCTGTTTTTAACTCTAACCTAGATAGTTCTGTATCTCAGGCCTGGGATTACCTTCCTAGAATAAAGACAAATGTACACTATTTATTCCTTATTGGAAATACCTAGACACTTAAAGAAAAGTTTACAATTGATTTTTAAACTAGAATTTAATCAGCAATTGGGAAATATTTTTTCTGAAAAAGGTGAAATAGTATGTTAGGATCTGAAGGCTGTAAGAATCTCTGATGCATCAGCCCAACACTACTAGGCCAGTCAGACAGTATGTCAATGAATGAACATGGCTGTGTTGCAATAAAACTTTATTTAGAAAGACAGATGACTGGCTGGATTTGGCCCACAGACTGTATTTTGTTGAGCTTTGATCCATATAACCTTTACAATGCATAAATATTTCATTATGCAGCAGATCAGAGTGTATCAGTAGCGAGTAAATCCTTTAATAAAATTCAGCCTGGATGCATCAAATTTAATCATAAGCAAATTTTAATGAAGTCTTCTGTAATTGCAAGGGCCTTGCTGTGGGTGTCAGTACACTGGCAATTCCATTGCTTGATGTCGTTGATATCATCTAAGTGAATTAGTCTAAGTTCTAATGTGTCCGCTACAGCTTTGTTCAAAGTAGGACCCAGGGGACAGGTCTGTTGGTGTTTTTTGTTAGTCTATAATGTGTGACTTATTTATGAAATAAGCTTAGATAGCTTGGCCTCCCTTGGTCTTCATACAGTTTCTTAATGGACATTTTTAAATTTTGTACACACCACTGCGTGTATATATGTCAAACAAATTTAAAGTTATCTTGGGCTCTCTGATAACTGTGTTCAGCAAAAATGTTCTGCGCTGAAATACTCCTAGTCTTTTATTGAGAGAAAAGTCAGAGGTCTGAAGGGGAAAGTTAAACAGATTGACTTTTGAGTCCTGAAATAATATAATCTAATATTTGATGTATATATCAAATGAGGTGCTCTGTGTTTTTGTTTTGTTTTGCTTTTCTTATTTATTTATTTATTTATTTTTGCATTTTGTGACACCTCAGGCATATCTCTGCTGTACTTGCTATCATGAAAAAAAAATGCACTAAAAATCCTAAAAAACACAATGATTGTGTTTTTATTTCAAAAGTCTTACTGGGTAATTACTCTGTTGTTTTCACTCATTCATTCTTAGAAATAAATAACTGTAGCAAGCCCAAGAGCTTGATGTAGCAGAATTTCTGGAAATACACAAGGACCCCTGGTTCATAGATTTGCATTACACACAATAATGGAGAAGTGTTTCTTCAGTTTCATAGCAGGATGTAAAAAGTAAAATTCTGATTGTAAAAGTAATGGAAGTCTATCTAGGGTAACTTTTAAACTAAAAAAGGAAATTATAGAATAATGTATTTAATAGAATTCTACTCATCTTAAAAATCATTCACATTCATACATAGAATCCCTACACAATGTTTATGTGTGTAATAAACTTTACTGTAATGCATTTGCACATGTACCTACTTGAAACATTATCTCTGGATTTGAGGAGTTTGTATTGTATCAGTCGTGCTTCACTATATAATTTTCAGGAGTATTATTAGTTTTACAATTAAAAGAATAAGAAAAGTACATAAATGATTTAATCTAGTGAATGCTCATTGTAAAAAGTATATAAAAGTTTGTGGAATTCTCTGATAATTTCTCCGCTGGAGATAACCACAGTAGATATTTAATGTAAGCTTCTCTAGCTTATTAAAGATACGTAATATACGGAGTTGAACTAGTATTCAACAAAATTTTGATTAACATATTTCCACTTGTTAAAACATAACCTTTTTCTCATATGTTTGCAAACTGTTGCTAACCCTCATTTTAATGCACGCACAGTATTCCATTGTCTAGACACTATGACGAACATTAATGTATTGATTCTTTTGCTGGACATGTGTGTTTCTAATAAACACAAGCATAGACGATGATGAACAGATCTTGATAAAGAGAAATAGGAGATAGCTCACTCTCTGGCTTCTGGCCCTCCTTCCCAGTTGTTAGAACGTCACAGGTTCACCTCTCTTGTGAAGAGTAAGCTTTTGCTCCATGAAGTGCGTGTTTCATAAACAAGAACAATTCCTAGCACCATGGAGCTTTCTTTTAATTTAGGGCTGATTCCTTAGGTTAGGGTGGTAATTGATTTACTGTTTCAAAGCCAACGGTTACAACAGGATTGCAAGTTGGCTTTATAAAAGTGTTACTGATATTTATACTTCATGAATAATATGTCAGTTTGTTTTCACTTTCACAGTGTCATCAGTGAATTTTTGTTAATGTAATGATATACATTCTCCCTATATATTTTATTGCCTATTCACTTTGTTATTTTGTTGAATGTTTTTCAAGTAATAATTAGATATTACTCCAAGGAGCAGGCAGGGCAAATGTGTGTGTGAAGAGTTCCATATTTTATATTTCCTTATTTATTGAGCCTAATACATTTGTAACAATTTTTAAGACTTGATTTTTGAGAATCTTAACTTTTTGTTGTCTTTTCCCTTTATTTCCTATGGTCATTATCTGTATCCTGTTAAAGAAGCTTAATGATGTCACAATTTGTCATTAAAATTGTTTTAATCAGTGATTAGAAATTTAACAGAAATTTTCTTTTAGTTTCTTCATATTATTAAAAATATGCACTACTTTGGTTCAAGGGACAGTTATTTAGTGAACACAGAATAGTAACATAGGGGCCAGGAAGATGGCTCAGTAGAACAAGTGCTTGCCTGGCAAGCACAAAGGCCTGAGTTCAATCCCCAGTTCTGCAAAAAATAAATTAATTAATTAATAAAGAATAGTAATGTAAAATAAAAAATTAGAAAGGATTCAGAGCTTCCCTAAATAAAATAATACGACTTTGACTGTGTCCCTTGTACTGCATAGGGCTGTCTTCCAATTAGTTGTTCAGAATAGCAGATATATGCATGTAAAATTGGACAATGAAAGAAAATAGTAAGAAATTAAGGAGAGAGAAAAATGGGAAAAGAAAGCAAGAAAATAAACAAGCATGAAGCATTAACTGCTCCCTTCCACAGACCAGCAGAAATCTACAGTACAGTTATCCAACCATCCCGCTTACATACATAGATGCATGCCTTTCCCCCACTCCCTCTTTGGTCCTTCTCATCTCAGCAATTTCTTCCTTTTGAACAGGCTCATTCACTCTTTCTTTCACAGAAACACAGGTTCTTTTTAAAATTGTGCATACAACTTTATTCAGTGCCTCTTCTTCTTCCCTAACACATATCAATCCCTAATTTTAGTTTAATGAGAATATTTGGGCAATCAAAATATTTGTATGAGTGGGAAAAGCACCCAGCCGCACATTCTTCTGGGCTGCATAGAGATAGCTACTTTGCAGCCAGATCATGGTAATTCTTTCATTATTTTATCAACTTTGCTTCTGTGGCAAGTTCTGCATAACCTGTGCTCTCTGAGCTGTTGCACAGCCTTCCCCTGTGTTATTGACAGCTGTCTTTTACAAGTGTCCTATTTAGTAGACCCTAACCCACTATGCTGAGCATCTAAGCCATTCTAATAGTGCTTTATCTTTTCTCATTCTTGGACCTAATTGGTGTTTGCTGTGAATGCTTAAGGACGGGTATAAGAGACCAAGACAAGGCTGATTGCCTCCCAGGCATATGGATCCATGTCCGTCCTTGGAGAGTTCTGAGCATTCCTGTACATTAACTCACTACATGCCTGCAATAATGGTTTCATAAGTTTATAATTTGTGTAAGAAATTATAGTCTACAGTTTTCTTTCTGAGATGCACATTGCCTGGCCATGAACACAGCTTTCAGGGTTGACTTAGGTAATGACACGTTTAAGCCAGACTGACTTTCTAGAGACAAAGACATTCTGAAAAGCAAAGTGCTTACCGGGTTGTTGGCAATGTTGCTTTTGGTAGAACTCCACTAGGAATTTCATTTTGTTCTATTTGCAGTATGTTTTGCTGTGTATTGTAAGTGTGGAGTCCACTGCTTGCTTACAAATGCTGTTTGGTTGTATTTGGGGGTAAAGTTTTAACCTGTCATTCTTAATAATGTCAGAAATGATAAAGCAGAGGGTCAGACCCCTTGTCATTCCTGTCCTGGTGTGCAGTCAGCCCGATGGGCAGTCTCTGTGAGGCCATCCGGAAAGGCTCGGGCAGACCTGATCTGTTTTGTCATCAGTGTCTCACTCCGCATTACCAAAGTTCACTGACTGAGTCGTTTGCTTCCATTGTCCCCAGTACAATGTGCTGGAATTGCCATTATTGTCCCCAGTAGAATGTGCTGGAAACTTCGCCTTTCCTCTTTTCTGTTTGGAATCTGCTCCTGTCCCCTCTTCTGTCTTGGCGATTGTCTGCCAAGTGTGCTTTCATCTTGCAGGTTGCTGGCTTTATGACATTTGTGATTCAAGTATTTGTGAGTCACAGATATATGGCCAAGGCCTAAACCCATTTTCTTCCCGTTTCCTGTAGGACTTAGGCCAGGATTGCTGCACAGGTGCTATTTGCTGTCAGATCCTCTTTAGAAGGGCAGATGTGTGTGGAGTTCATGGTTGGGATTTAAAAATGTCCATGTGAATGTACGGCCATCACCTCCTTGGTTAAACAGGATGTAGGTCCTTCTTTGCAGACCTTTACTTAGGGCGTATGTGTATGCCTGTGTTTGGATCTTTGCCTTTCAAGGGTCTTTGGGGTTTTCCTGTATCATCTATACTTCAGAGTGTTAGCGGGGCCTTTCCTTGGCTGGGTCACAGATCCAAACATTCTATGCTCATCCCCTGGGGTTATTCATGTGGCTTTTGTGTGTGTTTGTGTCTTGTTTAGTTTTTCAGGCCGCAGAAGAGTCAGAGCCATCTAAAGCCTGAACAGTGACCATTTTTGGTTAAACAAAAGCAGAAAAAAGCAAAGGTTGGAAAGCCAGTTGGGAGATTCTGGGAAGCATTTTCAGACAGCAGTGTCTCAGAGCAGTGAACGGTTCTTGTGTCCAGAGATGAGGGATTATGGTAGTTGCGTGGATCTGAGATATTTGCCATGGCGTGCCATTTTTTCTTTTGAATATCTAAATTGTGTGACTGTCCTTTCCACAACTGAGACTCTACACACCCCTTGAGAAATGTTCTCTCTCCTTATATGACAGTTTCCTTCCTGCAAGCTTGTTGTGAAGCTGTGGTGCCTGGCGGGCTGGCCAGTCACACAACCCCAGTTGGCAGATGATCTGATTTATTCTGACTGAGGCCTGTGCCCCGCATTTGACCACTCCACCCCATCCTTCACCTTCTCTTGTTTCCCTTTCTCTTTGGAGAAAAGTTCACTGAAAGCACTTGCTGGAACTGCTGTTGATTTCTGTCCCTCCATGTCCTGCCCACTGTGGCTGTTTAATCAAGTGTCAGTGCTCCATACCTAACAGTCAGCAGTGCACGGGCCCTGGTCACCTCACTGCCTTTAAGTCCTTTCTCCATCTACTTTTAGGATACCACAGGGTACAATTTTTATCTAGATGTCCCCCCAAAGCCTCATGCAGACACTGAGGTGGCTTCTAGGGTTTGTGATTAATTCATGATCCAATGCAGGGTTTGTACGTGTGAGTACTACCCTGGGACGGATAGCCTGAATGCAGTGTAAGGAGGGGAGAGAGGCTTGCTCTCTGCCACTGCCTCTGCCTCTGCTCTTTGCTGTTTGCCATCAGCATGAACTGCTATTCTCTTCCACATGCCTCTGTGCCTTGGAGCCAGCTGAATACGGATGGAAACCCCCACTAACTGCGAGCCAAATAATCCTTTTATTAATTTTGAATGCCAAATATTTCATCCTAGCAATGAGAGAAAAGTAACTGAGAGACCAAAGTGCCCTGGCCACACCCTTCCATCTCTGTCATTCTAATCCTCCTCTGCTGTCTTCTTGTTGTCAACTGTTTGAAGGTCTTCACAGTCCAGATCCTGGTCTTGGTATCCTTTTCTGCCAAGCTCAAAGTTTAGGAGACTCATCTGGTACCATTCACACAATGACCACTCCCCTCCTTCTCCAGCCCAGACCTATTCTCTATGCTCCAGAACTGTGCATTTCACTGCCCATTTTATCTCTCAGTGTGGATGGCTCATTTCTGCCTTTAAGTTAACAGTACACATAACTCTTTTTCTCCTCCCCTGGCCTGTGTTCTTCTGCAGAGTTTGCCATTAGATGAACATCTCTTCATCTAGCTTTGAAAGGCTGCACTGTTGGGACAATACTTGGTTCTTCTCTTTTGTATCTCATACCACATCCCAGCTGTCAGCCAATCTTGTCTTTCTTCTATAGTTTCAAAACATATTGGAGGGCTGGAGAGAGAGCTCAGTGGACTAAAGCGCCTATTTGGCAAGCTTAAACAAGCACAGGGACCGAGGTTCGATCCCCAGCACCACATGCCGCACCAGTCCCACATTGAGGACAGGCTGAGCTGGCCACAAAAAAAGAACAAAACAAAAAACTGTAGGTGATTGTAACCCCTTCTCTGCACCTTCCCTGCTTCCTGAGTGGTCACGTTCTCTGCATGCTGACTCCATGACGGCCCTAGTCTTTCCTAGGTCTCCTCTCAGCCTTTGTGCCTCCATAGAGGCCCATGAGGCTCCCTGTTCAGAATCCTGCTGAAGGTGCCCTCTTGTTTGGGTGGATCACAGCCTCCTCCTTCAGTCTAGTGGATCTCAGCCTCCTCCTTTAGTCTACACAGCGCTTGTACTCTCTTCTTCCTCTGTTCAGTCCTTTCTCATTACCATCTCTCCCCCTGGATCTTGATCTGCTGTTGGGGCCATGTTGCTACCTGCCTTCACGCTGACTCCTCTCTGGCTGTAGTACTCCGTCCTGGTTGTTGCTGAGGACTAAGCTCTTCTGCTCCTACAGTTTGTCCAGTGATGACTTTCTCAGGAGACATTTGTAATGACCAACAGTTCCCTTCATATTCTTTTCATTTTCCTCCTCAGCTTTATTGCTTTTTCTCTAAGAACTTAATGTTAGCTGACACATTAGATATTTTGTTTATTCACTTTGTCTAATTTCTGTTCTTGGCCTAATGTAAGCTCTACCAGGGCAGAGATTTTTGCATATTTTGTTCATTCACTACTCTATCCCTCAGTATAGAGAAGAGGCATAAGAGGTTGGCAATATTTTTTTAATGGATGGATATAAAGAATGATGAATTTATGATGGGGAGATGTTTTGGAATTTTATTTTTTTCAGAAGTGGTTTTTGTATTGCGTATTGCTGTCTTCAAGTTAGTTGCTTCATTTAGCTGATATAATCATGCAAATTGATCAAAAAAATTAGAAAAGCGAGAGCAAAAACTTAAGCGTTAACTATTCCTCTCAATAGACCAGCAGAAAGCAGCGGTACAATTATCCAAGCTATCCTGTGCATATACATATATACTTATTTTTTACTCCTTTAAATAATTTTCTTTTTCTTTTATTTTTTCTTGTAGTTTAGTACAGAGTCTACAGGGTCTACAGTGTCTCAATACCAGATAGGACTCAGTGATTCTCCTGTTTACAGCCTCCCAAGAGCTGGAGCTACAGGCAGGCACCACCATGCCCAGTCTCAATCGCCATCTCAGCACGTCGGGGGGTGGGGCCAGCGTGGCAGACCTGAGGATCGAACTCCAGGCCCCTGTGCCTGCTTGCAGGCACTTTAATTTGCTGAGCTATTTGGCCAGCCCCGAAATTTTCTTATATGAACAAAGTACTCACCTTTCAAATTTAGGTCCAGAGCTAGAAGTCTGTGCACTTGTTTGTGAGAGGAGGAGTAGGGTTTTTCCTGATGCCAACCGTTACTTATTGCATGTGGTCACATTCACACCCAGGGCATTCCTGTTTGCTTGCTCATTAATTCTCAACCCACTGTGCACCTCCTCCACCAGCTTTCCTCTTCCCTTTCCATGACCAGGTTTGTTAAGTTGGATCCCTCTGCGCTCTACACACTCTTGTGCATGTTTAGACAGTGAGGATCTGAAGTTGGATTCATTGTAGTATTTGATGTGCATGTAAATCCTTCCGCGTTAGCCCATGAAGGCCTTGGCTGGATTATTGCATTCATCTTCTTAGTACTTACCACTCTGGCACATAATAACTATTGAATATATGTATGTTATTAAGTTAAGTGATTCAGAATGAAATTGTTGTAAAATATGACTTCTCTAATGGGCCTTAAGTGTGGGATAAAATGTGCTCCACTAGCCTCCTGATTATGCTGTATTTAAGATGTTTATTACATAATTTTACAGTAATTAAATACTTAGATTTGTTGTAGTCATTGCAGGCTAGTCTCATACTGTATAGCTTAGGCCACTAGGGCTTTTATCAATAGTCTTTGCCTTTGTTCAAGAGAGGTGGTGGTTGTCTCCATTATATCAGTGGAAAGGGTATATAATCCTTACAAGTCTATTTCTTGCTAGTATTTGTCTACGAGTATAGAAAAGAACTGAAAAAGAAGGTAAAGAAGGTGAAGAATCAAGAGTCAGATAGACCAAAAGCAGTGTGGCCCCTCCCTGCCCTGAAAGATCAGATGTCTGTTCCTTCCTGCCACGTAACACTTCCTAAGCTGAGTGTTTGGATGACTGTCCGCATCGTGGTGCAATTTCATGGTATCATCTTCAAGGAGTACATCTTAAGACACATAAAAATAGCCCAGCACAGCATAGCTGTCAGGCCATGGGCTCATCTAAACTCAGATCCCTGAAGTCATATTTCCTGTATCATAGTTATCTGGCTATTCATGTTTAGAGAGCAACACTGACATGTGAGAGGCCTGCCACACTGCAGACGCAATTCTAGGTCAAGTGGATAGATAGACAGGCAGGCAGACAGTGTTGTTTTTTGGTTTTTTGCAAGGGGAACAGTACAATACAGGACACATTTTATAAGATTATTTGATAATGAATCACCCAAAATATCATATACAAAGAGTGCAGGAAATACGTTTGCATAAGAAAGACCCAAAGAATCCAGCTGAGTTCCTGAATCTCACAGCAGTCTCCTGCACTAGTGCTGCTAAAGATCAAGGGCTCATGCCAATGCCTCCCACAAGTCCGAGTAGAGAACTGGAGCCCACGGCAATGTCTCCTGCAGGCGTGCTTCATGGATCTGCTCTGGAAAGGCCCAAAGGTCAGTGGTGATAGCTAGAAAATGTATGCAAGGAGGCTGGAGAATCTGAACTGGAGCCAGGAAGCAATGTTCAAGGAAAGAGCCAGAGCTTCACTGAAGAGTACCATAGCCATCCTCAGTAACAGTGAGTCTCAACCTCCTCCAAAGATGAGGAGAACTGAGTGCCCATCAGGAAAGCCAAAGTGACTGGCTTCTCCAGGAGACTGAGCTGTGCACCATCTTCCCCTTGAGTCAGGAAGCGATGCTCAAGAAGAGGACCAGAGCTCCCCCAGCGTGAACTGCAGCCATTCTCAGTGACAATGAGGTTCAGAGGTCCTTCTCTATGGAGAACAAAAAAGTTTACCTGAAAAGACAATATGACAAGGTCCTCCAGCAGAATAGTCCATGAGAACCAGTAGCTTCCAATAGCTCCCATGGTTCCAAGCAGCTTCCCTAATAGCCTTTCAACCTCTTCTCTGGCTCTGTCTCTTATGCTACCGGCAGCAACTCTCAGGGGGGGCCTCCCACACGTAGCACCATGATAATTCAGTTCAGCTGAGTGTAACAAGTGGAGCACCACCTAGCAATCCGCCATAAATGGATAGGTAGGTAGGTAGGTAGGTAGATAGATAGATAGATAGATAGATAGATAGATAGATAAATAGATAGACAGACAGACAGGTAGATAATAGTTAGATACATACACACAGATATATAGATTGGTAAGTAGATAGGTGGGGTTGAATATATATGGGGGGAGGACAGGGAGGAGGAGAAGGAGAAGGAGAAGGCGAAGACGAAGAAGAAGAGAAGGAGAAGGAGGAGGAAAAGAAGAGCAGCAGAATAGCTGCCTGTATGTATACATAAATATTGCTTCTTATAAATGCATAGAAATTGTTACATACTTATAGATATAAAGAAATCAGGCTTATAATTGATGAAATAAAATTGTTTCTGGGCACCTAGGTGTGTAGTCTTATCAGTTCCTGACAAATCAGTTGATAGGCTACCGAAGCAATGGGATCACACCCATGTAGCTCTTTTACCGAAACATGTTTCACTGATGGTGCTCCGTGTGCACATTTGTGCATGCACACGTGTGTATACGTGCACAGCTTGCTGCCCACCCAGCTCCTTTGCGCTGTTCACAGCGTGAGGAGCAGGTGCCACGTCTCCACCAGCTGGCCCACAGGAGACGCCAACAGAAGGAGCGTCAGGGAAGACGGCCTCTCTTTTTTCAGTTCACATTCTAAAGCATCATCATGGAGCCAGTTAGGCAGGTCTTTTATTTTTAAATACCAAATAAACATCACTTCTACATGGTTTTATGTAGTTTTCTCCATAGTTCAATCTGTACAATTAACTTTATCATTTTATATTTTCTGAATAGATTTTCTTCTTTTCTATAACTGTGTTTTATGTACTATGTAATATCACTTTAATATTATTTTTTAATTCAGATGTAGAATATGGTTTTAGACGTTCCTTCCTCAGTGGAGTAATAAGAGCAACAATAAAAAATGAACTGTAGCTGCTGACTCAGTTCTGCAATTATAATATTAAATGTATGTGTTTTGACTTTGATCTTCATTTTCCCAGATGAACTCTGAAGTTCTGTTTGCTGGAGCAAATTCTAAATGGTCAGGCTCACTTAAATAGCATTTCTAATGTGATGTGTATGATTTGTAAAGGTGCTATCGATTTGGTGTACGTTTTGTTTTGCAAGCCCAGCTAGTTCAGGCGCTGAAAGCATGCAGTGGAGCTATGGCCGAGTCATGTCCCCCTGCCCACAATACTCATCCAAGTTTGGATCTGGAAGAGGACTTGGGCCGATTAACCCCTGGGAGAGGTCCAACTTTCCTTTATAATTTATTAAGGATAATACAAATTTAACAAGGATTTTTCCTTCATAATTTGGAATATTTAGTATAATACTGAGAATGACTTATTATTCATAACAATGGTTTAAATTCTTTTAACACTTTGTGCATGCCAGTCAGTTTAGAGATGAATGAACCAAGGGTTGGAGAGGTTAAGAAACTCCACTAAAGTTTGTCTAACGTTACTTGGATGGCTGAGAGTGGTGCACAGCACTGAATGCTTATTCCAGTATGAATTTAACTCTTTTCATTTTTCCCAAAATCTGCAAGCAAACTCCAATGGAGGAATATCATGGAAATGAATTACAAATGCTTAATTTCCTCTAATTTATATTTATTTATTTGTTTGGGAAGGATCTACAAGGTGTTCAGGGTCTCACTACCAGATTGGACTTGTAGTGATCTGCCTGTTTACAGCCTCCCAAGAGCTGGGGTTACAGGCGTGTGCCACGATGCTCAGTCTCAATTGTCCTCTCAGTGTGCCCTGCGGACGGGCCCAGTAAGGCAGGCGTGGGGATCAAACCCTGGCCCCTGCTCCTGACTGCAGATGCTTTAATCTGCTGAGCGATTTGGCTGGTCCCCTAAATTCCTCTACTTTAAATGTCATTGCAAAATAAGTCAGCTGCATGTTTCTAGAAATAGAATTGCAGTCTTTTTTAATGGGCTAGCAAATATTTTGAAGGTTGAAACTTACCCTGACTGTAATTTTCTTGGAGAAAACACGCACTTGCTGGTTGATTTGAAACAAAAATCACCCATGAACAACCATCTGTACAAACAAATGGTCACTCTGACCCATCTCTTCCTGCACATGAGGGTTACCAAGGAATCGGAGACATCCCAATTAATGTCTGATGTTCCCACTTCTCCTCAAACAGATGTTTTCTGAGCAAAAAGATTATGTTTTAGGAATTGTGGGATAAACTGGTAAATAGCACAGATTGGCTTCTTGCCTTTAGGGAGCACACATTTTTGGCAAAAGTTTTGGACCATATGTAATAAACCTTCATAATAAATACGAGTGGCATCATACGTTGGTAAGTGCCTGCAGAGCCCTCCAAGGAAGTCATGTCGTGGAGACTGAACAATAAGCAGCTTAGGTTGGGTGTCATGAAGATCGAGGCAAGGTGTCAGTTGAAACCAGTCAGGGCCCAAGAGACAGAGTAGGAGGGCATCATATGGCACTTTCGGGGTAGCTGGGCTTGTTGGCACGTGCTTGCATTTCCAATATTATGGGAAGCTGAAGTAGACAAGTCATTTAGAACCCAGCCTGGGTGATTTAGGGACTTAATAAGTCCCTGCCTCAAAAAAGGTTGTGGTGGAGTGCTGAGTGGTGCACACCTTGGGTTCAATACTTAATGTCCAAAAAAAAAAAAAAAAAAGTCCGGAGTTTACTATGGGCCCCAGGGAAACAGTGAGGAAGATGAGCTAGAACAAGACTTGTTGGAACTTTCCATGTGTCGTGGTCCCCTTTGTGAAAACAGAAACTGGGGAAGAAGACAAGGAGGAAGACCAGTTAGAAGCTGTCATGGGTGCCTAAGCAAGGCTTGAGGAGGGCATTATGAGGGGGGTTGGTGAGCTAGAAGGAAGTGGGTGGATGTGGCGTTTGTCGAGGTAGGGACTGTATATTCTGATGGATTAAACACTGGGAGAGGGGTAATATAAACTAAGGATGAAATGTAGGCTTGAGTAAGTTTACGTTTAGGTCACTTACTAAGGGAGAAAAACACTGGGAAAGTATATAGACCTTTCAAGGGAAAACACAGATTATCCAAAGACGATGATACTTTGCAGTTAGAGGTTTGTTTCTCCTCAGGCAACCAGAGTAACTAGTTGTCCACGTGAATCTGGGCCTGGGGGGATGATCACCCCTAGAGACACGTATGTGGGGACCACTGCTTGGTTGACAGCTCCTCTAGGAGAGACTGCGGAGAGCAAGTGGGTGCCTCATGCAGAACTGCGGGATCAGAACGCTTGAGTCGGGTGCTGGCGTCTGTTTTCCTTTGATGTCATAGTGCTTTGATACTACCGAAGTGATCCTAGCGGTGACAAGAAGTCCCAAAGGCAATTCTCTTGAGAGGATTCATTCAGCATCTCAGCAGCAAAGTTCTCCAGTGCGGTACCGTGAAGTGCCATGCTGGCTGGAAGGAGTCAGATTAGACTCTCACAGCACAGCATGTGACGTGAGCTCCTTTTAGCTTCATTTTGCTTTTTTCTCCTGTCCTGTTCTCGACGTTCTCACAAAGCAGCTACTGATCCAGGCATGGTGTCACATGTCTGTAAAGAGGCTCCCTCTAGGAGCCCGAGGGAGGCGGATCACAAGTTCAAGAGCAGCCTGGGTAACTTCAGTGACTTAGTGAGACTCTGGTTCAAAATGAAAACAGAACATCGACAGCTAAACAAGCAGCCAGAGATGTAGCCTCCTGTGGAGTCCCGGGTCCGTTCCACTGGCTTGGGAAGCGCTGGGGAAGGTGGGACATCAGCTTGGACGATCTTCCCAGTTTTCCTCGCCACCTAATTAGTACTTTTGGACACTGAACATTTGCCTTACTGTTTTCTCCCAGCACACTGTTCTTTGAATTGTTCCACTTTTTATTTAATTTTATTTTTTTCTGTATTTTAGAGAAGCGTCTACAGAGTGTTCAGGGTCTCGCTACTAGATTGGACTTGTCGTGATTCTCCTGTTTACAGCCTCCCAAGAGCTGGGATTACAGGAGCGCACCACCACATCCAATCTCAATCAGTGTTTCAGTGCACCCCTGAGGTGTGGCTGGCACAGCAGGCCTGGGGATCGAACCCCCAGCTCCTGTACCTGCTTACAGGCACTTTAATCTGCTGAGCTATTTGGCCAGCCCTTGTTCCACTTTTAAAAGGACCTTGGGATGATGAAGCTGCCTTGTGTACGAGGTCTCTGAGCCCTTTGGTCTGGCTGGCCGTGTGCTCTGTGTCAGTGCATGCAGCAGGCTGCTTGGTGACTCGGCATCTGTAGGCACATTTGCACGGCGATGGGTCAGAGGCCCTGTGACTCGCTGCTAATATAATACAGCATTTAGTAATCCAGGCCTGCGAGCCACTCAGTGTTTGATTCCTTGCAAGGATTTTAGTTGACCTCACTTACGTTGTTAACAGCTTTTGCAAGAGGATCAATCCTGAGAAGCTGTGTCACCAGAGTTTTATCAGTGGGGTTGAAATTTGATTTTCTATCAGAAGGAAATGTGTCTGACCTGGTAATGTAAAGTTGACGGCTCCCATTTCTCATGGTTAATGAACATCAGGCTTGGCACTGTCCACTAAGATTCCCCGAGGCAGAGATATTTTACTCTAAAGCAGGATCTAGGACTGTGTGATGAGAAAGAATGGTTTGTGAGCTTCCAGAATCCTCAGTGGGATTATGGGGAAAGGAAATACTGAACTTGTAAGGCTCAGTGACTGGTAGCCTCCTCAATAGATGGTGCTGGGCAACTGGATATCTATACGCAGAAAAATGGAACTAGACTCTATCTCTCACCAGCTATAAAAACTAAAAATCAAATATGTAAAGGTAGGATACGATGCTGCCAATTGAAACTATAAACGAAAATACTTCAAGACTTTGGTAGAGGCAATGATTTTTTGGGTAAGACCCCAGAAAACCAGGGAACAAGTAGCAAGATTAAAATGAGATTACATTAACATAAGAAGCTTCTGCACAGCAAAGGAAACAATAGTGAACAGAGTGAAGAGATAGACTATGGAGTGAAAGAAAAAAGTATATAATTTATTCATTCTAAAAGTGACTAATATGCAGAATGTATAAGAAACTCAAAAACTCAATAATAAAGAAGCTGTTATGGCTGCAGAGATAGCTCAGCGGTTTAAGCACCTGCCTAGGCCAGCTCAAGGACCTGGTTTTGATCCCTAGTACAATATGCTGTGCCAGGGACACCGAGTCAACCACCAAGACTGGTACACCTATAATCCCAGTGTACACCTATAATCCCAGTGTACACCTATAATCCCAGTAATGGGGAGGCTAAAACATTAGGATCACTACAAGTCTGAGCTGCCTAGTGAGACCCTGTACCAAATACATAACATTAAACAAACAAACAAAAAAAAGCTCAGTGAAGGGATGGGGACATAGCTCAGCAGCATAAATGCCTGCCTGGCAAGCACAAGGTCCTGAGTTTGAGCCCATGTATGAAAAAGAGAAAAGAAAAAAAGACATTATATTAAAAAGCTCAGTTAAAAATGGCCAAGGATCTCAATAGACATTTTTCAGAAAATGACACAAAAATAGCCAACAAGCACATGAAAAGCTACTCAGCATCATGGAAATACAAATCAAATTAACAGAGAAATGAAAATAAAAATCAATATGAGGAGTTATTTCTCCCTAGCCAGCATGGCTATTATTAAAAAAGCAAAACAACAAGTGCTTATAAGAATGCACTAGAAGACAACTTGCATGTATTCTGTAAGACAATGTAAATTGCTTATTAAAGAAAACCAACAGGGAGGTTCCTCAGAAAACTAAAAGGAATGGTACTCTGTGATCCTGGAGTCACTCTTTTGTGGGTTTATATACACATGAATTGTTTTAACTTTTCAGAGACATCTGAGTGAAGCTGTAGAGAATGGGAAAAGGCAGGCAGAAGACAGTCAGACTTAGCCATCAAAGTTCAGCCAGATAAGACGAGTGAATTCTAGTCCTAGAGCTCCGTAGAGTGACTAGAGTTTACAACTGCTTAGATGGAAAACTAGAAGAGAGAAGAATGAACGCTAAACACTAAGAAATAATAAATGCATAACAAGATGGAGATGTTTGATTTCCACCTTGATTTCATGATTACACATAAGTTGAGTTATCACCCTGTACACTATGAATGTGTTTAATGATTGAATATCAGTTACAAGGAAAATAAAAACTAAGTAAATAAATAATAGATAACTCCAGGAATGGAATAGGTAACTAAAATTTTTTTTTCTTTCTCTAGCGGATCATTTCTTTGGGAAAATGTCATTGTGAAAATAGTTTGTAAATAATACAAAAGCTCTCATTTTAAAAATACATGATTTTTTTTTCTCAAGACTGAGAAGCATTTACCAAAAAGTCATTTAGAAGTTAGTGAGCTGATCAGAAGGCACGCATTAGCACTCCCCTGAGTGGAACTAGTGTATTTAAGACGATACACTAGTTATTTGATGAATGGTGATGTTCACATCTCAGATTATACATTTTTACATGCTTGATGCAGAGCTAGCTGGAGGTAATAAAAGACCAAGTTTGAATTTGCCTCAGTTTCCAGCACTTTGAAAATTACCTGCAAGCTTTCTGTCACACCCAGGAGACCAATCACCTATGATATATTTCTGTATTATGGTTTTTAAAGTGGATTCATGTTTTTATTATTATTATTTTTTGTAGAACCAGGGATTGAACTCAGGCCCTTGCACTTACTAGGGAAGCGCTAGTTCCATTGAGCCATCTCCCTGGCCCCTGATTCATGCTTTTAGATAGGAGTGGGAGGGAACTGGGCATTGTATTATACATTTTAAGATTTTATCCCACTATTTCAAGAACAGAAATGCCAGAGGATTGCCTCGCTGTCAACCAAATAGATATTAGTAGTCTGAGGAAATTTCAATAACGTAAAAATAGCAAAAAAGGCAACAGAGAAAAGTGCCAAGAGAAATGGTAAATGCATATCTTGGTTACTTTTCTTTTGTTGCTGTGACAAAATACCCGACATCTGAAAAGGAAAGGAAGAAAAGCTTTATTTAGTTTACAGTTAATGGAGGTTTCAATCCATAATTAGCTGGATGCAGAGGGTTGAGACCAAAGCAGTGCAAAGTCCAGCAGGGAAAGTTCGATGTGCAGCATCCAAAACAATCCATGACAAGTGGGGAGCTCCGTGGAGCTGGGACGGCTCCACTGCGTGCTGCTCCCAGTGGTTGTGGCTCCTGGCTTTTCATTTGGCCCCACTTTGCTCCCTCTTTGCAGCTTTCCTTAAACAATCCACATTACTGACTTCTCCAGACTTCTGCGGTTGCCATTAGTCCTTTGGCTCCACCTCACAGCTTCACACATTTTTCTCTCAGGAGAAGGCTGCCTTCTGAAAACGGGGTGGAAGTTTTCTTAACCCAATAACTCTTACATTCTGCATGCACCTAAAACCAGCAACATGTGGATGATGCCAAGGTCTGCTGTTAGCTGGAGCAGTGGACAGGCTTCCCTCTCTCTGGGTTGCAGGAGTTGAGTGTTCAGATCACTGAGCACTCTGAATCTAACTCTGGGGAATAAATGCTCTATGCTGCTGCCATTGTTCAACCTGCTGCTCTGTGGCTTTCTCCTCAAAGCAAAATCTTTCAGCTTTGCAGATTTGAGGCTGCAAAGGGTAGAGACTCCCTGCTTCTTGTGATGCCTGAAGGCCATTTTTTGTATCCTCCTGTTCTTTCACAGCAATTATGATCTCCTCTGCTCTAGTTTTGCAATTCACAGCTTGCTGAAGCTTCTATTCTTACAAAACATGCAGCATTTTAAATCATTCTAGGTTCTTTGCTATTAATTCTCAACATAGATCTAGCTAAAAGCCCCAGTAGCAGACATGGCACAGTTTCAATATTTAGTTGCCTTGACATTTCTTTTGCCAAATTAATTAGTACACTGCCCTTAATCACAGTGTTAGGCATAGTCTTGGACACTATCAAAATGCAGACAAATTTTCTGCCAAGCCACAATACACATTGACTCCAAACATTCATTTAGTGAAGTGCTTCTCAACAGAGACCTTCCCATTGTGGTCTTTAGCAACAGGATTTCTATCTGCCTTCTGGTCTTCTGAGCTCTGACCAGAAGCTCTCATACCTAAGCCATTCCATCCTAAGGCAGCCTAAGGCAGAATCTCCTAGCCTAAGGCTTTCCACCTCTCCATTTTCAGGTGACTTTCCTGAATCTTTCCAAACTCTTCCTATAGCACATCTCGAAAGGTTCTGAACCACATGACCCCACTTCTGATACCTAATTCTGTTGTAGTTATTTTTCTCTCATTGTCTATACAAAATACTTGAGACCAAAACCTAAGGAAGGAAAGGTTATTTAGCTCACAAGTCATGGAGATTCCAGTCAATAATCAACTGTCTCCACAGAAGAATGGAGTGGCACAGGGACAACAGGTCAAGGCAGTAGAAGACATCAAATACAACAAGAGTAAAATGGGGAAGGAGCAAACCTCTTTTCTTCCCTTGCGTGGTAAGCAGGCTACAGACCCTAGGAGCAGGGTTAGCACTCACACCATCTGCCTGCCCTCCTCTTGTACAGGCTCAGGATGTTTCTAAGAGCACACTGACCTCATGCTGAGTCACTTAGTCAAATGTCTCAACTTCTGAAGTTCACAGTTTATCAACTGTTACATTTCTGTTTTTCACTACCTAACAAAAAGTTTATGAGTGCATCATTTACAAATTCTGGGAGACGACAAGCTGGAAAATGCCAACCATCCATGGAAATGTCAGAAGTTGTTTTCTGGTGGATTTTATCCCCTCCTGAGCCTGCTTGTTACGGGCCTCCAAAGAGGAGAGAAATATTAGCGCTCCATCCAAAGTTAAAGAACTGGAGAATTAGATCCTCTCTCTAGATTTATCTTAGTTTGTAAGTAAAATGGTACTGCTCTGCTTGCAGGATTCCTCAGGCTCAGCAGCTCCGTATAGTTTCTGAGCTGCAAACATTCAACATGGTCTACATTTGTATTGTAGTCATTGAATTCGTCCTGTGGACAACACAGAACAGTTTTTGTCCCTGATAACTCCCAATGCTATGCTGGATTGGAAAATTACAGATGCAGCCCATTAATGGAACAGTCATGGAGGGACTACCCAGGTGTGTCTTTGTCCTCAAGTGTCTCTGCCATCTTATTATCCAAGGAAGGGCTCAGGCAGCATCAGGGCTAACATAGGAGCTGTGTTCTCATTAGTTCTTTTATGTATACAAGATTTGTTGCAAATATTTCATTACATTTCTGAAATCTTAATTTTGGTAATTGTAGATTAGGATTTTTCTTTTTCGTTTTGGTGTTTCCCTCCCTTTTTTTGAGATTCCCTCCCTTTTCTGACAACCTGTTACTTTAATGTAATTTGTTTGACAATGAAACAAGCAAACAACTGTATGTGGTAAAAGGTCATGTGACAAGTCTAACAAATCTAGAACCAGATAGAAATGCATAAGATATACATACTATAAAAATCACTAAACTATACACAGTCTTAGGAACTGATGAGAAAAATCTCAATATGTCATAAAACAGGCAAAGATATAAGTGGGGAATTAACGTAGAGTAAATTCTGTTATCCACTAAGTCAGTGAAATGATGTTGCACCTACTATTTGGATACGAAAGTTCATATTTTTTTTGGCTGTCCAATGAAAAAATGGAAAAAACTTCTAGGAGACACCTTCTGAGGGCAAGGATGCTGAAAAAAATCCTCTCACAATTAAGAGATAGAAATTAGGACATGTTCACAGTTTTCAAAAGCAATCTGATGATCCTTATTAAAAATCTACATACTCTTTCACCAAGTATTACTAATCCTGAGCACATAGATTATACATATATAATTTTTTCCTAAAAGTCTACCTCAAATATTAAACACATATCCATGATTTACAGTTCTATATACATTTGTTTATAAGAATGCTTGTTATAGTTTGTGTTTAAATATTCCCCCAACACCTCATGCAGTTATACAAGACTTTTTGGAGGTAGCTGAATCTAGAATCTGTGATTGATTCATGTTGCCATGCTAGGATTAAGAGTGCTGGGATTAGGGATGAATGATTTCTGTATCAGGCCACTGATTGGATAGGCACAGTCCTAATCTCAGCAGTTCAGATAAAATAAAAGGTATGTAAAGAGGATTGTTTTCCTCTTTTTGCTTTTGCTGCTTTTGCTGGCTTCTTCCATGAAAATTGCCCCTCTTCTGTGTTCCACCTTGCTTTGGAGCCAGCTGATTATGGACAGAAACCTCTACTGTGAAATAAACCTTCGGCCCTTAACTTGTGAGTGTTGGGTATGTTGTCTCAGTAAGGATAGAAGTAGAAGGGCCAGCCAAATAGCTCAGTGGATTAAAGCGCCTGCAAAACAAGCAGGCACAAGGGCCAGAAGTTCGATCCCTGGGCCTGCTGTGCCAGCCTCACCCCCAGGGTGTGCTGAGACAGTGATTGAGACTGGGCATGGTGGTGCGCGCCTGCAATCCCAGCACTTGGGAGGCTGTAAACAGGCGGATCACTATGAGTCCGATCTAGTAGTGAGACCCTGAACAACCTACAGATCCTTCCCTAAAATACAAAAATAAACTAATGAATAAATAAATAAATGATAAAAAGGAAAGTAAGACAATGCTTCAGCTATGACAGCACAGTTCATACTAACTGAGTCTTGGAGGTGGCCTGTGTGTCTACCAACAGATGAAGGAGGGGCCCAGGAGATAGCTCAGTGGAATAAGTGCCAGCCTGGCAAGCATAAGGTCCTGAGTTTGATCCCTGGTACCGCCACATAAACAGATGAAGGAATAGAGCAAATATGGTATTTACACACTGCAGAATACTACCCTGCCATCAAGTTCAGTTTAAGCCATTTCTAGTAACATGGATGCACCCATAATGTTAGGCAAAAGAAACCAAATGTACAAGCCTAAGTAACATAATTTCTCCTCTATGAGAACTCCAAAGATAATATAAAGAGTGATGGGAAGGAAACTCCGGGCTATGGCAGAGTGTAGGGCTGGTGACGAAGGGAATTAAAAAAAAAAAAAGAACTAAGATGTAGTATGTACTTGTCCTACTGCTCCTAGGACATGCATTCATTATGTGTGACAAATATATACTAAGAAAAGAATGCTTCAGCTATGATGCAACCATTTAACAATTTAAATCACTCTTCTTACCTGTAGAGGTTTTTGTGATAATTTGTAAGAGTAGATCCAACTTAAAAAGCACAAAAATTCCCTCCTCTAGTCTATATACTTTTTTGTATCTGGTTACATGACCTTGGAGAAAGATCTTTGAAGGATCTAGAAGTACACTAGACTGTACACATTGATTGTGGACACAAGGGGAGAAGTAAGTCCAAAGACATGGCTCTGAAATACGACGTGAGCTTGTAAGTGCACACAGAATTGAGTGCTTGGGACCAAAACAGGTTATGGGAGAGCCCTGCTCTTTCTTTTAAGGTCTCAAGTGCTTTTGCGTGGGACACCTCCCCCCCTCTCCAGTTCTTGCTTCTTTATGTCAAGAATCATGTTTCACAAGACGTTCATTCTCCTTTGAACGTTCCCTTCATAGAGGATCAACAGTCACCAGCAGAAGATTAAGATCCCTTAAGTCTGCCTTTAGTATTTGATGGTGGATATTTGACATTTTCCCTTCTTTCCAGCCATGAGTAGCCCTAGGCAAGTCAAGAATGCTCCTGTGTCACACTTTCCTCCTCTCTGCAAGCAGCTACCACAGTTCTTTTGTGCATTATGAACAAAACGGTGGTGACGAACACTATAGTTAAGGTAAATTATAATCGTAAAGGTCTAGCTTTTACTCAAGAGGTATAACAAACAGAGAGAATATAATACAGCCCCAGCACCATCTGTGGGAAAAGCCTGTTGCAGCCACTTACAAAGGCGAGTTTTCTTTGAGATCTGTGGACTCTGGTGTCACTTCTGAAGAGCTCCTGTGCATTGTCAAGGTACACGGTGGAGCACCTTATGTGCATGGCTACCAGAAAATAACTAAGGAGAAATGGAATGGTTGGCCCTGCAGGAAAGCCCATTACATAACTGGAGATGCACTTGAAAGCTGCATGGCAGCCAGGGACTCCCCATAGCAGGCGGGGGAGCTGGTGTTGTGACTCCCAAGGTACTAGGAGGGCTTTGGTATGCGCATCAAAGTGTGTGCACTGTAGAGCGACCATTCTCTCTGCAACATCGGCCACGAAGGATAGTTATTCTTAATTTGCCTTTCTTGAACTTGATTTGTTTTTGCCAGTCTTGTGTTTATGTCGATGAGCTTTTCCATGTCTCACCACACAGAGATGTTTGAGAAAGAAGACAACATGTCTTAGACAGATGAAAATCATGTAAGTGTCGTTCTGAAATTACTAAGCATACTGCATGCTGCCTGGGAGTGTGGGCCCCGGGAAGGAGGTGCAGCTTCCTTTCTTGTCCTGCAGTCAGCGCTTGGCAGAGCCTGTTGGTGATACTTCTTTTTGCACCATCAGAAGAGGCTGCTCAATAAAAGCATGACTAAAACCTGTGTTCAGAAGATGCAACCCTGGGTAGTCAGCTTCTGTGAGACCATCACCTTGGACCCTTTGATCTTCAGCTCGAACATGCTTTTGCACCCCTTCCTCTGCCCCAGCCCTGTCTTCCAAAGTGAGGCCCTCATCCTGGACAGGATGTGTTCTTTGTGTCCTTTCCCTTGTTCTGATGGGTGAGGTGCTCACTATTTGCCTGAGCCCTCAGTACCAATATGTATCTGTGGAATTTTGTGCCATATTCCTTGTCCTATTAACACATTAAGTACATTTTTTTTTAAATTTTATTTATTTATTTGTGCGTGTGTGTGTGTGTGTGTGTGTGTGGCGAGCTCAGCCCACCAGGGGGCGGGGCCGGCTGGCATGTGGTGCTGGGGGATTGAACCGCGGTCCCTGTGTTTTGCTAAGCTTGTTCTAAGTAGGTGCTTTAGACCACTGAGCCATCTCAGCAGCCCAAAGTACATTTTTTCTGCTTGGTAGTATATGTAACTACATGAATTAGAGGTCCTGTTAAGAAGCGTGCAAGTTAATGTGCCTTTTTCTTCTCTTTTATGTATTTGGTACAGGGTCTCACTATGCAGCTCAGACTCATAGTGATCCTTCTGTCTCAGCCTCCCCACAGCACTGGATTACAGGCATGCGCCACCATGCGGGGTCTCAGTGGCCCACTCAGAACACCTGAGGGCAGGGCCAACGCTGCATGTGGTGCCAGGGATCAAACCCTGATCCCTGCAGTTGCCTAAACAGGCACTTAGACTATGGAACTATCTCACCTGCCCTCTTCTTTGGTGTTTGTAAACCAACTGGTGCCATAATTGTTAGGCGCAGAGACAATGAAGCCTCCTTTAGGGGCAGGAATTGGCCAGCAAAAGCCAGGGCTCTGACTGTAGTCATGAAGACAGTGTTATGGCCACAGTGGAAGCTGAGTGCCTCGGCTATGACCGAGACAACGGGCCCAGGAAATGGAGAGTGTGCCCTGCCTCTGCTGTGTTGGGTATCTAGGAAGCGTCTGCCATGGCATATCTGTGTCCTCGAGCAGTTCATACATTGAAATCCCAATGCCTGATTTGATTTTATAAGGAGCTGGGGTCTTTGAGAACTATTGTGGTAGGATTAGAGCCCTTAGGGGAAGAGATGGGGGAGAGCTTGGTCTTGTTTTCAGCTCTTTATCATATGAGGACACAAGAGCTGATGGGGTCTCTAAACCAGGAAGGGGATTTTCCCACACAGGCATCTGCCCGCACCTTGACCATGGACATTCCAACTTCCAAAATGTTTGGAAATAAATTTCTGTTGTATAAGCCACTCAAGCTTTGGTAAAATTTTATAGAAGCTTGACCTAAAATAGGAAGGGTTTAATAAACTTTAACATGAGGTTGTCAGACAGATTGGCTGATAGGCAAGGGATGTGCAGATCCCAGGATTCTTGAGGATAGAGACAAGGCTCAGAAGTGGTGCAGAAATGGTGTCAAGAGAAAAGAAAGTAATTATGGAATCAAGGGCAGTGAACCTTCATGACTGTATATGCCATTAGAAGTTACACCATATCATGTGAAAAAGTAACCTCAGGAAAACAGTTGTCCAAGAATTAAGTTGGCCACGTTTAATTTAGTCTAGTGAAACTTATGAATAAAATGTAAAAGCTGCCACATCTTAATCTAGCAGAGAATTCAAATGCTTGCTATAAATTGCCTTTCTTATTTTTTGCCTAGCAGAATAAAGAGGGAACCTGGATAGGGTATAAAGATAATTAGAAAGCTGTCCGATGACTGTACCAGGCTTTCTATTTTAGAAACTATGAAAAGTTTGAGTGCTCAGAGTTTTTGGTCTTTCCCTTTCCCTTTTTCCTTATAGGGAATAATGTTACCTACATTGCTCATATGTGTGTGTGTGTGTGTGTGTGTGTGTGTGTGTGTGTGTGTGTGTGTGCAGTTTCTACTTGTGCACCATTGACCTTGTTTAGAGGCTGCTTTCCTGTGTATCATAGATGGTTATCAACATCCTTGGTCTCTGCTCACTAGATGTCAGTAGCGCCTCTGGTGGTTGTGACAGTCAGTGCTATTTATTTATTTATTTGCAGAACTGCAACGTGTTCTTTCTTTATTTTATTTTCCATACTTTTATTGAGAAACAAAAAGAAATGAGACAGTTTCAAACCAAATTGGTAGGACAGTTTCAATAATTAACACATTGCATACATTCTTCCTAGTGGTTATTTGCTGTACAAGATGCAGACATGATATCCTATTTACAAACACTATTAGAACAAATCCCTCTATTCATTAAGAGAATGTAACTATATATCTATCCTAACCACTTTGAATACACAAAATAGGCATTCAGCTGTATCCCCTTTTTTGTTTAGTTCCATCATTTGAATATTATAGGTGTGTTAACTCAGCAAAATATTCTAAAAGAGTCCAGTAGTCCATAATAGTATTGGGTCTTCTGCTTGACTGGCAATGTCAGAAATTGTTGACCTGAGTCCCCTACAGCTCAGCATAACAACATGGCTTTACTTCTTATACTTCATTTTTATACTTTTCTGCTGGATGGTTAAGACCAAGATAAAGCAAGACCTATGCAACAAGAGTTGTAGCTTTTGGGTCTGATAAGGTCCTGAGATCCTGTACTTCAGATTGTAGATCTTTTGTCAGTGTCATCCATGTGAATGAGTCATGGCCATTGCTTGTATTACTCAGCTATAAAGAATGATAAACTCGAAGCCTTTATATTGCAGTGGATGCCACTTGAAGATATAGTCATAAGTGAAATAAATCAGACACACATGTGTAAATATCATATAGTTTCCCTACTATAAGAACTTAAAAGAAGAAATACAAATAGAAAGGTATAATACAAGTAAAAGAAAAGCAAGAACTCAAGGAGTAATTAAGAGAAGAAAAGGAGAAGAGCTAGGAAACATGACAGTGACAAGCCACACAGTTATGAGTAGAAGATGGGCAAAGCAGTGATCCTGAGAGTCTGCAACATGTTCTTGAAGAGCAGATGTAGTGTCACCTCTAGTTGCGAGCTACTAGATGAAATGCTCCTTACTAAGTTAAAGGGAGGGCAAGTAAAGTCTTGGAGACACGGTGTGTACTTGTGTAGCTGCGCATCTGCGGGAGCTGGATCGTAGACTGGATGCTGTGCTATGTCCATGCTGTTCTTGATGGTGTTACTGCCTTACACCAAGAGCTTGCACCCAATGCCCAGAGAAAGAGCCCTGGTGGAAGTAGCACATCGGGTCCTGGCCTGAGAGGCTTGGCTCTTTTCTCCTCTCAGGCTTACCTCATTACCCAGGAGGGGGCAAGGCTGCATTTTGATAACTGATGACTTTGAGGTCCACTTGGAGTTACGAGGCAGGCTAGCACACTGTCACCAGTGACTGGCTCTCTTCTCTTTCCCAGCTCTCCAATACCCACCATTTTCCCCTTCATTCATGCACTAATGGATTTGAGAGTGAGAGATTTCAACTGCGAAAATCTAGTCCCTTGGTGAAAGGCAGAAAAATTTGAGAAAATGGGAGTACATTTCCCTAGAACATATTGTGATTTTTTTTTTTTTTTTAATGTATTTGCTTGGTACAGGGTCTCACTACACCACTCGGACTCCTGGTGATCCTCCTGCTTTCAGCCTCCCAGTGCTGGGATGATAGGCTTGAGCCACCATACTTGGACTCTGGCCAGCTACTCCTGCCCTGGGGGCAGGGCTGGTATAGTATGTGGTGCCTGGGATAGAACCACGGTCCCTGAGCTTGCCTGAGCTTGCGGAAGGAGGCACTTTAATC
>NW_004524584.1:26275362-26282546 GCF_000260255.1 Octodon degus | reverse complement strand
CTTTTAATAGCCACCTCCAGGGCCTGGAAGATGGCTCAGTGGAATAAGCTCTTCCCTTGCAAAGCGCAAGCACCTGAGTTCAATCCCCAGTTCTGAAAAAAAAAAAAAAAAAAAAAAAAGCCACCTCCACAGGCATTATTGAGGGGAGGGACAGTAGACTACAGTGCCTTTGAAAGGATACTTTTCTTTTGTTGTTGTTCAACTTTTGAAAGTGTAGTAGGGGAAGGAAGTTGTCCAACCACGGAAGTTTTCACAGTCAGTATCTTTCAGCTGAACCAAAGATCTGATGCCCATCTTAGCACTGCAGTGCTTGATGTGAGCTTGGGAAGCTCTTTGAACAGAGCGAGCCTGTATACCAGTGAGTGAATCATAATGATGCAAACGGTAGTTATTTGGATTTGATAGGTGTTCTGCGGGGCTTCTGTTACATGTATTTTCCATCTTATTTAAAGGAAAATTCTACCCAATTTACTTAGACCATCCATCTGGAAGCACTTTTTCTCTTTATTGCCTTTTGACACTTTGCCAGCTGAAAGGAAAAAAAAAAAAAAAAACAGGATGAGAAAATTATAAAATACTGATTTTAGTGCCATTCACGTTAAAGGAAATGCTAACGTTCATCTTTAGGCGCACACATAGAGTTGAGGTAAGCTTTCCTATGTCGCTTTTGCTCATTATTTGCTTGCTGGTTTGAGAAAGTGATGGGCTTCCTGGCTTTCCTGGAACTATTCATCTTACATCTTGAAGCCTGATGCATCGTGTGTGTGTCTGTTTGGTCGCTATATCTTTATTAGGTGGGAAATTCTGTCCTCCAACTGAGAGGCAGCTGCTGAGCAGTTAAGTCCCTGGCAGAGAGGCGGAGTTTCTTCTACCGAGTCCAAAGCTTGCTTTCCTTTGGGGAGTGAAACTGTGCTTCAGGAGTCAGTGTTTTAAACATTGCAGCTCTTGCTGGAATGCTCTGATAATCACTGACTTATCATTGGAAACATTCAGCTCTCTAATTGAGTCAAGTGTGTATCTGCATCAGTGTTCTATGTGCCTCATGGTGCCTAGAACTTCCCTTGTCCTCGTGTCCAGTAGTTGGCTCTTGGGGTGCCATGTGTCACACAGAAATTGAGAGGCCAACTAGCAGTAGTGTAATAGCTGTAAAGCTGCTACCTATGAAGGTCATAATATTTACAGGGTCCCACTATGTAGCTTGGACTTGTGGTGATCCTCCTGCTTTCAGCCTCCCCGGCACTGGGATTACAGGCTTACACTGTTATGTCTAAACTCTGGTGTCTTAGCCTATCCTGGGGTGGAGCTGACATGGCATGAGGTGCAAGGGATTGTACTGCAGTCCCTGTGGGTCATCTGCTACCAGCAGGCCATTCTAGGGGTTTCTTGTATGTTATTTCTATCAGTCATGATGGGGACCCTGCGCAGTGAAGGACTCTTGGTCTCCTTTAGTAGATAAACCTTACACACAAAAATCATGTTGTTTTTCCCAAGATAAATTAGTGCAGCTGTGGTTTAGCCCCCTATCTGCTCACTTAAAAGCCTGTTCTCTGATACCAGGCAAAAATGGCTGTGTTGCTTCTCAATCAGCGGTTGATATTTTTGTCTAATGAGTAGGTCTGGTTGATTTTTCTAAGGTTTCGATGAGTTTCTTATTGCATTTGTAGACACGTTTCCAGTACAGAACATTAGCAGGGCTTTCATGCTGTGATTGGTAGAAGTAGAAGCATCAGTTGTGACCGTAACTATTGAACATCTAAAAGTGGACCTATCTTCATCTACTGGTGTTTCTGTAGGAGCCATGACATTTATGGTGCTATGCATAGAAAAATCTAGTCAAAGCAATAGCTTTTTATTTTACATTCATTTAGCAGGACTTTGTTGGAAAGACATTTATATAAAGAGCCAAAGAAACATTGTCATTTTAGATGACAGCGAAATTTTCTGACATCTAGCTGAATCACTAGATCTTAAATGTAGCTGACTGGTTTTCTGTATCATGTGCGTCATTTATCTAATCAATTTTGTTCAACCATATCCTTTAAAGTCTTAGATATTATTAAAATGCATATGTTCTCCTAAAGTAATTATGTAATACATTTTCATTTCACAGTAACAAAAGACTTGGGTATTCTTTTAGCTCTCACCCAGTTAAACAAGAAAGACTGTAGATGATAATTATCAATCACATTATCCTATATTAAAAGAGTAAAAAACAGTTCTCTCCTTCAGGCTGGGTGTGGTAGCACACACCTGTAATCCCAACACTTGAGAGGCTGAGGCAGGAAGGCCACTGTGGTGATCCGCTATAGCCATCCTGGGCTACAAAGTGAGCTCAAGCCAGCCTAAACTGTACAAGGAGACCTTGTCTCAAAAAGACAGTCAATCCGTAAGACTGGCAATGTCAGAAGTTGTTGACTTAAGCCTTTTACAGCTCAGCATAGTAATATAGATTTACGGAAAACCCACTACTATTATGGACTACTGGATTATGTTGGAATATTTTGCTGAATTTATGCACCTACAATATTTAAATGACAATGGAATAGGCTTCTCTGACAAAACTACACAAAAAAGGGGGATACAAATGAATGATCATTTTGTACCTGTATATTCAAAATAGTCAGGATAGATATACAGCTGCATTCTCTTAATTCATTGAATAGAGAGATTTGTTGTAATAGTGTTTGTGGACAGGATATCATGTCTGCATCTTGTACAATAAATAACCACTAAGACAACAATATACACTGTATTAATTATTGATACTGTGCAAGTAATCGGTTTTGAAACTGACTCATTGCTGTTTGTTTCTCAATAAAATTTTAAAAAGACAATCAATCAATCAGTAAGTCTCTTTCAGTATTTTCCTGGTGAGTTTTTAACACACTTACTTGGCTATGTACTTTACTTGCATTCCATGGAAGTTCAATTAAAAGAGGAGTGGCGAATTTCATAAGGACTCGGCTACTGGAAAAAACCCAGAGTGCAGAAAAACTTCTGGAACATAAAAATTCTTATGGCTAGGAAATCTGCATCTAATAAAACACAGCAAAGAGCTTTTGTTGCCTGTATGAGAAAGTATCTGGTGTCACTTGTATTCCCTGACCTGTAGCTGTGGACACTAAGCAGGGTGAATGCTCACAGAACTTTCCTCGTTAATGCAGTAACTTCAAACATTCCCTCTTCCTGCCATCTTCTCCCCACTTTGTAGCCCACTGAAGCTGGTTACCACTTCCAGTGCATTCTCACGGAGGCAAGTTCCAGTGGATGATTCCAGAAGGAATTGCCCAGCGAGTCTCTGTCTTCACAGGAGTTTGGGATCCCCTCTGCTTACTGCTTGGGTGCCTTTTGCTGAAGCCGTGGGAATATTCCTGAGTCTTCAGAAGTCAGTTGAAATCCTTTTGGCTCTTAATGTTCCATTTTCCTTGTGTCTAGTTGACAGTATATGTACACCGCGTGGACTTGAGTTTCCTATCACAAGTGGAGTGTGTCTAAGTAATCCCATTCTTACTTCTCCAGTGTATCACTTGACAATTGTGGAGAAAAAAATGCCCACCGTCCTGTGTAGGTTTTATCTCTGGCTGGCTTCATTTTTCACTTTGTAGCATCTGTTGTTTCCAAGGCATCCTCCACTCTTGACTTCTACAAGCCAGATGCCAGGCCATGTGCCCTTGCACCCCCTATTTGAAAGTGAGCTCTTGCTTTACCTCCTCTCCATATTCAATCTATAAAGATCCCATTTGATGATTATCCGGAGTGCTGGGTGACTGTGGGTGGACGAATCTGCAGATGCTTTACTATGGCAATCAAGTCTCTTCGTAGGAGGAAATACTAAATGTGGGGCTGGTGAGACAGCTCAGCAGGTTAAGCATCTGCTTTTGCAAGTACAGGGACCAGGGTTTGATCCCCAGTCCTGCGTGCTGCACTGGCCCTGCCCTTGAGCTCATGAGCTGGGAAGGCTGAAAACAGGAGGATCACTATGAATCTGAGCTGTGTAGTAAGACCCTATACCAAATATATAAATGAAAAAAAAAAAAAAAAGAAAAGAAAATACCAAAAGTTAAGAGTGTTCCATGTATGGGGGGGGGGGAACCCAGCAGAAGAACTGCAATAAAATCAATTCATGGTTTTATATTTTCTGTGGACCCCCTGATTCAAAAGTCTAAAGGATATTACAAGTCAAGAAAACCATTGCAGAAATTCCCATGCCTAGCCTGAGAGGTATAAGATCAGATTAGAAGTCATCGGTCATATTTTATTTTCACACAAATAATTTTGTAGACTGAACTATAGCTATAAGAAGAGAAGGATAAAGAGAAAAGGCTCCTGGCATCGGTGGCAACAATGAGTTTCTACCTGTCTCAGTTACTCTTCTCTCATTGCTGGGACAAATACCTGAAATCAAGGAAGGGAAGATTTAGCTCACAGTTAGTGGAGGTTTCAGTCCGCACCCATCTGGCTCCAAGGCAGAGCAGCACATGGCACAGGGCAGCTGTTAGTGGCGGCAAAGAGCAAGAGAGCAAAAGGGAGGAGTAACAGCAACAACGGCTGCAGAGAGCAAGTCTGTCTCCCTTATGCTTCACTCAGGCTATCGGCCCCAGGCTGGCTGTAGTGCTCACACCCATAATCCCAGCAGCACTCACACCCATAATCCCAGTGGATCATGAGTTAATCACAAACTCTAGACGTCCTGCCCCATGACTGCATCAGGCTTCGCGGGGACAAGTAGACACAAACCATAACACTGCCCATCATTGTTTGAGACATGACACTATTCTCGGAGTAAAACACAACTTGGATAGTTTTTGCTAAGACCTACTGTCTCTTCCTAAAGGACAGCTCCTGTCCTGACTGTCACGCTATTTTTGGCTATAAGTAGCCTCAAGTTGTCTTTCCAAGAGGTGTAGCTAGTGATAATTTTAATCATGATAGCATATATAATAGGAGTCTTGTTTAATGGAAATAAGGTTAACTTTCTTTTCCTCCTCCTTCCATCCCTTCTTGCCTGGTGATTCACAGCCTTCACTTCATTCCTTGGGCTGGGATGCACCATCTTCATGGCTGTGGATGAGATGTGGGAGTGTGACGATTTGTCTGTCAGTCTGGAGGTGGCGTGGGAGCAGCCCTGGGCTCCCATGGGTGGGAGTGTGCAAATGGGACTCAGATGTGCCTTAGGGGCCTGAAGTCCCAGAGCCACTTGTGGTCCTACTTGAGGCCACTGAGGTTACCAGCCTCTGGGCTGAGCTTGTGGTGGGGAACACAGAGGGCAGCCACAGTACAGAAAGGCTCTGCATCAGAGTTGCTGCCTCATGTTTTTCTGCTCAAGGCTGAGCTAAACGATGTCCAATTAAGAAGATTTATAGAACCCTGGGCACCTGAGAATAATCAACGGCACAGCAGAAAACACGCTAAAAACATGCCCCTTGATTTGGATCCTGCAGTTCTCTGACCCTATTTCTTTTACTTCAACTGGAATAAGCAGTATGCATGAAGGTTGCGAGTGATTATTGGAGTGATGCTGTAAGTTGTTTTATTTATGGTTACACAGTGTACATAGCTTTTCAAATTATCACAGGATGAAATGAGAAATGCCTTTGTGAAAAAAAGTCCAGATGGAAACTGTCATTTCTATAACTCAAGTATAAATATAGCAAGTAGGCAGAGAACACTCCGTAAGGGAATGCAGGCAGCTTGATGGTTTTTTTTTTCTTTACTTGCAGATTGTTTTGTTTACTTATTTATAATCAGCAAAAAGAGTAGCCTGGATGCTTTGCAAGATTAAAGAGAAATGAAGTTCCCAATCCTGGGGAGTTCGACTGCCAAATGCCCAGGGAAATCAGGCAGTAAAACAGCCGTAGCAGAATGGAACAGAATATTTTGAAAAGGCAAATAAATAGGGGCCCTAACTCTGGATCTCATGCAGCACCAGAGGAAATATATTGGAATAATTTCTGTACTTTTAATACTATTTCATTAACTTTCTGGCTCATATTATGTTATTTTTATTATTTGTTTTTTCTTTATTAATCAATCGACAAGATCATAAGATTTTGTCTAATTATTACAGGTATAGGTGTGTGTTTATTGTTATTTACATACTTTAATAAAAATAAGTGAAAATGTTGGACAGTAAAAACTTTAGATCAACTTTTAATTTGCAGTTTCCACAAAAGGTAGATCTTCACATGATAAAACTAAGGCTAAAAGAGATTTTATTTATAAGCTAATTTTTATAGGTATCTTTAAAGGCAGTGTTTCTTTTTTTTAAATCAGGGAATAGATGTAAGTAGGGATTTTAGTAGCATACTTAATTTTCATTTGAAACCAGAGAACAGCAGGGCACTTTTGCTGGTAGTTAAAACCAGGGAGTCCTCCAAAGTCTCTCATCCACCTGGAGGCTTGAGTGGGTAGTGACATGAAAGCAAGTGGAACCATCCTGGTGACGGCACAGCCTTCTAAGGCATCTACTCTCCTGTCTGAGGTGGCCCTGCTCTGCAGCCACGTGCCCTAAATGACTTCTCAACACCTCTGCAAGGAGCAAGACATGCTTTTCCAAAGGGAGAATATTAGTCACAGAGAGTTTTGAGACTCACAGGTCTGAAGCTCAGCCAGGAGCTGAGCTGTGCGGCTGCAGCTGAAAAGACCCTCCGTGGGAGAAGAGGAGAGAGCTGGGTATAGGGCCTGCACTGGAACCCAGGGACACATTCGGGTTTTAGTTCTTGCTTAGCCTTGGACTCAGCCTGGTAGGACTCACTCTTGTGCTCTCACTCTCGCTCTCGCCTGCCCCTCTCCCACGTATGTTTTCTATATAGTTTCTTTCTCAGGAGCTGGACCACTTAGTTGATCACAGTTTCCTACCAATAGCTTTCTTTCCACTCCTATGCAGGGCCCAACCTGAATCACAAATTTTGCTCTAGAATCACTCTGTGGGTTACAGCAAGAAAGATGTATGTTGGATGAATGCTCATTTTTTTTTTTTTTTCTTTCTTGCTGAATTTCATGCGTTGTCAGCCTTTTTTCTAACTGGTAGGTGAAGCACTGCATGTTTGTATAGAAATCTTCTGTGATGGTGGGTCAGGGTGGCCAAGGGTAATTCAGGCACGTCCAGCTGGCTTCTGGATTCTTGTCTTCCAGTTCTAGTGGCTTGGTGGCTCTAAGACAAAACTCTTTCTCTCTCTCTCTCT
>NW_004524584.1:26273463-26275262 GCF_000260255.1 Octodon degus | reverse complement strand
TCTCTCTCTCTCTCTCTCTCTCTCTGTCTTTCTCTCCTTCTCTCCCTCCCTACCTCGCTCCCTCCCTTCCTCCTCCTCTCTCTTTTGGTACTGGGAATCAGGTTCATGACCTTGCACTTGCCCAGTAGGCTCTGTGCTGCTGAGCTGTATCTCCAGTTGACTTGTCTCAGATTGGGGACAAGATTCACTGAATCTGAACAGAGAAGGTTGCAGTAAAATCGGTAGCTTTGAAACTATACTTAAAAACCCCTAAGATGTCTTAAATTTTGCTTAGAGAGGCAAGATAGGCTCAAGACTTTTGAAAATTGGATTTTATTGTCAAACGAAAGTTGAAAATTAGTCGATGTTCTGCAAGGTCTTTCAGACTCCATCTCATTTATTTTAGAAAACATAACTTATATTCAAAATTTGCCTTAGGACTAGTTTTAGTTTACAGTGGCCCCCGGTAAGGTAGCACTGCCATTTACCAACTATTTTCCTGGGCTACTTTATTACTGTCCTGTTCCAGTTTCCTCATCTATAAAATGAGAATAAGAATGAGCATGAGATTGTTAGGAGGATAAACTAGCTAATAATTACAAGATAGTTAAGTTAAAGCTTAAATTGTCTTTCTTGTCTTTTAAACATTTTTGACCAATTTTGTGTGTGTATATATCTGGTAAGCTGAGCAAATAATTTGAAGACCACAATATGAAATATAATAATCATTGTTGAATTCCTATCATTTTATTTAGTGAAATTGTGCATCATTTTTGGGCTTTTTTTTTTTTTTTTTTTGCTCTTTTATTCTCTTTAAAAAAAATAAAGTAAGTTCATTCCCTTTCCCAGTATGTAATGTACTTTTCAGATTCCACTTTTCTCTTTCAGGTTCTCACACTAAGGAGACAAAAAGAAAGAGTTATTAGTTAAGAAGGACAGGAGAGGGAGTGGGGGAGAGAGATTTATCTATGTATGTAGGCAAGACGGCTTGGACAACTGTACTGTGCATGTCTGCTGGTCTATGGAAAGAAGCAGTTAATGCTTTAATTTGTTTTGTCTCCTTTTTAAAAATTGTACTTTTTCTCTTCTTAATTTCTTTCTTTGTTTCTTCTTCCAATTTTCCATGCCTATATCTGGTCATATGAGTAACTGGTTGGAAGACAACACTATGTATTACAACAAATACTGTGAAATTCATTTTACTTTGTTAAGTGAAATTCTGTATCATTTGTAATTCTTTTTTAATTCTAATTTGTACTCTCTTTAAAAATAAAATAAAATAAAGAGAAAGAAAAATAAAGAAGAAAACATGCCTAGCAGCTATTAGGCACTGTGAGTAGTTAAACAGTTTCCCATCCCTTAGAACACTAGTTTCTTAATATAATATACAGGGGACTTCTGTACTTGGTGAGCAATTTCAGTGTTTACTGCCTCTCCAAGATGCATGAAATTTGACTAAAAAGCAGATAATCTGAAATTTTATGTGGAGAGATATCCCTGATTAAGAAGCCTACTTGAGCAGGTTTTGGAAATGTAGAAATTCCAGAATTAAGCATGTGGTAGCTAGCAGGTGTGTGCAGAGGGGCTGGGAGAGGATTGGTTGTGGTAGAGCCAGTCAGAATTCCTGACGCGGAATGCCAGGATGTGGCAGGTAGGACTTCTGCCTTTCAGGGATGATGCAATGATGGTGATCGTGGTACTAACAGTGGTGATGGTGGTAGGTGTGTGGTGGAGTTGGCTGTGGCGCTAATGGTGGTGGAGTTGGCTGTGGCGCTAATGGTGGTGGAGATGGCTGTGGCGCTAATGGTGGTGGAGTTGGC
>NW_004524584.1:26260016-26273363 GCF_000260255.1 Octodon degus | reverse complement strand
TGGCTGTGGCGCTAATGGTGGTGGAGTTGGCTGTGGCGCTAATGGTGGTGGAGATGGTGGTGGTGACGGTTTGGATGACATTGACTGTGATGATGGTGGAGATGGTCCGGGCCTTTGGCTTCTCCTCCTCTTTCTCGTAGTACCTTTTTGACTGGATTCTTACTACCCTCAGCTGTGCCAACTAAGAAATGGATTACAGGTGAAGAGACATGGAGAATTGTTGGGCGTCAAACAAGATATCTTTTCATCTGTTCTTCAGTACTGACCCAGAGGAGGTCATATTCCTTTTCCTTTTTTTGTTGCTGTTTGTTTTTCTTTTCTGAATTATTTATTTATTTGATACAGAGTCTCACTTTATGGCTCAGACTCTTAGTGATCCTCCTGTCTCAGCTTCCCCAGTGCTGGGGTTATAGGTATGTACCACCACACCCAGTTTTGGTGGCTGGCTAAAATGCCACGCAGTACCAGGGTACAAACATGGGTCCTTGTGCTTGCCAGACAGATGCTTAATGTGCTGAGCTATCTCCCCAGCCCCCATATTCCTTATTCCAAAAGTGCGTGCTTGGTCTGTCATCCTGTGGCTGTCTAGAAAGGGGGGTCAAAGCTGTAGGGCAACTGACAGGACCATCTTCTCTGGGAGGTTCGTGATGTCTGTTCAGGTTATTAAACTGGGTTACATGAAGGCTTTGCTTGTCAGTTTTGACAGTGTTCATTTCCTCTATCAAACAGGCTGACTTTGTTACTGTGGTAACAGAGAGATATGCTCATCTGGCTTCCATTGTGTAACGGATTTGCGAAACCTACATTTCGTTGTGGTGAAATTGGGTGCTTGTCTGATTTAAGATAGTTTTTATTTTAAATGTATTTAGTACAGGGTCTACAGAGTCTCACAACACCAGTCTAGGAGGACTCGCAGTAATCCTCCTGGTTTCAGCCTCCTAAGCACTGGGATTACAGGCACACATCACCTTACCCAGTCTCAGTCATCCTCTCAGCAAGCCATGGGAGTGGGGCCGGCAGGGCACTCAAGATATAGTCTTGGTGAGTGTGTTAGAATTTTCTATGAGACCAGTATCGTAAAGCAAAGAAGAAAATTGGACTATGGAAAATGAAATCAGAATGTTCCTTTCCTGTGTTTCATCGGTTGGAAGAATATTTTTTGTTGTTGCTTGTTTGTTTTCTAGATTGTACCTTTGTGTATGTACAGCAGTGATTTTCAATGTGAACGATAAGCATTTTGTTTCCCCCAGAAACTATAAACATTTGTCAAAACCAAGCTACATCATTTTGACTGTGAAGGTGGTTGTATTGAATTGCAGACATTTCATGAGTAGAGAGGAGTAGTACTTCTAAGTCCTCCAGTATACAGGAGAGAATATAAAAGAAAAAAGAGAATAAAAAGAGAACTTTGTCTTATCCTAAGTCACAGTAATGCTGAGGCCAAGAAACTGTAAGACACGGTGTTTACCCTTATGAGGTATTTGAGAGAATATATTCTTCGTTCTAGAATTTCTTTTCTATTTTCCTATGCCGTGACAATATCTAACTTGTGCTTAAAGAATTGTTTGAATTCCATCTACTAGGAGACTGTCTGTTGGATTAATTTCTTCCTTTTTCAAAAACGATTTGTTCAATTATTTATTTGGTACAAGGTCACTGTGCAGCTCAGACTTGTGGTGATCTTCCTGTCTCAACCTCCCCAGGGCTGGGATTACAGATGTGCACTACCAAGCCCAGTTTCCAATAAGCCGCTTGGTGTGGGGCTGCTGCAGCTTGTGCTGTGAACCGTGGCTCTTCCACTTGCCAGGCAGTCGCTTAGACTGCCAGGCTATCTCCCTGGCTCCGTTGGATTAATTCTTCCTAAGAAGTTCTCTGTACACCCTTTTGGCCCAAATGTCGCTACTTATGTGTTATGATTTTCAACATAATATTTTGTCAGTTTTTATAGGTCATCATTTGTTTCTCAGAGTTTTGTGTTAATCCTCATAATAGTTGGTAAGGTTTCTTTGAGCTAAGCTCAATCGTTAAAAAATTCATTTTATTTTTCAATTATTTTAAAAATGTAATCTAGTGTTGACTATAATTTTTATATACCAATAAATGCATAATGATTAAATTTTATATTTCATGTCTATTCAAATCAAAGTATTTTCTTGATACCTTTAAATTCTTTGAAGGGAAAGATTACTGTTTCTTTTTCTTATGTTTTTCCCCAAAACAGAAATACACTGAAGTCTCACTGGATGTGATTACTGATGTGAGGGCTGCGTTTCACATTTGAGAAGAAAATAATTCCAGCTTTTGACTTTTCCAGGCTTTGGTGATTTAATTCAGTGTTTGATAGATCTTGGCCAGGCTCTGTATGCGGCTATTCCCAAGAGCCAGACTTTGAGAAGCTTGTTTTATCTTGTTTTTATGCATCATGTTCTAAACTAACACGGATGCTTTTCTGGAACATAGCTGCCAGTGAACGCCACTAAGAAATGTTTATATTTGGACAAATACCGCTATTGTGGAGGCGGAGTCCTCTGGGACAGAGCCAGTTTGGTGGTGTCACTTTAACCGTGTTTCATTTATTTCTGACAAGTGCTTTCTGACTTCTCAGGCCGTGTGAGGCAGAAGACGCACGGTAGAGTCATCACTCATGGGAACTGGACGCCAGAGGTCCTTCTTCCTGGTGGGCAAAGAGTAGTCCTGAGTGTTCACCAGTTTGTGCCATTTCTGCTGGCCCGGGGCCCCTGTCTTTTGTTGGGCCCCAGCTGGCATATGGCCAGTGCCACAGCAAGAAGTCGGAGGTGACCTTGGAGAGGTCCAGCATCTTTGAGGTCCACACTTTTAAAAGAGAGTAACCACCGGATCACTGTTATTGACCGTTGGCTGCGCACCCTGCCAAGCTCTGGACACGGCGAAACTCATTCTCACTGTTACGGTTTGTGTCTAGGTGTCCCCTCAAGGCCTCTGGAGTTCTGGGGTGGACTTCTGGAGTTTGTAATTAACTCAAGATCTAGTGCTGGGATTATGGGTGTGAGTGTCCCTGGGATTATGGGTGTGAGTGTCCCTGGGATTATGGGTGTGAGTGTCCCTGGGATTATGGGTGTGAATGCCACACCTGGCCTGGGGCGGAGAGCCTGCATACAATATAAGGGAGACAGACTAACTGTGCTGCCGCTGCTGCTGCCTCCGCTCCTGCCTTCTTGCGCTTCCTGTTGTGCTGTTTTCTGCCGCCATGAACTGCTGCTCTCCGCCATACACTTCTCTGCCTTGGAGCCAGCTGAGTATGTACTGAAAACGCCCGCAAACCGTGAGCTCAGTAAATCTTTCATTTTTTTATTTTGGATGTTAGGTATTTTGTCACAGCAAGGAGAGAAAAATAGCTGAGACACTCACCTTATAACCAGCCGGAGAGATTGGTGACGGTCTCCTAGTTTTCCCTACAGAAACCCAGCACCTAACGGAGCTGGGGGCAGTGAGCCACGGCTTTTCTGCTGTGGCTAGCCCAGGTCTGTCCAGCGCCAGGTATGCTATTTACTTCATGTTCTCTCCTCCAGTGTTGCACTGGCTCTGATTTGTGGTGCTCAGTTCAAAGAGGGTGAGTGGAAGCAAACTGAGCTCTGGGGAAATGCGCTCGGCCTTCTGGAAATGAAATTTTAATTATTTGCTTTAAATTAAAAAAGTGTGTTCTGATAAATGGAGCATGTACAGAGACCCAAGTTAGAATTCATGGCTAGGAATAGTTTTGACAAGAGTACCTGGACAGGGCTGGGAAGATAGCTCAGTGGAATAAGTGCTTGCCTGGCAAGCATAAGGTCCTGAGTTCAATCCCTGGTACCAAAAAAAAAAAAAAAAAAAAAACCTGGACAGTCTAGATGGTGGGGTTCCTGAGGAAATCTCATGGCCTGGCAAAGCTCTTTTTCCATGAATCCATTTTTTATTATCCCCATTCTCAGAAAGGATAGAAATGCTGTAATGAGCAGGGTGTTTCACTCACCCTGTTTGGTTTCCTGATGTGCACAAGCACACTTTCTGAGAGCATTCCTGAAGTTGGTTGCTTGGGCCTGTTGTTTCATGGTGGAATAAGATAATAAATATCTTGCTTAATACTCTGTAACTCTAGAAGTAGCTTTGAAAACACATGGCCCCTCACTGAACTGGGTGAGAAAGCCTGCTCAGCAAAGTGATCCGCTTACATTTACGTTGGGAGGAGGTTGCTGGACAACCTCTTCTAGAATCTACTACTCTTTCTAAGCAGGGGGGGTCTCAGCATAGTGGTCCGTTGCTGTGTTGCGTTGGTCACAGCATAGCTCCGCTGTCACATAAATTAACTCTTGCCCTCTTTGATGAGTCACCTGAGATTCCCCACCCAGGCCTTCTTACTGTTTATTCATTAATAAGTCACTATTTTCTTTCTTTGGTCTCAATAACTAGTTACCAGAGTTAATGTAATGATGGATTTTGCCCTTGACAAGGGCAAATTGTCTTCAAATTGTGTGGTCAGGGAAGCAAAGGGCTTTTATAAGAAGAGCTTTTAGCTATAAACTATTGCAAGGATATGTTTCAAAATAGCTTGATTAAGCTTATATTTGCACATAGCACTATACCTTATACATAAATACAGCATTATGTGCAGTATATAATATACAGCATTAGAGACTGGAGGTGCATTACCAAGCCTGCAAGTAGTTTAGCCTTGGAGGGAAAATTTAATTCTGGTATAAGAAGGTTGTAGGCACCTAAGCTGCAATTTGGGCTTGGTTTTTAATGTGCATAGGGTGGAGAGTGCTATTTTCAACCACTTGACTTTATGACTTAGATGATAAAAAAAAAAAAAAAAAAAAAAAAAAAAATGCCCTCTGCATAGGTTAACCACATGGCAGGCTGCTAATGAAAGCTTGTCTCACCATAATTCAGGACCATGTGACAGCTCTGATTTCTGTAGGTGAGGAAATGAGTCTAGGTCTCCACCTAAAGATTCACAGCACAAGTGGGATGCAAGCCCCCGAAGGTTTTAGCCGGAACTCTGCCATGTCTGACCAGCTCGAGTGGCGAGAGAGCTGCGTACGGTTTCTGTAAACTCTTTTCTCTTGCTCTTTTCTTCTGCTTCATGAAGTTGTTTCCAATGCATGTGATTCTGCACTCTGGTGAAGGGTGTTTAGCAGAGGACTGGCCCACCTTTTCAATAGAAGATAGGATGGCTTACAATTAGGGATCTCAATCTTGACTTTGAAATGACAGCAGATGCATGTTAGTCACTGTGAGGTGACACTTGTAAATGGTTCAATATTGCAATCTTCCCAGCAATCCACAGGCAAAGTACAGTAATCACTGATTTCACCATCAGACAGCTGTGCCTTAGGAAAGGGGGTTATCTTCCCCAGTTTTCCCTATGGCCAGGGGTGGTGCAGGGAACCAAGCTCCTCATGCCCATAGAGGGATAGAGGAGGTTGGGCTGTCAGTCTCTCCTTGCACCCCTCCTTCCCCAGCAGGCATTAATGATATTCCCTGTAGCAGACTATTACAGTGAAAAGGTGAAGTAACAAGAGCACCCTTGACCACAGGCTTGTGTTGTGTGGGCCGACAGAGTTATGTTCATCGGCAGTGACATCACTCTCGAAGTGGAGCGGCAAACAGTTTGTACAGTGGCTCTTAGTGTAAGCAGAAGGAGGAATTAATTCTCCTGTGAGATGATGAGGAGTATATGCCACCATGGTCACCTATACATTGCAGATGATTTCCCCAAAGTAGGAGGAAAAGAAGAAAATTGGTCAGTTGAAGATGGCTTTCAGAGAGTGAAGAGTAATGGAATGAAGCTGGCGTCTGCGGGGTGCTGGGTCTCTGTGGCATGGTGGGGAAGGGGTGGGAAGAGGGTGGGGGAGGGGTGGAAAGAGGGTGGGGGAGGGGTGGGAAGAGGCTGTGGAGGGAGATTTGGCTGCAACTTGTGGGCCCACCTCAGGGCTCATCCCAGGACAGAGTACACAGGGTGTCAGCAGAGATGCTTTCCCATGTTGCAGAGAGCAGAAGAAGGGAAACTGAGCTAGAAATGCTTCTTCCAGGACAGGGGCTCGGCATCCACGCGCACCCCCCAGGTACTGTCTAGTGGCTGGTGGGGTGCTGTGTTGAAGATATTAAAAGAAAGAGCCGGTTGGGTCCTGAGCAAGCCTCGACAGGTAAGGGTGCTAATAGCTTTAGATGAAGAAAGAGGTTTAGCAAGTCAGTGACTAACAGAGTGAGTCACAGAGACAGAGGACAGGGCCTGTGCACGCTCATATCTGTCTGATTCCAGATCGAGCAGAAAAGCCAATGAATCTGATCCTTTTGTCCAGCAGATTCCTAGTCATAGCATCTCTTTTGACGTTGAGGGTGAGGTTGAGACAGGCCACTCCCAAGCAGCCCAAAGTGTGAGTACAGCCTTGAGCCAAGTTGTCCACATCCGTCCCTTCCGGCTCTGAGGTTGTACCTAGACAGTGGAGCTACTTAGTCCTGGGACGAGACCTATAGCATTTTATTAATTGTACAGAACGTAGATGTTCTGGGGATCCCCCTTGGTGGGTAGATGCTCGGAAAAAGAGTGGAACAGAAGACAGCAATTCCGACATCTTAGCCCACTGTGTGGTGCTAACTCTTGTAAGCGTGCGGTAAGTCCCAGTGTGGACCTGGCTTTCCTTCCATGCTGTTGATCAGTGGAGACAGCTGTCTAGCAGTGCTGCACGGGGCTGATTTGACTGTGACAAGTTCACTTGATTTATGAGCATGAGCTGACGACAGTGTCCTGTGCTCCTGGGACGGGGGCTGGTGACGGTCAGGAAGAGCAGCTGCTTGTTCTGACTCTGTCCTGCTGAGCTGGCAACCCTTGGCCGATTCCATCCTTTAAATCTTTCAGAAGACTCACATGGGCTGAGACCTTTCCTCAGAAAATGCCCATGAGGGTGCTACAGCTGTTTAGAATTGTGACTTGGGGACTCAGTGTGCTATGAGCTGAAATTTTCTTTGGACAGCTTGCCCCACATTCTAACCTCATGCACTGAGAACTGTGGAGGCAGGGTGAGTGATGTGAGAGAACCGAGCCGGGACCCTAAGATACCGAATCCTTGGCCCTGCACAGGTGCTGAGGGACCGCATCGCGTTCGGAAGTGGAAGTGGCCCTGAGATCGCTCCGAGACTCTAGAGGAACGTGTTCCTGCCTCCAGGGTGCGGACCGCAGGGCACATTCTCTTTACCTGACACGTGGCAAGCTGTGCCCTGCATAGAAAATTACAGAGTGCTCTCAGTCTACGCCCAGTTGAAGCAGTGTGTCCAGCACCTGGGCACCCCATCCACCTTTACACCTACCCGCTCTTCTCCTTGACAGTAACCAATAGTGATACAAGCTTAGAAGACCTGCCCGCATTAATGGCTTGAGCATTGGAAGGAAGCCGGGAGAGAACAGAAATGTCTGTGGCTTGAGATTGGGTGAGGAAATGTGGGCATAGCCACAGGAACTGGCCAGAGGGGCGCGTGCTGCGCATTTCAGAGATGAGGGTGGCCTCCCAGGCTTGAGCCAGGGCTCTTCCCACATAGGTATTGAGTAAATAGTAGAGGAGACACCAGCTGCTTAACGCTTTCTAATGCTGGATCATGGGAATCATGCGATGATTTGCAGTGGTAGGTAATGTACAGCATTTAACTCAGTGTAGAGGCCACTGCCCCATGAACATGGATGTGGCGAGAAGCTGTATGGATGGCTGGTGCATTTCAGTCAAACATCCTGCAGCTGAAACCACTGAAAAAAAGCCCATCTTTTTATACTTTTTATTCACCTTTGTATTACTTTTTTTTTTCAAAATTTTATTGATAAACAGATAGCAATGAGACAGTTTCAAATCAAATCGGAAGTACAGATTCAACAAATAACACACTGCATATATTCTTCTCAGTGGTTAATTGCTGTACAAGATGCGGACTTGAGATCCTATTTACAAACACCATTAGAACAAATCATTCTATTCATTAAGAGAATGCAACTATGTATCTATCCTAACCACTTTGAATACACAGATACAAAATGGACATTCATCGGTATACCCCATTTTTTCTAAGTTCCGTTATTGAATATTATAGGTGTAAACTCAGCAAAATTGTATTCCTTTTTATACACCTCTTTGATACATTTAATTTAGCTTTGCCACCCCTATATGACTATGCCAGGTCTTAGGAGACTGGGCTTGGAAGGAAGAGCGTGTTCTTTGTTTTAGGGCTCCTTATCCTCGCGGCCACCTCTAGGTGTGACTGCTGGAGCCCTCGCCCCCAAACTGCACGGAGCCCCGGCACTCCGGGCGTCAGTGCACCCCGCTCTCCCATCCCCTCCTGCTTCCCTGCAGTCATCCTCACAAGAACCTGATATCTTGGGTTGGCTTTGACGCCTTTTTTTTTTTTTTTTTTTTAAAGCAGCTAATCTTGAGGTTAAGCTGCAGGCCAGCACATCCGCCCTTTTAAGATTTTCTACATTTTTTCTTATATTCACAGCAGGGTGTCACCACCACCAACATCTGATTTCAGATTACTTTAATCACTCCTTAAAAACAACCAAAACTGTGCTCAGCAGCAGCAGGACCTCCCCACCCTTCCTCCCTTAAATTCTTGGCAATGGCTAATCTCCACTCCTTCTTGATGAACGTACCTTTCCTTAATACTTTCTATACATGGAATTGCACAAACACGTGGCCTTCGCTCTTGGTTTGCTTTCTTCAGGGCGGTTTCAGGGTTCATCTGCAGCGCAGCGCGTGTCCGCGCACCGCTCTGTTCCTGGTGCAATGGCACTCCACTGTACGGGGCAGCACGCTTTCCTCAGCGTTCACCAGCCGTGGGTTGATGGGCACTGGGATCTTGTCCTCTTTCTGGGCTGCTCATGAAGAGCACAGCTGTGAGCACTCACACAGAAACATTTGTGTGGTCGCAGATCTTTCCCTAGATGTGCTGTCAGGGTGGCATTGCTGGGTCACTGGAATTCGCTTTTGCATGGAAAAATATTTTAGCACTTACCTTTGAAACACTGCATACATTTTACAGAATGCAGGGATGGAGGGACACGAGAAGGATGGGCAAGAGGAGGAAAGAGGGTCGCAAGGCGCCGTGCACCTGTGCCACCCCTCAGGACTAGTGTATTTGTTATGTGACACAAATACGCACTAATCAAAAGGGCAGGGGAAGGACGTATAGTGTCTTCTCCTGCGGTAATAATAGGATATTTCTGTAGTATTATCAGGCTCCCTAAGGTAGTCAGTGTTTCTAACATCGGTGACACAGAATTTCCTAGTGGTTTTGCAATCAGCCTCATGTGAGTTCAAGTCCTCGCACGCTCACAGTGGCTGACGACCTGCGATTAGAAGGTAGGTTTCTCTGAATCTGTTTCTTGTCCCAATTAAAGATAAGTCTGTAATCCTCAGATGCTCCATGTTCTTCATGTCACTGCATGCAGCAGTGGCGATGACTGTGTGCGTGAATTTGGGAAATGGAATCTACTTCTTACCTGGAGGGCTAAAGATATATATATATATTATATAATTTGTATTTGGTACACTCTGCAGAGTCTCACGATGTAGATCAGGCTTGTAGTGATTCTCCTGCTTTCAGCTTCCAGAGCGCTGGGATGACAGGTGTGTGCCACCTCATACAGTCTCAATCACCATCTCGGTGTACCCCGGGCCACTACACTCTGCCTAAGCAAGCACTTTCCTCTGCTGAGCTATCTGGCTGGCCCGAGCTAAACATTTTTGTTGGTGGTACACTCTGCAGTTCTGTGGTGTCCTCAGCTACGTCGGGCTTCTCCCTGGGGCACATGGCTCTTTCTGATAAGGTAATTGTTTTCTCACTGTGCACAGTCTTGACTTTTTCTATAACCGTTCCTCCTGCAATCTGTGAGAATAACCATTAACCGCTGGGGGAAAATATTGCACAATATACCGAGTGTTGGAAAGGCTATGATCTCATTATATTTTATCTTCAGTGTGATACGTGGGAGAAGCTCGCAAGATAAGTGGGGATGCCGGCGATGGTGTTTTTGAGCACGTTAGCTTAACGTCCACTTATGCCGTTATGGATGGCTACTTCCAGTGCACTTAATTTGATCTGGAATTGGGTACCACACTAGCTTCGTATTTTCTCTAGCTTTCTGGACATCATAGTGTTTTTCTTGATTTGTTTTCTAGCTTTCTCTTCAGTCAGTGGGACTTTGGCCAATAAGCTACTTGGGTTAAAAAAAATCTAATTTAAATTTCAGTTTCCTACTGAGAGTAAAATCTTCAGCACTGTGGGATTTCATGTGGAGAAATTGGGTAGGTCGTGTGGTTCTATTTCATTTCTCCCTCTGGATGATGGATCGGTGCTCCCCGTGAGAGAAGGTCCTCACTGGGGCCAAGCTCTAGCGCATCTTGAGCATCAGTTGCTACTGAGTTTGAGAGTCATCGGCTGGTGATTGGCCTTGGACAATATGGCGGGATTCTGATCCTTCCGAAAATAATGCAAATGGGCCTGGCATAAGCACTGGCCTGGCAAGTGACAGGTCCTGAGTTCAATTCCCAGCACCAGACACACACACACACACACAAAAAGAAAATAATTAAAGTGTTTTTGAAACCAAGTTCTGTGTTCTAGCTGCATCTTGAAGCAGTATGGGTTAAAAATTACTGTCAGTAGACTTAGTAGCAACCCTTCCATCCCCCTGGATATGACTAAGAGAAGGAACTTAAGTTACCACTTTTTAATTCTTCTCTGTAGCATTTTCATAGCAAGATAATACACCAGTTTTTTATTATAATAATTGTGCAAGCTCATTTGCAGTTACCTTGCAAAAAGAACCTCCTAAAATATTAAAACTTATGTAAAATCATGTATTGCAGAGTTTATGACTGGATCTATTTTTCTCCAGGTGTTAATCACAAGAGAAAGTAGCCACACTGCCCTGTCTCACAACCGTTGTGCATGTCCAGGGGGCCCCAGTTTGCTCTAAGTGTTTTGCATCAAGAAATTAGCTAGGTCCTTGTAGCTGTAAGGAAGAGCATGAAGACTATTCACACTTGAGGATCAAAATAGACACACCACTTGGAGAGTGGCTGAGCTGGAGTGTGTGTCCGACCGTTGCAGCTGGAGCCCAGGTCCTACTGCTTGTGGATTTAGCTCTATTTCAGTGAGAGAGAGAGAGAGAGAGTACACTTAGGTACACATTTGTGACTAAGGGTAAGTGTGTTCTTGTTTATACGTCTATGTGCACTTGTTTATATAAGTATGTAGCATTTAGGGTCCTGCCTAACTATGTCATTAAGATTTGTCTTAAAATAATGTCCTGTCCTTTCCACAATCCGCTGCTTACAGGGAGATTAGGTCTCCATAAATTCTTTGCAGATTGAAAGTAACCTGGGCTGAACATACATTTAAGAAGCCCGTGTTGCTGCACACCATGGCTTAGCCCGCTGAAGCTTAGCTCCTCTTCCCGGATGATCTGGGGACCCACTGGGAGCTATGGCTCCTGGCTACTGCCCAGCATTTCCTGAGCGGATTAGACTGAATAGTTCTCATCTGGGAAAAGATCCAAATTCCAGGTTCGACGTACTGTTTTTACAGAGTGCGTGTCTCTCTTGCACCAGAGAGACAAAGTTGAAATGTTGTAAGTCAAACCATTCTAAATTGTGGCCGTCTGTAGATGCTTGCAAGTCATGCGTGTAGCAGAGTGACCTGAACCGAATGGGTGTGCGAGGTGTAAGTCTTCAGGGCATCTGTGCTGCAGGTGGACTTTGCTTTAGTCAGGAAGTGTGCGATGGAAGACGGCATGACTGTCATGAAAGAAGTTATGGAAAGGAGAAGTTCAGGACCCACACAGGGCCTCTTGAGGAAGGACAGCGACCACTGGGATGGAGAAGAAGGCAGGGAATAGGGTAGCACAAGGCCCACAGCCTTGGGCCGGGAAGGAAGGGATGAGATAGCCGGATCCATGAGATTGGTGACCAAACTAGGTATGAGGTGTGCTCAGAAAATACCATGAATATTTCAATTAAAACAGTGGACCGCTAGCATTAGACACATTGTAGTGCTCTTCCTAACACTTGCCCCACCCTTCTTGCCACTTTCTGAAGCAGTTCTAGAAGTCCTTCTTTGAGAGTGTCTTTAGTTATGCAGTTGTGGTTGCCTGGGTGCTTTGAATCAATTCAAATGTTCATAGTTTTCATACTTGTTTTGATTTGGGGAAGTTCAAGGAGTAACACAGTGTCACATCAGCCAAATAAGGTGGGTCGGGACACACTGTGGTGTTTGAGGAGCCTGCCTTTCTGTTGGATGGCATTCACCATATTTTTGGTCACAATTCATAAAGATGCTCCCAGATGTTTTAGTCACTTTCTTATCCCTGACACAAAACACTCAACACACAACTTAAAGAAAGAGGGTGCTATTTTGGCTCTTATTTGATGGCATGAGAGAGAAAAGTGATTTACTTTGTAGCAGCCAGTGAGCAGAGAGAGAAGCAAGAAACCAGGGAGGAGATAAATCCTTTGGGGTCACTCACTCAGGGACCCTCTTCTTTGGACCACCTCCTGCGTCCCAAAAGCCACCCAGCAGTACCACCTCCACAATCCAGTCCCCTTTCCAAAGCCCTGCCTACACACACACACACACACACACACACACACACACACACACACAGGTCTTATGGGGCATGTAGGAAAAAAAAAAACACAACAAAAGAACATTTGCAGAACTGCTTCAGGACTTGGCAAGAATGACGGGATGTGGGCTTGAAGCAAGGGAGCGCATGTCCAGGATGTCTACTTGTAGTATTCTTCACTCAAGTAATTTTTAAAATTCAAATGTTCACCGTATCTTTTGATCCCACCACAGATCTGTTTGTGTGAGGAGCTGCCCCCAAGGGCGAGGCACCTCACCTCTTACAGTGGGGCATGTGTGCCTCAAAGCACAGCCGAGACCATTGCATCCTCACCTCTCTGGCTGCTTCCTCTTTCGCTCTAGTTCCAGCATGGGGTGAGAGGGACTCAGCACTGCAGCGGCTCTCCCAGGCTGCAGTATTAAGTGTAATACTTTGCCCCCACTGTACTCTTGCAAGAGGAACATCGCATCTACTCTGTCACTAGAAATAACTCCGGCTCAGGGAGGAGATAAGTACTTGTGCTGAACTTCCTATAAGGACTTCCCAGGGGTGTCTTATAGCTTCGTCTTATAGCTTCGGTCGTGTGTTAATCACCAGTTGCTACTTAGCCTAGAAAGGGCGACCTGGAGGCCCAGAGCCCAGCGTGGCCATGCAGGATGGTGCGTTTGTCAGTGCCTGTGCACTTGAGTATTTCTTCTTCATATAAGCTATGACGTTTG
>NW_004524584.1:26253167-26259561 GCF_000260255.1 Octodon degus | reverse complement strand
ACTTACTTATTTTAAAAGTAAATATTTTTACCTGCCTAAAGTTAAAAACTGTTTATTGAAAATCCAAGCAATAGAGCAGAATTTTTTTAAAAAGACCTTTATAACCTAGAAATGAATGAGCCTGCTTTTCTTTGCACTGAGAAACATAAAATAAAAATTATTTATTTGGTTTTAGTTCAGCCCAAAATCGGATTGTGCTTTCTATATGTCTCCATAGATAAATAAATGTCTACATTTTGTTTTCATTCAGCATCATTACTGGATTTATATGTTAGTATATAGAGTTTTACTACTTTGGGTTTATAAACTGCAGAGTACTTAATTGGATGGATATGCCATGATTTCTTTGATCTGCTTACTTACAAGTTCGGTCTTTTCATTTCCAGCACGTAAGTGCGTTCACTGCCCCCATCCCCAGGTCATTCTGCCTTGCCACTTTATTGCGTTTCTTTGCCGGAAGTTGGCTGTGTTTAAGTCCAGTGCATCGCCAACCTCAGAAAGCTTTCTGGATTCCCAGCCTCCTCTCACATCACTGATGCTGCCTCCCCCCTTCGTGACGGCTTCGCTGGCTGCCCTCAGTAGGTCTGTGTGCTGCCCCCCCCCAGGCACTGCGGTGGGGGCCGAGGGGACGCAGGTTCTTCTCCGCATGCTTCTTCTGCGCGGACACTGGGCCCAGTGTCCTGGCACAGAGGCAACGTTCTCTCATAAATACCAAGCTGTTTTTATTCTTTCTTTTAGGAAGGCTTTAAGTTGGTTTTTGGAAATTTTTTTTCATCAAGCATTTTTTAAAAAATCCCTCTTTGTGTTCATCAACTTGTTAGTGCTTCCTAATTGCTAGAAAGTAGCTTAATTTCTTTCAAATTTACTCATAAGTTTTAATTTAATTAATTAATTAATTTTGGGGGCAGAACTGGGGATTGAACTCAGTCCCTTGCACTTGCCAGGGAAGCGCTTATTCTACTGAGCCATCTCCCCAGCCTTTGTTTTTATTTTTATTTATTTTTTGTGGTACGGGACTAAGCCCAAGGTTTGCACTGAGCTACACCCTCCATCCTTTATGTATTTATTTTAGTTTTAAGGTCTAGTCTCACTAAGTTGCCTGGGGTTGTGCTCAGACTTGCAGTCCTTCTGCCCCAGCCACTTGGAATGCTGTGATTAAAGCTATTCAGATGATTTTTAAACTATTAGTTTTGTCTCTGAATTCCAGAAACTAAAGCGTAGTGGCAGTGCGTACGTGCATTCCTAAGGGCAGTGCATGCAGTACGGGCATTCATTATAATAATCTAAAATGTGACCTTGCATTGTCTGGGTGTGGCAGCCCAGGTGTCCCTGGGGCTCTGCAGATTAAAGAACACTGTGGATGGTTCCCAGCCTGTGGACTGCACAAATGGGTGGTATGACATCTCACAGCCGTGTGTAACCCATCCGTTGTCTAAACTTGTAATGTGAATTCACTTTCTCATTCCTTTTCCTAAATTTATATTTAGGAATTGTTCTTTTTCCTCTTTTCATTATCCACAACCATCCAGCTCTCAATATTTTGAGGCACAGAAGTAAAAACACTTTGGATAATTTTCCAACTACAAGGGCTGTTCATGTGATGTTCCCCACGACGGTTCCCACATTCCAGGCCAGTAACGTGAAGAGCACAATGCCCCCTAGTGCAGCACATGTTCGTCTTATAGCTTCGCCCTGAGGCAGCTCTTTCAAGGTCTTTCTTGACTTGTTTTTCCCAAAGCCTGGCCTGCTAGGCTGACTTGCAAACTAACTTGAGAAACTCTGCGAAGGTCACCACTCATCGGCCTCCGGAAGTAGGTGACATGCTTTACCTTTCTGCAGTGGGTAGCACCGGGGTCTCTTCATAGAGCTTGTGTACCCTGTTGACAGGTACTGTGTTGATTGCTGTTCCCTTTCAGATCTTGCTGATCAATCAGTGATATTCATAGGCACCATACTGTGTCCTAGGCCCTGGGGATTGCCAGAAAAGTAAATGAAATATCTGTCATCTTTTTAGTCTACTGAAGGGGTAGCAAGGACATAAGCAAACACACCTATTGATTGCAATAACCCACATTCTACAGTTCCTCCCCTCACAGCATTGGCGCCCTACATCTGTGAGGTGGCAGAGGACAGAGCCCCCGGGCAGTGTTTAGCTGCCTTTGATCCAGTCTGTGCCAGGCTCTGCTCCCATGCCCGAGCCTCCCAGCCTCATTAGCCTCCCCGAAGGCACCAGATGTGCCTTCGCCTGCTTGGTGACGGGTCGGCATTGTGTGTTATTGTTTACAGCGCATATTTGAAATTGTCTGGCATGAGGTTTTGTGTACACATGCATGGAAAGAGCAGAAGTGGGGCTCGTGATCCTATCTTTTAATAAATCTTATATTACAGATTATACAAATGAGAAAGCCCACAGTAAATCAACTGAGCCATTTCAGGTTATTTTATGAAAAAAGAAGAAATAGTAATAGAATCTGGTAGAAGTAGCAGACGGATTTATTTATTTATTTATTTATTTATTGTTTTGTATTTTAGTATAGGGTCTATAGCTCTCACTACATAGATCAGACTCCTGGTATTTCTCCTGTTTTCAACCTCCCAAGAGCTGGGATTACAGGCGCACACCACCACGCCCAGTCCCATTCGCCATCTCAGTGTGCCCCAGGGGTGGTGCCGTCACAACATGCCTGGGATCGAACCCTAGCTGATGCATTTATTTGTTTATTTTGATATTAGTATTACTATTTTTTTCAGACAGGGTCTTGCTATGTTGTTCACGTCCTGGACTCACTGTGTAGTCCAGGCTGGCCTCCAACTTGCACCGAACACACTGTTCCTGCTTCCTGAGTGCTGGAATTGCAGGTGTGCACCACCATGCTGGTACAGACAGACACTTACCTGTCTGGGAAGGTTTCCTGGGGCCTTGACCTCTGAGTGAAGCCTGGACAGCTAGAGGGCTGAACCTTGGTGGAATCTGGAGAGATGCCTAGGCGCTAAGGACCAGCCAGCCAGGGTGGCAAGGTGTTGAGCCCTGCAGGGACAGAGGCCAGAATGAAGGTCCTGTGTGTGCATAGTATGCATGTGTGTGCACATATATGCGAGGTATACATGCACAGATGTATGTGCACAGATGTGTTTGTGGGTTCACGCATGTGTGCACATGTGTGGCTCATGCAGCTTGAAAGAAAAAGCTAGGCAAGATGCAGAAATAGACAGGCTGGCCACAGGGCAGAGCTTGTTCACCGGGGCCTGGGGCTTTGCCATTTTGGGAGCTGTACCACTGGATCCACGGGAGGCCTTTAAGAAGGCTAGAACCAATAAAGCACACTCTTTGTTTACAAAGTTTGCTGTGATTGCAACACAGAAAATAGGCTCTTCAGGGGTGTGAAGCATCAGTCCACAGGACAGGAGGAGACTGGCCTTGGGAAGGTGGAGTGAGGTGAGCGAAGGGGGCACTGTGACACATATTTTGAGGAAGTGATAAAAGAGTTCACTAATGGTGTACGTCAGTCATTATGAGGGCATTAGAGAAAGCAAAAGTGACTCTAGCTGTGACAAGAGATTCTGGCAAGAAGCCAATGTGAGGAAGGGTCAAGTCAGCAGTGTGTTTGGTCAGTGTCCGTGTGGAGGTCACGCTTCGTCTCAAGTGGGAGCAGTGGAAGTCACGTGTAAGTTCGTATTCAGCTGACTGGTGCTAGTCAGTCTGTTGGGACTGAGGCTGCCCCTCCCCAAGGAAGATGTGGGGGAGGTAGACGGAAAGCTGCTCTTGACACTGGGGTGATCACGGCAGAGTTCTTCAAGGCTGGTGGCACTCTTCTGCGCTTGCTGGAGTCCCTCTCCAGTGAAGTCTCTGGCTCCAGGCTGGACAAATGCTGCTGCAGAGGGTTATTTCGTGATGTTTCCGTGCCCAGGGAAACATTCAGGCCCGATGGGAGGACAGCTGGTAGAAGTGTGGATGCGTCATCTGCGCTTTCTTCAGCTGGATGATTCCTTTGTTAGCTGGGTCTCCCATTCCTAACGACAAAGAGCGGCTGCAGAAACCAGGGATGCGCCTTTTGGACAGCAGGCTGCTCCTGATCTTAACGCCTTTGCAGACTTGTTACAAATTTCAGTTCCTCCATTTAGCTGTGCGACCCCTTTAAGCCTTGTCTCCATATCTGCAAAATGTAGGACTGATCATACATATGTTGCAGGCTTATTTCCTGAAAATAAGAGATGTCTGTATGTGGCATATGATCTATTTTGCTGTTATTTAGTATTTCAGTATGTCTCAGTGATAATTTTGTTATAAATATCTCAGTAGTTTTTTAAAATTTGTTATGAATTTCTTCTTGTTATTTTTAGCATCGCCACCCAAGAAATCATTGCTGCCCTTGAATTCTGATTTGTTATCGTTTTGAAGACCAATACATTTGAATGGACTCAAATATTACCAGCTTTGCCATCTTTGGTACATTCCATCCAAAGAGTAGCAGTAAATCTCTGTAGAGCTTTGTCTAGCTAAACTCTGAAAACAATGGATCTGGGGCTTTTTCAAAAAAATAGTCTCAGTCTTCTAAGCATATTAGCAGCCTGCTATCTGTAGAATTATCTGATGCCTCTTCAAGATACTTGTTTCCATCTTAGAAAAATGAGTATAGAAAATATAGTTCTGTCATGAATTGGGACATCCTCCTCAGGTGCCCCCTGTGTTGTGTGGTTCCAGTGGCTGCCTTGGGCCGCAGCAGCTTACTGCACCCACTCAGGGTTCCTGCTTCCGGTTCTGTCTTCCATCTGCTTTCATGCTTGCAGGCCCAAGAGAACGCACCCTTTTAGCCTGCCTGCCTAGAGTAATCCCTTCATCCTTTTGACCAGTAATTGGAAAATGATGACATTTACAAAGGACATTTCTCAAAGCCATGGGAATTCATGTCTTTGGACCAGATGTTAAGAGAATATTAATGAGCTGATGAAACATCTGTGACAGTGAACGGCAGAGGCATAGGAGAAAAGGGAACCTGAACAGCATTTTAATGGAAGTGAATCCATTGTAAGGAAAAAGGTGTCGGTAGATTTGCATTCTTTCCTCATCAGCTATCAGATACTGCTGGTTCGTCTGTGCCGTGCACAGTGCTGTCCAGAGGCTGAGATTCTAGGCACCCTTGAAGAATGAGGCATATATGCAGCTAGCTCTAGGGTGACGTGGGCTGTGATGGAAACGAGTGTGAATGCACACCGGGGCCAGGTAGGAACTGGGGAAAGTAGAAGGAAACTCATCCAAAGCTGGCTAGAGGGGATGCTTCGCAATTAGGTCTAAAAGGAAAAGGAGGCAACCTATACAAATAGCTGAAAGTGGTGAGAAATCCAAAGCCTCAACTGGGAAAGAGGATCAGCCTGGGCCAGAGAAGTGTTATCAGGATACAGGTACAGCTTGAGAGGTGAACGCGTGAAGATGCAGGAGGGGAAAGGAGGCTGAGTCCATGCTGTCGGCTCTGTATCTGAGCCAGTGACACAGCCAGCTGTGAGGAGGAGTGGACAGTGAGGAGCCGGTTGCTGAAGGCAGGTCGTGGTGGTCCCCTGGAGAGCAGGTGTTTCTGCTTGATACACTTGAGAACATTTCTAGCTTGGTGGCTTTTCTCAGGGCCAAGACAAAATAGCCAACACCCAAAGTAAGAAGAAAGGTTTTTCTTTAATATATAGAGTCACACTGTTTGTGGAGGTTTCAGCTGATAATTGGCTAGCTCCAAGGCAGAGAGGTATGGCAGAGGGGTGTCACAGAGGAGAAACACTTCATGGTGGGCAGAAGGCGAGAAGGTGGTAACAGCAATGGTAGTGAGGAAGCAGGAGGCAAACCGCAAGCCGCCCCAGCACCTGTGCGTTTTATTCTTTGCAGACCTTTATGGTGAGCAGCACTCACACCCAGGTTGGGCTTTCCTGTTTTCCACTCCAAGTACTATGCCTCAACACCCAGTGGTCTGATGTAGCAATCACACACCTTGATCCCAGCATCCCCCACTTAATCCCAGCATCACACACTCAAGATCCAGTCACTTCTGAAAGGCCCCACTTATATCTGCATGAAGCTTGGGGGTGGGGGGACATTCAAACACAGACCACAGAAATCTCTTGATTTCTGCAGCAGAGTTTTAGATTTTGGAATAGCCAGTTTTTAGAAAATATGTAAAATCATAGGTGATGTATTGATTAAGGAAAAATAGGAATAGTAAGAAGATGCTGGCTGGAGTGTACCCTTTAATTTTTTTTCTTTTTCTCTTTTCTTTTTTAATTTTATTTATGTGTGTGTGTGTGTGTGTGTGTGTGTGTGTGTGTGTGTGTGTGTCCAGCTCAGCCCACCAGGGGGCGGGGCTGGCTGGCATGTGGTGCTGGGGGACTGAACCGCTGGTCCCTGTGCTTTGCT
>NW_004524584.1:26241596-26253067 GCF_000260255.1 Octodon degus | reverse complement strand
TTTTTTTTTTTTCTATTTATTTGTTTATTGGGTATAGGGTCTCACTACATAGTTCTTTTTCTTTTTCTTTTTTTTTTCTTTCTTTTTTTTCTTTGTTTTTTTCTCGGTACTAGCACTTATTCTACTGAGCTATCTCCCCAGCCCCCTAGTACACAGTTGTGACTTATAGTGATCCTCCTGTTTCAGTCTCCCCAGCACTGTGATTACAGGCATACTCCACAATGCCTGGTTTCGGGACTGGGCCAGCACGCACGGGGTTCTGGGGTGGCATAGGCATGTGCCACTGGGGGTTGAACTTGGGTCTTTGTGCTTGCCACACAGAACTTAGACCACTGAGCTATCTCCCCAGCCCTGGAGTACACCATTTAAAAGGAAGGCTGGGAAGTGAGAGTTCTGGACTTGGTAGGAACACAAGAGGATTAGGGTGGTATGGGAACCCGGCTAAAAGGGATTAGTGGGAGTAGTCAGGAGAGAAGCCAGTGGCTGGTGGAGGTGTTCGCTCCCACAGTCTTACTGGCTTTGGCTAGCAGGAAGCAAGCATAGAGCAATGGCCAGTGTGGGGGCATGCTCTTGTGTATTGGCAGAGACGTTCTGGCTTGCAGTTATCAAAAGCGAAACTAGTGCTTCTACTATTGGCCATTTTAACTGAGACAAATGGCGGCTGTGACTAGTAATTTTCCTTGTGTCATTTAGGGCTTGAGTATTTTATTGTGTCTATATGGTTCCTGCCTTGCAAAAAGCATTTCCACATCCATCCTTCAGCAACAGCCCATGAAGCAGTGCTGCCTCAAGGTCTCTCCTTGTTCCTTAGAAAGTGCTCTTGTTGGCTTAGCTAACGTAGAAGTCGAGGGAATGAACTTCCACTTACTTTTAAAACCTGCAGACAGAATATGATAAAAAACATTTAAAACTTAGAATATATTTTAAAAATAGGCATAAAGAATTATATACTTCTTATGTTTACACGAGTCCAAAAATCATATTCTGTAGGGACTTAAAGTTCAACATATCAATACTTGATGAAATATACCTGTTTCATATTATGCCTAAATGTTTGACATGCAGATAGATAGTGAGGTTAAGCTTAACAGCCTAAGTTGTATGGTAATAACAATAAGCTTGTCTTCTGGATGGTTAACAACCCAAGTTTGCAGACCAAAATTAGACAAAAAGGAGGGCTGCAAGGAAAGCCAACATTTTGGCACTAGCCTTCCAAGGTCAATTAAGACTCAGGACATATGAGAACTTGTACTGTAACGTCATGTAACTCGGCAGTGTCCCAAATTTTCTGATCAAGGAGATTATGGGGCCAAAGAGGAAAGTGATCGATGATGTAGAGTGTGCCTAAGGAGAGTCACATGGAGAGAACATTCTCTCACGCTTTCACAGAGAGCACATTGGCCAAGCAATGGCCATGACTCATCTACATGGCTGACACTGACAAAGGATCTACAATCTGAGGTACAGGATCTCAGGATAAATCCTGAGGGGATTTCACTGACCTTCTCAGACCCAAAAGCTACAACTCTTGTTGCATAAGTCCTGCTTTACCTTGTTCTTAACCATCCAGTAGAAAAGTATGAAGACGAAATATGGGAAGTAAAGCCACGCTGTTATGTTGAGCTGTGGGGGACTCAGGTCAACAATTTCTGATATTGCCAGTCAGGCAGAAGACCCAATACTATGATGGGCTACTGGTCTCTTTTAGAATATTTTGCTGAGTTTACACACCTACAATATTCAAATAACAGAACGTAACAATAAAAGGGGATACAGATGACTGTCCATTTTGTATCTGTGTGTTCAATGTGGTTAGGATAGATATATAGTTGCATTCTCTTAATGAATAGAGCGATTTGTTCTAATGGTGTTTGTAGATAGGATATCATGTCCGCATCTTGTACAGCAATTAACCACTAGGAAGAATGTATGCAATGTATTAATTATTGAAACTGTCCTACCAATTTGATTTGAAACTGTCTCATTGCTATTTGTTTATCAATAAAATTATGGAAAAAACCTGCAGACAGATAAAATTAATATTGTCTCTGTGTAAATAATAATTTTGTATAATAGACTTCATTCGTTTTTACCTTTACTTCAGGTAGTCGGGGACTAAACAAGAGGAAGAGGGTAAAGTGTAGTAACAGTTCCCTTGGAAGAGACCTATAAATTAAGGTCACTGGAGCTGAACCATTATCGGAATGTATAAAATACTTTAATGCTTGCTTTTTTCCATTTTATAACATGAGGTCATTTTATGTAGTCATAAATTTTTTTCTTGTCTTAGTTCACCTACGTTGGGAATCTGTCAGTATCAGAGCCCACTGACTTGGCTCCTTGAAGGTGCCAACCCACCCTTTCTCTGCTTACAGGTGATCAACATTTTCATTAGCATGGCTCTAAGATGTGTGGCCTGATGATTTATTATAAACTTACTTTGGCGAAAACTTGACAGCTAAGGTACCTGCTTAATTTGATACCAAAAGGAACTATTGTTTAAACAATGTGCATAACAATTGAGGATGCAGTGTGTTTGGCTAACATCGGATTCCCCTCATAGATTCAATATAATAGGAACACTTTAATTTTACTATATTTCCCCAAGAATAAAATGTTTATGTATTGGTTTTGAAAAAGATTAAAAGACTCTATTTGCTTAAGCACCTCGACATGAATTTAGGTTTATTATGTTGTTGATTTTTTTTTTTTTCATTTAATCCTATTTCCTGCACAGTACTGGAATATCTGACACCAGTGGGAGGAGCACAGACTGATGCAGTACCTGGTGGGCTTTGGTTCTCCTGGGTGGCATATTATCTTTGAACTCTTAATGCAAACCCCATCAAAAATCGTAACTTTTGTCAATGCCTGCCATAGACAGAGAATTTCTCCTTCTTCAAAGACTTTGTGCTACTTCTGTTTGTATTTATGCAAAGACTGATTTTTATTTGGAGGACAGCTATGAAGCCCTGAAACTAATGCCCCCTTGGCCTGGTCCCCTCCCTGTCTTGGAGAGTTGTACCTTTTTAGAGTCAGCTTGATAAATAAACTCCAGAGATGCCACTCCCTCCTGCTCCTGAGGCTCTTCCCCTCGAATTCGCTATGGGAGGCATGGCAGAGTTCCTGGGTGTTCCTTAAGCCCTGCCACCTGTGGTCACATGTATGGTTTTAAGGGTCTGAGCAGAAGGCCAAAATACACCATACAAAGAGCCAGACGGGAGCGGGGCCTGCCGCGTGCTCACACTTGATCTTCTTCGTGCAATGGAATCTACCTAAACCTTAACTTTCTCTGCTTCAAAGCGAGGAGCAGAGCTAATGATTCTGACCTCCCTTGCTCTCGCCAAATTCTAGAGTCATTGCTTTTTCCTCCTCTCCTGTGTACCAGAGGGCTTAGCCAGCTCACAGTGGGTGGTACTCATAGGCTGGATGCAAATGAATGCTAAGCTGGATGCTGGCTTTGTGATGTCTGAGTCACTCACGGCCCGTTCTGCATGTTAGAGCGGGGACAGTTGGCACTGGTGCTGCATGTTCAACACAGTTGCTTGCAGCGTGAGAGGTCGGAACTGAGGACCTCTGCGGAGGAAGAGTAAGGCGGCAGGTGCTGCGGCCTGGCATTCAGGGGCTGCCATCCGGGGCTGCTGCTGCACACAGCATGAGCATGCTTCCTGGATGGCCCGGCCAGGTGGAGCCCCGCGGCACCAGCAAGTGAGGGGAGGAGAGTGCAGGCTTCTTCTGAGGACTCAGGCGGAGCCCTGGCTTTGCATTGTGCCCAGTGGGGAGGAGTCAGAGCCGCCAAGTGATGAAAGGCGACAGTATGCTCTTGGGAAAGTAGGGGAGAAATTGTGGACTTTTATTTTTAACAGGGCAGTCTGCCCTCATGTCCTCACAGTTGTGCTGCTGGCCGTGTAGCTGGTCACTCTGGGCAGCAGGGAGCGGGCCTGGGGAAGTTTGCGTGGATGGTGGAGTGATTCTTGTTGCTTCTGCAGCTTGAGTTGAACTCCGAGTCTCAGTGAGCAGTTCCTCTGATCACTTAGACAAAGCCAAGAGACAGAAGGATTGAAAGGGATACATGGAGCACCTCCTTCCACAAATGCTGGCCCTTTGTGTTTCTGATGTAAAAAGAAAGTAGTTCAGAAGGCCCTGGGTGCAGCCATCAGCTTGCACACTGGCCCCAGCCCTGCAGTACCAACGAGTCTTCTGCTTCTCACAGCACGGGGTGTGGTTTCCTGTGTCCGCAGAAAGCCACCTTCCTGGTGGGCTCACTCCCCTACCATCCTTGCCCTCTCACCCACGCGTTGCGGCCCCTGCCTGACAGTGCACAGAGCGCGGAGGCCTTGTGTCTCTGACTGAACCGAGACATCCACTTACATTGAGCTTCACAGTGTAGCTCACGAGCCGCCCAGCCGCTCCCTGAAAAGTTCATTCTGCTTGGGTGGGATCTGTTCTTACTAATAACTAGTTAGACGCTGCTCTCCTTGCGTATGATTTCATTCCTTCCACTTCTTTTCCATCTGACGGCATTTTTATTTTTCTAAAAGGAACAGTTATTTTCTGCCCCCAAAGCCTTGTCAGTTGCAGGGTGGGTGTGCAGGGGAAATGTTATTTATTGCATAAACACTTATATACACAGTTGTGCTTATTTAGATCCAGCTCATACAGTGGTCTTCCCACGCCAGGAAACTCAGAAGAGAGCTTCAGGGGCTTAGCTGCTGCAGGACTCCTTAGATTGTGCAGTCTGAACTAGTCCTCCATAAGAAACCTTCATATCAGCAAAATCATTTATATTGATTTGTCTAATATAGATTTAATGTTCCAGAGTTGGTAGGATGACACTACAAAAGTTTTATTGAAATTGAGCCATTGGAAATTCCTTCATAATGAATTTATCACATGGAATAAATAAGTATAGTTAACATGGCTTTCCTTTTTGCTGAAATGGCTCAATATGCATTCAGTTGGGTGCTTTCTGTAAGTATAGTTTGAGTAACCTTTCAAGGTGATGATAGTTTAATTTTATGGAAACTAGGAATTCTCAACAAAAGAGAATTTTGAAGTGCCTGGAGATATTTTTGGTTGCCAAAACAAAAAAATAGAAACCAAGAGCTGGGAATATAGCTCAGTGGAGTAAGCGCCTGCCTAGCAAGTGCAAGATCCTGACTTTGATCCACAGAACTGAAAAAAAAAAGAAAGTACCATTTTTAGCTAGAAAGAGAGCTCAGCGGTCTAAGCACCTGCCTGGCAAGTGCAAGGACCCAGGTTCGATCCCCACTACCCCTGCCGTGCCAGCCCTGGCATTCCTGGAATGCTGAGGCAGCCCAAAACCAGGTGTGGTGGCACAGGCCTGTAATTGAAGTACTGAGGGCGCTGAGACAGAAGGATCACTACAAGTCTAAGCTGTGCAGTGGGATCCTGTACCAAATAAATAAATATTTTTTAAAAATAGAAGTCAAAATCAGTAGTGCAACTGGCATCACCTTTGTCAAGGCCAGCGATGTTGCTGAAGGTGCAGGACAGTCCTCAACGCTGAGCGGCTGTGCTGGAGGAGCAGCGCTTCTGAGCTGGGTGCACAAGCACTGGTGTTAGCTCGGCCCCTGCTCCACTGAGAGGGGAGAGCTCTGTCATTCCGTGGACCACACACCTGCAGAGGGCAGGGAGGAGCAAGCGGAGCAGTGGCCTTCCGGGGAGGGATGCGCAGAGAAGCCCAGGCCTCTCCCTGAACACTGCAGACGCCCTCCCCTGCTACCCCGCCACAAGGGCAGTTTATAGTGCCTTTATGTTTAAGAAAAAAGGTGACACATCTTAGTTGGAAAATTACAACCCTCTAAAATTCACCTGTTCTTGTTAAATGTGATCCCCTAAGTTTAACACAGCAAACGTGCAACTCCACCTGGTCGCTATTGCCCATTTCAGCGGCTCTTTCACTTGACGCAGCACTGCCGGCTTCTCTAATCATCCCTTTCTGAATTCCAAGGCAAGGATATTTCAGGCACTGCGGTGTCTTTGTCTGCCTTTCATTCCTGAGGCTAAGATGTTAGGGCTGGGATAGAAGGGACTGGCTCATCACGAAGGAAGGAAGGCTCAACTTGCGTGTGTGTGTGTGTGTGTGTGTGTGTTCCTTGCTTCATCATTGTCATTTGCATCTTCAGGGTTCCCTAAGTCCCATGTTTGAAAAGCCTAGCCCCAGGCGATGGCATTCTTGGGACCTGTAGGAGATGGGGTCAGTAGAAGGATGCCATGTCCCTGTGGGTTTGCCCTTGGAGGCTATTGGGGGGCTGGGCCCCTTCTTGTCTGTGTCTTTCCTTCCTGGCCACAGGCGGAGAACAAGCCCCCTCTGCCAGCCACTTCCAGATGTGATGTGCAATTTCTCTGCAGTCCCAAAGCAATAGGATGTAGTGAGGATGGGCTGAGGCACCCTATATCACTTGCTTTTCTGTTGACTTTTCTCCTATGGTTTGTCACAGTAATAGAAAGCTGATTAGCATTATAGTTAGCAGAGTGGTTTTTGGGGTTGGCTTGGGTTTGGGACACTGATCAACTATGTACAAGAGAAAATTTGCTCTTTGCGGCTCATTAACTGGGGCTCAATCCTGGAGGTGGTTGTAGGTCAGTGTATACCTGTCTGGCTTGGTGAGGACCCGTGTGTTATTGCTACTGCTCTAAGCATGGGCAGCTGCCTCCTACAGAGCTCACCTACATTGAGGGCTTGTTGTTACTTTCATCTTCTTCCTGATTTATCTCTATCATTGCTGGTTGCCTTTGAGATGGGGCTATGAAAACTCTACCTGGATCTTTTCCAAGAGGGCCGATGTGGTGTCCCAGATCTTTGTAGTCTTCAAAGAAATACACTTCTCTAAAACTAATCTATTTAAATACACATCACTTGACAAAATTCCGTGTTTGAAGTTTCAGGTCAGGGGGAGTAGGAGGTACACGCCCCTCACACCTTTACCTCTGGATCTGAGCCACAGGGTGGCCTCCAACTCTGAAGGCTGTGACACATTTCCTAATTGTGAAAATCCTACTTTTAGTCTTGTAACCCAGGAGAGTTGGCACCTGCCCATCCATCGCCCCTTCCAGTGCCCTGTGCCTGGGGACCACCAGGCTGACTGTGGGACAGGTGGGTCTCTGGGGTCCCTCTCTCTTGTCTGCTGCACACCTTCTATGACACTTAGCATTTCTTGCTTCTACACAGCCCAATCTCCTGCCTTATCTTGGTGTGCAGGCTGTTCATTTGCTTTTCTGCGCAGTTTGAATATCAGAGCATTCTGGACTCTGTCCCGTTCTGAAAGGCCTCAAAGCCTGCTTGCTCTGGCAACCATAGCTCTGGGGAATCTTATATTACACTTCTAGGGAAGGTTTAGTTTTGGTTTTGGTTCCATGAGCTGAACCCAGGTCTTCCAGCTTGCTAGGCAAATGTTCTACGGCTGAACCAAATTCCCAGCCCCCGTACTGAACTTAATACCCATAATTCACACATGCATATGGAAAGATGGGTACGCAGTTGGCACTCAATAAGTATTGAGTGCATGAGAGACTCTAAACACAGTTGAATCAGCATGTCTAGTTAGTTTTTGATATTGGGTCAACTTCTATGAAATTCACTATTTTTTCCTTACATTTATTTACTAAGTTTTGGTATTTGAATTGAACCCAGGAGGACCTTGTGCATACTAAGCACATGTGCTGCCTCTGAGCCACATCCTAACCCTCTCAAATCTGTAAAATTTGTATAATTTTCGTATCCTTTAGAAAACTTTAATCCGGCATCTGTTGAAGCCTTGCTCTTGATGTCATTCCACTGAAAATGAAATGTAAATGAGTTTGGGGTAGATATTAAAATTATACCAATCTGTTTCACCTATCCTAAGATCATCTTAATTTTTTCTTTTAATGTTTTCTGATTTCATAACTTGTTTTTTTTCATTTTCCACTGAGCATTAAGGGGAGGAGTGTCCTGCACCTCTGCACCTCCTCCTGTCTTGGTTCCTTGCTGTACGGGTCCCCTCTTCTGTTACTGCTGCGGATCTCCCTTCCCCGCCGACCACTGGCATGGCCTGGCTACAGCCAGGGACCCCTGTGCTCATGATTCACTGCTATGAAGATGCAGGAAAACTGACCTCTGCTAAATGTGTTACTTCAGGGGCTGGGGAGATAGCTCAGTGGCATAAATGCTTGCCTGGCAAGCTCAAGGTCCTGAGTTTGATCCCTGGTACCACCAAAATAAATAAAGAGATAAATAAATAAATGTGTCACTTCTCTCTGCACCCTGGAAGCATGAATGAAGCAGCTTGATGCTGAGAAGATTCTGTCCTTGTGCTCCTCCCTGTTCTGCTTTCCCTTCTTTTTGTGGCTTCTTTTGATTAGTACATATTAACAAACAGCTTTTTTAAACTTTATTTCCTTGATGCTTCCCTTTAGAAAACACCAAGCAAAGCTAAGATTTCAACCATGCTGAACTTTCTGTGTTATCTAATTGGATTTTTCTGAGCACCCAACCTGGGTTTTTAAGTTTCCTGCATGTCCCTAAATACTCATTCAGTAGCTGAAGCCCAATGTGTATACAACTAAATGATGATACTCTTATCAGAACCAGACCCTTCTTTTGTTGACCACATTTAATGGGTGAGATTCTGGTCTGCAGAGTCACTTCTGTTACCAGTTTGGAGACCATCTGCGCCTGTTTGCTTTATGATTTGGACATTTAGCAGATTAGAACAACAATCATTCTATTTTACATTTTTTTGCACCTGGAATTTGGGCAGAGCTCACTCGTGTGACGCTTTGGCTGTGGACTTCAGCTTTCATCCTGTATTTGGAGCTTTGGCAGGGATCACTGGGTAACTGGGCCCAGAAGGACCCATGAGCCATGACATCTAATTGTGATCTCTAACATGACAGTAGCGAGGTGTTAGACTTCTGACCTGAAGTCACAGTCACCCAGAGAATGTGTTTTTAGAGATAGGAAGTAGAGATTGCCAGTCTCGTTGAGTCTGATCTTGGGGACAAGCCTCCCCAGCAGTCCTGTGGTATTAGTTCCTGAGCAAGGCTCCCATAGATCTGACCTCAATTCAAGGGACAGAACTTTGACCTGCATCTCTGGAGCAAAGCCAGCATCTGCGGCCATCTTTCATCTGTGACCATTTGCCAAACTTGCCTTTCCCTCTTCTGTTTACTATTTTCTCTTAACTTTACTTTTATTCTGACTGGCAACACATAAAATCATAGCTTCATTTATTTCTTTTCCAGACAATTATAGTAGTTTCAAAATACCTTGTCAGCCTCTCTCTGCCTTTTCGTACACAGTGTTGTGAGAGTGGACTTTACGGATATGTCTCCTGAGGTTAATGTACTGTGATGCTTAAGTCTTGTTTGTCAACTCGGTTGGCCTTCGAGGCAGTGGATTAGCAAATCCCATCTCTGGGTGTGTTTGAGGGAGCCCTGGAGTATGACCTTGGACACTGCATCAGGTCCCAGACCCCGTTCCTCTCAGGCATTTTTCTTGTACTGTGCTCTCCGACCTCCATGAACGGTGCAGCAGCTGCTGCCTGGGCGCTATCTACCCATGGACTACGCCCTCTGGAGCTTGAGCCAAAGCACAGCCCTCCTCCTGCAAGTTGTGGTGTCAGGTCTTTTGTTCCATCAAAGCTGACTGACATGCAATAGCTTCTTTCCTGGAAATAAAGACCTAACATTCGAATATAATTTGTTTTCCCAGTGGTAACACAGGCTATTCCCTTAGCTCTTTGTCTGGTCCTCTGTGTGGTTGCTGCCATCTCCATGAATGTAATCCAACATCCCCAAACATGTTACATGCTCCAGTGTGCCTTTCACCCTCTTTTCTTGGCATGGAATGACCTTCCACAAATCTCCTCTTTATCCTTCAGTATTAAACTCAAACACAAATTCCTCCCAGGGCCTTTCTTGATCCATCTAAAGGGCAGCGCGACTTTCCCTGAACTCCCAATGCACTTCTGCTTCTTTTTGTGGGTTTCTAAGAGGCTGGATTCTGGTTATTTTTACAAGCGTATCTTACTTTAAGGCTTGTTAATCTTTTAAATTGTTCATAATCATTAAAGAGTTCCAGTATTTGCAACTTATACTTTCATTTCACCGAGCTGCTGTTGAATCTAGAGTCTATTTGATTCGTTTACTCTCTAGCCAGAAGTTTTGCACGCTGACACTTGTACCAATTATGGGTAGTTTATGAGTGAGATGGTGTAATACTCAGAAGGTTTGTGGTAAGACAATGGCAGTGGCTTTATCGTATAAGGTATTTTGAATGTGAAAAGGGATGGGCCGATAGTCCTAAGGTCATATGTTTGCACAAGGTATTATGATAAACTTTCATGGGAAACCACTGAGTTCTCTTTACTGGCTTTACTTACAAGTGATCAGGGTGACTCAGTAGAGTTTAAACTTGGGTTATCTTATAAAATTAGAGAGATTAAAATTAGAGAGATTAAGGGCTGTGAAGACTCGCCCAGCTGGAGGCACTGGATGCCCTGTGCCAGAGAATAGAGCACCCACTCATTTCCTACAAAGGTAAGGAGGAGCATCATCTAGGAAAAATAGATTGTTTGTGTTCATGAAGGTCTCTCAGCTCCACAAATTACAGTGTTGAACTCAGTGCTAGGCTCTTCCAAATACCACCTCACAGAAAACCTGAGCTCATATTCACCAGCTTGTTCTTGCTTGTGTTTTAGGCACTTTTCCCACATGAGGGGCAGACCCACTTTGTAGAAGACAAGTGCCTGGAGCCCGAGACCCCTTGCCCGCCATGAAGGGAGCCTGCGTCCTCGCGTGGCTCTTCTCAAGCCTGGGGCTGTGGAGACTCGCCTGGTTGGAGGCTCAGGATGCCCAGTGCCAGAGAGCTGAGCACCCGGTCATTTCCTACAAAGGTAAGGAGGAGCAGGAGCACTCGGATTGCAAAGCCACCACTTAGGTGCAGATTTCGTGTTTACTGGTAGAGAACAGCAATGGCTATGGCTCGACTATTCTTCCACTCTTGATTTAGACATTGTTTAAAACAATAGCAAAAATTTTAAAAAGCTTCCAAAAGCAATCCTTACCTCCTGAGGGTTTCAAGAAAGGATTACCATGGGTAGAAAATTCCACCATTGGCGGCCACCTCCAGTTAACAGGCACTGCTGGCCTCCAACGCACTGAGCCAGAGGATTAAAACCGTGATTCACAAAAATGAAAACAAAAAATTTCTTGTGTTAAGCTGAAGAATTTTTTTCTTCTGCCTTTTTCCAGCAAAGCTCACTCCTTTGTCTCTACCTGGCATTGCTTGGCAGCAGGATTAGTTCAATGTCCCAAGTATCTCCATGAATCTGTAGTTATTAACTTACTTTTGTTATATCCATTCATTTGTTCTTTCAGTCATCAAAAAAAAAAAAAAAATTAGTGTCTTTATACTGAAAGAAGAAAGAAGAAGGGTCCTTCCCATTAGCTCAGTTGTTTAAGTG
>NW_004524584.1:26239650-26240981 GCF_000260255.1 Octodon degus | reverse complement strand
AAAAAAATCCCCAAGCCATGATGATTTCGTGAGATGGTGCGTTATCCAATGGGCATGGACAGACCCTGGGTGGCTCCCGGGGGCTTGCACTTTTGGCTAGCAGTAGGACCCAGTCCGGTTCTCAGTAAAGACTGTGAGCTGAGCTGTTGGCCCATGTCTTGAGCCTCCTTTACTTCACACCATGCACATGTCCCTCTGTTCCACACATCTCTCAGAATCTGTAGTGCTATCCTGACACCCCATTAGATTGAGACTCCCATGGCTCTCCTGCTAGTGACATGTGACATGTTGTACACGCTTCTGGTGATACGCGCTTGGGAAATCATGCCATTGGCCATCATGCCAAGTGCAGCAGTTCGTGCCTGGGACCTCGTCTGGGGCTTTCTAGTTGTATTCTTTCTTCATCTCATTTCTACTTCTCCACCAACTAGCTCTCCTTCATCAGCAGCTTGAGAATTTTGAAAGTCCAGCTAGTAAAGGCAGAATAAATGTTCTTCTCCCCTGCTACAAGTATTTTGAGGTGAGTAAGTTGGTTCTTTAACATCCAACTAGTATATATTGGTCTTCCATGGGGCCCAGTAACATACTTTGTTTTCCTCTTTCCCTCATCTGACGACTAGAATTATTACTATATGGATTTCCATACATTTGATATTTTAATCCATTCAAGCTTTTACTCTTGAAGGTGGTGAAATTTTGGCCTTCTAGTCCAGGGAAACACCTTGAACTGGTGTCTTCAGTTCTGACACCACTGGCATCATCTCTGATCATTTTTTTCACCCTCTGGGATCATAGGATGTTCCTGCCCCGGAGACCAGTTTCCTTCTGAAGCTCGGGGAGTTCCATGTCTCTCAGAGCTTCAAGCACTAACCCTGCTTATAGACACTTTCTCTGTAGTTTATAGTTCTGAGCAAAATATTTTCAAAAATAAAATGCACCATCAGCTTCTCTGATATTTCCAGCTCTTCTCGCAGCTCTAGGACCTTTCTGGACCTTTCCTCTCCACGTCTTTCTCTTTTCTCCATACCCAGAATCCTGTGTCTGCAGATGCAGGAGCATTCCTCTGCCTTTCCTCAAGGCACACCTTCTGTGTTGCTGTAGAACAATGGCTTCAGGCAACCGTAGTTGCTTTGGATTATTGAAAACCTTTTGAGATGACTCTTTTCTCTTGTTTTAGTCCTTTTTACTGGGAAATTCTTGAAGAATCATTGCCCTTACAGTCACTTGAAGTAATTTCCTTCCACGTAATTATTCCACCAATCCCAAGGTGATTCAATTTCTTTTATTTAAATTTGCTTTTATTTTTTAATTGTATTTATTTATTTATTTGT
>NW_004524584.1:26219750-26239550 GCF_000260255.1 Octodon degus | reverse complement strand
GGCAAGCGATGATTCTACTGAGCCATCTCCCCGGCCTTGGCCGGGTCTTCCTGATCTTATTTATTTATTTATTTTTTAATTGTATTTATTTATTTATTTATTTATTTATTTGGCAGAACCAGAGATTGAACTCAGACCCTTGCACTTGCCAGGGAAGCTCTTATTCTCCTGAGCCATCTCCCCAGCCCCTTAAATTTGCTTTTGATTCTTAGAATCTATTGCTAACTGTGGTGTGCTTCAAAGTGAAATCAAGGAAATGAATGTTTGGGTAAAACTGTATTTTCTTCATTGTTTCTTCTCCAAATCATTTAGCCATATCTCTACTTATATGTCATGGTTTATACTTTTGCAATATAAATAAGGCTATACATGCATTCATACACATATACAGTATATTCTATATGAGTTAAAGTGCAGCATCTGTACAGCTTGTGTTTATGGAGTGCTTTTTTTTCTTTTTCATGATACTGGAGATTAAGCCCAGGGCCTTCTCACTGAGCCACATCCAACCTACCTCTGTTTCAGCCTGGAGGGGATTGGCAGGCCGAGGGGAACAGGTGGGAAGCTCTAGGAAGGCAGTGCTCTCTGGAGAAGAGATGCTTCCATTGAGGCGCACACACTGGTGCAGCCCTGTGGATGGCAGGAGCCCAGTTGGTCCTAGAAGTGGCTCACGTTCCAGCCGAGCAGGTGGCCACTGCTTTGTCAGGTGACCATTGACTTGTGAGGCAGGAGAGATTGAGAAAGGAAGCCAAAGCACTGATAAAGTGCAAAGAAAGCCAATTTGAGTTATGGTACTGCTAAGTTGCTAAGACTGTCCAAACTGGACCTAAATTGGCAATCTTGTCTTACCCAGCCAGCACCTTGCAGTAATAGGGAGGCACCATTATGCCTGGCTTGGAGTAAATGTGTTGACAAAACAGTATATGGTAGAGCCCACTTCCCAGTGGAGTGCAGCAATTCATACCATTCTTGCTTTGTGGCCACATAGCTGTCCACTGGGATGAGCCCTCTTTTGATCCAAAATTCCCTACTAAGGAGACTCTCTTATTTTCTGTCCTTGCAATTAGACAGTGTTGCGGTGACTTGGGCCTCCTGCAAAAGTCATTTTTGCAAGCGCACCCTTGGAACAGATTCCTAGGATTGGGATTTCTTGGTCAAAGGGTAAATGCATGGGTGGCTTTCCTAGGTGTTGCCCAACTCGCTTTAATAAGGGCTGCTCCATTTCCTAACCTCGTTGGCTTGGGTATAAACATCTATTTCTTTATAGCCTTTCCAGCAGCGTGCGCCACTAGGCTTTGGGATTTGTGCCAAAACCATCATTCATAAATGGCGTTTCATTGTATTTTTAATTTGTGTGTTTTTAATTTTGAGCGAACCTTCAACAAATATTTAATAGGTGTCTGTTATGAACAAGTTCCGTGCTCATAAATACTGAGGGGACAGAGGCCCAGAGCACAGTTGTTGTTAGTGTGGTTTGGGCTGTTTTCAGGCAGATGAGCTGAGGAGGCAATTGCATTAGGCTCTGGCAAGTTGGGTGCCTGGATCCCAGGCAAGGAGCACTGAATCCAGGCAGCCAGGGCTGCAGGACGTGGCAGTTTAAGGCAGTGGAGTTCTTGTCGACACCTCAGGCTAGCTGATTGTTCAGTGAGTTTGTGAAGGGACAGGTGTTCAGGGAAGCGAAAGGCAAGTGCTGTGGCCTGAGGGGTGGGAAGGGAGCCTGGCAGGTGCTGGTGGACATTCTGCAGAGGGAGTCTGGACCTCTTGGCTGCAGCAGCCAGGCAGGGGGTGGAGCTGACAGGGCTGACATGCTTGTGAGGGCTTGGACAGTGTGTGGTGCTGAGGGGCATCTGAGGAAGCTCACCTTCAACTGGGAAGGTGGCAGAGGGGCGCTGCATTCCTTTAGGCCATCAGAAGGAATTGGACATTTGAGAACAGGGCACCTGTGAACCAAGAAAGGAGAGCTCCTCAGGGGTGAGGTGGCCCTCAGAGTACCCCTGACTCAGACTGCACAGGGCAGATTTGGGCCAAAGGGTAGAGCGGCAGCCCTGTGTTGCTTTGCCCGGAGCTTCCCGGCTGGGCACCGCGGCTCCTCTGTGCTGGAGAAACCAGAATGGCTCCTTCCCCCTGACATTCTGTCAGTAACGTTGCATTGTCTGCTAGAGTTGCGGCCGCAGCCAGGAAGCACAAACTGCGAGACCTAAAGCAAAAGAAGTTTCTTCTCCCTGCTCAGGAGGGCAAGAGTCCCAAACTGAGGCGCTGGCGGGGCCACACTGTCTCTGGGTTCTCCAGGGAAGAGTCGAGTTTGGTTCGTTCTTCTTGGCTTCTTGTGGTTGACACCTCAGCCGGCTCCCGAGTGTGTAGCTCCATGACATTCTCTTTTTCCTTGTGTGTCTATCTTTTCTGTTTTGACAAGGTCACTTGTCATATTGGATTTAGGGATACCCCTAATCCAGTGGGGCCTCATCTCAATCCATCTATTGTGGCCCTATTTGCAAACGGTGCCACATTTAGGACTTGAATGTAACTTCTTTTGGTGACATAATTCAGCCCCCATCACAGAGGTTTTTTTTTTTTTTTTTTTTTGGCAGAACCGGGGATTGAACTCAGGCCCTTGCACTTGCCAGGGAAGCGCTTATTCCACTGAGCCTTCTCCCCAGCCCCAATCACAGAGTTTTTATCAGGAGATTGAAGATAGTACTTGCGGAAGAAGCCAAATGGTCACGGGTGGAGGGATGATTATGAGATCTAAACTAGACCGACGTGGAGACAAGCGCTGCCTCCACCAGGCAAGGGGGTCGGGATGGGGTTTTAGAAGAACACTGGGTCATCCCAAATGGTGATGAGGCAGGGCCAGATGAAGGAAGAGGCTAAAGAGAGAAGTGAGAGGGAGAGCCAGTTGATGAGGCCCAGAGGCTGGGCTGTGGGAGCCGGTGAGACACTGGCTGCAGGTAAAGTTAGCTCACAGGAAGCCAGCTGCAGCCCAGCCAGTGAGCTGGGCAGGCAGCCAGGCACCAGGATGTGGGACCCTCAGTGGGCAGAAGGAAGTGAAGGGTGTTCCCAAGCACCTCCGTCTCAGCCCAGAGGGGTTGGCAGGCCACAAGGAACGAATGGGAAGCTCTAGGAAGGCAGTTCTCTCTGGAGAAGAGATGGTTCTGTTGAGATGCACACATTGGTGCAGCCCTGTGGATGGCAGGAGCCCAGTTGGTCCTGGAAGTGGCTCATGTTCCACCTGAGCAGGTGGCCACTGCTTTGTCAGGTGACCACTGACTTGTGAGATAGGAGAGATTGAGAAAAGAAGCCAAAACATGGATAAAGTAGAAAGCAAGCAAGTGCTGGATAATCTTGATTTTTAAAATCTCACTGATCGTATACATTTGAGATATGATCTAGTGTTATGTTTTGGAGGCTTTCTTCACAAGAGACCATGTTTGGTGGTTCAGATACTAAAGAAACTTTTGTTTTGTTTTTTAATGTATTTGGTTGTTACAGGGTCTCACTACGCAGCTTGAACTCATAGTGTTCTTCTTGTTTTCAGCCTCCCCAGCGCTGGGATTACAGGCATACACCACTACACCCAGAGTCTGTGGCAAGCTCAGCCCATCCTGGGGGCAGGGCCGGCGTGGCATGTGGTGGCTGGGATTGAACCCAGGTCCCTGTGGTTGCCTAAGCAGGTGCTTTAGTCTGCTGAGCTATCTCGCAAGCCTAAAGCAACACTTTAATGTAACTAAACACAATTTGCCAGTGTATGGATTTGCTCTACCTGGTGTGGTAGAAGATGCTGGCTGGATCTTTTTTTTACCCCCCAGGCTCTGTAAAGTATTTGCCGTTGTGGGCTCTTCCTATCTGCTATGCTCATTGCTCAACGTGCCTAGCAACTTGCTGCGTTTGCAAGGTTGTTCCCTTGACTGTGTGTTCTGGAGTATTTATCCCTGAATGTGCAGCAGCTGCCGAGACACCCTGACGCATTACCAATGCACCGTTAACACACTTATCCTTGTCATTTGCCTAAACACCCGCTCCAATAAGCAGGGGAAAATAGTGACCCTTCAAGTAGCCTATTTCTCAGTGTGCTCCCTGAGGCTCATAACCATCTCTGAAATTTGTTTTAAGTGTTTAATGTCTACTTAAGGCAATAGTGCCATATTCCACTTTTCTTTATTGATTAACGTTTACCTGGCATGCTGGCTTATTTAGAGAGTGTGCTCCAGAGCTAGGAGTTGGCTTATGGGAGCAATTTCACATTGCACACAAAGACCACAGGTAGGTGAGTCATGCCACACTCTGGCTTCCTTTGCCCTGGAGCTTTTACATGACGTCTGATTTGGGGGCCTTTCTTTATTCGAGCGCATTTGCTTGCAGTGTTTAGTATTAATGCCCAAGATTACTCCTGCCTGAAGAGTGAGACATGGTGCTATTGATTGATCCTCCCAGGTCACTGAGATCTTTATTTTTAACTCCTTGGTGTACTGATGGAGTGTCTTCCTGCTTGCAGGTTCATTGATTAATCTCGGAATAGGTTCAGAATTTATGGAAGTGCTATAAGGACTCTCACTGGAGGATTAGCAGTGTCTGGTCCACAGCGCGTGAGGAGGGTGTCATTGAGAACGGAATCTCTGCCCCAGCCTGGGCCTTGGAGCGCCTGGGCTAGGAATCAGCCTCAGGAGCTGCCTTTCCTGGGACCCTGGGCTGCACCAGCTGCCTTGATCCTTCCATGTGGGCTTAGGGGAATGAAGGCATTTCCACCTTCACTTTTCTTTCTCTAGTGTAAGTGACTGTTTATCATGGACCCTTTTTTCCTTTTGAATAGCATTTGTATATTACACCGTATTGATGTTTGCTGGAAGCGCTGCTTTATTAAACACTGATAACAAGAATGCATGACATGCTTTGCAAGGCTCCATGGTGGCTCTTAATCATATCTGCTGGTTGGGAGCCCCTCCTCTTCTAAGCTGAGACCCCTTCATGGCCTCCAAGCCCATGCTAGTCCAATCCTTGGACTTCTGCACAGTCCCTTGGCCCACTGCTGTTGTGTGGCCTGGCCCTGCTGCCCTTGGGGGTAGAGAAGGCAGCAGCTAAGTGTGCAGCCCAGCAGGCTCCAAGCACAGCCAACTGAAACCTACCTTTGAGAAGGTGACAAAGGGACATGGAGAGCCCAAGGGGTCTTGTGCAGGGCCCCTCTTGCATCTCAGGCTGCAGGTGTGTCCCCAAGCTCTCCGTTTCCTTGTTGGGTTTCAGCTCACTGATCTCTAGTGTGCCAGGTAGACAAATGGACGCATGGCCCCGTCTGGATCGTGCCTCCCTTCTTTGAGGGTGTCTAGGGTACCCGTAAGATGCCACTCTGAATTCACCACCCTCGCACAAGCTTGCTCCATTTGGCCACCCACAGCCCTTCCCTTTGGATCTGCAGGAGTCACACTCCTGTGTGCTCCCATGATGGTGGTCGGTGGTCTGAAAGGAGTAGTTAGGGAAGTGTATTTTCATTGAAAATAGATTGTATGAAATTAATTTAAATGTTTAGCTTTAAAACTTTCTTATAAATCTGATTAAAATACAACAAAATGCCACTAACATGAGAACTATCTTGAGGCAAACCCTTTTATTTGCAGCTAATGAAATCTGCCTAAACCGAGTTAGGCAAACAAGTAGTCTCTGGTTTCACTACAGAAGGAGGAGGGATCCTCCTCAAGGGTTACTTGGGGATATAAAGTGTTAATATGGATCCTTAAAAGGCTCCTTTTTCCATAAATGATTTGTCTTGCGTTCTCACCTATATGCATGAGGGTTTTATATGATATGATATGTAATGTCTGTCACGGAAGCAAAGTACTCACACCTGTTTGCAAAGGAAACAAATAAAATACATAAGCAGGCTGCCCGTATTTCTCCTTCACACTGCATTTGGAATATATTTCTCGTTCTGCAGTATTTTGTTATCTTTCTTTCTGGATAAACAGAATATTGAAAAATAACACATTTTGTACCAGGAACCTAGTTATGACTATTCTCTGGAGATGTAGAAGGAAGCACACTATAAATCTGTTGCTTTCTTGTTCATGGAGGGCATTGGCTCCTGCACTTCGATCGTGCATTTTTGTTGGTATCGATCTTTGGACAGAGCTGAGAGAGTGCCTTTGTCCATTTTTGTAAACAACGATGAAGATCTGGTAAAAAGGTTATATTGATTTTTGGAAATTATTAATAATTTTCATGTTACCTCTGCATTCTAGGGTCCCCTGTGAAATAATTTATGAGACTGAAAATCTACCTTTTATCTTCAGATACAATTTCATTATTTTATAGTTCACTCATCCCCACAGGAAAGTGGTCTTTATTATTTAAAAGTATAAACGGATTGCCTTGTAGGTGGAGTAGTTCAGTGTGATGACATTAAAGTGGGGAGGAGACTTTATAAATTCTTGTTGGGATTCTTGTTTAAAACAGTGATTTCTTTGGCCTCAGATGCTCTATTATTGTATTTTATTTATAGTTAAGTCGCAATATAGTCTTCCTATACAGTCAATGCATGGTCACCTGTTTCTCACATTAAAGGTAAATAAATAAACCATTTTTATTGTATGTGATAAATAAAAAAAAAAGTTGGAGATTGAATGGAAGTGGAGTGACACCTAAAATAGGCAATCATTCTTCTGGATTCTGTCCTCCTGTCTTTCAATGTCTGAGAAAGGTACAGTTGCAACTGAGTGACAGAGCTCTGTCCCAGCCCTGAAATCAGCAGGGCTGAACTCTCTGTTACCAGGAGAACTCAAAAGAGAGCACAATGAAGTCTGTAAACTTTTTTAAGCTTTCTAATTTGGTCTACACCTAACCCTTTTGTTTTTCTCTAAATCTCTTTGAGTATGGACCTGAAGAAAGGCCAGAATGCAGATTCTGACTTTAGGATGAATTTTTCTTTAATTTCTTTCTCTGTCAGTTTCTTTCTTGGCCTGAGCCAGTCACAATCCTGGCAGGAGGCAGGAGCATTTTTTCCTTGTCATAGCCAAAAGCCTGGCTTAGCCCATAGAATCATCCATAGTGATGTTGTGCCTCAAAGCATCAAAGTGGGAAAATTTTTTTCCAACCACAGGTACAACAAATACGTGCAACAGTATTTGACCTTTCCCACCTTGAAAGTACCTCTGGAAAGCGGGTTAGACAGATCACAAACTCTGTTTACCAGGATCAATACAGTGAGACCCTGACACCGGAATGACAGAGTGCCTGAGGCAGGTCTCAGAAGGTGATTAATGATTGTCATTCTCCTTTGTCGTTTGATTTTGCACCACTCGATTCTCTGCTTCAGCACATCAAGGATTTTAGCTCCTGCTTGTTTGAAGATAAAAGGAGTGGTCCAGTTCATGGTTCATGAATAATTCAATCGATATGTATTGAGTGCATATTACGTGCTGGATATTTTTTTAAACACTTAGGGTTATCCCAGTAAGCAAAGCAGGTATATATCCTGGTCCACCTGAATTTATGTCCTGCTTGGGACACAGAAAGTCCTAAGCAGACAGCTGATGTCAAGGAGTGGTTTCCACCAGGGGAAGAGCAGAGAGAAAGGTGAAGCAGTGTGTCCTCAGGCAGCTGGTGTGCCTGACCATTACCCATTGCCTCTCAAGCCACACCGTCCCTTTATTTGCTTTTGTTTTTTCATTTTTCAATATTGATACATAATAATTGAATATATTTTAGCATCCAATGTGATTATTTGTTATATAACATATAATCATGAAATCAGAGGAACCGGCCTTTCCTTCTCTTTATGCGGTGGGTTATCATTTCTCTGTGCTAGGAACCTCAGAGCTCCTCTCTCTTAGCTCTTTGTGAAAGATGCTCTGCGTTGTTTTGCTCCTGAGGGCTGTGGGGCTGTCAGCCCCTTTGCTCAGGCCCCTGCCTCCCCTGGGCTCCCCTGAGGACGTGCAGGTGGCATCCCCCGGGCTCCCCTGAGGACGTGCAGGTGGCCTCCCCTGGGCTCCCCTGAGGACGTGCAGGTGGTGGACTGAGCAGGCGCTTGGGGGCTGCAGGGAGAGAGTCCCCCTGTGTGTTTCCAGGGGTGATGGTGTGCAGCTCACCAGCTCTGGCAGCACAGAAGCAGGAAGTGCTGAGTCACTGCAGCTGGAAATGACCTGGACAGCAGTGGCCGGGGACGGTGGCCACGTGCGACACCCAGGCAGTGGTTTTCATCTGTGTTCTTTCTTTCAGCTCTCCAGACTCATCCCTTTTGTTTTGCTTTTTCGATTCTGGCAGCATCTTTGCAAACATTTCCTATGTTAACTATTCTCTGTGAAGAGTTTTGTGAGATCTCTGTTTTCCTAACAAGATTCTATTTTCTATTCTCTTGAAAAAATAAATAAAATAATTTATAAAAGAGCAGAGGTGTGGCAGACTGAGATAAGGAAGACCAAGACATCTCTTATGGGAGAGATTTCAGATCACAGTTCTGAACGTGTTCAGTAGTAGTTGACACATACAAGTCTGGGGAAGACTCTTGGAGGAGATGGACACAGATTTTGTGTCACCCACGGCACAGAGCTGTTGTTTGCTGTGTAAGAGCAGACGTTAAGAGAGGAAAGAGGGCAAGCACAGGAGCGCAGATGTTCAGTGAACAACCTGAACCAGTCAGCACGGAGGGTTTCCTGAGAGAAGAGCACAGATCAGATGGAAAAGTCAGTCAGAGACAGCCCGCAAGCCAAGAGAAGGAAGTGTACCTTTCAGTGTTAAAGGACAATACCTCAGAAGGTCAGTGTTAATTTACTTGAAGGAGAAGAGCACTAAGATGCTGAGAGGCCCTCGAGCCACTGAACTAGACTGGGGTCCACCTAATGGACTGGGAATCCTTTGCATTTGGCTTACAGGTGAGTGTCTGTCCACCAGTTCAGGTCACTGTGGCTCAGGCCATTGTTTTAGAACACCAGCATTCCTTGAATAGGGGCGTCTCAGTCACTCTTCTCTCATTGCTGGGACAAATACCCACCTCTCAGAATGAAGGAAGGAAAGGTTTATTGAGCTCACAGGTACTGAAGGTTTCAGTCCACACTCAGCTGGCTCCAAGGCAGAGCGGCACAGGGCAGAGAGCAACCTTTCATGCTATATTTAAAAAGAGAACTCTCAGAATTTGGTCTTTAGTTGAGGTCATTTCTAGTCACTTGTTGAGGAGTAGAAAGAACAATATGTTCAGAAGAGATGGTGTTGAATTTGTGGTCTATGTCTTAGCAGTGTGTGAACTTGTGTAAGGTGCAGAATCACTTCACACATTCATTCACAGTTAAGAATGAGCATGGTGCTGCCAGCAGTTCGGAATAATGGGGCAGATAAAATGAGAATCTGAGTGTTTGTGTGTATATGAAAGTACAGCAATGTTCTACACAAACCGGGGTCTTTAGATCTGATAAAAAAAATAGCTCCTTTATGTCCTATTAAAAATAGCTATCTTTCAGCTTAAATGCAGTCATAATACACTCCTAAGTTCATATCAGAAACCTCAGAAAATTGTGAAACACAGGAATGTTTTGAGACAGGAGCAGGAGCTGATCAGAAAGCCAAGTCAGGGTATTTTGTTTTTATTTTGCTATTTCTTCTGAGTTTTAATATTAATTATTTTATGATGCAAAAGTGTGCCAGAAACTTCTCATCCAAGAAGGAACACAGGAGAAAATGTAAAACCGTTATCTAGGTAGGTGGCACGCCTGTGGCATGCGTGCCGCAGCAGGCAGCTTATATATCAAAAGCCTAAGAGGTTCACCGTCGCTGGTCTAGGTGGCCCAAGCCAGACTTAAACCCATTTCTGAACTTTTAAAAAATGAACAGGTATAATATAAGCGTGACTCATTCACATTTTAAGCTCATATGAATTCTTTTATTTCTTGATTCCAAAGGGTCAGTTGTACTGAAATAAAAAAGGAATATCTACAAAGCTCAACATGCCAGCCCTCAAGCCTCAATTCCATAGCGAGAGAACAAAATCTTAGATGATAAATCCATGGATCAAGGCATAAATCCCCAACCCAAGTTAATTAGCTTTGAGAATACAAATGCAAACCGTAGTAGAATGTGTGAATTCTTTGTGGGAGAGTTTTTAACTATAATATCTAATATGCCTTTGGGCAATTACAGACAGATGGTGAGAGAACTTCCTTCATAATTGCCACTGATTTTTCCAAGATCTGTTAAATATATATATGAAATTTTAATCTGAAAAATGATGTAGAGACCTTGGTTTCCAGTGTAGTAAAGTAATAGATTTGATTACCTTTCTTGCTTTAGACTTCAAGAAAACCACACAACATGATAGAAACTAAATAGTGGGAGAGCCAGGCACAAGCCATCGTGGGTGCCCATGGGCAGAAGGAGGGGATGGATGAACTAGGCTAGAGGTTGATTCATCTCACTGAGTGTTTTCAGGGACTGCCCACTGAGAGGCCCTCAGCAGGGCTGAAACTGTGGGGGTGAATGCTGCGTACGTAACAGTGAAGCTAAAAACTAATGACAGAATGATATGTGAAATTTGTTTTGGAAGTGGAACTGTATAATTCTGAATAATCCATGGCTTGGAAGAAAGAAAATCTCAAGGGAAAATAATTTTTTTTTTCATCTGAATGAAAATAAAGTATCATCTCCAATTTAATGGCATTCATCTAAAGCAGAAGTTAGGGAGAGTTTATAGCACTCTTTGCTTATATAATGGCCAATTCTCAATGGTTTTGGATCTCATTTGGTAAAGTAGAAAGAAAAGCAAACTCAGTTAATCAAAGGAAGACAAAAATGAAGAGCATAAATCAGTTCAGTGGAAGGATTTTCATGAAGATTCATAAAGCTAAACCCAGCTCTTTGATAAGACCAATGGAACCAACAAGACTCCACTCAAACTGATCCAGAAAAAACAAAACAAAACAAAACAAAACAAACAAAAAAAAAAAACGGGGACACAATTTATCAATATTAGGAATGAGTAGCTAGGTTCTGCTACTGAAGTGAATGGAGCAGTGATAGAATAAAATGGGCAATTGCGTGCTATAATTTGGCAACTTAGATAAAAAGGACCAGTTTTTTTTTTTTTTTTTTTTTTTTTGGTGGAACCGGGGATTGAACTCAGGTCCTTGAGCTTGCTAGGGAAGTGCTTATTCCACTGAGCCATCTCCCCGGTCCCTAAGGACAAGTTATTTACAGGGCACTATCTAGCAAAGTTTACTTAATTGATGGGTGTCCCTGTGTTTGGAGTGCGTGTCCCTGAGACTCAGGGGGCTGAGACAGGAGTCTGAGGCCAGCCAGCCTGGGGAATTGCACAAGGTCCCTTCAAGCACCTATGCCGTCACCGTAACAACCACTAAAAGCATACAACTAGCCTCATTCTGTGTTCAATGAAAGGATTACATTTATCATTAAAAACCTTCCAACAAAGATATGTACCAATCCAGAATTATGAGTGCTACAAGCTGTTTAAGGAAACACCCGTAGCAATTTTATAGGAACTGACAAGGGGCATCTGACAAAACACTGTCAAACTAGTCTAAGATGGCAGAACTACCCTGGTGTCAAAGCCAGAGAAGACACTGGAAAACCAACAAAACAAAACAAACAGATAAGAAGTAACTTCACAACCAAGTTGTTCATAAACATAGGAACAAAGATCCTTAGTGTCATTTGAATAATAGAATCTAGTAGTTTATAAAAATGATGATATACTGTATGCCCACGTGGATTTTATCCCTAATAGCAGTTTGCATGGTATACAAAGATTTAATGTTTGATAAACAATGTAATGAATGTCAGATTGACTTAAAGTTTAAAACATGAACTCAATAGACGAGAATTTGATCAAACTCAGGCTACGCTCACACCAAACACTAGAAGCATAAAGAGTTGCCAAAACGTGGGAGAAATCCTCTGAAGATGTCTGAGCCTACCACAGTGCATGATCATGAAGTGGTGAACTCTTTCCACATGATGGCAGTTATGCTCCTGTGTGTTAATGTTTTTTCTTATAATTAACAAAAACACTGTAGTCAATAAATAACACTTTGACATAAACATAATATATTATACAAACAGATAAGTGACATATAAATTGGAAGAGAAGAATTAAAGGTGCATTTTTATAGAAGCTTATGTATGTGGAACATCCTAATTGACATTGTAGATCTATTAAACTAATAAGTGACTTTTTATTTTGTAATTTAGGATGCATAAGGAACATAAAAAGTTCAGATACATTACTATATACTATGAAGAAGTAATTGGCAGTTGAAATTGAAATGACATTTATGGTAGCATCAAAAATGAGAAATAAGGATGCACTCAGCAAAATACGTGCAAGACATTTACACTAAAATTTGCAGTACTGAGAAAAAATTAAATAAGGATAATTAATAAGTCACAAGACCTAATATTTTAAAATGACAATTTACACCATATGTATTACGGTGATACTGTATGCATTCCCATCTACAGATTCATCCATATCAAATATAATATGCCTGTGTTTTTGGTGTAGAAATTGAAAAGTTGATATTCACACTTCCATGAAAATGCAAAGGATTCAGAATACCTAAAATAATTTTGAGCACATAGAGCACCGTTTGGAAAGTTACATTATGTGAACCCAAGGCAGTGTGTGAAATTCTACCGAGAACACCATAAAGCAGGAAGCAGAGACGAGAAATCAATCTACCACAAATTGTCAGTGACCTTATAAGGAAAGATCCAGATGATTCAGTGAGAAAATAAATGGTCATCTTGAATAAATGGCACTGGGAAAATTACCTTTCCAATGCAAAAAGTGAATCCTAATCGTTACTTTAAAAAATATACAAAATCAACTAATAGGAGCTGTAGATCTAGAGAGCTGAAATGATACAGCTAATGGGAGAAAACATAAGAAAATTTTCAGTTAGGAAAAGATTTCTTACCTAGGATAAAAATGAACACCCCCAAAATTGCTAAATTACACCATGTAAAAATTTAAATCTCTTGCTATTCAGATACAACATTTTTAAAAAATTGGACAAGTAAGGTCTTGTGTCCAGCATATATAAATTGTTCAACTTAATAAGAAGTCCATGTAATTAAAGTACAGTGACCTAAAGAGATTTGGATAGGCCATTTGACAAATATTCACATCAAGTGTGGGGAAATATTTCTAAACACGCAAAAGATGGACTAAAATTCTTAGACTAAAAATACCAAATGTTGACAAGGACATGGTAGAACTCCATTTCTGAGGATTTGTTGTTAATGCTACATGGTACAACCCAGTTGGAAATTATTGTGTTTCTTCAATACTTAAATACTTGACAAAGGGACTGTCAAAGCCCAGTCTTATGTACGTGCCCAAGACAAGTGAAGTGTTGAATAATGTCTATAGAAAGATAGGTACCCAAAAGTTCAGAGCAACTTTATTTTAATAGCCCAAACTTGAAACAACCTAAAAGTTCATCTTTGACAAAGTACAAGTACTACTGAGGTAGAAAAAGAAAATAATGTATGCAATATATACAGAGGACATAGTGGATGGATCTCAAAAGCTTTATGCCGAGAGAAAGATTGCTGATACAAAACACTAACTGTACAGTGACATTATTGGGAATTCAATAGAGCTCAATATGGTAATAACAGAATACTTACAGAATTAGGATACGGGGTAGGAAAAGCCATTGGTAGTAAAGGTATATGACAGAACATAAAGCTGATTCCAGTATTTTATAGCATGATGAGATAATATGGGCTGTGTTTGCACATTTCCTTAAACTCACTGAATTTCACATGAAATTCAGCGTTATTCTAACTCCATCTTAACATAGCTTATTTCAGAAATGATGACATTCCAGCTCCACTTGAGAAGCGTAGATGAATGGAAATTGTTGAATCCAGGAACCAAATTGTTTAAGAAGTGGCCTGAGTTTATCACAACATAACGCCACATGCCTTTGGGATTTAGACCAAGCATTATATGTAATCTTTACAATGAGAAAAAGCCAGTGGGTAGGAACTGTGTTTAAGAAAGAAATTGGCCACAAAGCCACCTCTCTTATATTAAATTAATGCAGACTATAGAGCTCTAAGTCCTTAAAATAACTTTTGTTGGGAAAGAGTCTTTATGGTAGGTTACTGCTAAAGACTGACTAGCTTGGATTTCAAATAGCTTTACTAATGCACACATATGCACCCACATATGTATATATCCATTTTACTAAATGTTATGCAACATCTTAAAATTTCTTGTAGTGATCCTCCTCTTCTCAGCCTCCCTGGTGCTGGGATTACAGGCATGAGCCGCCACTCCTGGACTTGTTCACAGGGTCGGCCTGCCCCGGGGGTGGGGCCAGTGCAGCATGCAGAACAGGACCTCAAATCCTAGTCCCTACACTTGCCAAGGCAGGTGCTTAGTCTGCCGAGCTATCTCGCCGGCTTTCTCTCATTGTAAAGATTACATATAATGCTTGGTCTAAATCCCAAAGGCATGTGGCGTTATGTTGTGATAAACTCAGGCCACTATATTCCAATATAGTCCAGAACCCCACAATAGTAGTGGGTTATCCACAGGACTGGCAGTGGCCGAATCTGCTGACGTGAGCCTTCCACAGATCTGCATATTAACATGGCTTCACTTTTCATACCTCATTTCTACACTTTTCTGCTAGATGGTTAAGACCAAGGTAAAGCAAGACCTATATAACAAAAAATGTAACTTTTGTATCTGACACGGTCAGTCAAGTCCCCTCATGACTTATCCTGAAACCCTGTACCATACTTTGTAGATCCTTTGTCAGTGTCAACCCTGTGGGTGAGTCATGGTGATTGCTTGACCAATTTGCTCTCTGAGAAAGCCTGAGAGAATGTTTTCTCTCCACGTGACTAATAGTCCATGTGTACTAATAGTGTTTGGATAGGATATCATGTCTGCATCTTGTCCTATGAATAACCACTACAAAGAAAACAATATGCAATGTATTAATTGTTGTAGCTCTCCTACCAACCTGTTTTGAAGCTGACACATTGCAATTTTTTTCTCAATAAAATTAAAAAAAAAAGGTTGAGAACCCTTGTGATTAAGGATGATAAAGGAAAAGGAACAGACACAATCGAGGCTGAAATCTCATCTCATTTTAGCCAGGCATCAGCTCTCTTTAGACCGAAGGGATAGGTCAGTGTTTAAAAAAAAAAAAAAAAAGAAAGAAAAGAAAAAGAAAAAAAACATTATTGTCTTTTACATTTTTAAATGCTGTCATTACGTCTGAGAATTGATGATTTGCAGGCTACATTTGAGATTAAATAGTAATATTTCTTGCAATTAGTAGCTTTTAATATCATAGAGAAGAGAAGAAGCATGTATGTGTGCAGGCACAGTACCTTATCGTTTCCTCTTAAAGACGCCTTTTCTGTAGCCATTTCTTCACATCCTTGTCTACCTACAATTATAAATCCACCAACAAGAGGACCCATGGGACTAAGCAGCCCTAGCCAGTAGAGCTTTCTGTAATGATGGAAATACTTCTATTCTGTGCTACAAAATATGGTACCCATTAGCCACACACAGCTGTTGAAGACTGAAGTGTAGCTATGGAAGTAATGGATTTTTAATTTTGTTCAATTTTAATTAGTAAAATTAAAATGCAGTCGTTAGTTATGGGCTGCAGTACTGGATAGTACAGATATGGACCTAAACCCACTCATGCCATTTACGGCTACATAATAAATAATGATGCTGGCTGTCCCTCCATCTCTGTGTGTGTGTGTGTGTGTTTCTGTATGTGTGCACCCGCGCTCTCTCAGAGACCTTTGTGGCCCAGCATCTTTTGGGAAAGCATATATATATATATATATATATATATATATATATATATTTGATACAGGGTCTCACTATGCAGCTTGGACTCATTGTGATCCTCCTGTTTCAGCCACTCCAGCCCTGGGATTACAGGCCTGTGCCACTACACCTGGTCTCAGTTGCCAGCTCAGTGTGCCAGAGGGTGGGATGGCATGGCATATGGTGCAAGGGATTGAACCCCAGTCCCTGAGCTTGCCTGATAGTTGCTCAGTCTGCTGAGCTATCTCCCTGGTCCCTCATAATTAGTATTTAGACAATACCAGGAATAAGAAAACTGGGATTATTATGATTTTGCTATTAAGTACTTGGCTGATGTAAAGAAAATCTTGTATTGATTTTTGGTCAGTTTTTTAAAACTGCTGGAACAGGTATACCCTTGGCTTGCAAAAGTTTGGAACAGCTAACCAGTCTGGGCAACTGTGTGATTTGAAGACTATGTCTCAAAATAAAAAATAAATAAAGGACTGAGAATGTAAAAAATAACAACAACAAAAACTGCTGGGCTACTGTATCAATAGTCTAGAACACATTACCCATTATATAGGTCTTGAAATTAAGAAATTGAAATAATTTAATAGGATATTTGAGGTTTTGTTTTTCTCTTCAGCAAAGTTTCCTTATCTCTTGACCATCAAACACTAGAAGAGTAAAATTATGTACTGTTAGAGCACAAATAGACAATGAGATTCCTGCTGACATTGTTGCTATTGGCAATGCTTTTAACATACACGTGCAATGTAAGAAATAATATAAGTGAAAGAAATTCATTGTCTAATTTGAATATATTTCCCCGATTACCATACAAAGAAACGAGTCATTCCAGATTTTTTTTTCCTGCTATACTGAAGATCAAACTCCTGGTCTTGTGCTTGCCAGGCAGGTGGTTATGCCACTGAGCTGTCTCTCTAGCTTGAGTCATTCCACTTTAAACTGAACATGTTTTTTCTGCTACTGAGCATCTAATAATTCAGAGGTTAAGTGTTAGCATACCTTTTAAGTCACTAATGCAGTACATAAAGTTTACTCTGAAAGTTTACAGTCTTCTGAACTACTGTATCAGTTAGACTTATTTTAGCTGCAAGTAAGGATAATTTACCTAATGGTAATTTCAGTCATAAAGATACGTGTTGTTTCCGGATGGATATACCAACTTGGCTCTCTGGAGTCGGAGTTCAATTGTGTCACTGAGGACTAAGCTGTTCCTTTGCCTCCTTGTCCTCATGGAGCTGGCTCCTGCTTCTTGTTAATTGTGTTTGGATGGCTCTTGGCCACAGTGGGAGGTTAGGGCACTGCCAACATCTTCCATCTTCTGTTTCTTATCAGAAATCAACAGCAAAAGCCAAAGCTTTGAGGACTGCACACTGCTAAGTGGCTTGACTGCCCCTTGGTGTACATGGAAAGGAAGCTTCTGATGGGGGCGGGTATAGGGAGAAATCCTTCGTGAACTCCTCCATCCAGCTGATCTAGGGTCAGACGAAGCTAGAGACGACAGTCCCCACAGCGCAGTAGTAAAGGTTGCCAAAGCACTTGGCAATCAAGTTTAATAATATATTAATGCAGTGGTTGGAATAAAATCAATCTTAATGCAAGAAAATCCATGGTGAAACTTCTCTCCAGATTTTAAGTAAAGAGAGGATTAGAACAGTCTCTTGGTGATCCCTATTGGAGCTCTAATGTCGATTTAAAATCTTAATAGTTTGTCCAGACTAGAGATCTTTGGACCAGTTTAGACCTTTAAAATAATGCATTAAAGTATCATTTGTCTTGATTGCTGAGTTTCTGGGGTGCACTGTTAAATCTTATACCCAGGTTAATTTTACGTCTTGCCTTGTCCTAGGCATAGTTTACTGAAATTCGCTTCTGATAGCACAGGAGAGTTGATTTCCTGAGGCAGCTCCACTTGACTTGGGACCGTGGAACTCAGCATTTTGTGCTGTGTCCTTTCTATGAGTAGTCACAGCGTGTGTCTCAACTTACGTTTCATGGAACATCTCTACCATTCCTCTTCTGTCCTGAGGCTCAAGTGGGACATTGCAGTATATGTTGTACCTCAGGCTTTCTTTGCATGGGTGCTGTCTGTACTGGGAGTGCCCAGCGCATTTTATGCTTTTCAATTTCTGACAATGCATGCATTCTGCTGATAAGAAATAGAAAATGTAACCCTAGCAGATGATTCCCGACAGAATCTGAGATACTAAGGGGAAAACCTGCCGTTTCTCATTCTGTTATTTTCAAAAGAAATATCATTGAGTAACTTGAAATGCAGAAGGTAAGGCCTGAAAAATTTAATGGAAGAGAATGATCTGTGGAGCCTTTCAGGGTCTTGTGAGGCTCACTGTGGGGATTCAGCTGTCCCTGAGAATGGTTAAGCATGTTAAAGAAATCATGCCGTAAAATTGAGAGAATCATAATTTAATGATGTGCTACAAAATAAGTTTTCCTTTCTGTAATTTTAATCTTCACTGCATCTTCAGTCTGATTAAATACTACTTGATGTTGCTAAACTGTTTGTTTGAAGTCTCTGACTTTTTCTTTCCTCAAGGGGTATGATAAAGGTAAGCCATCTTCCCACTGGGAGAACTTCGCAGTTCCATCAGGATGTCCCTTGTGAATACAAGCGATGCTTCTCCAGTGAAAATTTTATATGAAAAACTTTCATCTAGACCCCTGAAGTCTAATATGAATATATGGTAAGAGTTACATGCAGGGCTCTAAAGGAAGTTTGTATTAAGGACCAAATGCATTATTCACACCATTTGTAAGTTTTCCACTCTCTAAGGTGTCTGCACAAAATTATTCAGTGTCATCTATGATTTAATTCAGGCTTTGAAGGCTCTCGTGGGCAAAGCATGGAATTTAGGGGAAAAAAGAACAACACATGGATATAATAAATTTATATAGTTGGCTGTTTAAGATGTCTGATATGAGAAAAATTAATTCACACAGCATTGAAAGAAAGAGTAGGAAGGTTGTTGTGAACTTTGCATGTAATTATTATTACTCTTATTTAAGACTTCCCTTTCCTCTGGAGCCAAACTTGGATACCTGGGTTTTTTTAAGCATCTTTTTTAAGGCAGCTGGTGAAATACTGTGTTTCTTCTAGCTGTATCCTTCCTCATTGCCTGCCTAATTCCATATGTCCCCTCTTTTAGACCACTGGACATGTCTTTTTTAATGTTTTAATCACCCATTGGATGAACTAAAAATAGTTTTATCTGCAACAGAGAAGCTGACCCTTTGTGACTCCCTAGCTCCTGGACAGCTTGTTGCCTAAGGGTGGAGGTGGCAAGAGAAACATAGAGCCTGGTAGTTTCCTGTCCACAGTTTGTTTGGTGGCTCTTGAAGTCTCGAGTTTCTTCCTCATCCATATGTAAGTGAAGTTCCAATTGATAACACCAAGAATTTCACAGTCCAGTGACAGCAGAATACCTCATAAAGGATGCATAATTTTGCAGGGCAGGAATGGCTTCTCTGTGACTTCAAGGCAAGCATATACATTAGCTAGTTCTGGAGCTGCTATTTCAGCCAATTTTGCCATATGAGCTCCTACAATTTCTCCAGTCCCAGCCATGTACTTCTGACCTATCCCCACCCTATCATATAGATGTGACCCCCTTTCTTACTGCGGTAGGTGGAACAGCAGGTGGCAACTGTGTTTAACTGCAGATCTAACACATGACCACATTGGCCCTGTTTGTTTTTATCCTTCATAGAACATTAACTAACCAATGTACATCAATTAAACAGGAAGTGTCTTCAGATAGGTTGAAACCAAAAAGATTATATCAGCGCTTTGCAGTGATTTTCTTTGTGCTATATTTGTCCATGTAGACTAGAAAGAATTATGCCTTTTATAGTCTGAGATCAACCTCCTCTGGCTACATAGTCACACCAAGAAACTATCCAAAGATATCCAAAGAAGCCAGCATGGTTGCAAGCTTTTATATATAAAAATATCCTGTGCTTTTCAAATATAT
>NW_004524584.1:26183532-26219650 GCF_000260255.1 Octodon degus | reverse complement strand
GTTTTGTTTTTGGTGTATATATATACATATATACATATACATAGATCAGACTCATACTGATTCCCCTGTTTTCAGCCTTCCAAGTGCTGGGATTACAGGCACTTGTCACCACACCCAGTCTCAATCACCATTTTAGCACCCCGGGGGGTGGAGCCAGCAGGGCACACCTGGGATGAACCCCAGTCACTGAACTCTGCCTAAGCAGGCACTTTGGTCTGCTGAACTATCAAGCTGGCCTTCAAATATAGTTTTAAGTAATGGAATCATTAGCAAATGGGTCTTCCTAACCATGCTGAGAGACAAACACTCAAAACTAAAACAATGAGATGCATTCATAGATAGCATCCCAGAGTGCAGATGTTCACTGTCTATTCCCAAAGAGCTCCCCCGAGGGTCCATGTGAAGTGCTCTAAAGTTTTCAGGTAGCCTGTTGTTTCTCATCTGGACATTTACAGAGACTTGTACATAAAAATTCAGCTTTGACGAAGACTTCAGTATTACTGCCTTAACCTTGGCGACACATCACAGAAATTATCACCCAGTATCTATTGCTCTGGCAAAGGAACATAGTAGAGAGTTTGGCATGTGTGCAGGCTGGACCCCAAACTATGAGTTGAGGATGTTAATCTCACGTTGACGAGTTTTTTTTTTTTTTTTCCTTTTGGGTATACTTAAGTGTTAAGTGAGATTTGTACTGGTAGTTTAAATTTTATTTTAAAAGAATCATGTGAAACAGAAAGTAGAGATTTAAAGCTCCACGTCTCTTCCCATAAGGTTTAAATATTTGTAACTATCAACAAGAAAATGTTTGAGTAGCATTCAGGCTAATTATCTCTGTCCATTTGGGGTGTGTTCTTAATTGTTTGGAATTGATCTGAGGGCAAAGATGATTTCTTATGTAAGATATCCAGTAAAAAAGAGTGGACTTAGTTGGTGGGAGAAATCCTCACCTTCCACTGATTGCCTTGAAAAGAATGAAGCTGCCTCAAAAGTATGAAAAAGAAAGTCCCAGTAGGTGGAAATAATAAAAAAGACACTTCAAAAAATGTAGTAATGCTGACAGTATTTAATAGATCGTGCAGTTCCTTCAATTACGATGAAGATACTTGAACTTTCTGAAATAAAAAAAAAAAATGTAGACTCCTCAAAAGGAGACTAAGTTCAAGGGCTTTGAGAGCTGGGGCTCTGAAATGTATTTAGGGCTGGGAGAAGTGGAACGGAGTTGGTGTGATGCACAGGGGAAGCAGGAACTCAGTTGCCTGTTAAAACCCGCAAGCCACTGTGAATTTTTCTACCTGGAATGTGGAAATTTAGTGCAGTGCATCAACCCCTGAGAGAGAGCGTGAAGAAACTGGTTATAAGTGAAACACATCTTATGAAGAAGTAGATCATCTAGCCTCTTCTATGGGCTCCCATGAGCCACCTAGACAGTTGGGTCCTTCCCAGGGATGAGGGTCAATCCTTGAAATTGACCACATTTAACATCGGCTCTTGGAGAGAACCCCCTGAGTTCTTCCCCACAGCAGTGTTTTCACAGTTCTAGATCTGAGGCTTTAGTGAACACAATTCTTGGTAACATTGAATTCAAAGGAAACAAATCAATGGGCCAGTGACTCTAAGAGAGTTGGCAGACCCAGTCAGTGATAGACCTTGTCCCCTAGTTCTGTGTAATGGGCCAGTGCCTAGTAGGCTTTACAATGTGAAAGAGATCCACACACAGATCAATGTGGTTAGAGCAAGAGATCATGACATAGTGCAAAAGAGAGTAGGTATAGGGAAAGTGTACTGTGAGTTGGAAGGAAATATTCAAGAAGTCTCTGAGAGGGCCAGTGAGATAGCTCAGTGGATTAAGTGCCTGCTTAAGCAAGCACAAGGACCAGAGTTCAATCCCTGACACCACGTACTGCACCAACCCTGTCCTTGGACACTCTAAACTGACCACTGGGTCTGGGTGAGGTGGTGCATGCCTGTAATCCTAGTGCTGGGGAGGCTGAAAACAGGAAGATCACTATGAGTCTGAGCTGCATAGTGAGACCCTGTACTAAATACCAAATAAATAAGTAAATAAAATAAATAAAAGAAGTTTCTGAGAAAATGTTTAGAGAAAAACAGATAAACATATTTGAATTCAGGGTAAGGAACTTAAGTACTTATCTAGAACTCAGTGTGTGAAAAGTATATCACTTAGTCCTACACAACAGAAAATATAGGAGTTCGAATGGTTTCATTTACATCATTTCCCTCCTTTTTCTATAAATAGAAGCATACAGGCTCTTATTTTAAAGAAGGAAAGTATGCAATATTAGATAGGCTTGACTTTTAAAGAGTCAGATTGCTGGCTTATCTACCGAATTCAAAGCAAGTACTTCGTAGATATTGACTGAGAGAATAATTGTATGTTTAATTTTTTTCTGCCCAAGATCTTATTAATATTTTGAGTAGGATGAAGAAATAGAAAATTAAACATTCAAAAGCTACATTATGGACTGTTAGAAAAAATTATCAAATTAAATCTACTTTTCTTGACTTCTATTACAGTTGGAATTTTCTTTTCTTTCTTTCTTCTTCGTCTTCGTCTTTGTCTTCGTCTTCGTCTTCTTTTTTTTTTCAATACCAGGGACTGAACTCAGGACCCTGTGCTTGCCAGGCAAGCACTTATTCTACTGAGCTATCTCCCTGGCCCAGTTGGAGTTTTTTTTGTATGATAATATAAGTAATAACATTTGGCTTCAGGTCTTTCTAAATCATTCATGACTGTATATGTAAGTGAACTACTGCATTTCTGATCTTAGTGCTTAAAATATTCAATGCATACTATTATCAATGCTGTTATTTTCACCGGGGTTTTATTCATTTTGCATTGTCTGAAATGACATTCCCCAAGAGCGTACACTGAAGCATCATTTTATTGGAAACTATTCTCTTGCTATAAGGGCTAAAGTACAGGATTTACAAACTCACTTCTCTTTTGCAACACTGTTAAGATAGTTCTTTCTTCCGTGTCTACCCTTTGTCCCCCACCTATTTGGAATGACTTTGAGTTTTTTGAAAACACCTTTACTGGTTTTCAGAAGATTAAATGAGACTCTTGAAGTCTGTTCAATCTGGCCAATTTATTAAGACTCCCGCCTGAATGTCAGTAACGGAATCAGATCTCATCCTGGTAGGTAACACCCTGTGCATTAACCTCAGGATTGTGCAGATGCCGGATTTCGAGGTCTAGTTAGAATATAACAGTGTGGATGAGGCAGGCTGCCCCACCACAGAAGTTGAAAATGGCTCATTTGATGTGCAGTTCCTTAAAATACACAAAAGACCTAAGGTCATCACTGAGAAACAATGTCACAGTAGAAATTCTTATTTGTCTTTGACTTAAAACTAAACAAAACAACCTCTCATTGTATAAAATAAAGATAATATGAATCCTACAATGTTCTATCACAACCTTAGGAAGATCTGCGCCCCTTGCCCAGTGTTATCTGGTAGAGTCGAGTCCTAGTGTGAATTGCTAAAATCATTGTGGTGGTCGTCTAATACGGCCGATGCCCTTAGAACAAAGGCCCAGGCTCCCAGGACCACCTCCCCTTTCTTCTCCAGCTCAGCCCAGGACATAATTTACTTTCACCCTTCCCACCGCCTCAGGGAGGAGCCCCAATCAGTTTCTCATATATATCTAAACATCCTCTTCAAACCCCTCCGTTGGCAAAAAATCATAAAGCCTCAGCCTGCCTTTGTCCAGTTCAGAAAAATTCCTTGACCTCCCCAAATTCACTCCGTGTCCTCAAAGAAAATAAAGCCCCTTTCCTTTTTCCTTCTGCCTATTTCTCTGCTGCACTGTTCACCTGAAAAACACTTACCATTATCAAAGGAATAACCCTCAGCCCTTAGTTCCAGGCCCAGCTGTCCCCTCTGTCCTAGTCCTTAATTTTGAAATTAGGTGAATATTTTGCTCTTACAGGGTAACTTTCTTAGTGCCTTGTTTTTTATCTTGCTAGCATAACTTGTTGTTTCTCGTTAGCATAACTCTCTCACATTCCTTAACAGCCCAGTGTACTATGGTATACAATACAAAGACAGACTAAGTTGGAGTAAGTTAGCTTTTTTTTTTAATGTTGTAAGCAGTAGGCAGGACTCTGAACGTTCCTTGAATTCAGTAGATAAGCTAGCTGTGTTGGGTGGCAGCTCAGTGTAGAAAGTTCCAGGATGATCCATGTGCTTGGTCTCCTGACCCAAATCCTCCAAGAAAGAGCACTATGCATAATTCTCATCCACTAACATTGCCAAGGAATATTAGTTTAAAAAGATGAAATAGAATTTTATTCATAGGTATGCATCAGCACGACACGTGGCAATCAATTATTCCCGTCTTCTGTGTGTTTAGACGCAAGCATTGGATTCTCCTAGAGACTTTGCTTTTGGAGCAGGCTGCTTTCACAGGCCAGGGAGGGTCCTCAGGGTGGCTTTCCATCTTGATGTCATCAACCAGATGCTGACTTTTAAGGTAACAGTTCCTCCTGCTTTCCCTTGTTGCCCAAACCCTTGAACAGACTCAGCCTTAGAGGAGAGGCCTATCTTTACGGCCAGTGTCTGTGGAGATCCTGTCAGGACCTGCTATTTCTGGGCATTTTTAATATAGTAATGTTTATGTTTTGGGAAGAATGAAAATAGAAACGTTTATAAGTAGGAGGAGGAAAGAAGAAGGAATGTAGGCTGGGGTCATTGCTTGGATGGGCCTGTTTGTGAAAACAGTTCTCACTAATTAGAGCCTTTCTGTACTGACTGCACAATTATACTGACCATATGCAATTATCTGGACTTCTCCTCCTCTGTGTGGGGAGACAGAGTGAATGTACGGAAGTCTCTCCCTCTTTCATCATCCTCAGCCAGGACTACACAGCCTCCTGCAGAGCCAGAGCAGAATCTGTCTTTTCTTCAGGAGTTCTAATATCCCTGTGTGGCATTAAATTTAGTAGGGCTAGTATATCAAAAATAGAATTATAATTATGGAAAGTCAGTTAAAAGGAGAATGAACGGTAAAGCGAAATGAGATTTTTAATGGCTTGCCAAGAGTTATAATTAATGAGATGAAAATTTGGCCACATGTGTGACCTTCAGGTAGAAGCTGCTGAAGCCCAGCGTGAACTGGGCTGAAGAGAGGAATGAGTTTCCAGAGGAAAAGAAGTCGCTCCCTCTGGCTGCCACCTGCCTCCCCAGCTCCCAGGGTTTTTCCTCAAATTCTGGTTCTGTGGATGTGCCCAAGAGCCTCATTGGAAGAGACAATCAAGCGGCATGCAGGGGCCTTCTGAAGCAAGGAGTTCTGCGTTGACAGTGACTCCGCTTCGTGAGGGCCACTTATAATAGTCTCATTCCCCGAAGCTGCTTTTGATGACAATGTTAGTTCTTGGAGCTGATCTACCCCAGTATCTGCTTTGCACAGTGAATTTCTTTGAACACTATTTGCAAAAAACAAAAAAAAAGGAGGAAGCAAATAATCCAAATGAATGTCAGCTTGAGTACTTAATACCACCCTGCTGTTCAACTTCCTCACACTCCATGTGGCTCCTGAGGCTATAAAAATTGTTTTTGTCTGATTAAACACAAGTCCCTTTGAACTCGTTGGGGGTTCTTTTCTGCCTGTGTTTTCTTGTAACTGTGGGCAAAGTTTTTCTTTTTCTTTTTCTTTGTTTTGGTTTGGAGTCCAAAGAGCCTACGAGTCAGCCCACATCACCTCCTGCGTACTTTTCCTAATAGAGTAAAAGCTTGCTTGGCTGTGACACCTGCTCCATTCCGTGGCCAGAGGCACAGAACGCAGAGCCCAACACTCATGCGTGCTCCCTTTGTACTTCTCCTGTGCAGAAAATTGGTGACTAGAGGACGGAAGCGGATCAGGTCAGACATCCAGCAGCTGGTACCCTCAGGGCCTTAGCGACCCATCTGCTTGCCACCACTGGAGCCTCTCTGTCTTTGGAGAGAAGAAATGCATTTCTAAAGGTGGCTGGCACCTCCCCGGGCCATGTGCTGTCACCTTATGGGGGACCCTGGGGTCGAGTGAGGAAGTAGCCAGGATTCCTATCTGTGTCTTTGGAGACAGGATCCACTTCCAAAACACTTGAAAGCATGCATGAAGATAAATGGTTTCCTGACCTGAGAGCTGGGATTGAATAATTAAATTAACTATATGATCAACACCCTGCTGACTATTCCCTCTGAAATTCTCCAGTGAGTTACAGGAGTTGTGAGTAATTGGAGAAGGGGAAAACGGCCCTGCTTGTGATGAATGTGGAATGTTTCCATTCATTCCTTTCTGTTTGTTTTTCTCCCTTTTGCTCTACACGGCCCATGTCACGATAGCACCTTTGACATGCAACCTACATGTCCGGGCTCACCTACCCTCTGTCTTGTGTCCAACCATTCCTGAGCTTGGGAATAGCCTCATTTTCCCCATCTCCATTGGAATTTTAAATTTTATTTATTTATTTATGAGAGAGAGAGAGAGAGAGAGAGAGAGAGAGAGAGAGAAAGTGGTGTGTGTGTGTGGCCAGCTCAGCCCACCAGGGGGCGCGGCTGGCTGGCATGTGGTGCTGGGGGATCGAACCGCGGTCCCTGATGCTTTGCTAAGCTTGTTCTAAGTAGGTGCTTCAGACCACTGAGCCATCTCTCCAGCCCTCCATTGGAATTTTAGTTGGAAACTCCACTTAGATTTTTTTTTTTTTTTTTTTTTTAATAGGGTCTCACTATGCAATGCAGACTCACAGTGGTCCTCCTGTCTCGGCCTTCCCAGCTCTGGGATTACAGGTGTGCTCCACAATTCCCAGTTTCAGGGTTGACACAGTGTAGCTGGGGTTCCAGGGCTGCAACAGCAGGCTGTACCAGGGATTGAACTCAGGACCTTGTGCTTGACAGGGAGGTGCTTAGACCACCGAGCTGTCTCCCCAGCCTGACTCCACTTAGATGTATAGAGAAGGACTATGGGATTCATCCATAAATCTCATTTTCCTGAATAACCTCCATATCAGAAATGGCCACAGAGATTGTAACTCTGGTGGAAAATATGAGTGACAGCCGTCACTCTCACATTCTCTTATTTCCCCACCAGCTAGCCCAGAGCTTGGCCTAGACCCGGCCTCGTCCCTCCATCTTCCGCAGACTGGGCTGCCCCACTTTCTGTATTCCACGCCTTCTGTGCTGATCCCTTACTCAGCAGCTCCCGGAGCATTCAGTGTTGCCCTGTGGCTCAAGCCTCAGACCATCCCTCCATGCACTCATCTGGCCCACCCAGTGCCATGATTGCACGGGGGCTGGAAAGAACAGAGCTCCAGGCTGAATCTGGTCCCCTGCCTGCACCTGTGAACCTTCTTAAGGGAACACAGCCGTGTCCTGTCAATTAGATATGTACAGAGCGACAGTGCTGTTCAGTAGATAGGACAGTGATCATATTCTGCAAAGCCTTAGATACCGCCTGGCTCTTTAACAGCAAACTTTACATCCTTTCCATAAGAATCTAATCCTTTTACTTTGACTCAGAAGATAACACATGGATTGGCTACACTGCCATCTCAGCTCTTGGACATCTGCCCTTATCAGTTCCCTTGCGTTGGCCCACTGGGGCGCTCCTAGAATCCTTCTCACAGGTCTCTGTGTGTGTCATTCTAGTGCCAGCTTAAATGTCACCTCTGCGGACTCCACGCATGACACTCCCATCCACACTCTGAAACGGTGCCCTGTTGTATCCACACTGTGGCACCCGCTTTGGCACCTGCTCCTCGTCGTGTTGATTCCGTCTCCCTCCCCGTAAGGGATTCACGCTTACTCAGAAGTGCAGTCTCCTGGGCTTGTTTTCCTGCCTCATCTCCAGCTTCCAAAACCATTCAGAATGTTAGGCGTGCAGTAACAAGAGCTTAAAGGCCAGGTGAGAAGTCCTGCAAAATTAGCTCTTCCCTCCCAGAGCAGAATGGAAGGACAGAACAGTAACAAGTTAACATTTCAAAATGTTTTTGTAGAGTCAGAACGTGGCTGCCGGAGAAGGGACTGGTTAGGGAGCTCGTGTGCCTGGCAGGAACCCAGCGCTGGGCTGCAGTGAATGGGATCCGGAGCAGGGATTAGAGCGCTCTCTCTCTCTCTCTCTCTCTCTCTCTCTCTCTCTCTCTCTCTCTCTCTCCCTCTCTCACTTAAGACAGGGTCTACGGGTCTTACTATGTAGATTGGACTTGCAGTGAGTTTCCTGTTTTCAGCCTCCTGAGAGCTGGGATTATAGGCAGGCACCACCACACCCAGTCTCAGTCGCCATCTCAGTGTGCCCTGGGGGTGGGGCTGGCACGCACTCTGCCTAAGCAGGTGCTTTAGTCCACTAAGCTATCAGGCTGGCCCTGCGACTAGATTTAAGGGCACTGCCTGGAGAGTGGTCTGGGGGAGGGAAGGACGTTTGGGCTTGGGCCATCTGGGACACATTTTTGGGTCGTGAATATGTGAAGGTGTCAAGAAACACTGAATACGAGGAGGACTAAGCCTGCAACACTGAATTCACAGCTCCTTGTGAGGCCCTTAGAGCAAGGCCGAAAGTACAGCCTCTAGTTTGTCTTCCCAATGGCCTTGCGGCTGCTGGGAGGCAGGAGAGGCTGTTTCACGACTGGTCTTATGGATCGTGTCAGTTAGTACCTCGGAATGAAAACAACCACACGTTCACCAAAATAAACCAAGACACAGAGAAAAAGCAAAATATCATTTACTTCCCACATTCCCTTGCGGATCTTTCTTTGGAGAGGTAGGTGATTTGAGGGTGACGCGTAGAGCTCCTCGGGGGATGCTGGACCGTGGCAGAAATCCACTTCTGTGGAAATCAAAACCCTGAGGCTGCAAACATGAGCTTTGGTTTCATGTTTAAAATATGTGCTTTCTTTTTTTTTTCTTTTTTTTCAAGTCTAGCATCTTGAGTGTTTGGCTTGGGCATGCTGGTAGCTCTGCGGGTCTGGGAGCTAGGCATGCAGTAACAAGAGCTTAAAGGCCAGGTGAGAAGTCCTGCAAAATTATCTCTTCCCTCCCAGAGCAGAATGGAAGGACAGAACAGTAACAAGTTAACATTTCAAAGTGGTTTTTTAGGAAAGCATAGAGAGTACTCATCCTTTGTTTAGGGCAAGGATAATGATTTTTTGTTTGTCTTTCTCATTTATGAAGTAGAATATTAAAAGCCATATAAAAGCAGATGAATAAAATATGGCACAAACGCTAGCACGAGGTAAGTGATCATTCATGTGTGGCAGGGCCACCTGGTGCAGGGCTTGCCTCTGCCTCGCGCGGGGCACTTCAGCAGCTCTTCATGCCTTGTAGGGCTCTTCATTATGGTAGCCGAGAAGACGAGAGTGCAGCATGACCTTTTAGAGCTCAAACACGGCAGGCATGTCACCCGTTCGCCACCCCTGATAGATAGAGTGGGCTCCTCTTTCTCAACTGTGTTACTGAAAAAGTAAACTGAGTGTGTTGAATAACCTTTAATAAATACTGATTGAGCTTTTTAGCCTATGGTCTTCTAGGGCCAGTATTGATACTTTTTCCTGTAAAAGTTACAATGGTAAATATTTTAGATCTTGCATGTCGGGGCACTTGGCCAATGTGGTGAAATGCAGCTGCGGAATATATGCAAATGAGTGTGTATAGCTGCTTTTCTATGCAACATTATTTATAAATGCAGTGGCGGACTCAATCTGATCTGTGTTGGCTGATCTCTGTCCACAGCCTGCACATCACTTACCTTTTTGTGCATTTTTTTTTTTTTTTTTCAGTACCAGGGATTGAACTTGGGATCTTGCACATGCCAGGCAAGCGCTTATTTTACTGAGCCATCTCTCCGGCCCTCACTTAAGGGTGACTGCAAATACATTTGCAGTATTATTAGCACATAAGCAATCCTGTGTAAAATGATTAGTAGAATGATAAGCTCTGTTTCATAAGGGCCATAGGAACGCAATCACCAAGGGAGATGGGTGTAGAAGTAGTGCTGAGCAGATGCGAAAGAAGAAGGAGCAGGTGGGGAGGAATCTGAGGATGGGTACAGGCAGCGTGAGGAGCACACCGATCTCACAGCCAGTGGCCAGGCAGGGAGATCACAGATGTCCATGAATCTGTGTCCTCCAGTGTGGCTCCCACCCTTTTCCTTGCTTGGAATCTGAATAGACAAGGAGTAGGCAACGAGGCAGTTCAAACAGGACAGCAAAGTGCGAACATGGTACAACTCAGGTGGACAACAATACTCAACAGTGGGAAAGAAGTGAACGGCAGGTGTGTGATAGAGGGGTAAAGGCCACACAAGGGTGCCTTGACCCAGGGGGCCATGTTCTTGGAGAGAGCCAGTCCACAGGAAGAGCAGCAGTGCTAACCAAGACTGGCTTGGTGTGGCCCAGTCCACTTGCTTGGAGGGCCATAGGCCTCCAGATGCTAGGACCATGGGCTTATCGCCTCATATTCCTCTCCCTTGCTCCCGCCCCTCCTCCCTCCCTTCATCCCTCCTTCTCCTTGTCTCTCTCTCCTTCCCACCTCTGTACTTCACAATAAACAGAGCCACTCATGGCGTGGGATCTGACTGTGCTTCTTTCCATTTCTCTTAAATGCATTCAAAGAAGCCTGATTTTTGGCTTTCTTCGTTGAATCATTTCTGATTACTCAGAGTAGTGGAGCAGCATGGTCACTGATTTCTGTGATCTGCTGGGAATGTCCTGGTTTCTGTGGGAGAGTCCAAAGTAAAATCAAGTAAGTTCAAGACACTTCTTACCATGCTCTTCAATGAAAGTGGGGCAGGGTGGTTGTGGAGAATGTGGGAAGAGTACGAACCCCACACCCCACATGTGGCATCAGTCTGGTTTCCAGCGTGCTTATTACGCGTATCAGGCAAATGATCTGACACACCTGACCTATGAAGGACTTCACCTTTGGCCAAGAAATGGGCTGGTCACCTGAGAGATTATGATGCTTGTCAAGGGAACCCAGGGTATCTGATAACAGGTTTAAAAACTCATAAGTGCAAGTGATTCTCTTGTATTTCTGACTCTTACAAATCAAGTGTGTGTATTTGAATATGTTTCAGGGAGATTTTTCTGGGGATTATTATTTTATTTACTATAACTATCATCAGAAGAGAGATAATCTCTGAACCAGGGATCCTTGTCACTCCACCCAGGTATGATAATTCACTAGAAGACCTCATAGTATTCAGAAAAGCTACTACATGTTCTTAGTATTTTGATTTGCTGCAGTGGTAGTACTGTAGGCTGATTAAAATTAGCAGGCATAAAAGGCACTTGAGACACAGTCCAGCAGAGACTGCAAACAAAATTTCATGTATTCAATTCAATTAATATTATTTGGACAGTAATTAATTCTACCAGAAATTACAAATTGTATATAATATTATCAAGAGAAACCTTCATTTTGGTGTACAGGGTTTCTCTTGTGCGTTGGCATGGAGCAACTGCCTGCTTGACCTCAGGCTCTTCGTTTCTAGCCCTGCAAATACAGGACGAGCAAGCAGGGGTCTGGTGCAGCCTCTCTGCTCTGACTCATGGCTGTCAGGCTGAGAAGCAATTCTTACCAGGGAGGCCTTTGCGAGGGCTGAGAGGTATCATACAAAAGCAAGCAAAGACCCATATTTATCATAGCCTAGGCCTACTGAACCAACTTGTTCCTGAACCATCTTTCACTTGATCAACCCCAAGTAAACCCTTCTGCACCTGCGAGTCAGACTCAACTGCCTAAAACCATGGGCTGTTTTATTTCTGACAGCTTGTTGCATTGTGAGGCAGCTGACAAGACTTAGGCTCTGTGCTGCTCTGTAGCTAAATTACAAGTGTCCTGAGGGCAGACTTGTCTTCCATGACTTCGTGTTCCAGCAAGTAACTACAGTGAGTTCTTCTGTATAGCAGGTACTCAGTAAAGTTGTTGGTTACATAATTAATTATTGTCCTGTCCCAATATTTCATTGCACATCTCCCTAATATGTATCTCCTGGAAAACTCTGAGTCTGTCTTAGAAAATATGGTCTGGCTCTGATGTGTAGATGCAATTTCTGCTTTTGGAGAGAGGCCACCTTGGGGTTTATTTCTTGAAGCAAGGAAAGATCACTGTACAGCTCTGGCTTGTCTTTAGATTGCTGTGGCTGCCTTCTTCTGGATTCTGAGGTCTGTGGAGGCAATGCACTGCATTACAGCTTAAGGGAAACTGATGCAAATTGTGAAAATTGAACAAAAAGAATTATTAGCTTCAGCAAATTTTTCATTTTCTTAAAACTGAGGTCTGGCACTTCCAGACTAGGCAGTAGAAGCAAACATCATACTTCACTCTGTGCCGAGAAATCTCTGCCCCAGCCCTCTGCAGTCCCTGTGGTCCCCTGGCAGTCAGTGGCTCTACTTGAGCCTGTTGAACTTCTGGTTATTACGGCTCATCCAGCGCGTCCTTTAGCCACTCCTGGAAAAATCTTTGGTGCCCACTGAATAGAAATTGTTCATTTTGAGTGCAGCAATCTGGATTTGATCCCCAGTGTACCTTGCTGGCCCCGCCCCTGGGGCGTGTTGACATGGCAATTGAGACTGGGCATGGTTCCAGACACCTTTAATCCTGGGGAGGCTGAAAAGAGGAGGATCACTGAAGTCCGATCTGTGCAATGAGACCCTGTAGACCCTGTCCTAAAAACAGAAAAAAAAAATTGTTCATTTTTACAATTTTAGTCATGTTAGCATCTTTTGCTTGCCAGTGTTATAAATCTAAAGTAAATTACTTTTTAATGTCCTCTGGCACAACATTAAGATTGTGCAATTAGATTTTATAGCCTGAAGTCATATGCTGTGGGTTCAAGTCAAGATTCAGACCTTGCCACAGAGGTGAGTTACCTGAAGACAGTGCACGGTCCTTACAAGCCACGTAGAGTTTAAGGCAGAGGCAGGCTAGGTGCTGGCCTGGCAACCTGGAAGACAAGCTGGTCACAGTCCAGGCTTGAGGGTCTTATCTAATTTGCATATGATTTTTGCATAATCATTATATTAAAAAAGTCTGTCCTTCTTGATGGATGAATAGAAAGTGCTTCTTGTGCACATTATCCAGCAGTAAAATCCAGCCACCAATCACTGTGATCCTTAGCCTAATTAATTGCTTCGGATAGTTTAATGAAATAGGAAGTAGTACGGCTGAAACGAAAGGATGCCACAAAGTCTGTAGGTAGACATCTTGGTCTCCACTGATTGGTGGTATTGGGAGCAGTGGCACCTTGAGGAAAACCCGGTGGGAGGGAGTTAGGTCACTGGGAGTGTGCCCTGGTGCAGGGGTGGCATTGGCACTGTGGCAACTTCCAACACCGTGAGCCCAAACACACCTCTCCTCCTGTTGAGTACATCTCCTCAAGTATTTTGTTGTAATGGTGGAAAGGCAAAATAAGAAGTTGCCAAGATCTAAAAATTTATCAGCACACGGGAAGGCAACTCTGCCCACGAGTCAGATTTTGAGCCTGGCTACTGAGATTTTCCCGTCAGTGGCTCTTCTCACCTGGCCTGGTGCAGGGAGGGAACCAGGGGTCACTCAGAAGAACGCAGGCTGCAGGAGACCAGGCGTCATCTGGCACTGACCCTGAGCTCCCGAGCTGCACAAGGATTTGTCGCATGGCCGGGGACGCAGGCCAGAAGTGACAATGTGGAGTCACAGTCGAGTGCCCCGCCAGATCTCCCTATGGGTGGGTCACAGTGCCAAAGATAAACCCATTGCTTTGGCACATGTTCATTCTGCAACTATGTTTTTCAGATTTTTGAGATTCGCTGCTGGATTTCAGGCAGCCTGCATCTTGGGATTTCTTAAGAACCAAAAAACTGCTAGAGAACAGTGCGGTTTGCAGGTGGTGCTTTCGGGAAGCATGCCTGTGCCGCTGTGGAGCAGGGGAAGGACCAGGGAGGTGGCGGTCTCATGCAGGCTGTTCCAGGCGAGCGGAGCGTGGGCTTCCTACTAGAAGTCTTTCCGGCAGACTGGCATTCTCAGGGACTAGGTTCATCTTAAACCAGCATCATGCAGCCAGAAGGAGATTGGACAGGGCACTTGATTCACACAGGTAGACATTGAGCCCAGCCAAAGCCAAGGGGACAGGACTTCCTGCATTGTTAAATACTCTGTTTGGGGGCCGGGGAGATAGCTCAGTGGAATAAGCGCTTCCCCGGCAAGCGCAAGCGCCTGAGTTCAATCACCGGTTCTGCAAAAAAAAAACCCCAAAAAACAACAACAAAAAAAACCCCTCTGTTTTATCTAACATGCTGACTAATAAAGTACGAATGAAAGGTGCTTATCCTTTCTTGCTATGTTGAGTCTTGTAAGACATTTTCTATCAGTAGTTATGGTCAAGCATCTTTGTTTCATTTCAAAGAAAAAAGTCACATACATGGGATGTTTGATCATTTTCTGTGGCAATTTTTGTGACCATTTTATGCTATTTTGGATGCCATACTATTTTCTTTAATGTGTATAGCATTGAATAGCTTTTCATATACACTTACGCAAAATGTACATTAATACATACACATGTTTAATGAGTACATTTATCCCCATATCCCCATATTTACCTACTTTATTCCTATCTATATCTGTATCATTATATAGATAAATATAAATTTAGCCTTTTAAAATACTGCTGTTTAAAAAGCTTTATGTATTCAAATGTGTCTGGCTGTAATCAATCACCCCGTGGCATTCACACTTCGATTATTTGCCGCTGCACGGATGGGGAAGATAATAGCTCAGCGAAGGTCATGAGAACTGAGATCTTCCGCCTCTGTGTAACTGTGTGCGAGCTGAGTAGGTCGTGCAGCTCCTCGGGCTACAGTGTCATCAACTCTAAGACCAGGGACAGGGCTGCAGGAAGTCACCTTCTGATGTCCCTTCCTTGGATTTGACTACATTCTAGATAGGAGTTTTATTAAAAACAATCAAGGATCATATATTTGGAGCAAAAGTTTGACCTAATCTGAACATTCTTGCAGTGCTAAATTATAGTGTACCTGTTGCACGTGTGCCAGTTAGCTAATGTAATCAAGGTGCATCTGGGAAGAAGAAACGGTGAAGACGAACACTACCACTGACGCTTTTCTGTGCAGTTTGCTGCCTTTAAAGGATTCTGGTTATTTTTTATTTATTTATTTTTTTTGTCTTTTCCTTGCAGACTGCTGTGCTGGCCTGTGACATTGCTATCCTCCTTCTGAAAGGGTCTCCCTTCCCTTCTTAACAATTCTGCTTGTTCTGGCCAAATAGCTCAGCAGATTAAAGTGTCTACACCAGGTGCTGTGGGGCTGGGGGTTCAATCCCTAGGCCTGCCATGCTGGCCACACGGATGGGGCACGCTGAGATGGCAATTGAGACTGGGTGGTGGCTCAGGCCTGTAATCCCAGCTCTTGGGATGCTGTAAACAGGTAGTTCACTGTGAGTCTGATCTAGTAGTGAGACCCTGAACACCCTCTAGACCCTTCCTTAAAGTACAAAAAACAGAAAAACAATCCTGCTTCCTATTGGTGGTTGGAATCTACCTTTTCTGCTTACTGAGCCCTTCATGACTCACTATGAAGTATTAATGTGTTCCTCAGGAATATTTTCAATTTAGATGTTTTGAAGATATTTTCTGTAGTCATATCCTTGGTTTACATTCCAGTTTAGCCACTTGCCTCAGGTTGTGTGTGGCAGGATGATCAATCTGTCAATATCTCAGGGTTTTTTTTTCCAAATTAATATAACAAGGTATAGGTTCAAATTTTTGTGTTAGGAAATATTTAGAAGCAAATAGTTAACATGTAAAAGCTTTTCACTTTTACTAGACTGAGAATAGTCACATAAGATGTATAAATAAGCACCGTCAGTTGTTCTGACAAACAGGATTGGGCGAGCATGTCTTATACGCCTGTGAACGTGCTGATGTGGCTCTCATGACGTGTGTTGTACTGGTTGGATGCACACATGAAATTCTGAGACTGAATTTAGTCTAATCCTTTAAAGAATCTCAGAATGAGCCTGGGTGGCAGAGGTCCTGATGTGTCCTAACTGAGGGGTGAAACTTGGCATGGGTGCTGCTGACTCATCATGGGTTTGCCTTCTGACGGGTGCTTGTCAGAGAAACAGGCCTGGAGAAGCAGACTGGCAGGCAAAGGTGAGAAAAGTACAGCAGACAAAGAGCCATGATGTGAACCGGTACAGACCTGCTGGCCTCTTCCTTGTCAGAGCTCCCAGAGTTCCTCTCCCTTGTGATTTAATCATAGTTTTACCTGAGATTGCTTTGATATGATGGTTGATGAAATGCGTTGAAGAATGGAGGCCCCAGAAGGGAGACCCAAGTCAACTGGAAGGCGTCCTACCTGTAACAGCTGTCTTTAGGGCAAGACGGTTCTTCTCACAGCAGAGGGAAAGATAATAAGACAACTTCCAGAATGTCCTATGGAGTCTACTCTGCCCCTCGTTGTGGGTAAGGTTTCTTCAGGAGGTGGATACTCAGCATTAGCATTTTTAGGACAGCACATGCGTTTCCCCCATCAGAACACAGGAGCTTTGCTACTTAGAAGCCTAGCAGCTCCCCTCTGCTTCTACCATCCCCACCTTCTCATGCTGGAGTATTCTGCACTTCAACCACATAGAAGAGCGCATGGCTTTTCTCTCTATTCTGACATTAGACACTTGTCCTACAGACACCTAGTGAGAGGGTAAATCCATCTTCCTGTAGATCCTACGAACTTCAGCATTGTTAATATTGACAACAACAGAAGGAATACTCATTGTGTATAAGATGAAGCAGTAGCTGACTTTGGGAACCTACCTTTCTTTTAATTGTATAAATATGACTCTTTTCATATACTTTATGGTTTATTAAACTTTTTTCATTTGTTTTCATATTTAATAAAATATGAAACAGTACAGAATTTCACTCAACAAAATGATAAAATTTTTTCTCCAGTCTGTAGTTGAAAACCGAGTAGGTAGCAATTTTATTTAACAGTATATCAGTGAGAATACATTCACTCTCAGAGAAGTTATTGATTTTCCTTCTTTTTGCAACTTCCTCAATGTAATATGCAGGAAGCTACGCTTTGTATTTGCTATAGTCTAATAACTTCGTGTAAGTGTCTCACATCGCCTAAATCGTTGACTGACTTTATATTTTACTAGCTGTTAGCCTTGGCAAGAGTAAAGCTTGCTATGCCTCAGTTTCCTCACCTAGAATAAATAAGGAAGGTGTGAGAAATACAGGGATTAATAGCTATGAGGTGCAGAAAAGAGCACCTAACCTGTGTCATACACTATGTAAATATTAGCCATTTCTGAGCTACTTTAGTGATGCCATATTATTTCCATATGTAATGTATTATGCCGGTTAAACTCATTATGTAATTGCATGAGAATTAGAGGGAATCAGCTGTAGCTTGCGTTTGTGTCTCTGTGTCCTCGTGGGCTTGTCAAAGTCTTCACACGCTGTTCACTCCGCAACGTTGTTTACAATGTAGATTTTGAGTTTCCATAAAAATTTGGGGATTATCCTTTCTTGACATTTAGAATGAAGTCTGAAGGAGTGAAGGCGGAGCCTCTCTGTGTTTTCCTGGCAGGTCTCCTTTGCATTTCCCCCAAGTCAAGCTGACCTGTGCACAACCAGCTCTGCAGGGCCCAGCATGCGGCAGGGCAGCCCCTCGGGCTTGGGGGAGACTGCTGCGCTGCAGATGAGCTCTGCTTTTCTGCAGCCTCATCTCTGTGGTCCTCCTGATCGGTCTTCAAAATCACCATTATCTTGGCTGTCTTTAGAGTGCTTGCTACTTTCTTTTTATGACAACACTTACTCTAATTTTCTTTTTTCATTTTTTTCTCTCGCTATTTATTTATTTATTTTGGAGGGAGAGCACTAATTTGCTTCTGTCTAGCTAGCGTATGTTGTCCAATTACCTTGGACCACATTTTGTTAATGCTGACACATTTGCAAAAAGGTTTTCTATTGAAGATGGAAGGCTGGGTTCTCTTAAAAATGAATCACTATACTTTCGCTAAAATATTGAGAATATCATATAGGAGTTTGTGTTATAGTGCAACAAAGACAGATATAAGTCAGTGCTTCTATTTTGTGGTAGGACAAAAAGATCACATTTGTGGTAAAGTTGGAATATCCAGAACGGTTAACAGCAAACATTACAAATCCTTTACAAGGCGCTCAAGTGGAATTTACAAGTTCTGCTTTGTTTGCAATCAGTGATGTAGGGGCTGCTAAATTTCCATTTGACCATTAGTTTCTTCAGCGATATCTTGAGAGGAATGGAAGAAAGAGACCAGCCCTTTACTTGTGGTCAACAAGCAATTTAATATTATTGGGAGTTAAATCTCAATTTTCCACGTGCTGTGGGCAGTGTTCAATCTCTTTTCTCTCTCTGGTCTCTTGTGATATCTGGCTTGCTCGCCTCCAATTGCCTAGTGTTTAGGTCCTCTCCTCCCTTTCCTGGCCTGGCCTTGAGCTCTCCTAGAGCTTCCATTTTGTCTGTTCATGTCCTTGTTCTTTACAAAGCAGTAGTGATAGTTTCCTACTGCACCTTTTAACCTCCACTACTGTAGAGGCAAACTGCACTGACGGAATTGTTGATGCTGCAGATGTTGGGCCATCTTTGTGCTTCGAGGTGAGCCCTAGCCAGTATCAAATACAGGTGTCATGTGCACATCTGTGAATATCGAAACACATGCATCTTACTTGCTAATAATACTTGGAGTGATTTCAACAATGTTTTTAAAAGAGATTGGCCTGTGAATTTGCTTTCTCATAATGCTCTTGATTGAAATTTACTCTTAAAGAATAATTATGCCTCAAACCCAGTTGCCAAGTTTTATCTGTTTCTGAAATAATTATGTAAAGTTGGGATCACATATTCCTTAAGGATTTGGTAATATTTGTACATAAACCTGAGCTTATTATCTTTTTGTCACATTGTACTTAAGAATTTATTGTGCCATTTGGGTGTTTTTGATGACAGATGAATATAATAAAATATAATTTAAAAGATTTTTAAAAAGTAGAGAACAGTAGAATGACTTACATGGAGAGCAGAAAAGGTTAGCTAACATTGGGGATACTAGAGAAAACTAAAGGGGTCACTGAGTGCAGAGACTGAAGGGGAGAGAAGCGATGCAATTGGAGCAAGGATGGAGACTTGGGGTTCCTGGAGAGAAGAGTTACCTAGACTCCTACCTCAAGGGGACATGGAGTGAACAGGAACCATGTGGAGGCACGTCCAGTTAGGGAAATGGGATGGTATGAACCTTTCTCCCAAGATGCTCATGAAATCTAAGACAGAAGGCCTTGTGATATGCAAACCAGAAACAGCCTCGTCTGGAGGAAGGCCCTAGCAAGTGGAATCTAAAGCGATTCTGCAAGTTATCCGACTTCAGTGGAGTACTGGCCTGAAAAGGAAACAGTTTTCTTCCAGAAGTGCATTAGAATATTAAATAAGGAAAATCAAACACTATTGACAAAACTTTCTGCTTTTAATCCATTCTTCTTTCTGGAAGCAAATCCTTTTATTAATGGAGGATAGTTTAGGTCATATATTGTTCTCTTGTTACTCAGGATAACAACCTAAACCTAAAATATGTGTGATCATTGTGGTTCCCATCGCCCACTCTCTTCCAGTTCCTCTAACTAAAACCAAAGCGGGGTGCACAGCAAATAGGCTGTCTTGTTTCATGCACTTTCCAGGCCTCTCTCCCCTTACATAGCCCGTCTTTCCAGGCGTCAGGTGCAGCCCTTAGCCCTCCCTTCCTAATGCGTCACACAATGTGGAGCACACCTGTGGCCTAGCTGTAGCGGCTGGGGCTGTGGGCAGTGGAGCCGGATGTAGTCGGGTCAGCCCGGCGAGTGTCTTGCTCGTGGGTTTCCTGTGTGAACCGTAAAGCTCTGGATCTAAGCCTCTTTATGGATCACTCTAGGTCTTAGGAATGGTTAGAAGTGGCTCTGGGACTTACTTGCATTGGGATTTTCTTGGTCTGGGTCATCCTCATGTTTGCACTGGGTCCATCACTGCCTCTAAGCCCAGACCAAACTCCTTCTGTCTGAGTTTGCATCATCCCTTCCTCTTCATTTACTGTGGAAACTTCTCTTTAATTTGTTCCCCTTAACTTGATCTTCAAACATCGATCTGCCCAATCATACTATCCTAGCACATCTTCCTCTTCCATTGTATTTTCACACATGCATCCTGAATTCTATGCAGACTTTTTTAGTTTTTTTAATATATAATATTCTTGCCTACACTCTCCACACGTTTCTAACCACCTTGCTTGCCTGTCAATAGCTCACTCATATCCGTAGGCCTGTGACTCAATGAGCCAGGTGTTTGAAAATGAGGCACAGCTTTGATGTTGTGATGTACAGGATCAGGGCCAAGCTTGTGAGTCAGTTTTCCTACAGTTTGAAGTACATCTCTCCATTCTCTTTCCTACCTTTTCCTTGAGTTGTTATTTTGTCCCTGCGCCATCCTTCCTTTAAATTCTCCTGCTCTTGGATCCATTCCCTCATGCTTGTGCTCGCTTTGCGCGTTTGTTGTGCCCATCACATTCAGTGTGCTCCTCTCCGTGTTGCAGGCGTGGAGGGAGGCACACGGGCATGGGGGCAGCTGGACACCCTCTTCCCCAGAAATGGAAAAATTGGCTAATTAGAGAGGAGCTCTTCCACCTGGGACCAGAGGGGGCGCTGTGTTCCCTTGTTGTTCTCATACTTGTCCCTCTAGGGCAGCTGTCTCTCCTGAGAGTCTGGTCACATTTTTCCTTGCACAGCACCTACGTTCCCAGTCATCTCCTCTTTCTATATTATGAATGATTCCTGTAACTCTACTAAACCTTATAAAACACCTTGTACTTATAAATGCCATTTTAAAGAAGGCATTATTTCCCTAACTGAATTATAAGCTCTTGAAGGATTGTTCATTAATATTTTATAGCTCCAGAGCCTTGTACATATTTTGTTATGCATATTTTGTTTTAATTGTCCTGACTGTAAGAACAAACAATTTTTTTATAAAATACTACATTAAAAATAATACATTAAAATTGTACAACCAAATACAGGTTTCTACTTCAGTTCTTGTGTCTTTTGAGGAGAAAATAACTCACCTAATCATAGTTTTTTGCCCCAATAATTGATAGAACAGAAGGGACATTTTATTACATACAGAATTGTTAATCAAAAATACTCTATCTTGTCCATAGCCACAGAGCAGTTTCTATAGGGTATGTTTGGGGACACAGGCATATTTCCATATTAAATCTATTTCTGGTGTCAGTGTTTGTTAAAAGTGATTATTTCCTTTCTTCAAATCAATAATTTTGTTGAATTGACAGTTGTCACATGCCTGTTTAATTGGTATGATATCATTGAAAGTATGAAATGGGAGCATAAAGACCACCTAGTACATTATTAATTGCCAAGGAAAACAATAATGTGTTCCCAGACTGGTAGGTGACCCACTGCGTAGTGTTTTGCTGCCAGACGTGAGCTAGGAGCAGTGGCAGGAATGGCTCATGGGGCAGCCTCTAGGTCTTTCAGATTGTGTCATTGCGTGATCCTCAGGCTCCGGGTTGGAGGCCGTCTAATAGGAGCTAACAGTGCTTGTAAAAAACCCGTTCGTACAGAGGGGCTATTTTCTGATTTCTCTTAGAAAAAAATGCAGATGAGGCCCAGAAGTAACTGCAGGTTTTTCTTCCAGAAAGGACTAAATGCGTTTAACAAGTCTAATCATCAGGCCCAACAGGAACCCCAAGGGCAGGGAAATGGAGGGGCCAACTTGAAAGGCGGCAAGCGGTGCCCCATGCTTTATCCTTGCTCCTAGGAGGGCTTTTGTGATTAAGCAAGTCTGCAGCCCCTTCCATTCCACTTGCACAGGAAACAGTCTTGTTTGTATTCGGTGCTGACGAATCACATGTGTTCCGTGTTATTTTCTGCCCAGCCCAGAGCCAAGAGGAAAATGCACATCTGGCTGTTCAATCCCAACCATACCTCAGGGCCTCCCTGGCTGTTTACTGGGTGTCACCCTCTGAGTTTCCCCACTTGGTCCCTGTGATTTTGTGACATCCTGGGGAACGCCTTCCAGTGGCACCTACCAACCTCTTTGGGGGACCTCCAAATCCTCCTCAAGTGTAATATTTGCCACCTGATGTGCCCTCTCTGTGGTCCTCTGGGGGAAAAAAAATCACTCATTTTTATCTTTTCATGTATTTATTCTTTCCGTTTAGAAATTGGCCCCTGGTTGCGGGAGTTCAGAGTGAAGAATGCTGTGGATTTCTCGCAGTTAACATTTGATCCAGGACAGAAAGAGCTTGTGGTAGGAGCAAGGTGAGAGACGTTCCATTTTGCCCCCGCAGATGTTTCTGGACTCATGTTGTGTCACGTGAGCAGCCTGCTGAGTGGAGGCGCGCTGGATGGTCTCATGACTGAATGGAATACAGTGTGGGTGTGAAGAAGTGTGTGGAGAACAGGACGAATGTGCGCTCATAGCAAGTGCGGTGTGGACCTCACCATGCGCCCAGACCCCTGCTGGCCTGAACTGCCCCAGTCCTTCCTCCCCTCATGCCACGAACGATGAATCCTGGCAACACCTCTACTTTAGACACAAGGAAACTGAGGCAGGGAGTTTGCACATGTGTTGTCCTGGACTCGTTCATTCCTAGAAAAAGATGAGCCAGAGTTTCAAAGCCAGGGCATCAGGCTGCAGGAATTAACCATGTTCCCGTCTTTTCACTGTTTTCTCCAGGGGAATTAGAGACCAAGTGGCCTTCCTGCTTGTACTAAGCCCCTACTTAGCCTGCTGCAGGACCATTCTCGACACTTTCCCAGCAAATTGAGAATGCAGGGGAATTGTCCTCCCCTCCTGTCTTTCAAGATGTGCATACTCCAGGGCCAGCGAGAGAGCTCAGCGGACTAAAGTGCCCGCTTAGGCAGGTGCAGGGACCACAGTTTGATCCCCAGCACTGCATGCCATGCCAGCCCTGTCCCCGGGCGTGCTGAGCAGGCCTCGGAGTCCAGGCCTAGTGGTGCACGCCTGTAATCCCAGTGCTGGCGGGTTGAAAACAGAAGGATCACTATGAGTCTGCACTGTGTAGTGAGACCCTGTAACAACCAAATACATAAAAAAAGAAAGAAAACAATGTTCACATTCCAGTATCAGCCCACATCTTCTTGCAATTGGAAGACAAGGCTGTGGAGAACAGTCAGGGTAGAGTTCTGAGTGTCTTTTCCTCCAATTTATTGTCACTTCCTTGGTGATAAGTTGTCCGAATACAAATTGCCTATTGCGTCAGAATGTTTTGAGGATGATGTACATAAAATGTTATATTTATCTCTTAGGAAAATTGACACTAAAGGGGCCAGGGAGATGGCCCAGTAGAATGAGCACTTCCTTGGCAAGCGCCAGGGTCTGGGTTTAATCCCCAGTCAAAAAAAAAAAAAAAAAAAAAAAAAAAAAAGCATTGACATTAAACTTTAAGGAGGATGCCTTGTGTAATGTAATGATGTCCAAGGAAGGCATATTTGGCAGTAGAATGCAGCTAATTTTTTCAGCCAGTTTTTTAGATTGTCATACATATCTCTTAGAGCTGCAGGAGTGATACAGTTCTTACATAGACCTCAGAGAAGCAGAGTTTAGCTTGCACCCTGGGAACACCAGAACAGCACTGTCACTTTCTGGAATCATTGCTTCTGCCTTCAAACCTCGAGGAGTCCCTGAGCACACACCCTGCCCCCCCCACCTGACACCAGAGTGATGCGGGGTTGTAACTTTCAGTGAATAGAAGGAAGTCAGCTTAGTACCTGGCACAGAGCAAGTCACCCATGTCCCCTTTGATTGTTCTGAGAGACTGAATTACGCACTGGGCCAGGTTACTTGGTGAGCTTTCTCTTAATTTAGTCCTCTGGGAAAATTAGGGGATTTCCAGTGCTGGCTTTATCAAATTCCATTACTCAGAGTCTGGACTGCAGACTGTAGGATCGTGAAGTTGCCGCCTGCCGCCAGGTCTGCACCCCATATCCAGCATCATCTGTGTTCGCTGTTCCATTGGACCAACACAGCTATGAGGAATGGCTTAGCAGCCCTTCTGCTGGGGCCCCATATTGCTCACAGCGACTGTTACATGTAGCTTTTCCACAATTGTAGAAGATGCTTTTTCTTGCCTCTGGGATTGGTGACCTTGTCTCCTTTAAAAAAACAAAAACACTACTGGCTCTCCACCTTCTCCCACCCTTCTGTGTGAGAGTCTCCTCCTCATTGTGAGAAGCAGCCTCAAGCTCTCTCCTTGGTCCTGAGCTGCCCTGTTCCATTCCCTTCATGGTCCTGTGAGCACGCCTGCCATGCAGTTCATTGCCACACTCACTGAGAGCATCACATCATCTCTCAGGAGGTGTCAGCTCCCTGACCCTGAAGACAAGCAGTGTGGCAGGCCTCGCTTCATTTCTCCAGGATGTAGCATAGCCTCTTCCTCCTCAGATGGCTGCTGACTCAAGGTGCCTCTTTCCATGACTTGATTTGTCCATGTTCCTTTTTGCATCGGGTTCATCCTATCTCAGCATAAAGAAGGGCTGGGGATGTAGTTCAGTGCGCATGCTCAGAGTTCAATCTTAAGTACGGAAAGCCAAATAGCTTCCAGTCCTACTTGAGCTATTGTATGGAGTAAGTGGGACAGTCTATGACAGATGACTGTCTCATCAACAAGTGCTTGGTAAACAAGCAGTGCGAGGGAGCCACTGTGGGCTGCATGCAAACCAACATTTAGGTGCATGTGCATTTCAGGAAGATGTCACTGAATGAAGATAATAGGAATTCTGTGCAGGAAATTCAATGGGATTAGTCTCGGAAAGCCTGAGAGGGAGTGTAAACCACTTATAAAGCTGTAAAAATAGCCCAGCCCTCAGATTCCTGTTTGGGAAGGTTTGCCTTGTCAAGAGAGGTTTAGATAACAGGTGCATATTTCACACATCAGTCATTGTTTTAAAATATGGGCTGTGAAAAAATAAAATATATTCTAGTTTTTTTTAATGGCGAGACTAGGCATTGTGAAACTATTTGTTGGATGGTTTCACTGTATATCAGCGGTATTTTATATTCCTAAAATTGAATTTAGTTAAAGATTCTTGCACTCTTTTATAAAGGGGGTTCATTGTGCTTAGAAGTAAAACTCTGTAGGGGATTTGTGGTTGTGTAGCCCCAGACAGTATTTGAATCGGAATTCATGCAGTTTGTGGAAGGATTCGTACTTTTGACATTTCCAGGGTGCAGGATATCTCGCATATGACCTTAAGTGTGTTGGCATTTACAACTTGCCTTACAACTCTACCCTGTTTAAAAATTAATGATAATTTATAATTTTAAGGATTAAACCTAGGCATCTTTGTTTTAGATAAATGTGGAAAATGCAGTAAGACATAAATGAAAAAACAGTTTCAGGTATGATTGCAATTAATGCTTTTTCAGTAGTTCACTTGCATTATCTGATTTCCATTTGTTTCTATTCCTTGGATAATATTTTTTGAATAACTGTAGACTTTGTCGCAAATTTTACTAAAATCAGTTTCCATAGCATAAAAAAGACAAAAATCAACACAGAAGAATATGCTGTGGCTTACTTAGAGACTTGGTATAGATAATTGGGAAAATAATGACCAAAAGAACACTCTATGAACTAGACGCAAGTCTAAATTCTGCTGTAGACAGAATTGTAGCAACAGATGTAAGCAAGGGCAGTATCATTTTTATTTTCCAGTGAACTAGCCTCCAGGTTTCAGGATCGTTCTAAGGGTGGCAGTTGATCCTACCCCAAATAAGTTTGGAAATGTATCACTTACTGATTTCAAATGATATGCCAAGTGGCAGCTAACTAATTCACTCCCAGTGCACTGTTCCATGTTAGAGTGCTTATAAGGTAACCGTAAATAATCATGCAAAACTCACAGAGTATAACAACAGAAAATGTGCTGTCAGTTTACCCATAGTAGAAGTCTCGGTCACCCAGTCCTGACAAAAATGCTGAGGCATTTTTGTAGGTGTTTAATTTTTTCAAAATGAGGATCTTTTAGATGTAAATTAACCTTCATGTCCATTAAAACATGGTTTTCCCTTCAGCATGTTTGTTTGTTATTCTTCTCATATCTTCGTTTCTGTTCCTTAGTCTTTTCCAAAAGCTTTTGCGTGAACACTTCACAGAGGGCACCGTCTTGCAGCCTGCAGTTTCCAGAGCTGCGAGACCCTCTGATCTGTCACACAAGCACCTTCAGGGACCCCGGGCCCAAGCCCCTGCCATGTGTGTGTCAGCGAGATCCAAGCCCACAGGTTCAAGGCTCATGTCAAGTGATGCTGATATTGATGACAAATACAACACTTTGTGTACTCAGAATTCAAAATTTTTAATTCTATTAAAACTGCATCAGAAAACGGTAAGAATATGCAGATGCCAAGGAAAGAGCTGCCAGAAATGCACCAGTGCCCTCGCACATCCAGCCTGATAGAAGCCAGCTCCTATGCCATCCATCACGTGACACAGAAGTGCTTGACTCACTGTTACTGTCAGTGTACTACTCCTAGATAGCAGACACACACACACACACACACACACACACACACACACACACAGTCTGATCAACAGACATGATGACTGTTTAAGTAAAAACTATTAACTACAGAACTATTAACTATTAACTGTGCCACTAACAGTTCTCAAAATACTCCCCGCCCTCTGAGGATGCCATTCTTGCCACCGCATGTGGCAGGTCTGAAAGTCCTGTTTAGCGAGTGTCTTCGGTCCCACTGTCCTCGCTGTCTCCATGTCCTGATTCAGTAGTACACGTTCCCCCTTCATGGTCATTTTGCCCTCAGAAAGACCCAGAATTTATGGGGTGTCAGATGTGATGAACAAGGTGGATGAGAACGCGTCATCGTTTCTTGGCCAGCTGGATTTTCCACTGGGTGGCACCTGGCGGCAGCACTCACTAGAATTTCAACACATTTTGTAAATATATCCAGGAAAGAAAATTCCCATCGCTGCTTGAGAAAGTAAAGAACGGCCTAAGTGTGTTGACTGAGAAAGAGAATGTTTTGAGAGGAATTAATCGAAACATGCATTTAGTCTAATGAAAATTTAAAATTTTAATATTCACCATATATCTGATCGTGTGTGTGAGCGTGTGTGCACGCACACACTTGTACAATAACAGTTTAGATAGCTGATCAATTTTACTATGAAGGCAAAAACCAAACAACCAAAACCGAAACCTGAGTGTTCCTTAAACAGAGGAAAGTTTGGTCTGCTTCACTGTCTTACCAAGCTGGTTACCACCGTTCAGACAACATCCGTTTGCTTGACTCAGGTTTTGAGTCTGCAAGAATGAGGATAAAAAAGAAAATATTACGTAGCTTTGCCATCCTAGAATTAAATATGCTTTACATATTTAGAACTGTGAAAAGGTGAACTTACTAAGCACGGTAAAATTTTAATGAGTTTATTTGACCATTCAGGGACTCATGAATCAGGCATCACCAGACCACAAGCAGTTTGGCTCTTTGCTCTTGGGAATAGTGGTGAAGGAGGAAACAGGAAGTTGTGTTTTTGAGGAAGCAAGACAAAGTAAAAGTATTTGATTGGATACAAGTGGCAACTTCCTGGTTAGAGGTTAATTGATGCTTTCTGATTGGTGAAGCCTCTAAGTATAGGTTAGTTGGTAGTTTCTGATTGGTTGCATGTAAGTTTCCTTTTACAGCTTATATGGAGTTGATTTGTTCGCACTAAAGCTAGGTCAGGGACCAGCGAGATAGCTCAGTGGTCTAAAGCTGCTGTTTAGGCAAGCTTAGGCAAGTGTGCAAGGACCTCAATTCGATCCCCAGCACCACATGCTGTGCCAGCCCCGCCCCCAGTGTGGGCTGAGATGGCAAAAAAAAAAAAAAAGAAAACTAGTCCAGCCTAATGGACTTTCAATTATTATTTTAACAAAGCATGTGTTCAAAAAGATCATGCTGAGTAAGGAGGCAGGCCTCTGTTTAAATAGAAAGAAGTCTTCCCTTCAAAATGACTTTTTGGCACTGGTTCCAAGCAAAGGGGTCTAAATTGTAGTCTTACAAAGTTCATGTTGCTAAGCTTGGCCAGAGTGATTCTGTCTTGGTGGTTTTAATTCCTATTTTTACTTTAAACTTTTACCTTACAATTAACCTGTTGGAAGCAAACTGTAATTAAATGAAGAATGAGACACTTGTGAGATCCACAACTGTGCTTTCCAGAGACCCACTTGCTTCCATTTTGGGAAGGGTGCATTTGAGTCATGTTTGTACAATCACACATCACTTGTGCTGTTCAGTATGAACCAGCTAGTAAATCCAAAGCATCAGTAGAAGCATCGAACCAAGACAGCCGAGGTAGTAATGGTGTGGCCGTTATGTTTGTCCTGATGTGACTTAGGAAATGCACAGGGGACGGAAGGAGGGGTGCTGCTTTCCCTTCCTGCTCTTCATCTTTAGAAATCCTCACCTGAAATTCCAGTGAGCCAGCATCTTTAGTCATATATGTTTTTCTCTGTCTTACTCCTTTCTTTCCCATCGCTGGGACTCGATACATTGGTGTCTTTTATTTTGAGATTATTCTCTTGTTCATCTTTGCTCTTCTTCTGCCTTGTCTCACTTTTCTTCTCCTTGGTCTGTTTGAAACATTAACTTGAGCTTGTTTGTTTGCTTGTTTGTTTGTTTGTTTGTTTGTTTGTTACAGAGTTGGGCTTGAACTCAGCCAGTACAAGTTACTGACTGAACTTGTATGGGTTTATGTTATCAAACAAAGTCAATTCTTGTCTGTTGGATGTTTAGAAAATTTTTTCTTCTGATATTTTACAAACATCAGTACCCAAAGGTCAGCCTGACCATTCCTTCAAAACTAAGATCTGTGTGCCTGCTCTTTCCTGCTGTGCATATTAAGTTTCTGGACTGTGTGCCTGGTGACACATTGTGGCTGGGAGAAACTCCTCTGGGAGAGACGCATACCAACAATTTTGGTCCAGTTGCTATTGTTAAAAAGCAAAATGACAAAAACCATTTTACTGTTTTCCCTGCTTAAACTAGGACAAGATAAGCCTCCCACAGTAGTTACATATTTAATTATTGAAGGAAACAAATTCTCCCCCTTTTCTCTTTTCCATGAACTAGCTAACCAAAGGGTGTGGTGATGATTAATCAGTCTTTGCTCTGTGTGCAAGTATGGGCTACAAACTTTGAGGTCCGATTGCCCTTCCCCTACCAAGTTCCACTCAGGGTCTGTCATAATTTATTAGTTAATGGAGTTGTTCTCTCAGGACTCTCAGTATTCATCAAATATTTACGTTACCTCCCCAGTGCTAGGAAATACCTTAGTACTGCGACAGCAAAGATGACACGTATTCTTTCCGTGATGAAGAGTTCATAGCCTACAGCGCAGGTCAGCAAGCGAGGACCCCGGAACAGATTTCCTGCTTTGTCCAATAAATTTTATTGGAACCCAGACAAATTCATTCATTTGTCCATTCTCCACCTTGATAACTGAGGTAACTATGGAGAGAAGCAGTTTTGTCACAGGCAAAAAAGTTAAGTATCTGCTTCCCAATGCTTTAAGAAAATGTTTACTTTTTTTCCCAGCCTAGTGAACATGACAGGGACACAAGCAATTAATATCTTTAAGAGATTCTGGGGCAGAAAGCCATGAAAACATGAAGACTAAAAGGATTTGAAAGGACCCACGACTGAGAAGGCTACACCAAGCAAGGGCCATTCCGGTAGGGCTGGGAGATGCCCTAGATACCTGGAGTCAGAGGCCCTGGTGGGTCTCTGAGGAGCTCCATGTGGTCAACCTGTTGGTCACTCAGATGGAAGCAGTTGTCCGAGGGGCCCCTGAGCATCAGGCAGGGTCCAAATCTGAATCTGGGACTGGGTCTTCTAGAGTGGATTTCAACTTCTGCAGCCAGGAGAGTCCCATGCGAGATCTTATGCCAGCCTCTGTGGTGTAATCAAGCGCGCCATCACCTGCACTACTAGTGTAGATCTAGTAGTTTTGCAGTGCTATGGCTTTGTATGCCCAGCTCTGCATCAGGAGAGGCATCCTCCATGTGTTGTGTGCAAGATGTGCTGGAGTTTGGAGAGTGGAAGTAGGAAGGCAAGCTGGGAGCTGGAGGCCAAGTAAGAGTGGAGAGAAGTAAATCCTAGCCCGTCGTGGTGGAAATGGAAATCAGAAGCCGACTTTGCGGCATGTTACCAAGCACCTGAGGATGCATGGCGTGGGTGACTGAGGACAGGGTCATTGGGACCTATTGTTGTGGCCTTAGCTAGCTTTGAGCCCATGGGAAAAATGAACCACCATTCTTTGATTATCTAAAGGAGTGGAGGAAAAACTCACACTTCACTAACTCTGACAATAAATCAGAAATATAATTTTATGTAGCAGTCATTAAAAGGAAATCACAGGTTAAAAGAAGCATAGGAATAGTTGACATTTTTTCAAGTGAAAAATTATCTCCAATGAATTGAAAAATGAAAAAGAACAAACTATGCACCCAGAAGACCCACAAAAGTACAAGTCTTGAAGTTCAGTTTAGTGCAGTAAACCATTATCCATAATCTCCAGAACACTTAGAAATTTGCAAGTAATATTTAAAGGCTAATAAAACTTCAGTGATCAGGGTGATTATTAACAACATTGATTAATAATTTTGGCCATAAATATAATTATGCATAAAGGCTCTTCTCATTTTATACCTCAGTGATAACAGCATTGATTTGATTATCTTGTTTAAGTCTGTTTTTCTTATTCATTTTTCTTGCTAATAAGAGGCTACCAGTGTAACTAGCACATATAATGATGTTATTTGAAGAGTTAAACTAAGTTTTGTATAGTTTTTTACTATGAAGAGGTTTGCAATTCCATTTTTACAATAAGGAGTGAAATGACCTGACTATTCTGTGAGAATGAGTATTGGAAGCATAAAAGAAGAGAAATAAAATTAGAGTTGTTTAAACACTTCCTCAGTTCCAAGAACATGTTATGATCATTATTTATTTGTTTAATTATTTTTTAATTTATCGGATACAGAGTGTCACTACACAGCTCAGACTCATAGTGATCCTCCTGTTTCAGCCTCCCCAGTGCTGGGATTATAGGCGTGTGCCACCATGCCTGGTTTTGGCATGTGGTAACTGGGGTGGAACTCAGATCCTTGTGCTTCCCAGGCAGGCACTTAGACCGCTGAGCAGTCTCTCCAGCCCTGTGATTATTCAGAACCGGGGATTGAACTCAGGCCCTTGCGCTTGCTAGGGAAGCGCTTATTCTACTCAGCCATCTCCCCAGCCCTTCCTGTGATTATTTTTTGAGGAGGTTAGAAAAAACTCTAACTGAATTTTTGAAATATATTTATATATACATATATATATATTTAAAGTTTATCAGCAAACATTTATGTACACATAATTCAAAAATTATAATCAAAGTGTTATTTATTTAAATGAAGTGCTAGGTAATGTTTGAAATACTTTGGTGATTTTAAAATTTGAACTTTCAAGCTCAGTCTTCATATATTTTTCATTATTGAGATAGTTGATTTCTTAAATATTTATGTTTCAATAATTAATGTTTCCTAAAGCATGTTTAAGAGATATCCTGTTTTCCTGTATTCTAAGGTGACAGACCCTTTTTTTGGTCTGTAGCCCTATTATTATTGATCCTCTGGACGTGGTGTAAGGTGTCACAATGTCAAGCTGTGCGCCACTTGGATATTGACAGGTGGAGCTTGCGGTGAAGGAAGTACAGACAGTGTGACAGTGACATAGGTGCAGAAGAGACTAAGCTTCCAGGTGATGTCGCTTCTTGGGTGTCCCTGGATGGTGACAGTGGATACGAAGTGTGTGTGTTCTCCCAGTTGTTTCCTTACCAGCTTTGCTCTAAACCTTCCACAATAAAGCAGCAACAGATGTTCACTGCCTTTAAATGTTTTCTATGGATTTGCATGCTTTTCTTTTTCTTCAGTGAAAAATACTATCGTCTTCCTTCAGTCATTCTGCCTTTCCTTCCTCTCTAAGCAAACCTATAACTGCCATGTTAAATAAGAGCTTGGAATTCTTTTCTTTGATTGTACAGTCATATTCATCAGAGACCAATTGAGTTATTCTAAGAGAATGTCATTTTATAACACCCGTGTCTTTCATAATTAATGGAGGTCAGAGTTAAGTTTTAAAGTGTCTCTAGATAAAATGACTCATCCAGTTAATATGCTCATGATGGTTCAACCTTTTCTCCAATGTCGACTGAATTTTATTACTTAACATGAGCATACAATTTTAGTCCATCTATTAAGGACCACACTGCTTCCTCCGAGAATATATTGTTTTGTTTAGTGATTTGTGGCTAATGGGCCACTGGGGGATGAGATGGGGCCCAACACGAATTCTTGTATCTGCAAGTCAATAAGAAATAAACTCTGGTGAAGAGGGAGAGACTCACTCCCCTGTCTAGTGGAGAAAGGGCGGACGGGCTTTAATACTGTCATTTTGCATCTGACAAATTTAATGGCTTTGTGATTTGAGTTATTCAGTCCCCTGGGTCTTTGTACTCCTCGTATATCATTACTCCTAAAAGTAATGTGTTTTGCATTTGAATGTACAGTGTCTAATTTTATTCTAAGACATTTGAGAGAAAAGTAGATGTATATAAATGGAAGAAAAGCTCCTATTTTTATTTACCATAGTCATAAAACCAAACCAGATTTGCCACTTAGCAACTCTTGCTTTGTACTGCTGTATGAGAAAGGGAAAAATGAAAACAGGATGGCCACTTTGAGCCGCACAATTACGACACTGAGACATAGTCTCTTAACCTCTTGGACCGGTGCCTTCCCCTACAGAAGGACCACAGTTGTCCTTCCTACCTATGCACATCCAGGAGCGTTAGAGAGACGAATGAGACCACTTAAGGTCCCAGGTTGCTCGTGGTGTAGCCCCATTAGAGAAGCAGACCCCGGCCGGAGCAGCGTTTGGTCAGTGTTCGTGTGTGGCTGGGAGCCAGAGGCACCGCTCCTCATTCTGGAGACATTGCTGGCCTTTCTTGTGAACCTCACATTTATTGTTTCTCTTCCTTGCCACTCTCACTGTCTCAAGATAAAGCGGTGGCCTATCCTGCAGTGCCCGGGAGGACGACCACCTGCAGGGGACACAGATCTCACTTTGCTGTGCGAGTGGCCCAGCCTCTGAGAGCATCCATTTCTTATTTCCTCGAGGAGATTTTCTTTCTTTTTGTGACCTTCAGCTTCATAGTTCATTGACTTAAACAGTGATGGGTCCAGCTGTCTTGCGAGATTTCAGGTCCCTCAGGGTGCTAGCTGGGTTGGAACTTTTCTTAGGGCAAAAATGGTCTTGGAGTTGTACTTGGAACCAAATAGTTTGAAGAAAAGCATTTGAGATTAGTGGGATTTATTCTTTTTTTAATCAGATTCTCAGGCCTCATAGATATGATTAGGGTGTTCTTTGTATGACTCACTTGATACTTGGAAGATACATTTAGATAGTTGGAAATTATAGCAAAATAAGATGACTATTATATGTAACATAATTTTCTAACATGGAAATGGTGCGAACAGTCCACTAACTGGTTCAGCTTTGTGTGTGGCATTCTTCTTTTTTTCTGTGTGTATTTGGTACACAGTCTCACTATACAACTTGGACTCATAGTGAGTGATCCTGTTTCAGCCTCCCCAGTGCTGGGATTACAGGTGTGTGCCACCAGGCCCGGTCTCAGTGTCTGACTCAGCACACCTGGGGGTTGGGGCCAGTGTGGCATGTGGTGCCCAGGGTTGAATACCAGTCCCTGCACTTTCTTAAGCAGGAACTTAGTCTGCTGAGCTATCTCACCAGCCCTTTGTATGCCATTCTTGGTCATTAAAACAAATATTTGTTTATTTTTATTTTTATTTCTTCTGTGTTTTAGGGAAGGGTCTACAGAGTGCTCAGGGTCTCACTACTAGATTGGATTCATAGTGATTCTCTTGTTTACAGCCTCCCAAGTGCTGGGATGATGGGTACGCACCACCACGCCATGTCTCAATTGCTGCCTCAGTGCGCCCGGGGACAGGACCTGCATGGCAAGCCCGGGGATCAACTGCACCTGTTTGCAGGTGCTTCAATCCACTAAGCTATTTGACAGGCCCTAACACAAATATTTAAAAGCAGCTATCAACTTTGTAGCTTAAAAATGTTTGAAATACGTGATTCAAAAATTGATAGGAAAATAGGGCTGGGGAGATGGCTTAGTAGAATAAGCACTTCCCTGGCAAGCACAAGGGTCTGAGTTCAATCCCTGGTTCCATGAAAAAAAAAATTGACAGGAAAATAAACAAATAATTACTGAGACTGTGTACAATTCTACTAAGCCTATTTCCAACCCTTTCGACTAAGGTTGAAATTTGTCACCATAGACAGGTATTTTTGTGAGATAACTGTGTTCTTCTCCTAGAACAAAGTACCTGAGGCAATCAGCAGTAAGGTGACAGTCTTAGGTTGGCTCACAGTTTGAGAGTCTTCAGTCTGCAAGTGGTTGGCCCTATTCCTTTGGTGTCTGCTGGTATGGTGGATCACGGGGTGGCATGTGGCTGAGGAGACCTGGTAACCGTGTGAGGGCCACAGAGTGCTGGGAGACACACTGGGACACCAACGCGTCAAACTCCCCTTCACAGGCACGATGCCAGGGCCCTAATTTCATCTGACTTGAACTCTTCTTTAAGGGATGGCCAGCCTCTGATGCCACCACAGGCTGGATCCAAGTCACGGCCGGACGCCCATCCAACTGCGGTGGACAGTGTTTACATCTAAATATCATCATTTCTATACAGGGAATGAGTACTATTTAAACACACGGACAGATTGCTTAGCTCTCTCATTTCATATATTAAGAAACTGGTTCACTCTGAAAATGAAACGCAAGTATGGACATACAGTTTCAGGAAGAATTTAAGGACATAGGCAGGGGCAAGATACAAAGCATTTAATCAAGCAGACCAGCAGGAACTACCTGTTTATTTTAATGAGCAGGCATATCATAAACAGGTTATGGTTGCAGAGAAAAGCATTGGTGGTTTGAGAGTTATGGCTTGTTATCAGCGGCACCAGGGCTCGAAAAGTTGGGCTGTGATTTGAGCGTGCTCCTGTGAGTGAAGAGCGCTGCCGAGAAGTACTGCTGTAGGAACGGAGTCTGCACAACTGTCTACGTGTGCACCTCATGCAGGTGAATTTACAGTGGGACTTCAGAGATTAGTTGTTGGGTGCAGGAGGCAACGGACGATAAAGACACAACAAGACGGGCCTTGCAGGGCCAGCAAGATAGCTCAGCGGACTAAGCTCCTGGTTAGGCAAGCGCAGGGACTGGGGTTCGATCCCTGGCACCACATGCTGCTCTTTGACCCTGGGCACACTGAGATGGCCACTGAGATGGCTGTGGTGGTGCACATCTATAATCCCAGCGCTGGGGAGGCTGAAAACAGGAAGATCACTACGAGTCCAAGATGCATAGTGAGACCCTGTACTGAATACATTTTTTAAAAAAAAAAAAATGTTGGGTCTTGTTTCTAATCATTTTTGTCTGAAACCTCATATTTTTGGATAAGTTATGCTGCATTTCTTAATTTGTCAATATTTCTTCATTTATAAATTGAGGGGCATACACTCTTCAAGAGGTGCTTAATCCTAGAGTTCTTGGATACTTTGATTCTTTTTTTGACTGAAAACAATTAAGAATGAATTAGAAAATTACCAGTTTTCATCTTGTAACCCAAAGGAAAGTGTACACGTTCTCTGTGTGTCTCTGCACAGGTCGTTGATCATGGAGGGGGTGGTGGTATTTCAGAAATATGGTGGAGCGTTTCCTCAAAGGCACTTTCCCTCCTCTCTGCTCCTTCCTTTCACCTGCTGAATATCTGTACCTTGTGGATTCACGATTACTAGTAAGATAATTTGGAGGTAATAAGAGGCATGCAGGGGCATGTATTGAAATCTCATGGCAGTATCTTTAGAGGAGAAGGGTTAGCACATGGGAGCAGAGAATATAAAGTTCAGGAGAGTGATAATTGCTCAGG
>NW_004524584.1:26149335-26182847 GCF_000260255.1 Octodon degus | reverse complement strand
TGCGGCTCCTGGTGGGCATTGTCACACTCCTTTTCTCTGCAATGAGGACCAGGCTGAATGCTTCAGTGTGTCTGGAAATTTCACTATCCTTTTTAATAAACAAACTGAAAGTAGCTTCCGTACATTGAATATTCAAAGTAGTCCAGGGACCATTCTGATTGCTGTCTTCAACTTCAACACTACAGCAGTAGGAGTTAGATATGATTATAGCTTCCTTCCCGAGGTCATGCAGTGGTGGAATGCTCGGCACTGGAGGGATATTCCTAAGCACTAGGCTCTGCTGCCTCCGCTAGCAGAGGATCAGGGCCCTGTGGCTGGAAGCCAAGTGGGAAATGGCACGAGCGACAGGAGCTGGGGTGTGCAAGGTGTGATGGGCATATTGGCCCGAAGTGGCCTCGCACAAGCCCCGTGCCTGAAACCTCCCTGTGTGTGTGTGGATTCCAACCTCCCTTGCTGGAGGGGTGCTCCTGTCTGCAGCACAGCACCTCTGGAGCCACCAGCGATCTCAGTGGCAGGTGGCCCGCACTCTCCCTGTAAGATGACATTTCTATTGGAAGCCTGGTGTCTTCATGGTGCCCAAGGAAATAGCCACTGCCTCTCCTGCCTCAAAGACATCCTGAGCCTGGGTTTGCATAGTGTGCTCTGACTCATCTGCAATAAACAGGGGAAATCTCTAGGAAACAGCTGTGTGGTGAGGGTGACGCGCCAGGCAATTCAGATGCCGCTGGCAGTATATCTGAAGCTAAATCAGAAAGGGGACAGGAAAAGGACATCGAAGTGGTTTGGAGGAGGCGATTTTCACTCAGCGTAGGACAGTGTTTCTCCATGTTGACCAGCCAGATGTGAGAAGCTGGTTTCCAGGGGTGCTTCCTTGGACTCCTCAGAGGAGCCCGAGTCCCCACTGACCTCCAGCCGGGCAGGCTACCAGACGTCAGCAGCCTGAGCCTTGTCCTCCGCATCTATGTCCTCAGCCATGAACACGTCCCATGGCCTGGCTTGTCACTCGATCTGAGACAGCATGTCAAGCTCTTACATCTTTTATTCCTGCCACCTGCCAAGAGTGAATGTAAAAGGAACTTACTTTTGTTTCTGATGGGCATTGGGAATATTACCTTAGTCCCAACTCTTTATAAGAATCTCTGGCCCAGCCAGATAGCTCAACAGACTAAAACGCCTGCTTAGACAGAGTGCAGCAGCCGGGGTTCGATCCCCGGCATGCTGTGCTGGCCCTGCCCCTGGGTTGCTCTGAAACAGAGACTGAGACTGGTTATGATGGCATGCACCTGTAATCCCAGCGCTTGGGAGGCTGAAAACAGGAGGATCACTACGAGTCCAGTCTACATAGCGAGAGCCTGTAGACCGTGTCCTAAATCTATTAAAAAAGAAATCTCCTCTGAGATCCCTGCCCACGTGCATTTGCATCTTCAGGGTCTCTTTCCATCAAACGCCATCGTGTTTTTCCCATTTCCACCTGGACTGAGTTTCTCCACTCTGCCTGTCACCTCAGTTTCTCTGCCATGTGGCGCTAGCGAGGCAATCATGATTCATCGGGAGGCAGGTGGACCATGCAGGACCATGGGTCATTTGCCCAAGCTACAAAAGTGTGGGCCAGAGCCTCACGCACCTCACTTTTTGTGTTTCCTTTGCCTGCGTCCCATTGATTGCAATTGCATAGTTATGGTTAAAAAATGATGATTTTTATTTATCTCATTCCCTGTTTCCCACAAGGAAGGACCACAGGACTGGCTGAGAGGTTCAGTGGTGTCAGCTTCCTCGGGCAGACTGGCTGGTTTACATCTCTGAACCAACTTCATCCAGCAAGATATAGCCTGGGATATTGACCTCTCAGGCTGCATTCAAACTCCAAAGTATAAAACACAGTGCAAGTGCTGAGCAAGAATGAAAACTCATAAAGCATAGCTGTTTGCTCTCTTACTTAGATTAGTCTCAGTTTCAGGTTCCAATGGCCATATCCTTTTTCTAATCCAAATAGATCCAAAGAGCCAGGGAGGACTTATGCTTCACAGTCAACCACACACCTTGCTGAAGCATTAGCACTCTCGTCCGTCTCTACTCAGTGTGGTTGATGTATTGAGTGCCAGTTTCTTCTCGGAGGACCAGGAGAACTGTGGTACACATGGCCCAAGCAGAAGGACACTCCTGAGTGAAAATCATTGCTTCTGTCCCTCGTGCTTATCGCGTTTATGAACTGCATGTTGTTGGGAATCTAATAAGAGTAAGCCTACTCTCTTTTTGTATTTTGTAGAAACTACATCTTCAGACTGCAGTTGGAGGATCTGTCTCTCATCCAGGTAGGTGTAATTTGTTTTGCTCAAACTTTTTCCCCATCCAAATGGGCTCACTGTTTGGGGGAACAAAGCCAAGCAGGGTGCCATTTCCTCAGTGGGTCTGGCTGCAGATGCCCACCTGTGTGATGTGAGCCAGCACCACCTTTAATTCCCAGTTGACCTGCTCTTGTGCCTAGCCAAGGGTATCGCCCTGATACACTTTGTGTCTGGTGACAGATAATGCCAAGCTCCTCACTTCACAGTCTGGATTGGAATGACTTAGTTCATTGCATTAAGTCAGCATGTCTCTCTGCAACATCTTTGTTTCCCATTTTTGTTCACAATTACATAAATTTGAATATGAGGGTAAAGTTACTCTCAGAAAAGAATAAATGATAGCAGGTAAAAATGACATTCATGTACTTCTGATATTGCAGTTTGGAGAATGTGCCTTCCATCCATATGTTGAAAGATTTATTTTGTAGGTCTAAATTGTAAATGCCCCTTTTGTTCCTCTAGTCCTTTAGAAAAATGTGACAATCAAAGTCCCCTTGAAAAGAGGGTTGTGACACAGTATCCTTCCTTGCTGAGATTCTTTCACTCTTTGTGGACCACACCACAGTCTCTGGGCTGCGCACAATTCTGAAACTATTCTTCAGATAATACTAATATCAGCCTCCCATCCTAGGCGCTTAAGAAGTGGTGGAAGAAATTATATTATTTTATTGTCACTGTAGAGCTGGCATCTGTGGGCATTCAGGAAGCTATACCTAGGTTTTAATGCTATGCCTATTTTTTATTAATCAGAGTGTTAAGACAATTTGACCTTCAAATTGGGTAGCCAATAAGCACTTTGAAGAACATGGCACCTGGACGTGTTGTGTAGTTCTATGAGTTTTAGTGATGATCGGTTTCCTTATTGGCCAATGGCCGGGACTGTCTGCCAATCCCATGCTATCCTAATACACATGAGCTGAGATAAACCAAAGAGGGAAAGTATAGGGATTTCTCAAGCCACGTGTATAGCTTGGGTTTTCCAAAGGAATAATATTTGTACTAGCTCCACAGAGGGTTTGTTAACTTTATGTGCTGCAAATAAGTTTTTTAAAAAGGAAGAGGATCAAGAGATGGATAGAGAGGGGAGGAAGGGAAGGGACCATGGATGAAGAAAGGAACTAACATGTGTTATATGTGTGTGCCAGCTTCCCACAAGGAAGGTAAGCAGTGTATGCTACAAACATTGATAAATTAAAAGATGGAATTAAAAAATGATGATAATAACAAATCCTCATAATAGACTCAGCATACTTGACAATGACTTGGCATTATACAAGTCATTAAATGAATGGAGTGGTTGTTAAAATTATGAACTTATGAAGTAATTAGTACCATCAACAATTTGAGAACATTGTGCTAACTAAAATAAGCCCGGCACAGAATCATGAGTAATACATGATCTCCCTTATGGGTAGAGACATATAGTGAAATGGTAGAAACAGAGTACAATAGTGATTACAGGAAACTTGGGGCATGGGGAAGAAAATGGTCAGATTTTGTCCCAAGTGTACAAATTTCAGCTAGACGGGAAGAATAAATTGTAGAGGTACATTGTACAGCACTCTGCGGTGAATAATATATTGTAGAGTAAAAAATTGTCAAAAGTAGATTTTAACAGCTGATCAAATAACTCAGGGATTTAGACTGCCTGCGAACAGGGGCAGGGGCCAGGGATTCAATCCCTGGGCCTGCTGTGCCTGTCCTGCCCCCGGGGCACACTAAGATGGCAATTGAGACTGGGCGTGGTGGCATACGCCTGTAATCCCAGCTCTTGGGAGGTTGTAAACAGGAGAATCACTATGAGTCTGATCTAGTAGTGAGACCCTTAACACCCTGTAGACCCTTCCCTAAAATGCAAAAATAAATAAGGAAGTAGATTTTAAGTATTCTAAGTACAAAAACATATGGACGGTAATATATTTGTTAATTAGCTTGCCTTAATCATTCACAGTGTATACTTACAAAATTACATTGTATATCATAAATATATATATATATATAATTATTTTATTATATTTTTATGCATAATTAGTACTTGTCAATTCAAAATGACAGTCAGTAATCTAATCAAAATACCATCTCAAAGATGGATGTAAACAACCTTGTAAAATACAGACCTTTTGGGCTGTGGAGATAGCTCAGTGCTCTAAGTGCCTGCCTGGCAAGTGCAAGGACTTAGGTTCGATCCCCAGTACCACATGTTGTGCCACTGTGCCAGTCACTGAAACCAGGCATGGTGGTGCACACCTGTAATTCCAGCCTTGGGAATTACAGGCAGGAGGATCACTGTGAGTATGAACTGCATAGTGAGACCCCACACCAAATGAACAAATACATGATAAAATGTAAAATAAAATACAGACCTCCTAATAAGAAAGATATTTTATGCTCACTTGAACTCTGATGTCATATATCATATCATATCATATACCGTGTGGATACCATGTATTAAGAAATGGGCTATGCAGAAGCATATGTACTCTCAAGCGTACGGACTATTCCTTTCCATTTGGTTTTTATTCCTGGAGCTTCAGAGGCTCTCAAAGGATGGCTATCGCAATAGTACTCAGACTACAAAATGCATAGCGCTTGGTTTCTAAATAAAATACTACAACACAGAGAACCAGTTTCTTAATGCAGTGAGATCAAAAGAGGGGCCGGGGAGATGGCTCAGTGGAATAAGCACTTGCCTGGCAAGCACAAGGGCCTGAGTTCAATCCCCAGTTCCACCCAATAAATAAATAAATAAATAAATAAATAAATAAATAAATAAATAAATAAAATACCAAAAGAACTTTTGTTTCAGAAGATAAATTGTCCGAGCATGTTGAAGGTGCGTGAAAGGGGCTGAGGAGCCAGCTTCCAGCAGGCTCACTGAAAAATCTGGGAAACTGGTGGCCAACACACAGGATCATAGTAGGAGATTGTGGTATATTACAGAAAAGAGTACTCGAAGGCAAATTCCGAACCAACAAAGGAATGCATGAATGACCAAGAAACGTAGAAGGGACTGGTCTTTCTTAACACGTGACACCAGTAATTAAATGTGGAAGGAGTGGTTTAATTAGAGAATTATGATTTGGTTCTCATCACCCTAAAATTGATGGAAGCAAAAATGATTCATGGTTGCTAACGCGTATGAATCAGAGTTTGATGACAACGAGGCTATTTATAGTTTATTAGTACTATCCTATCCACTACCCATTAATTACAAGCAATGCCTTGCAATGTGGCATTAAGAAGGAGAAGAATAGTGATTATCCCATGACCAGGCAGTTCACAATGACTGCGCCAGCAAGCAGGCAAAGGCTCGGTAGTTCCTGGCGCTGAGACGCACTCAGCTGCATTTCGGTGCCATCCCAGCCCGCCAGGATAACCAGCCTTACTTACTTCGAGGAACTATCAGACAAACCCACAGGGAGGGACGTCCTAAGATTGCTGACCTCTGCCATTCAAGGGTCAGGGTCATGAAATAGATAGATAGATAGATAGATAGATAGATAGATAGATAGATAGATAGATAGATAGATATATATATATATATATATATATATATATTTAAATAAAGAGTTGTTACAGCCTAAAAGAGGATGAATGAACATGACTGTAAAATGCAGTACTTGATCCCTAGTTAATCTCTGGGTAAATGGTCTTTCTTGGTAGGAGTGACGTTACTGGGACAACTTAAAAGATATGATTATAAATAAGATAGGATACATGGGCTGGGGAGATAGCTCAGCAGAATAAACACTTGCCTGGCAAGCACAAGGTCCTGAGTTCAACCCCCAGTACCGCAATAAAAAAAGATAGGCCACGTTTTCTGATTTTGGTACCTGCAATGGCAACCACTATGGAGGGGCATGCTCTTACTCTTTGGAAAAACCCATGAGAATAGATATGCAACATGGTGTTATTTCTGCAACTTATTCTCAAGTGACTTAAATGTACTTTGTGTAGTCATGGAGACTAAAAGAAGCACACAGTTTGTTCTCCTTCATTCTCCTGGCGTCCTGTAGCTCCTGGCATCCTGTACTTTAAAAACTGGGTTGTGTGGCTCTCAGTGTTATCTCTGTGCATACTCATTTGTTGTTCTGTCCTGTTGTCTCAGAGGGTCTAGAAGCACCACATGGACACATTTATGATACATACGCATACATGCAGAGAAAAATGCTAAAGCAAATGTGACAGCACGGGCATGATGGGATTGAAGTGCAGAATTTATGTGAGCGCCTTGTGTTATTCTCACAGCTTTGCTTATCATTATGTCAAAATAAATAGATGCAGCCATTGGGAAATACATTTGCCACGCACCCACGTATAGAATGTCCTTGTGAGGGCAAGGACACCTGCTGTCCTTTTCTGATCCTGGCTTCCCTTCCCTTGGCTATCTTGGGTGAACCGCCCTCCCTGCAGAAGCAAAGGCCATCAGCGTCACCCCTGGAGAGAGCTTCCTGCGCTGCATGGGCAAGGAGGACTGTGACATTCCGAGTGCTGGCTTTGAAAAGCAGCCTTCATGACAGACACCTAACAGAGTCCCCCTTGGTGCCAGGCACTGCAGAGTGGCTCTCCTTTCTCCCATTGTGTGAGTGGTTGTGCAGCACTGTAGCGTACTGTTTGCATAGCACGGAGAGATACAAAGCTAGCGCTTCTTCACAACACTAGCTTTACTTACTTCTCTTGAGGCGAGAGGACTTATTGGTTTCTCTGATTATCTTATTTTCATTTAAATGACTACTTCCAGGGATAGCAAAATGAAATAATCACACTGGCAAACAAAGGACTGCTCTGGCCCTATAGAGAGAGCTGTCGGTGAGATGTGGATGGGCTTCAGAATTAATTTAAGATTATCCAGCAGACATCTTGACAACAAGTTCAAAGAAACAAGGACAATCATATTTAATTATTTGTTGGCTATGGCATCTGATCCAAAATCTCATTCCAACATAGATTCATGAGATTTCTTTTTCATTGTTGGTGTGAGTAGTGGGTCTAGGTTGTTCATTTCTAGCATGCATTGATTCAGACTAGCCAGAGTGTGAGTGTGCGGGGAGAACAGGGTGGCCAGCAGAGCTACAGGTAGCAGGAGAGCTAACTTTTGTAACTTGCTTGAGTTTGATCACGTATGCAGCTTTCTGGGTGTGATCACTTAGATTCTTTTGTGTATTTCGGGCTTGTTATGTTCTCCTATCTCTTTCCAAAGATATAACATTATGCTTAAAGATGGAAAAATGGAAACAGGGGCACCAGGGAGGACCCCTGCTTTGAACAGCAGTGGAGGGGACGGAAGTGCAGTGTGGCCTGGCAGTGGCTTGGTTTCTACCCACACTCTCTTCCCCTGCCCGCGGCCCCCTGCTGCAGACCTCCAGGTGCTGACCCCCTTCACCCGCTTCTCCGCCCTTCACGATGGGACCTTTGTACTCATGTCAAGGTGCTTGGTGCTAACCAGATTTTGGTTATTTCCCAACATCAGATACTTTCTTACTTTTTTTTTTTTTTTTTTTGCAGAACGGGGGATTGAACTCAGGCCCTTGCGCTTGCCAGGGAAGCACTTATTCCACTGAGCCATCTCCTCGGCCTAGATACTTTCTCTAGTTGTCCTTGTATTACTCCATTTCCTTAGTCTATGAAAAGGCTCACATCCTTGTCACTTTAAGATCTATGTGACTCACCCAGAGGATGGATGGCTGGGGGCCCCACAGCCACATCGCCTTTATTTCTGACTGCTATTCAGTGTTCTGTAGTGAAATTCATGATGTCAGAAAAAACCTTTATTTCTTTGGATATTCTCAGCATTACATTAGAGTCAATTAATAGATTAGGTCCCTTTGCAGGTGGTAGATAATCCTGAGATATATAATACTAATCTATTTTATCCTTTCTTAATCTTTTAAATTTAATATTAATGTGGTTTGAGTTAAGCTTCATATTTTTGTCTCTAAGTTTAAGAAGAGGAAAGAAGGATGACATAGAGAGGAGAGCAAGAAGAAATGCTTTCTGTAGGAAGCATTTGAAAGTACGCAGGTATGACGCACCCACCTGAGGCAGATGCCTGGATACGCAGACGGAGCCTGAGTCTGCCCTCTTCCTCCTAACCTAATCCTAGCTCCTCAGTGCACCTCTGCACATGTCCCCTCCTCTAGATTGTTCTGCCTTGACCTTAGGTTAGCGTCAGCCACGAGCAGCAGATAGTAAATGTTACTTCCTTTGTTCTTTTAGTAACCATCACAGAATTCTAGAAAGCCCAATGAGGCCCCTCCATCACGTCCTCTGGGGGTCACGATGCATGTGTTGTCCACTTCCCCTTCATAGGGCCAAGCTGGACCCATGTTCTGTTGTCCAGCAAACATTGTCATTCATGGTGACTCAGCTTTAAGGACCATGATACCATTTAAGGGTTTTTACAGATTGGCTCTGGTATGATAAATCTCAGGGCCAGCCAAACTGCCTGAAGAACTAACTGATGCAGAGAACTGGCACTAGAGAAAGCAGAACTGCTAATCAGAGGCCCCTGTGCTTCTGCCTAGGAAACCCTGTCTCCTTTGTCCACTAGAGACATCAGCTGGGGAGGCCTTATAGTGCTAAAGACGGTTGAGCAGGGACTGAGATATAATTATTTTCTTCCTCTAAGTGAACATGATATGTTTGGGGTAGATTTGTTGGTACCACCACAAGAATACTCACAGGTAAATATACATGAGCTAACACGACTATATTTGGAGTATTTCTTGTACATCTTATATATCTGTTAATAATATGTTAAGGAAGAAAAACCAGAGATGCTTTCTAAGGAAATAAAAGCTGTTTCCCATCAATGCCTGGAAAATCCAACACTACAGTGGTGTTGTTTCTAACCTTCCTCTCCTCATGAAGCCTGTGACGAGTTCTCTGCACTTCACTGCACAACTGTGGCCCTTTGAAGGCTCCTCATTCTCAGGATTCCTGCTGGCTTGGCACCCCGTGTCTCTCCTGCTTCATGTCATAACAACGACTCATCTTCAGCATCACTTTCCTTCTCGCCTTGATCATAGTGGTTATTTTACAAGATTAAAGCTTTTTGGAAAATATAAAAATGCATCTGGTCTCAAGACTAATGACCACCCTTGCCCATCTGGGATCGTACCAAGATGGCCCACGGCGGAATCTCCCTGAACAGAGTCCAAGAACTCGAAGGGTCTCAGCTCATTTCGCTTACGAACTTTCTAACTTTCTTTGGGGAAATAGCTCACAATCCATTTTCCTATTGTTTTGTTTTCAAGGAAAACGGATTCTCTGCCTGTGACTCGCTCACAACTGCTGGAATAAGCAGAAAAACTGAAATCTCTTTTCCAATTTGCCACCTGCCTCTGTTTGATTTCTAAATTGAAAACTGTTAAATCCCTGTAACTATGGAATTGTTGTTGGCAAAGCGCTCCCTGGAAAGGTAAAGGGGAGCAATTTCCTCTGCTGTACATCTAGGTTTAGGAATTGCGATTTAGCTTGTGGCTATGTCTAGACCAAATTTTCTCAACTGGAAGCAATGTTAGCTGCTGGGGACATTTGATGCCACCTAGGGTCATATTCCATGGTCACAACTGGAGAGGAGACTGCTGCTGTTCAGTAGAGAACAGAGATGCTGCCAAAAATCCCAGGTGGCACAGGCCACCAGCTCTTTATTCTCACAGAGGAGAACCTGGCTCTGAATGGCATCAGTGTCAACGTTGAGAAGCCCTGTGATTGATGATGCTGCCCCAATACCCTAATTTGAGGAAGTCCCTTTTTTGTCTTTAATGTTAAAATTACTTGAATAAATCTATGAGATGTTTGATAGGCTAAGGACTTAATTTATTTGCATTTTTCACATATATAAGACCCAAACATGCTTGAATCCTTAAAAGCCATTTCTAAAGAACCCGCTGGGATTCTTGAGTTTAAATTATTTCCTTTTATTAATATGAAATTAAATTTGAAAATAAATTGAGTCAATTTATAATACCCTTTAATGGTTCATAATAGTATGATATCTCCACCCTCTGATGGAGAGTTTCTATATAAATAATGGTATACTAATTAATGATTTAAAACAACTATTTCAATGAAATTCATATTGATTAATTTTTTAAAAATTATGTTGTGTATTTATAAGGCCAGGGTAGACTGGTCTGTCCTGTGGCTCTCAAAAGTCATGATTTCAGACTTTATTTCCTCATGTTTTTGTAAGTGGAAGGATTTATTTATTTATTTTGTATTTTAGAGAAGGGTCTACAGGGTGTCAGGGTCTCACTGCTAGGCTAGACTCGCAGTGATCCACCTGTTTACAACCTCCCAAGAGCTGGGATTACAGGCCGGTCTCAATCGCTGTCTCAGTGTGCCCTGGGGGCAGGGCCAACACAGCAGGCAGGGGGATCAACCCCCCTGGCCCCTGTGTCTGTTTGCAGGTGCTTTAATATGCTGAGCTATTCGGCTGGCCTATTTTGTTTCCTTTTTTTAGGATCTTAAAGATTATATACTTATTAACATTTTTCAGTGGTAAGTTATATTTAAAGTTTCATTGGCTCACAGCCATGCCCATTCACTTAGGCATTGTCAGCATATAGTTGTGGTTAATAAAGCTTTATTGGAACACATATTTGTTCCTTTATGTACTACCCACGAATATGACTGCAGAATAGAGGGCCGACACAGCGGCTTACAGGATTTACTATGATTTTTCAAGAAAAGTTAGTTACCTGTTACGATACCAGTATATTACATGCTCTCAGTCAACATTTCCTGAATGCATTAGCAAACCCAATATGGAGTGGTATAAATTTTTTATTTTACTTCATCTGGTGGTACTTTCTTGGTGGATTTCACTCTCTTCTTTGCACAGTAGTTACATGGTCCATCAAAGGCCTTGCCTTACACGGAACTGAAGATATCACCCCTGGACCTCCAGGCTCTAGTCTCTTAGGTCTTGCTCCTTCGTGCAAATCCCCTTCCATGTCTAGTCCATCTACCAACTCAGTCAATGTATTTATACTTCCTGCTTGATAACTTCCTAAAAGATTGATAATTTCTTGTGTAGGTGAGATCTAAAGTTTTATTGGTTTCAAATAGTATTCTTCATCAGGTGGAGTTAAGAGTCAATAACAGAGAGTCTTGAAGCCTAGGTAGGGCAAACAGACAGTACAGATGTGTTTCTCCTGCCTGTTACAGTTCAGGGCAGAGTCTGTCGGTCACTGTTCTGTGTTGCTGCTCAGCGGTCCAGCCTGGTCTATTTTATGTTGTGCTCACACCTTCAAGCTCTATTTTATAGTTCCCCATCTCTACGCCACACCTCCAGGGTCAAAACACGGAAAGAGTGGGGGACCTTGTGAAGGAGAGCTGGGTGGGCACGAGCAAGTAATGAGATGTCCCAGCTGTTCACATTCCTTAGACCATAACTCTATGCTATGGCCTTGGTCAGTTGAAAGGCAGGCTGGGAGATGTAGCTTGTCTGCACACCCAGGAAGAGGTGGAAAGCCTGAGCACTCAGACATCGTTGGCCATTAGCATCGCCTCTGGGCAGCACCCTGAGAATACACTTAATTATGCCCTGTTTTCCCCACCCAAGCCTCTTGTCTAATTTCAACTGTACACAGGCAGATCTAGTCATGCTTGTAATATTTCTGTAAATAACAAGCAGGGGTATTCTCGACAATCCACTTAACCTCTCTGCACCCCAGTTTTCTCCACAGTCCATTTGGAGAGGAGAGTCAGGAAGAAGTGGAGACTGGATTATCTTTGATATTCCCATCAGCCATGAAAATTTAATGTGCGTTATCCTTCAGTTCACTCTCTCCTGTCGTTACTTAGATGATGCCTGGGTTCCTGTTTCTTTAAGGAAAACGCTCCATACTGATTGAAAATTTAGCATGATGTTTATTTATTAAAACTGCAATGACCTAATTTGTCGTGAAATATTTATGACAACAGCAGCAATAATTATGAAACAGTGTCTATTGCACCTGTAGTTTATACTGAGCTCTTTACATTCATTACCCCAGTTAATTATCTGCTAGCAGTAAGGCGGAGGTGGTGTTTTCCATGCTTTATAGAGGAGCTGAGACTGCAAAAGCTTGATTTTATCACTCTAACTCAGTTGGTGTCCGGTAGCGTTCGGGCCTGAACGTGGGTGGAGAGGACTTCAGAGGACAGCTGTGGGCTCGATCACCAGCACGCTGAGCTCTTGTGCCCATTTGTCTGAGCGGCCTGCCTATACAAATGACCTGCTGCTGACCGCTAGGCTACAGTGCCTCCAGCTGTTCATTTGTAACTGGGTTTTACATGTAAATTATAGGTCAAGGGCCAGCCAGATAGTTCGGCGGATTAAAACACCTGCTTAGGCAGATGCAGGGACCAGGGTTCTATCCCCAGGATGTTGGGCTGGCTCGGTCCGCTGGGGAGCCCTGAGTGGAGAATGAGACGGGGCGTGGGCGTGCGTGTGTGCCTGTAATCCCAGCACTTGGGAGGCTGAAAACAGGAGAATCACTATGAGTCTGCTCCGTGTAATGAGACCCTGTAGACCCTGTACTAAATACATATAAATAACTAAATAAATAATAGGTCAGGTTCTCCGAGAAAGGGAGTCTGGAGTCTGATTCATGTAGGGTGCCTTCTTTCTCCGCAGTGAGGGAAGTGGGCTATTGAAGAGAAAGCAAGTAGGGAAGGGTTGGCTGCGAGGGAGAATGCAGCGTGAGCTGGATCCCACTACGAGCTGAGAAGCACCAGCAGCCCGGCGGTTGGTGCTGTGGGGTGAGGAAGCCTGTGGTGATCCACGCCCACGTTCGGGACGTGTCGCCATGACCTCCTCGTGAAGGGATTCTCATCAGCCAAGAGTACTCCTCCAGGGAAAGGGGCAGCTGTGAGCCTGACGTTAGAGCAGCCAGGGCTGGTCCTGTGGACAGAGCTGCGAGGGTGCGGGTAGCACCCCTTAGCGTATTGCTCTGTGTCTTTAGGCATCTTGCTGAGGCTGCTTCTGATATGTGAGGCTCTCACTGCGCAGATTCTAGTCTCTGTTGCCAAAGGAGAGAAGTCTTTTGCTGTTTCGGAGAAAGGATGCAGGATGTGTTTTACTACTGCATGCATTCTGTTGTGTTATACGTACTTTAGCTTTTTAATAGTTGTTCTTGTCCACTTCTGAATTTCTGTTTCACTTGTAGCCTCAAAAACTAAATTGAAGATGCATGAATATTTTTCCTTGCTGTGTATGTCATTTGGTTTCATGAAATGAGGTCAAGTAATTTCTATAAGCCAATATCACGCACAGCTCAACAATCACAGGAAGTTAAATAAATGGAGGGATTCATTTCATTATCTAAAATGCATTTCTATTTCTATTTCAAAATGGCCCTAGTACCTGACATTACTGCAGAGTGATGGGTGGTGTGCTCAGAATTCTTTGCTATTATTATTATTATTATTATTATTTTACTTGTGTGCCCTTCCCCAAGTGCAGGCAATAATAGAAAAGCTGACATATCAGGAGAACCTTTTTTCTTTTAAGTGTAAATAATGGACTGTTTACTTTTGTAAGAGAATATATATTCTGGGAGCTAATGCCCCCCAGTTACCTAGGGTCTAAATGAAAATGAAAAATAAAGGAGAATTATACATGAAAAAGATATGAGTCACATTGCCTTGCTGTTCTCTGCAGTGGATAGACTAAAAGTTTTCGACTTGGTGATGTGCAAATCATTTGTCTTCTTGGGTTTGTTCCTACCCATAACAGCTTGGATACAATGACAATGGACACAGCTGCAGCGGGCACTGCCCTTGTGGACCGGGCGTCTGCCAAGCTCTCCTGCCATGCTCTTCTGGCTGAACTTGAAGGCCCTGTTCTTCATTAGATCACAGTATAATCCATGTACATCAAATCTCAGTGTCCCGGGCACCATTTAGCCTTGGCCAAATAATAATGGCCAGAATACCCCTTACAGGGGTATTTTGTGGGCTAACTATAAACAGATAAACATCTTGAAATTCCACCCTGTTTTCAATTTTTAAGGAATACACAGTTTCGACTGAATGTGTTCTGGATCTTTTTTTCAGTACCAGGGATTGAACTCATGACCTTGTGCTTGCCAGGCAGGCATTGAAGCCACAAAACTATCTCCCCAGCCAATGTGTTCTAGATCTTGCAAAAGCAAGTTGCCTGTGAATAATTCTCTATAAGTAGTTTATTTCATAATATAATGGATATGATGATTTGCAGAATTATATAATATTCTCTATAAAAAACTCTCATGTGGCCCTTTGTCTAAATACTTGCAGTCATTATTTGATTAAATGAGCCCTGGAAACAAAAGCAGTTTCAATATATAGCCACAGTCACTTTCTTGTTCAAAAGAGGAGAGAGAAACCTCAGGCGGATTTTTCATTCCTGAAAAACAAGGCATTTAAATGACAAAGTTATATAAAAGAAAAATTTCCATGAATACATGGCTATATATATATGAATCATATATTTCATGATTAAAATGATAGATATATAATCATATATATCATCATTCTTGAAGGGTAATACACATTTTTTCTTTAGTAAATCAGGAAATAATAAAACAGAACCACAAAATAGAATATGGTAATAAAAACCAAATTACTGCCAGCATTAATTACTTCGGGTAAAATAATCAAATGTATATAAAGTTAAATCCAAGAAAATGAAAATATCAGAAAAACCTACTTTATGCTTTCCCTTGTAACTATCTAATGCACATATGCTCTTCAGAAGAGAAAGCCAACAAATGCATTTACAGTCAGTGAAGTGTACATGGGAAACGAGGTCCTCCCCTGGGACTTGCAGTTTGTCACCAATTTCCCCTGATGCTGTTTGCTGGGCTTTGACGTTGCGTGAATTATGCAGCTGAATTTCTACACTAAGACAGGTAAGATGAGTTTCCAGCTCTTACAGGACTGAGGCTTTAAATGCCCAGCAAGTCCTTGGTTGAAAAGAAAGGCCACAAGCTAGAAATTCTGTATCATTTCTAATTTTTTGAATTTTAATATTTTTATTGTCTTTAGAAAAGTAAAAAAGCAGGAAAAAAAGAAAGGGGAGAGAGTTCTCCCCCTTATCGCAGTGGTACAGTCTGTGTCCACCAGCAGATGCCAGAATTGTGAACAGTATCCCAAGCCCCATACGTCTCCCTTTTCCCACCACGTATCTAGGTATGTCAAAGTTCACAAATTATGAATAACTAATAAAATGCCATCGTTATGATAAAGTGTTGTAGCAAGATTTATTTTTGAATGTTGGATAATTGATCTGTTACTATGTGCCTGACATTTCTTCTACAAGGGTCAGTTGAATACAGGTTCTGCAAAGCAGCCCAGTGTATCTGATAACCAAGAGGCACTGTAAGTGACTAGTGGGTGGGTGTGTGCTAATGTGCTCACTACTGTGTGCACACTATTTTTCTTTTGCTTTTCTTTTCTTTCTTTTTGGCGGTACCGGGAATTGAACTCAGGACCTTGCGCCTGCCAGGCAAGTGCTTATTTTACTGAGCTATCTCCCCGGCCCTTTGCACACTTTCTCATTGTGAAATAAGTACAACTTAGAGCCTGAGGAGGCTCTGTTTAGAGAGCAAGATTTCAAGGTGCTATACAGAATGGTGCAGAATTCAATGCTTATGAATGGTTTGCTTCCAAATTTTTCTATCTAGTATTTCCAAGCTGCAGTTGCCTGAAGGTAGCGGAAACCTGTGAAAGTTAAATCACAGGTAAGGGGGGTACTGTGCCCTGCCTCTCCCCAGACTGAACCTCCTGCCCAACTCTGTTGAGTCCCTTCTCTAACAGAGGTGAAGGCGCCCAGCATCCACCTCACCTCCCAGACTGTTGGGAAGAAAATACCCTCTGGGATGCAAAATTTGGGTGGAAATAGCACAAATCAGAGTCTCCAGAGCTCTTTTATCCACAGTTATCAGTGTAGAGTACAGTATTCTAGACTCAAGTAAGGGTCTTCACAAATTAGACTTACATAGAAAATAGGATGAAACTCAGAGGGAATCCAATTAGAGAAGTTCACAGAAAAATGACTAAAAAATCATGATTGCTGAGTTTGATGGTGCATGCCTGTAAGCCCAGCACTCTGCAGACCGAGGTAGGAGGAGTCCTACCAGTTTGAGGCCAACCTGAGCTACACGGTGAGTTCAAAGCCAGCCTGAACTGTGTAACAAGACTGTACAAGTAAATACATAAAAATAAATAAATAAATAAAAAATAGTCAAGAAATAAATATAGTCAAGAAAGTACAAGTAAATTTGGGAAAAAACTGATTAAATTATGGCATTTTATCAGAAAATTCCTACCCTTCCAAAAATGAATTAAATATACCCACAAAACAATAATATGATAAATACTAAGTTTATTTTAAAGGTCCTATAGATAATTTTAAATATATGCCAATAGGATTGGCAATCCTAATGAAAAATTAGAAAATAACTTGATAAAAATTCCTATAAGACTGAATAAAGATGAAGAGATAGGAAATGAAGGCAAATACATACCAGATATGTATGATTTACACTCTAGGTCCAAGAGATACAGACTCCAGCTGCAGAGAAGAGAAACAAGTACTCACAGGAGGGGTCAGAGGCCCCGGGCCCCCTGTGTGTCCCGGCGCAGCAAGGCCAGGTTAGCACTGATGAGAGCAGCCACAGCTTGTGTCTTTCCAGGAAGGAAGTGAGGACAGAATGCCTGAGGCTTTTGCCTGTATTCAGAAAAAGTGAAGACGGATGGTTGGACAGTGCTAGACAAAGTAGCAGTAGCTCCATGTGAAGGATAATTATGCCAGAAATAATTGCTAGCTAGAGAGGGAAGAAAGTCATCTTAAGAAATGTAATATAGTTGGGCGTCATTGTGTGCCCATCTGTGAGTAGCATTTACATAGGGGTAACTCTTTGAACACTGTGTGTCCCAGGTGGACCCCATGAGTGAGCATCGTATTGTCTCGCTAGTGTAAGAACCTGAAAGAGTAAATACAATCTGAAAGGTACGATGGATGCTGTGGAAGGGGAAGAATCTACAAAGAGAAGGAAAAACTGGGATGAGGAAAAGGACAAAAGAACAGACAAAGGAGGGCCGGGGAGATAGCTCAGTAGAATAAGCACTTGTCTGGCAAGCTCAGAGTGCTGAGTTCAATCCCCCATACCTAAAAAAAGAAAAAAAAGAACAAAGGAACATAAAAAGATGTATTTAGGTATATGTACAGGACAGTTTGGATAACAGCACTGCTGATTTCTGTTGGTCAATTGAAAGAATTAGTTAATGCTTAAATTTTCTCCTTTTTAATTTCTTGTAACTTTTTTAAGAAAACCAATTTTACATGCTTACATCTGGTAATTTAAACAACAAATTGAAAGACAACATTATGCAATATAACAACCATTGTCAAATTCCTATTATTTTGTTTAGCAAAATTTGGAATTGTTTCTAATTTTCTTTTTTCACTCTTCTGTATTCTCTTTAAAAAATAAAAATGTTGAGAAAGTTGTGAAAGTAAGAATGTGTCTGGACTGACTGATGGTAGAACAGGCTTAAAAGAAGCCAGGGAATATGGATTCTAACTGAAAATAAAGGTCCAAAAATAGCAGTGGAAACTTATTGTGCAAAGGTTTGGAGAAAATTAAAAAAGAACCAATAAAAGACTGAACGTTCTTTCTTTGACCAAAGAGTCTACGGGGAACAACACAGAAGGTTGCTTCTCTCCTTTTTCAAACCTGTAGATTTTGCTTATAGCTTGAGTTCTTGGTTAACGTTGGTTATAGCATTAACAAAAAGATGATAATGTGTCCATAAGAGAAGGATAGGCTGACAAGGCGAAAAGGAAATAGAGATCAGGTGGAGTAGAGATCATAGGACGTTAGAAAGTGCACTTGGGGGCTGGGGAGACAGCTCAGTGGTCTAACGTGCCTGCTTAGGCAAGCTTTGGCAAAGCACAGGGGCCAGAGTTCAACCCGCGGCGCCACACGCCTCACCAGAGAAAGGGCCACCTCACGGGCACAGTTCATCAGATTATGAAAAAGGAAAGTAGACGTTTCCACAAAACCAGCTTTATCAAAAAAATATTTTATCGTAAATCACAAGGTTCATAACTTGAAAGTCATTAATTATACAGTTATTTTTATCAGTAAAAACACAGAGATGCAATTAGAAGTTCTAGTGGGGAAGAAAAAGATGAATAATTGTGCTAGAGAAAGCAGATGCACCAGAAAATTATGCTGCAAATGTAAAACACACAAGGGATGATTTTTAGCAATTGTTTTCAGTATAAGCAATGAGAACAACAAATTTGGGTATAATATAGAGAGTCTGGTATTTATTTGTGTGTAATTTTTTAGGCTTTATTATGGCTCATGATGCAATCTATTTTCCATGATGTCTATTTTATTTTTCCCTAAGAAATGATTTGTCTCTTCTAAATAATATATTTTGCTTGAGAAATTTTCATCTTTTCTCCTATGTGTATTTATGAAAATATGCGAAAAGCAACATATATTTTAAAAATCGATGTCTTCTAAGACATATATAGAATTTGTTAAACACTGTAGTTATTAAAGATTGCTTCTTGTTTCCTGATTCCTATTCAATATCTTATTGACGTTGTATCACCTGGAACCATGAATGTCTGTTACAAAGAAATATACAATTTTTTTTAAAAGATGGACATCTTTAAAGACTTAATTTTCCATCTCTTAAACTTTTTTCTTTCAATTTAGAAGTACTTTCTCAAAACATTTTAGGAGTTGATATATATGGAGAGGAAATAAGGAATTTCAGCACATTTGTTCAGTTAGGCCTCAGATCCCTTTGATATATTATACCTAAGCTAAATTTACTCTTGGAAACAAGAAAATTAGCAAATGGGCATATCCACGTGCTGAGTGCTTGGATTTCCTCTCTCATACTTCACTATTACTTCCCACGCTGGCTGCCATATGCGTGCGTTATGTATGCTTATGGGCACACATTTGCATAATTTAAACTCATAAAAGACATGTACAACTTTAAATCCTGGTTTTCAACTTTCTACTTTGTAATTACAGTTTTTCAGGGCTTTCTTTGCGTTTTGCCTTTGTCTTAAGAATCAGGGAAATGTGCTGAAGGAGCACACGTTCCCTGCTCCATCGCCTGTGTGTGCAGATTTCTAAACTTCCCAGCAGCTGCTTCTGCTTGGCCATCTGGAGGCCTGATTTGCCTAGATGGGCGCAGGGCTGGTGTGTGGCTGCTTTGCTAGGATGCTTTTGTGGCTGTGCCTTCATGCAGCAGCATCCACTGATGGGTGGATGAGTGTGAGGAACCTGCTGTCAGTGCTCCAGGTCCACGGCGTAAGGGACACAGCCAAGGAAATGCTCAGGAAAGCAAAGGGCCATGGCCACCGCTAGCTGCTCAATGGCTGCCCTGGAGAGGTAATGCGAGTCTCGGGTTTGATTAGGCTCATGGCATGGTTGGCAGCTGTGTGGGGGTCATTGTTTCGGAAGTCTGCAGTAGGGTGAGCCAGGGCAACGAGTGTGTGTTGCTCTCGACTGACAGCTACCATTGCCTCACTGCCCTGTCTTCCTCATCTGCTGCCCGGCTCCTGTTCCTCACATTCGGGCAGTGCCATGGTGAGGTAGGCTGGAAAACACCCTCTGGCAGGGCAGGTGCCACCTCCCAGGCCCCAGGGCTGCAGCTCAGGTGGCAGAGGTGTGACTAAGTTAAGAGCGTTGAGATCGGTGATGCTCCTGGGCTATCACGGCAGTCCATGTTCTTCATAACATGGAAACTGAAGAGGAAGCCCTGCGAAGATACAGCAGCTTTGGAGCGCCCGAGAAGCCCGGCATGCCCAGGGATCATAGCCACAGCACTCGGGTGGTCCCTGGAAGCTCAGTGGACAAGGAACAAGTTCTCCCCCAGAGCATCCAAACGGAGCCTGGCTCTGCTCTGCAGACCCCTCGTGCCTGGCCCAGGGACATGATTTCTGACTGCTGCCTTCCAGGCATTCTGAGAGCATGAATTTATATAGACTTAAGCCACCTAATATATGGTGACTTACTACACTGGCCACAGTAGGTTAATACATATGACTTCTATTTCTCCATCATTCAGTTGGGTAGGGACCCAGGAAACCTAACCATAATAGAAATAGAGGCTCTTGGTGCAGGTGTTGCTTATGCCTTAAGGATACCTAACTAGTGGCTTTTGGTGACGTCACAGTGTATTCTGCAACGGAACGATGCTGTCTCCTTTGTAATCATGAGGTCAAGGATGATGTCAACTATAGGCCAGAAATAGGACCACTGTATCCAGAACTGGTGCGTTACTATCCAGGTGGCATAGTTTAAATTCTGCTTGGGCCTCAATCTTGCTTTCTCAACCTGTGATTTTCAGTTATAAAATATTTAAAATATTTGCAGTTTTGGCTTGAGCTGGTGAGAGCTGAGCCTTTAATTACTTACCAAAGAGAGGGACAGGCCTAAGGGCTTAAACAATATAATCTTACTTCTGACTGCTGCTTAAGACTTCTGAATATAGTTATTAATGGCACTGTGCATGGGTGTTGACTCATCTGATATTTATGAATTTGCTGGGGCCGGGGAGATGGCTCAGTGGAATAAGTGCTTGCCTGGCAAGCTCAAGGGCCTGAGTTCAATCCCCGGTTCCACAAAAAAAAAAAAGTAAAAAATAACAAAAAAAATTATTTATGAATTTGCTATGTAAAACTTTCCAACTTCTTGGGAGAAGTTATCTTTGGAGTGCTGGTACTAATGCATATTTCAGATGCGATTGATTTTCTTTTGTTGAAAATAAACACTGTTGCCATGCTGGCCCCACCCCCAGGGCATGCTGAGCCGGCAACTGAGACTGGGCCTGGCAGTGCACGCCTGTAATCCCAGCTCTTGGGAGGCTGTAAACGGATGATCACTAGGAGTCCGATCTAGTAGTGAGACCCTGAACACCCTGTAGATCCTTCCCTAAAATACAAAAAATTAAAAAAGGAAGAAGAAAATAAATACTGTTGCTGATCCGATAAATCACGTAGCTCACGAGAAGCATGCCAGACTTGCCCACGCAGTTCTCAGTAGGTCCATTTGGAAGTCATATTTAAACCAGCCTCTTCTGGGCTCGGAAATGAAGTGAGCTAAGCCTGGACCCACACTCCACTAGGTCACGTGCTGCTCTGTCAGGGGTTCCTTGACAGGTCCTCCTGCCCTGAAGACAACAGAAGTCTGTTTTCATTGCTGTGGACCTTGGAGTCCCGACGTGGACATGGGCAGGCCACGCTCCTGAAGAAGGTTCCTGGGAAGTCTCTTTTGCTGGATTTTCCAGCTGTCCCATGGCTTGCGGTTTTCTGACTTTCCTGTCTTCCTTCCCAGCCCCACTGTCTTCTCTGCATGTCTGAGCATCTCAAACCTCCTTGGCATTTTCTTTGTAAAGACACTTGTGATTGGATTTACAGTCCACAGGATGAAGCTCTGATGGTCTCATCCCCGGACATTTCGCTCACTCACACCTGCCAAGACCCTTTCTTATGTATCAAGTAGATTAATCTTTTGAGATGCCCAGTTCTTGTCAGCCCAGTGCACACAGTGGTCAGGGGCTCCTTAAATGATCTTCCTCTTTGTGCATCTTTGTTTGGGAGAGAACCTCCCTACTCCTGGTGAGATGAGGATTCTTCATGGGTATAGTTCATAATTTTTTAAAAAATCATTTTTTTAAAATCTCTGTCTTGGGGTTCCTTAACCTCGCCACTGTGGACAGTTAGCTCAGATGGTTGTGTGCTCGGGCATCTTCTCCTTGGCACTGTAGGAAGTAAGATGAAGGGCAGAGGCTACAGTTCTCATTTCTGTTCCCTAGACGCCAGTAGCAACAACCCACCCATCACGACACCAACGGTGTCTCCAGATATTGGCAAACGTCCCCTACAGGGACAAATGGTCTTGAGGGTAGAGAAACACAGGCTTCTGTCCCATATATTATGTAACTGTGGCAATAAACATTTTCTGGCAGAACAGCAAAGAGCTGAGAGAAGCAGAGGGCTGGAGAGACAGACACAAATATAAATTCTTTTCTTCGCATACTTGATACATGAGGAATGGATTTTATGAGGGAAAAACCAATGGACTGTGGAACACGCCTGGGACTATAACTCTCTCGGAATCCTCTGTCCCTGTGTCTCAGGGTCACCACAGGCCTGTGGCTGCCCAAGGGCATATTTGTTTCTGTGTTCAGCTTAGAGCTACCCCACAGTGTGACCCTCTGAAGGGCCTCACAGGGTGACCGCAGCTCGGCTCATCCCACTACATATTGATGCCCCCAATTCTCCTGAAGGAGTAATGGGTGTTCAGTGACTCGTATGCTTGTAAAAGTGAGAAGTGACAGGGCAAGATTTTAGGGTTTCTTCCTTCTCATTTCTAGCATCACTTCCATACCATATAGATGTCTCTGGGTGGCCAGCGTGGGGACCTTGAGTTGTCCTCTGTCCTGGGCCCTCACAGCCTCTCAAGAGGGGCTGTAGATCAGCTGCATGTAGAACCCACAGCCAGCCTTACATGGAAGGAGCAGACAGGCATTATGGCTGCTGTCTGTGTCATTCATAAGAATTGTGGCCAGATTGTCCCCTGGAAATACTCTGTAACTTCTTGTGGTGGAAGTTGAGATTACAGAAATATGTGCTACATATGTATGGCTGCCTTCCCCAAGCTATTGAAAACCCAGACTTTTGCACCTCATGAAATGTGGCTAAGACTGCTTGGAAGGTTGCTTGTTTCAGACATCTGAGGCCAGCTTTGCCCAAGTTGACTGTGATTTTTTTTTTTTTTTTTTTTTTTTTTTTTTTTTTAATGTGTTTAGTACAGGTCTACAGCGTCTCACTACACAAGTTGGACTCATGGTGATCCTCTTGTTTTCAGCCTTCCCAGTGCTGGGATTACAAGTGCACACCACCATGTGTAGTCTCAATTGCTCTCCCAGCATGCCCTGGGGCTGGATCCTGCATAGTATATCACGGATCAAACCCGGTCTCTGCATCTGCCTAAGCAGGTGGAGCACTTTATTTTCTGTAAATGCCTAAGTAGTTGCTGTAATCATTGAGCTATCTGGCTGGCCCTTGACTGGACTTTTCTACTAACTCCTCTTCCACCCTCCTTGGCCCTTCACTGGTCAGCCTTGAACCCAAGGCCAGAAGCAGTTCAGACTGCCAGCTCAGCCCTGGACAAGATGGTCTGTTCATGTATGCTCCGCAGCTTGCCCACGCCTGATGTCCCGCTGAATCCCCTCCTCCCATCTCTGTCTCCACTTGCTGTCTTTCCAGCTCAGAAACCAGACTGCTGTCTGTACTCTCCCCTCATCAGCTCCTGGCAGGTATTATTTTAATTGGCCCCCCTCCATGCAGGGCTCTCCTTCTCCCCCTGTTCTACTCTACTTTTCTCCACCCCAGCAGGATTAAACCAGATGGATAGATGATCTCTAAGGGACCTTTCAGATCTAAAATGTTGGGGTTTGCACATCCATTTGGTGTGGACACCCTGTTCTTCTGAACAGTTAAGCTCACTGTTAGTATTTAATTGATATGAAGGGTGCAACAAATCAAAGACACGGTGTACTTCTAAGGTGTGCCTGACTTGGTTTATCAGATTTGTCCAAGTGACCAACTGCATGGATCCCGCGCTCCTAAAAGCCCCGTAAGGGAAAGAGTTACCTGGCTAGATGGTTTCCATTCAACAGCGAGCAGCGCTGAAGCCTGGGAGAGCTTATTATTGCAGCATTATGATAATGGTATTTGAAAGTCTTCCGACAATAGGGTCATTGAAAATGTTTGAATTTCACCATCTTTCTTCACTGAAGGTGTTACTCTGTATATATTTAAAGCAATTCAGATGTGAGCCACTATCTCTAAAGTCTAGAAAAATAGCCTTAATACACAGACACTTGCCTTCCACTTCTGTTCAAAATTCTGCACCGGAAATAGACTTCAGATTTAATATTCTTCATAACGGGATCATTTGAAAAGAACTAGAAAATTAACTATAGAAACTCTTTAATCATTTATATATTTATTTGGGGAAGAATTGCTCCAAATTTTTAAAAAGAGAGTGATTCCTTTATTATGCTTCCTGTGTCCTGCTCATCCACTTTCCTTTCCTAGGCCTGCAGTGATGAAACTGTGAAACTTAGACGTTTACAACTGTAGAAAACGGGCTGGGCTGTGGCTCAGTGGGAACGTGCTTGCCTGGCCTGTGCGAGACCTGGGTTTGAGCACCTTCGAGACAATCTCAACAACAAAAGTAGTAGAAGTTAACGGTTTCACAGTTCGGGGGGAGGGAAGAAGTCAGAATTCACGGTCTTGCCAGGCCTGCGTCCTCCCTACAGAAGCCAGTGCTTCCCACCTCCTCCAGAGCCGAGATGTTAGGACCCGTGGCTCTGTGGCACACAGAGTCCTAGCCCGGGTCCCCTGGCAGCCTCCTCTCTGCACCTTCACAGCACCTTCCCTGTGCGTTGGTCTTTCTCAATGGCCATTTTCTCCTTGGCGTAGGTGCCCTGGGCTAGGCCCGCCCTCCCAGGCACTGAAGTGTTCTGAAGTCTGACCAAGCACACAATAGCTCTGTGCCCTCAGGCAGCTTAGCATAGCATGCAGTCTTTGTCATGGTAGATGTTGAAGAGCTGAAGAACATATGTGGAGCTTGAAGAATACACATGTAACCTTAAATGTAAATGTGCCATAAAAAGTTTCATTTATTTACCTTTCTTAGAGAGCTTTTACACTGATGACTTTTTAAAATTAAACTTACATGAATGAATGAAGATATAGTTTTACTAATAGGTATTTCAAGAAAATCATGACTAAAACAACCTTTAGAATTTCGGAGTCTAGTCAAAACAAATACACCTAGTCTCAGATTCATTGTTCATGGTGAAGCACACAGGAAGATCATATACCAAAAGAAGTCATGTGAATCTGAAACAGTGAACTTGGAAGGGTAACATGTGACAAAGAGGAGTTGGAAAGGAGGAGGACTACGGGTGCAAGCTCCACAAACTATTGCATATACATATGTCCGTGAAAGGATCTAATGTTTGGGGCTGGCGAGGTAGCTCAGCAGACTAAATTGCCTGCTTAGGCGAACACAGGAACCGTGGTTCGATCCCCAACACCACATGCTGTGCCAGCCCTGCCCCCGGGAGTGCTGAGCCGGCCAGAGTCCAGGCTTATTGGCTCACGCCTATAATCCTAGTGCTGGGGAGGCTGAAAACAAGAGGATCGCCATGAGTCCAAGCTGTGTAGTGAGATCCTGCAACAACCAAATACATTTTTTTTTTAAAAAAAGAATCTAATGTTTTATTTTGTAACTTTGTCTTGCTTTATATTTTAGATTTGAAAAGAAAAAAAAAAACAACTTTTTTTTTTTTTTTTTGTCATTTCTTCAAACTATAGGCCCTGAATACAGGTCCCAAATTATAATTTCTCCTAACATTCCAAATGGACGTGAATTCTACTGTAAAAGGGACATTCTTAAGAAATTCATTTATAGAAAGAATGACATTTTTATTAAGCAGTTTCCCGCATGCTTGGCGTCTGCTTGTCTCCCAGCAGAGTATGTCACGTCACACACACGGACTGCAGCACGGAAAGTTCTAGAAAGCTCCGTGATGCCTCCTGTATCATATTTTATTGTTTTGAAAGGCAAACGGTGTTTGCCTAATTTCAGATGGACACTGTTCTAGTCAGTACATGTGAAGGTTGATTGGCCAGCTTCAGACACGTGATAAGCCTATAAGTGGATGCAGAGATTATTAATTAATTATGCATATTATACACTCATGAGCTTTTCCCTGACCTTTGAAAAACGTGTGGTGCTTTAAAACCTTTTATTCCGTCCCTTGTGGAGTGTTTCACACTCTGTCCTCTTACTCGACTTGCTCACGCTTATTAGAACAGCATGTTGGCCTTCGTGAGTTTAAGCCCTTCCTTGTCATTCTTCCCCCTAAAATGTGCTTTGGTAGCAGTGAGCAATCATCTGCTTTGGCTCGCCTGGTTGCTCAGGGCTGCTGTTTAAGGCAGGGAACGTGATCAGTTTTGCTGGCTCTACCTAAATAAAAGGCAGAGTGGAGTGAAAGTCGGATGAGAACAGAGACTTCCCCTCAGGTTTTCTCACTTGCATGCAATGTAATGTTCTGGAGATATTAACAAATAAAAAAAGGTCACCCTTTTCTAAGTCTTATGGATATAAAAGAAATTGTAGCTAATATTGAGTCTTGTTGTGTCCCACCGTATATCATAAGAACAGGCATATCTCATTTAATTTAGTCCGACCAAGGACTCTTACTTGATAGATGTCATCTGTACTCTGATTTTGTGTTTTAGGAGAATTCTGGTGCCTCTCTAGCCGTGGCACATTCCAGATGAGACCTGGGGCCACCTCTTTCCAGCCCTGGTGTGCATGGCCTCCTACCCTGCGTATAGAAGAGTGGCACAGGGGTGGGGGCACTCCTCCTTCTCCTCCTCTCCTGAACAGCATCCCTGCCACACCCCTATCGCCTGAGCCATTAGGAACGCTGCGAAGCCTAAGTTTAAGTCCTTCCTTGTCGTTCTGCTGCCAAGCCTAAGGTCCAGGCATTGTCTGTAAACAGTTTCTCTTTGCTCCCTTAATTTTGAATATTAAGCCTCAAATCACAAGAGGAAGTTTCTACCTATATAGTGAGCTCTCCACTAGAGTCGGTGTGACAAAGGATGGGGAGGGCCACAGGCTTCTGGCCTTTTTGTACATAGTGGTTCTGGAATCTGCTGACAGCAGTTTTTCTAGAATAGACTTCTCACAGTGGGGACTTCCACATCCTTTCCAGGCTGACTGACTTTGGGTTTGAGGTAATGGGAATCCCTGAGGACAAGTATGAGGCCTGGAGAGGTGAAGCAGAGAGGAGTTTGGTGAGTCCATGACCAATTTTGTCACAGTCTGAGCAAGAAGACCAGGGTGGCTCTCCACATCCTAGTGGGGAGCTTGAAGCAGGACATTCATTCTTGTGTGAGATACAGGTCAGGAGGAACCCAAGAGGGGATGAGAAGAGCAGAGTTTTAGCGTCCATCTCCTGGGATCTGGCAGAGTGATGACCCTCAGCCCAAGGAGATGGATGGCCCTAGTGCTGGCCCCCAAGGGGTTTGCTGATGCAGATGGAGACTGTGGTATGGACGTATGAAGCCACACAGTGGTGCCCAAGGAAGGTGCTGGGCTCATTCTCCAGTTTTAGTGCTCAGAGAAGATGTGGCTCTGGCCCTAGTGGCTGTGGCTGAACCCAGCAGAAGTGCTTGTGTGTGTGGAGCCCTGCACTGCAGGTGTGTGGCAGGAAGCCCAGGGCTGTCTGGCTGTACTTTAGAGACAAATTGGGAAGCTCTGGAGATCATCCATTGCTCCACGTGAACTCAGCTTTTGCTCCCCATTTCATTTCATATCTCTCCACATCCTCCAATGATGTGATCGATGAAATGTGTTCTCAACCCGCTGATACCTCTGGCCATAGGGGGGATGCCCTGGGGTCAGGGGCAGAGCTGGCCTACAGCCTGCAGTGGTAATGTTACAAAGGACGAAACCAGGTCTCGTTATTTCTTCTGCTTGCATTGCTAGACAAGGAACACAACTGCTAGCAGCATGAATCTTTTTTTTTAATATCTGTTGATTTTTGCAAAACAATCCCAACATTCCAATCTCCACCTCTAAGCTGAGTATTGTTACCTAATGCTTTCTCAACTCAAAATACTGGGTATGTGACTACAGAAGACATAGGTTGATAATTAACCTAAATGTCTCAATTTTTGAAAAGAAGAAGTGAAAAAGGATGTTAAAGGATCAGATCACACAAGAGAGATGACAGGAACACATAAATGTATATGGTGACAAACAGAGATCAACATCTATGTAGGATTTGGCAGTGAACATTTGATTCATTACTATTGCTAAAGTGCTGCAATTACTGGTCATCCACACACTGAATAGAGAAGCTCCAACGCTGATAACTTTGTATTCAAAAGTCCAGGTTTGTGTTTCTCCTGTGGTAACTTCCTCTTGCAGTTCAGAATGTGGGAAAATTTGTTCTTCATGCCCCCGGCCGGAGGGGGAGATGGATAGATAGTTTCTTGCACCTTTAAGAAGTAGAAGACATTTAATGAAGACATCTTTCTCAGAAGCAAGCAATTACCTGGATTGCTCGGAGTCTTTCATTTCATTTTAAGCATTCAAGCAATTAGAAATTATAAAGCAAATCATATTGACAAATCGATAGCTGGTTCTGGCTTCATGCACTGCATTCTGCCCAGAGAGACGGACCCGAGAGCTCCCGAGGAGGTTCTGTGCTGGTTGACACGATAAGATTTGTGCTCCTCACAATTTAATAGTGAGCATGCCAGTGCTGTCACAGGCACTGTGTGAGGAATTACGAGTGTGTGATATAAAATAGTGCTGCAGGGACCCAGGGCATCGCGAGACAGTGAACACAGGCAGGGAGTGTCAAGGCTGGTCAGGCACTTGCCGCAGCCTGGGCAGCCTCAGGGGTTGGAGCCAGCTGATTCTTTGACCTGTGTATTGTAGAATGTTTAGCAGCACCTCTGGCCTGTACCTATTGGACACAAGTAGTGCTCATACATTCGCTTCTGATGGCAACCAAAGATGTCTCCGGACATTTTTACCTACTGCCCAGAGTGGACGTCCCCAGCTGCACAAACACCGATCTATACAGGAGTCATTGCTCTCCATTTTCAATTATCCACGTAACTCAAACCGGTGATCACTCTCTGTCACTCAAGTTTCGTAACACCAACACTGATCATTCAAGGACCGAGTGTGTAATTTCAAAGGAATATTATCTTCCACATCAGCTTTAGTTTAATAAAGCACCATGCAAATGGATTATTCAAATGAAGAAAAAAATCATGGGATCGTTAATAATTTTACAGATTCCCTTTGGCTTATAAGAATTCAGCAAACTTAATGTACCTGTCATTCTACATGCAAATTCTGTATTAATAAGAAAGGTCAGTAAGGAAGAGAGTGTGGGTCGATTTTCCGGGTCCCATCTCTATTCTGAGGATGTGGCCTGGAGAAAGTTACTTAAAGTCACCTAATCTCAGTTTTCTCTTAAGAATAATCAAGGTTTCTCTTAAGATTTTGTCATGCAGTTTTGTGGTGTGTTATGATGATTGTGAATTTCGTTCATGGAGTCTACACCAGGAATTGCTCTTCTGGAATGATCTGCTATGATTTAAATCCCATCCCTGGGCTGGAGATTCACAGAATGCATTTGTAAATGTGGAAGATATTTGGAAAGGGAAGGAGATTTCAATACTTTCACAAGTTTAAGAAATTATTACTTTTACTCTTGGCCTCTTCTAATTGGCCCCGCTGCCTTTGGTCCAGTTATCGTTCTGAGCAGCCAGCCCAGCGGAGCCTGGGTGGAGGCAGAACACTCCAAGAGGTTTCCTTTTTTCTTTTCTTTTCTTTTTTTTTATGCATTTAGTATAGGAAATACAGTGTCTACAGGGTCTCACTAGGTAGATCAGATTTGTAGTGATCCTCCTGTTTTCAGCCTCCCAAGTGCTGGGATTGCAGGCACGCACCACCATGCCTATTCTCTATCGCTGTCTTCAGGCCGGCCTTGAGGTTTTCATCTTTGTATGAGTTTGCTGTTGAAAATAACAGTCTGACCTGAGCATGCTAGTGTATGTCTGTAATCCTTGTATTCTGGGAGGCTGAGACATGGGGATTCTAAATATAGTGCCTGTCTGGGCAATTCAGCAATTTAGTGAGACTTTGTCCTAAAACTAAACGTGCACACACACACACACACACACACACACACACAAGTTTACAGACAGGGCTGGAATGTTTCTCAGTGCAAAGCCATTGGTTCAGTCATAGTACTGGGGGAAAAAAAAGAATGGTATAGGCAAGGAATTTCTGAACAGAGCGCTAGTTGCACAAGGAATTATATCAAGAATATACAAAAGGGATTGTATCAAACGAAAAGGCTTCTCTACAGCAGAGGCAACAATTACTAGAGACAACCTACAGAATGAGGAATAACTAATTGCCAGCTGTTGCTCAAATAGATGGCCGGCCTCTTGGATGTATGAAGAACTCACAGAATACGAATTCTCCTCAATAGAGGCCTGAATCAAGAAGTAGGCATGTAACACTTCTCAGGAGGACATATGGCCACAGACATATGAGAAACTTCCTCATAGGTGGGCATTAGAGGAATGCAGAGAATACAGTGCTGATATTTCATGCTGTACCAGATTAAGTGGCTGTCGTCAAAGTCAAACAAGGCTGGGGAGATGGCTCAGTGGAATAAGCACTTCCCTGGGAGGCTCAAGGGCCTGAGTTCAATCCCCAGTTCTGCAAAATTCAAACAAGAACCAGTGCTGTCATGACTGTGGTGTAAAAGGACCCCTAATGGGAATCTTCTCCACAGAGCTAGAGACCTCACAGCACAGCGATCCCCCCACTCCTATCCTAAACTTTTGATGAAAGCAAAAAATGAACAAGTGAACATTTAAAGAGACCCATGACACATTCTTCTCTTCTATGGATGGTTTCAAAGTTAGACATTTGGCAATACATGATTGTATTGGCTGGCCATGGTGACATTCATTGTCTTTGCATTAGACTTCTCAGGAAGAAGATTTTCAAAGTATTTTGGTGTTTGGGCTGAGAAGGGCTTGGCAGACTTTCTAAAGGACAAGATAGTAACTTTGGGGGCCTTGAGCTCTGTGCTGTATCTGAACGCTGCTGTCATGGATCATGGTGCAAAACCACCCTTAGAGGGTGCACACAGGGCTAGCGCCTGGGCTCCAGCAAAGCTTTGTGTTATAACCAAGGGGACGGATTAGGGCTCTTAGCTGTAGCTTACCAAGTCTTGCGTGAAAGTAAGAAAATGTTTGAATGTGGATATAATTTCTGTTCGAAATATGGTGTTTTTAAAGAGTAGAAGTTATAAATCTTTAGTAAGAATGAAATAATAAAATCTTTGACATTTAAATATAAATCACAGTTTTTAAAAGGAACTCCCAGTTCTATTCCTCTGCAAATAATTACAGTGCACAAAGAAATGTTGAGTTGAAAGAATTAACATATGTCTAAAAGAACTGCAATAAATGTATACTCTTTGAAATGAAGAATATTCACTGAATTTGGTGCTGCCTGCAAGTAGGATCTGGTACTGACACTGGCGCCACTTAGCAGATATTAAATTAACCTTCCCCTTGATGACATAGTCGGCATTCCACAAATAATGTTCCTGCCCAGGTAAACAGAAAAAAGGAAAGCCTGTCTCTCCCATGTGAGTGCAAGCGTGATTCTGTGTGTGTGCCTCCTTGCCTGCATTTTCTATAGGAGAAGCAAGCAGCGTCAAGGGCAGAGACATGGGGTAAGTCGCCAAGTAGTTCCTCAGCTTCTGCCCTGTGGCCCATCAAAATCACGTGCTGCCCTCTTCATTTTACTGGAGACTTATATACCAAAAATCGTGAGCAGCAATCGGTTGTGATTCTTTTGTTTGCAACTAGGGTAAGAGGCGAGGTTCATAGACTAAGAGTCCAGACACAGCCCTAGTGCCTGCCCAGTACCTGAGCAGCCTCGTCCAGGTCTGGATCTCAGGAGGGGTCTCAGTGTCATCATCTGGGACCTCCCAGGCACTGCTGGCCAACTTTGGTTCAGGTATCTGCTGAGATGAACTGACTATTTTTCAGTCTTTATATCTCAGTTATAAATATTCAATGTCTACAAGCTGTGATTAAAATATATGGTGAATGACTGTGTAAATTCAAATGTTGAATACAGTAAAAAACAGAAAGCTTTTAGACTCTCTCCAAGCTCTCCTCCTGAATTAAGCCCAGGTATCCCACAGTTTTTGCTGCTTTCTGAAGCAGCTCTGGAAGTCTTTCATGAATGAAATGTGATACAAACCTATGACAGATGCTGCAGCCAGTGCCATCCCATGGAAAGGCAAGCTCATGAAAACATTACAGTGCATCTTCGTCCACCTTGTCCACCAGCTGGGGCACCACGTGACTCTGGCTCTTCACCTCTATGTCTTCTCCAAAATCCTAATAGCTTTTGAACCGATTGAGGATATCAGTGCAGCCAGGACATCAAAACTAAAGACAGGAAAGAGAAGTTCCAGAACTGCTTCAGAAAGTGGCGAGAATAATGGGATGGGTGTGTATGCACTGGAGGGAGGATTCATGGGAATGTATTTTTTCTCTGAGTGATTTGTAAAAAGTCAGACATTCAAAGTATATTTTGATCCACCCTGTAGATTTGCCTCAGATCTGTCAGTCCTGCCTCAGCTTCCCTGATAGCATCTGTGTTTGTTTATTTTGTTATTTGTTTTTCAGCATCAGTGATTGAACCCACAGCTGGGGGCATCCTAGGCAAGTGCCCTCTCACATGCTGTATCTCCAGCCCTCTAGGATTTTTTATTCTTATTTTTTATTTTTTGAGGTTCCAGGGATTGAACTCAGGACCTGTACTTGCCAGGCAAGCACTTATTCTACTGAGCTATCTCCCCAGCCCCGATTGTTTAGATTGAGACAGCTTCTGCCTACGATCCCCAGGAAGGTCTGAAACTCACAATCCTGGAATTGTGGCCTGTGTCCAGAACTTTTTAACCGTGTTTCTTCTGTTCCTTGTGAAGCTGCCCTCAGAGGAACACTTAAACTGAGGTTTTTAAATGTATTTATTCATTTAGTGACACACATCCTGAGCACTTTATAAAATACTTATTTAGAGATAGAGTCTCACTACAGCACTTAAGTTGCCCAGCTTGGCTCCAAGTTTTGACTCACCTGCTTCAGCCTCCCACTGAGCAAGTTTTATAAGAGGACTCCTGCCCTGGTCCAAAGGTCTGTTTCTGTTCTGCTCCGAGAGTGGCCCTGGGCTGCGCTATATGACAAGAGTTTCAAGGAGGCAGAGGCAGCACTGCCTGACTGTGGAGGAGCAGCTGGCAGAGTGGCCCATCAGGGATCCTGAAACACCTGCTGGGCCCTCGTGCAAGCGGCATTGTGGGTCACCTCGCTGAAGAACAAGCCTGGCTCTGAGGCTCCTGACTCCGGGCTGTACCAGAACAGGAGGGGTTTGAGTTGAGCGTGTTTTTTTTTTTTTTTTTTTTTTGAAATTTGAATAGAGCCTTTTATTTACTGAACTCAGG
>NW_004524584.1:26137852-26149026 GCF_000260255.1 Octodon degus | reverse complement strand
GCAAAGGCTTCAGCACGTAGGCCTTACACGCTTGTAGAGACCACTGGATCACTCCAGGGCAAGAAAAGGAATGACTGACGCAAAATGCCCAAATGTTTCATAAGTTGACACAACTTGACATTGGTTTGTATCCTGACAAGAAGGTGATCTGTGGCAGAAGCCCAACGAGAGATGTAAGCCATGTGCTGTCAGTCGGCAGGCATCCTAGACAGTAGTTGGAAGGAAAAGGAGACTACGGAATTGTGTCTAAATGCTTCTAATTAAAGGGAAGGGGCACAAAAAGTGTTGGAGGCGTGAGGAATTTCGCACCAACTGCAGATGTTTCTTCTCACTTCCTCTGCTTTGGAGTTATTATTAGAATAGAAGGATGTGGGCATTGTCTTGCTGGGCATCGTGCCCCAGACTGGCAGAGTTTCTCCGGCAGGCTCAGGGAGGCCGCTCCTGTGTCATCAACACATTTCCTGCGGACGCCCTGGCCGGAGATCTGGTCCATCCTTCCTTTCCCGGTACTAGGAGAGGTCAGTAATTGAAGCAACGTGTGTACTGTTGGCACACAGCAAGCCATGTGCAAAATCTGATCCTTTCTGGACTGGTAGGTTTCTTCCAGTTGAAAACTGGAAGAACAAATAAGGCAGCTGTTCCTCATCTTCCGTATCAACTTCCCATGTCTGCACCAGCCTGTGATCAGGGAATCTGTTGAGTCTGTGATTTTCTCTTTTACCTCAAGAAAGAGTTTTGAGTTGGAAAATAAAGGGAAAATGTCCCATCACTGGCAATTGTTACAACTAATTAATAAATAGCGTAGGCTTTGAATCAGCCCAAGCTGTTATGAAAAAGGATGGAAGTAATTATACCCTCGTCTTTCCTTTTTCTCTGGTTCATTGTTAGCTCCCAGATGATCGCTTCCGCTGCCTAATTCATTCAGGATGTGTCTACATTGATACTTCTCAAGTAAGCCAGTGGCTCTGAGCTCACATTATGAAAATGAAGGCCTTTTGCCTTCTCCTGTCGCTCTTAGTTTCTTTCACAATTCTGTATTGGCTACTGTTTTATAGTCTACTGAAAATTACTGCTGTGGCAGTTATTCGTTACAGTGTGCTTTCCTTTGGAATTGGAGAATTGAATGAGGGGAATCAATTTGGAAGATATATGCATACTTGTGTGTGGGAAACCGGGTTATGTGTATTGAGGTGCACAGTATTCAATTCCATGCTCCCCATCTTCTGTGCTATATACTGTAGCCGTGAAAATGAGGTGTTATTTGATCTCTCTCCGAGAATGTCTGATGCAGCTGTGACATAACTTGGGGAAGGTCCTTGAGGAGAGAAAGCCACATATCTGTATTGACACGTGTTTTGTCTAAACTTGAGACTGCCTAGGGCAGGGCATAAAGCAAAACGAACTTGCCTGTGCTGTGGGACTTGATTAAAGATAAGGAGGCACGTCCCAGCTAGCTGAATTCCTTTCTTTGCCCAGCCATGGAGTATGCTATGTGGACTTCCACGATGGCCCAGGACCCTGTCTCCTGGGTGGCATGCCCTATTTAATCCCTCTCTTACAATGTGAGCCAGACGTGTGACGTGATGGGATATCACTTTCTATAATTAGATTAGCTTAAAGAAAATGGATCTTGTAGGTGTAATTAAGAACTTCAACCAGATGTGACTAAGTTAATCAGAAGGGACAATCTCCTGGGTAGATTTGACCTTACCATGTGTATCTTCAGTAAGGGCAGGATGGGTGTGTCCCAGCAACCCTGACGAGGATCTGTGTGGCAGAGAGCCTGAGCCCTGTGTCACCAGAAACTAAGCTTTGCAATCACTGTTGAGTTGGGAAGAAGAGTTCTCTGAAGAGAGATCTCAGTTCTCAGGTGGTTTGATCTTAAATGATAAATCTGGTTAACAAAAACCTAGTGAATCTATAATCCTAATTCGCAAGTGTAAAATAATAAGCAGATACTGGGTTAGGTGTCCAAGTCTGTGGCAGTTAATAGAAATCTAAGGCGAGGAGTGCAGTAACTCTTATTATTCCACATTTACTGACTTTGAGCATTACACTCTGAATACCATTGTAAATGTCCTAAGTTGCAGATAGTCCCGCTTGTTCTGACCTCAATCCTTGGGCTAAGCCAGTTCTTCTGCTAACTGTGGAGGATGACCTGTTTGTTCATTGCCTCTTTTCACTTCTAGAGATCATTTGTATTTTATGGCTCACAGCCCTTCTATTTTATTTTATTATGTATTTGGTTGTTAACAGGGTCTCACTACACAGCTCAGACTCATGGTGATCCTCCTGCTTTTGCTCTCCATGCCCAGACTCTGTGGCCAGCTCAGCCCGCCCTGGGGGCAGGGCGGGCACAGTGTGTGGTGTGCCTGGGATTGAACCACGGTCTCTGCACTTGCCTAAGCTTGCCTAAGCAGGCAGTTCAGTCCACTGAGCTATCCCATTGGCCCAGCCCCCTCTATGTTCAAAGCCAACTGTAGGGCCCCTCTGCCCTCATGGTCTTTATTGCAAGACCTTCTCCTTCCTGCCTTCCTCGTTCCCTTGGGAAGAAACTTCACTTTCTGGGGCTCTTACCCCATGATGTAATGTCCTTTTCCATCCAAGTCAGCTCGTTAGGAAACTTAACTCTACCTGCAGCCTCATCTTCCACCTCACGGTGAAGCATAACAAAATTCCTGCTTCCAAGGCTCAGAGTATGGGCCTCTGTCTTTTGCCTTTCATTAGGAATTTAGCAATTTGGATGACTATTGATATTCAGTGGGGGCATATTTATGAGACCTGATGGAAAATACATATTTCAGCAGAGAGAACAATTCTGGTGGTCTTATGTATCCCCTCCAGGTGGTAAGGTCTGATTGCTAGAGTCAGCAATGTCTCACTGTGCAAAGACACCTCAGATGGCAGTACCTGTTCTTTTTATTTTGAAGAGATGTTGCTAAACTAACTGAATTTACCTATAAATGATGTTGCATGATGTTAATTTTCCTTTAATATCCGTTTTGCAGAGAGTAGGCTGTGTCATTTTGTGTGAGCGGGAGTGAAGCTTTCGGAGTAGTGCAGCTGCTGCTTTTCCAGTGGCTTCCTTTAGAAGGACCTTTGCTCTCTTCTCTGGCTTTGGGGAAAAGCATGGGGACACATTTGTGACCTGCTCTGATGGTCGCAGGCCTCACTGCTTGGAGCAGCTCTGGCTTCATGTTTGTCCAAACTTAACTTCAATGTTGCTTTGTTTTTCTTAGTCAGTTGTCTTTTATTTACTTTCCTGTTTTTTCCAACCTTTGCACTTTACTTTGCACTCCTTTTATTTTCAGTATGTCTTTGACATTTTCTTATGTGTGACACTCATTTGACCTGAATGTCATTGGTACTCAGGTGTTTGTGTTAGTAGGAAGTGAGATAGGAACTACGTCTGTATACTGCACTCAAAAGGCCCTTATGTTCTGCAGGTTTGAAGGGGCTTTATGAATGTCAGCCAGCTGTCTACTTCCCTGTCTGTGTCTGGGACAGCAGTTTATCTTGGTCCCTCTTAAACAGGTTTCATGGCTTTATTTGCTTACCCTGTGGAATGATCTGGGAGTCTATAAAAATCCACATTTTTTTAATTATCCTTCAAGGACCCTGTCAAACAATAAATTAACAGGTAATCCTTAAAGTCACATGGACCTAGGATTTGCTTCTGCCGTGACTGGAATTCTGTACCCTTGGCATCTTGGGTACTATTGCAGTGCATGATGGGAGCAGCCTCTCGGGCCTCTATACACAGGATGTTATTGGTACCCACCTCTTCTCCTCATCAGGAAAACCAAAATCTTTGAAGCAGGGGGAAGTATTTCAAGGAAAATTATTGACAATGTGTCTTTTACTGTAATAAATTTTAAAAATTAAACATTCAGTGTGGTTTTGGATTATATCTTATATTTTAATATGATCTGTGTCTCCTATATTTGTTACAGAAAATTTCACCTACAATCTTTCTGTTTTTCTTTAGTGATAACAGTATTTTCAAGAACATTGCCTCTTTTGAACTTGCTATTACCATGTTTTGATAATTAAGCTATTTGTCTTTTCTTCATATTTTCAGGTAAGCAGGCTGAGTCAAACAGATGAGTCAATTTGTCCAAGGTGACATAGCTAATAAAAATATTGCTAGAACATAAATACCGTTCTTTTATTTCATTCCTGAGTCAGATGCCAGTCATAAACCCAACACAATCGGTTGTTTTCATCATTAAGTTTGCTTTAATTTTTTTTCTGTCTATAAGAGATAATGCTGTTGCCCTCCCTATCTGCAAGTCCTACATCTATCGATGCAATCGACTACAGACTGGTTTTTGTTTTTAATGTATTTAGCACAGCGTCTCACAACACAGATCGGGACTCGTACTGATCCTGTTTTCAGCCTCCCAAGCACTGGGATTACAGGCACACGACACCATGCCCAGTTTCAGTTGCTGTCTCACCGCACCTGGGGAGTGAGGCCAGCACTGAAAATGTTTTTAAAAATACATACTGTGTCCCAGTTTAACATGTAGAGGACTTTTTCACTCCTCACTGTTCTTGAAACCAAACAGTATAGAAAGTATTTATATCACTCATTTAAAGAGAATATATATGAGAATGTACTATAACAGTTTGTTGTTTTTTTTTTTATGTGCAAGCACTATTCCATTTCACATAAGGGACTTGGGCGTCTCTGGGCTTTGGTATCCGGTGGGTAGTGGAACCAGTCCCTGTAGCTACTGAGGATAGACTGTGTTACGTTTTCTCTTATGTGTCGTCTGCCTGTCTCCTGGTGTCTTGTTGGAACCACTAGAGGCCAACAGGAGAGCTGTCTTCTCATTAATTTGTTGCAGGTGAGGACTTCAGTTTGTCTCATGAGGCGCAGGCTCTCAGTTTGTCTTTTGGTGAATTCGAATTCTGCTCCATCTATGAAGTGGAAGGAGGATGGGTTTCACATGGTCCCTTTAGTCTCAAGATCTCACATCTTGGAAAAAGAACGTTTTTGCCTAGCAGGACAGAAATAATTGCATGATATAGAACTGTTCCTTACTAGCTTCATCGTCTCGAATTTTTCATCATTTGTAAAACAGAGTGAAATGCACCCAATTCAAAATTAAATTACCATGTTTAAAGTGCACATAAATAAAATTTATCCACAAATTAAGTAATTACAAGTCAAACAGTTCCTGCTGATTATCTACATACAAGGTAACATTTTAAAAATTAATGATGAATTGGAGCGTTCTATTGAAGTGCTAAAGGTGATGATGAGGTGTGATAGAAATGAAATTTGCACAGTGCAAGGAAATCAAATGCTTTAACATCTACTTCTCTTTGTCTCACTTCTAGACTCAGTACGCCTCGCTTCTGTATCAGCTCTTACTGCTGGGAAGAAATAACAAATATTATTTATTAGATGCATTTTCCATCGTGATTAAGCTTTAATCAAATTGCAGATCAGTGCTGCCACATTATTATTTATGGACAAAAACTGAACTTTGATTTTTAAAAAGAGGATTAAAAAATAAGCTTTATATGCTCCTACCTGGGGGTCTGCAGCCTCATTTTCTGTATTTTCGTCAGTTAGTGGGTGGTCTCATCTCTGTTTGTTTCATCGTCGTTCTTGGCTGAATTGCTGTCTGCTTACAACTTGTACACATGGAACACGCTTTTTTAAGTCCCTTCTTTAAGTTTTCAGCCATAGCCTGTCTCAGTATTTGTATAAATGTGCTACAATTATTTGTGGATCCCCTCAAGTGAATCAGTGGGTAGACAATTTAGAGTGTATCACTTCTTAGCAAAATCTACCAAAATGATATTTTATTTTTATTTTTAGTTTGTATTTTAGGGAAAGGTCTACAGGGTGTTCAGGGTCTCACTCATGTGATCTGCCTGTTTATAGCCTCTCAAGAGCTGGGATTACAGATGTGTGCCACCATGCCCAGTCTCAATCGCTGTCTCAGCGCTCGCCGGGGTTGGGGCTGGCAAGGCAGGCCCAGAGATTGAACCCCCAGCCTCTGTACCTGCTTGCAGGTGTTTTAATCTGCTGAGCTATTTGGCTGGCCTGCACAAAATTATATTTTAAAGGATAAATAATAAATCCTACTTTGGGGGGTAAATCTATTGTTAATAGAAAGAAAAAAAAAAACAAGCACCAAATACATTTATTAAGAGTGGCCAATGACACAAGTGTTTGAATCACAAAACTACAGATTTAAGTGGCTTGAACAGAGGTCATCATAGCTTTTTATTATTCTATTTATAATATCATCATATAAGATGCTATTTCTTAGCTTTTCCTAATGGATTCTGTCATGTTTGAAGTGCTATGCATGCCCTAGGATGGTACACTCAAATACAAAAAAACACAAAACAAGACCCTCTTTTTATTTGGAAAGGTCTAACAGCATTTCAAATGTCAATAAGGGTAAAGCAAATACTGTCTTGAAAACATATATGCCCAGAAACAGCCTAAAGAGTCTGCCACTGTTGTGCTTTCTGTCTGGATGTATTTGCAAAGGCTCATGCACTCCTAGGAAGGGCTGGTGAAAGGTGACTGAGTTATAGGGACCAAGTAGCTCAGCATGGCATTGGGAGGCGGGACCTGGAACCGGGCAGGACTCCTGGCCAGGACCAGCAGGTCTGCGTCCCTCCCTGCCCAGCTCCTCCCTTTACTCTCTGCTTCCTCCAGCTCTCAGGGAGGTAGCTTTTTTCCTTGCAGATCCTGTTGCCATGCTTCTTTGTGTTTAATCCTGCCGAATGTGGACAGAACCTTCTGACCTCTGAGCCAAAACAGAGCTCATTCCTTTAAGTTTTCCACTTTGGGTGTTCTGTCCCATCAAGCAGCAAGTGACTAAAACATTCTCATACTTTTCATGTCTTGGCTGATCGCTTGCCAAGTGCATCTTACTGAGAGCCCGAGGTGACTAAGAAATCTAGTATGGTGTGCTAGTCTAACTTTAATACTCTAGTAGGTTTCTGACAATCCGAGGTGCAGGCAGTCAGAACGAGAAAGGAACAGAAAGAAACCAGGGTAGGGAGAGAACGCAGATGCCCCTGGAGGTAAGAACTGAGAGAGGGAAATCAGGCACAGTGGGCTAGACAGAAAGAAAGGCTCAGAGGCTCCAGGAACAAGAAAGGAACCTCAAGGTGTATGCAGTTAAAGAACTATCCCTGTGACTCCAGTGCCAGAACTGTCGTCAGCCCAGGGTAGGAAAGGACTCTCTGGCCTAGTGAGCCAGAACACCAGGGACAGTCCTAGGAAGAGACGCTGCTGCTCTCTGATGTTTTCAAGTGGACAGGATTCCAGCTTCCAGTCAGAAGCGAAGGGGTAGACAGAAGGGATTTCACCAGAACTACATCATCCTTTCTGAATGCAAAAGGATAGTAATCCACTAAGGATAGTTGGAGCCTCAGGTGACCTTTTAGGTTTTGCATGAAATATGGCAGCCTGTAAGAACCTCACTACTTGCAATGTGGACACAGTTTTGTGACAAGATCCAGAAAACAAGTGACCCATCTTGACAGCCATGTACCTGCCTGGATGAACCCAGTGATGTATGAACTGTCACCGAACCCCTCGTTCTTGATCTCCAAAATGCAGTTCTTCTGGAATCTTCCAGGGATTGAATTAAGGCTTATGATTAAACTTCACATCTTTTATTTTGCACTCAAGTATGTGTTTGGTATTAAGTGTTTAGCTTGCTGCTTAATTGCCTGGGACCTCCCAAACTGTCTGCATTGATATTACTTTGAGATAGTTGAACGTGCACGAATTTTTCCTTCAGTGTGTATGGAGGACTTAGGGTGAGTAACGTGGAGTCTTTCCAGAAGTTTCCAGGGGTCTGATGGGCATTAAAATCTTATTATCACTCTAGGAGAAATGATTTGACCATACCTACTTTCTCCAATAGAAAGAAATTGCAGCTATTTCTTTCATCTTCCTACATTCCTCTGTGCAAGCGTGGGAAGATATTGCTTATAAGATAAAATATTTTTTTTCTGCTGCTGTCTGAACTTGATAAAAGTTTCCACTTTAGTCTAAAATTATTCCAAACAACAATGGCTTATTCTACCAAGCATTACATCACTACAGTGATGCACACTTTTAAACTGTAATATTCAGCCATTTGTGGAGCCCCAGAAGGCTAGAGATTGTCCCAGGAAATAGGACAGGACACCCCTCAGCCATATTTCTACGGATTGTCATTCTTAATAGGATATAAAAGCAGGCATTTGCCCATCTATTTATTGAATGACTAGAAAGTGCGGAAAATGGAATGCGCTCTAAAATGTGCTCTGGTTAACTGGGACATCCTAAGCCGTCTGAAATACCAGAGCGAGGCACAGAGCTACGGGCAGGGCTCTTTTTCTCCCTTAGCGTCATAAACTGCACTGGAGATGTAAGGCAGGCCTGCTGTCCTCAGACGCCCTCCCGGCAGATGCAGAGCCAGCAGTGTTCTCGGCTCGGGCACGGACAGGTTTTGTTCCCAAACAGATTCGGCAGTGTGAGATAAATGGAGCCGTTTGTGGTGGTGGGAGAAGACGTGGGCGAGGGGCGGAGGAGGAGAGCATAGGACCAGGAATGCTGAAATTTAGCCGTTTCTCTTTGGTCTTCCCCCACAAAATACTGCCCTTCTCCTCCCGGCATTTTTTAGATGCCAGCCGCTCAGCACGAAAGCGTGGCACTCCGGCCACGCTCTGGACACTCCGCAGGAGCTCGCTGCACAGCCACGCAGCACTCACCGGGTTCTGTGTCTGGGCCCAGACCCGGATGTGGGCAGAATGCAGTCCTGCCCTGGCCCAGAAGAAGCAGAGTGGGCAGCCGGCTCGAACGTGGCGTAGCATAAGCCAGGAGGTGCATAGAGCTTTGTGGAAGTCTGCACAGTGAAGGAGGCCAGCTCAGGGCAGGTGAGATCCACAGCAGGCCATGGGTCACATGTACAGCGGGGATGCCAGGACCGCACACCTAGGATTTGGACCCTCCTCCAGAGCACAGTGACACCAGCAGCCGCACAGCCCCAGGAGGGTATGACAGACCTGTCTGCGTCAATTCCATGGGCCCTTGGGGGAGCTGAAACCCAGGCACTCTTCTCACTGATAAGCCGAGACTGCGCGTGGTCCCGTTGATAGCCGTGTTCTGGCCACGGGGCCTCACCCAGGAGAGCTGCGCAGAAGAACTTGCAGATCAGCCCCGCAGACCCTCTCGGTCCTGCTTAGACGTGGCGAAAGCTGTGGGCCCTTCATTTTAGGATCGCATCCCAGTGCTGGGGAGAAAAGTGCACTTGACTGTGTTTATAAGAGACCGCTCAGTTTCAATCACTCAACTCAAATATATTTTCCTCCACTTTTTGGTCCTAAATATTAGAATACACATATATTACAATAAAGGATCCTTTAGATCTTAAACATTAGAGTACACATATAGTACAATAAAGGATCCTAAGAGTCAGAGTCAAAGGGATTTTAGCCAAAGACAATCTATGATCACCTCTGTGGTGCCCAGAATAAGGGTCAGCTTCCTTTGTAGGAAAAGGCGCTTGATTCTTGACCACAGCCCCATCCTCCTTTTAATCCTCTCCCCTTGCCTGGTGCAGGTAGTCTCAGTGGTAGTGTTGAGTGCTGGGTTGTTATTGAAGCGCTATGTACTTTATCTGGAAAAAAACAGTTCTCTTTGTTCTCGAATATGAAGCATAAAGTTATAAGCCAGAGACGGGCATCCTGCTCTCCATTTCCACCCCTGGTCTTACTGAAGACAGGGGGCTCTGGTGGAGGTGTCAGGGGCAGGATGTCACACTCCTAGTTCCTGGAAGATCAAAGTGGAAAGCTTTGGAATTCCTGCCCTAGGAATTCAGTCAAGGGCTCCTTTTCTTTATTAGGTGCTTCCCTCACTGTATGGTCTTATAATTGCAAGTGCTGCTACATCATTCTGGGACTTGTCTTGCATATTTTTGAAACAAATTGTGATATTACTTGGAAGAAAGAAGTGGTGTGATCTTTTCTCACTTCCCCTCACTTCTCCCCATCCTCTTTCCTTGGGTAGTGCCCTTTTCTTTTCTTCTCTTGGCCTCTTTTTTCCTTTGTCTTCCTTTCTTACTCCTGTTTCTTCCTATGTATTGTCATCCCACAATTCACTTACAGAAATGTGTTCAAGAAATATGGCATGGCCTGGAATCGAAATTGTAGACTTAAGCTAAAACTAGTGTGATCTTTCTTAATGTTGAGCGTTATTCTATTTGTATCTTACAACAATTCCCCAAAGTAGACTTGAATTTGGTTCCATTTATATCTTTCTTTACAAGTCTGTATTTCCTTAAAAGAAAATAGGCACGTTGCCACCGTTTGAGAGTTTCCAGTTCTCAATTTAACTTACTGGCAACAACAAAAATAGATTTTCCAGCTAAATTTATTTCTTATCAATTTCTGCAGGGGAGATAGCGCGAGAGGAGACACATGTGTTTGAGAAAAAATAAATCTTCATTGCATTTGGGGTTGCTTGCTAAAAGGAGAGTACACTGAGAAATAACCAGGCAAATGGAAACCTCAGGGCATGAGAATCCTCTTTTTCAGAAAAGCCCTTGTGGTTAAAAATGCTAATGTGATCCGTGGGGGTACCTGACCTCCACTTGTGATCCCTTGAAGTATTCCCAGAGATCGTGGTCATTAAGGTCCTATCTTCTGTCTTATGCAAGAACCTAAATTAAATTTGCAGGTGAATGTTGAAGGTTAGGCCACAGTGTCCTAATGACTTCTATGAACCTTGAGAAATGGGGAAAAATGTTCATGTGGACTTTTATTGCTTCCAGTGGTAACAAATATTCAGAATTTCTTAATGCATGGCATTATTTCAGCTTTCTCCAGATATTACAATAAGTAACTTAATATTCTGAACAGATTTTTTTGTTGGCAGACATGTGTGTATTTCCCCTCCTTTACTGACTGAATGAATTTAGCTCTTCAAATCATTTGGGATTCCACAAGCATTTGGTTGAAATTTTATTTTTAAATCTTTCTCAAAGCAAGAGATCATTTCTAGTGAACGCATGTGGAAATATTTGCTACTATAGACCTTTTAAGAATACTAAACACAAATCTTGCCCTATAGAAGTTTGCATGTCTCCCTTGCATTACAGCTGTGTTTCTAGGCTAAACATATACAATGGGAAGGCATAAGG
>NW_004524584.1:26101151-26137532 GCF_000260255.1 Octodon degus | reverse complement strand
TGAACTCAGGCCCTTGCGCTTGCCAGGGAAGCGCTTATTCTACTGAGCCATCTTCCTAGCCCCCATGTTAGTATTTTTTATAGTCATTAACCAATGAGCAAAATGTGAGGGAGAGAGAAACAGAAAGTGTGGCCAAAAGCACATAGCCAGGGTTCAGCGAAGCTCTGCAAAGCCATGGATTGCAAGGCACTTGAAGCAGAATCTTCTGTTTCCACTTATAAATGCAGAGCGGGACCCAGGGACATTCTTGGCTTGGCCCCCAGTGTGAACTGGATAAGACAGATTGATTGAGGGACCCACTGCCTCTCCCTGCCTGCCTGATGGACAGCAGCCCTGATTGGCTATCACGCTTCATTAGGTAACACAAAACTATTCCTAAGACTGAGTTTGATCAATGCTTTTTAAAGCTAATAAGCAGGACTTTTGTTGCTCGTTGAGTCATTCAGCTTAAGAACTTACATTAAAATGTAGAGTTATGTGTCAGCGTAGCACTTGAAGAACCTTTCTGAAGAGAAGAGAATAAGGCGTGACTCTTCTCCCCTTGATAATCTCCCAAAGCCAGGGAATATTTCTTTTTGATTTCAGTGGCCGTGGCCGTGGCCGTGGCCGTGGCCGTGGCACCATCATACAGGTTGGACAGCTCTTCTCCTAGGGCCCTTTCTCAGCCAGTTTTCAGTACGCAGTCCTGGGAGGAACAGCAGGTCAGAGCCTCAGCTCTTTGCCTGGCTGCTGCAGCTGCGACTCACTGTTGCTCCCCTGAGCCCGGGCTGGGCTTCTTTCCACTTCCAGAGGCCGAGCCTGCTGGTGAGGGGGCCCTGAGGGTCAGGCTGCCTCACTCTGCTCACTGGGGAGTGAGTGCCCTGTCCCCAGGTCCTGTGCAGTGTGCCCACCAATGCCCTTGACATGGACATCACAGAACATCTGGAAGTCATGCCCGGCACCACACGGCTTTGCGGGATTGCTGCTGTGCTGGAAACCTGGATCTCTAGTGGTGGGTTTTTAAAATTTTGACCAGAGAGAAGGTGGAGGAGGTGACAGGCTTCATTTACTTTAAACTCTCTCCTGACCCCTTTTGTCACAAAGAGTAATTATAGTGAGTTGTTTAGAACTGTACAGAACCCCAATCCATTCCTAATACTGTTTGAGATCACCTGGAAGCTTTTATTGCATTTGATCAACTTTCTGGGAACTTTAATGGACAATGAAAAAAGACTATGTATAAATAATTTAGTTATATTTTTGGGAAATGGGCAGAGGTTTACTCTTCGCTGTAGATGGTTGTGTGGCCACCTCCTCCCTAACGACCCATGCACCCTGTGCCCTGTCAACAGCAAGAGGCAAACACACTCCTGTCCAGACATCTTCCAAATGTCCTCAATGGGCGCTGCTGTTAGGAGGTGACAGAGACGATGACTAGAGAACTTGTAATGCAGCAGAAAGACTCATTCTCTTGCTTATGGGCCAATGCACAACTCTTCAGGGACCGGAGGCAGCTCCAACCCAGGTTACTCAACACTCATATAAGGAGCCAGCAGATACCTGAATACCAAGAATGAGCTTTCCAATTTCTGAAGAAGGCAGAAGATCTGAGGCCCAGTTGCTCCTCCTGGCTTACCTTGCTTCTACATTTGTAGAAGGCAGCCATAATCAGTTCATTTCGTCTCTTGAAAATCTCATAAGCCAACAGGGAAGGGACTGCTATTGCCATCTCTGCCCAAGCAACACTAATACTGAAGCTCTGATCTATAAGCCAGGCACACCTGATGGCAAATAAGTTAAGGCTCTTCCTTGAAATTTATATCCTCTGTCAGAAAGCTAAGAAGAGTAGAGGCATTGTGTCTTCTGATGCTCCCAGATTCATCATTCATTCAACACGCATTTAATTAGACGATGCTGTAATGTAGGCAGACTCCTGAGTGCAAGAAATAAATTATTGAAGTGAAGAAAATTACTTCACCCTCTCAGAAATTTTGTTATAGTTGGAGGAGACAAACATTTAACCAACTAATAATTAAGCAGCGTCCTGGCACACAGTCATCGTGCTGCCAGGAATTCAGATGCCGAGGTGTGAGAGGTAGTGCCTCTGGTCTGAGAAGCATCTAGGACATTAGGAACAAAGGTCCTGAATGTCTCTGGATCGGTTATGAGGACGTGGCCTTGGGGTTCCATGTCTGGTCGCTGGTCCCTTCGCTGCTGGCGCTGTCCCTGGCCGCAGTGCACTGAGGAGCGCAGCTTGGTCATGCTGTTCCACACGGGTTGTCTGTCCTGGAGCCAGCTGACCAGAGAACGAATCGTGAATCCATGAGCAAAGTTAAATGTCTCCTTTCCATCTTAGGTACTGAGTACTGTGTCCTAGGGATGAGAAGGAGCCCGACACAGGCATCTGGGGATGGCGCCGTAACGCGGGGCAGCAGTAAGGCTGCAGGCTGTGGGGAGAGCATTGTTAGAAGGAGCAAGTTAGCTGTGGCTGCTACTACAGAGAAAACTAGAGAAATGTGTATGGTACTGAATGCCAGGATAGGCGCTTTGCCCTGCTCTCTAAGGGTTAATTGTCAGGTGTTTCCTTCATCTGGTAAAGCTGAGACATTTTTTACTCTGAAGATTAACTTCCAGAACTATCTTGTATTATCCTCAGTTATAACCATAACAGTATACCCAACAGTTTGCTGTGACACCCTCCTTGCTGACCAGTGGCATCCAATGCAGATTTTGATTGTGTGAAGTATTGAGCTTCTTCGCATTGCAGTCCCTCCCTACAAAGAAACCAAACAAAAGGTGACCCAAACACAACATTTCAGCTTCATTAACATCCCTGTATCCATCTTGTGCTCAACCAAGGGCAATACAAGGTTAAGGATAAGCAAGGCTTTGTCTTTATCTTCAAGTCAGCTTCTTAAACAGGAGCTTGTTTTTAGAGCACCATTAGCATTTTGATGGGGCACCACTCCCTGGCCTCTGAGTCTTAAGATAGGAGCTTCAGGGGAATGGGTGCTTTGTATAGTTTCTGCCTGGGTTCAGGGGGTCTGCCTGTCCAGCCCTCCTGTCCCTCCCAATCTGCAAGGTTTCTACCCTATACAGGCTTCTAAATCCAGCCTCAGGACTTTACTCCTGGGGCTTGAACTACCTAATACCCTTTTGTGGATGCTTCCTACTTGGATTTAATCCCTTTCCTGTGAAAGGTTCATCCAATCTTATCAGAATCTCGGCTCCTTCAAGTGTCTTCTGACCTTGGCCAGTCATTTGCAGTACTCTGTGCCTTAGTCTTTCCTGCCTCAGACTGTGGTTATTGTCTCACTATGTGGAAAGTATTAATCACATTGCTGCTTAAAATACTTACAAAGAAATCCTGTTTTGAAAGCACATGATTCCAGACTTCATGATCTGAACTTCTCAACCTTTCTAACTTGACGATTTCCCATTTCGCCCCCTGCTGCATTTGCTTCTGTCATGCAAATCATTGCAGCTCTCTGGACAGAAGATGAGTTTCTGCTTCTCTAGGTGCCGCACAAGTGGCACCTTTTCCCAGCACGCTGCTATGTCTTTTGTCTCCCAGAAGAACTGAACTTCTTCTTTCTTCCCTACTCAGATGACTTCTAGGCTAAGTGTGTTTGTGGGCTTCCATCTTCTCCACCATTGTGTACCTTTGTCTGAGGGCTTCCGCCATCATTCTCTTCACTATCCATCAGTTCCTCATGAGTGTGCTCAGGATGAAGAGAAACTGGAGGAAAAGGCATCAGTATAAAATATGTACAGCCTTTCCTCACATTATTATTCCCTACACAAGATAGCATAATATCTACTTATATAAAGTTTGCATTGTGGTAGGTATTATAGAGATTTTTAAAGTATATGAAAATGTGTGTAGACTCTATACAAGTACTATGACATTTCAGATAGGGACTTGGACATATGCAGATTTAGGTGCCCACAGGGGATCCTGAAGCCAGACTTCCTTGAATACTGAAGGATACTATGTGTGCTGTAGTTCTTCCAGTTGTCTTATAATTATTTTTCTATTGCCTTTACTTACCTGAGAATTTCTGAGATACAGGAGAGTTTATAAAAATACATAGCATCCTAAGTTTGGTCCATGATAGGTGTTCAGGAAATACTAGTTGAGTACATTTGCAAATAAGAGCTGGAATACTTGAAAATATGATGAATAGTTAGCTCTAGCCTGTTGTGAAGTCATTTCTTGACATAGAACCAATCAAATGATTATATTAACTGATGTAAGTTTCTATTGATATGTCATGTATTGTAGCTATTTTAATATTAAGCATATAAAAGTCCCCAGAACTGTCCTTAATGTTGTTTGGTATGTGAAGGAGAATTACTTTTTCATGTATAATTATTATGTTAAAATAGTTGTTTTATCACGAATGCACAGTTGATATAGAAACTACTTCCTGTCCTCCTCTTGACACTCACAGTTCTTTAAAGTGAGAGAAGCTGGCATAGCCAGGCCACAGAAAGTTCTTTTAAACGGCTGTCAGATGTCTAATAAAGATTAAGATTTCTGAGATTAATTTTTATATACCATTTGGACTGGCAACATCCCTATTTTATATTTTTAAATATAATTAGAAGATTAACTATTATACGTTTATCAAATCACTGTAATTATATATCATTCTGCACACAGGTCTAATAGGTTCAAATATTTGTCCAAACACTATAAAATTAGACCAAATGGTTATAGACAGATATATAAAATCTTTCAATACGCAAAGCCAGCAGTGAATATACTGGGACCAGAGATAGTTTGCAAAATGGGAATCTGTTTTAACTGAAAAAGCAATTAAATATTTTGTAATTAATGTTTGGATGTATGTGTGTGAGGCTTGATTTCACAGCTCTAATAATCTTAAGAAAATAATTAAGTCTTAATTACTCATCATTATAATTTTTTAATTCTTCCAGAAGTATGCAGAGCAAAGTTACTATATTTGGAAAACTAGGTTTTCTTTGTAATTCAACCTTGCTCGACCTGTGGGCCTTTGGAGATGAGGCAGACAACTGTTACTATTCCTTATTCCACAGCTCTTAGAGCTCATTTAAGGTCATTTTCCCAAGAACATTAACTGTAAAATTCAGCACTTACCCATCACCTGAACCGCAGATTAGAGAGGCCTGTTCAGCTCCCATGTTGACTCTCGCCTGATGGCCAGCGCTGAGACCACTTGGGAAACTCTAGCAGGCCAGAAAGTGCAGCAGGAAGTCAGCAGGGGGACTGGGAGGTTGTGTGGGGACCAGGAGGTTGTGTGGGGGGCCAGGAGGTTGTGTGGGGGGCCAGGAGGTTGTGTGGGCCCCGGGAGGAGTGATGTTCTAGGCAGAGCAGGTGAGAAAGCCGGGAGAAGCAGCACACATCAGCGCACCCAGCGCCAGCCCTGGTCTCCTCCTGGTGTCTTGAGTGGGCATTGCCTCACTGGGCTGCAGGGAAGAGAATAGGGCTGCGCACCATATTCCACGTCATTCTCAGGAAAGGCTCACTGACTGTCAGAGGCTCGAAGTGGGATACACTCTCAGTTCCTGCCTTACCTGCCACCTCTAGGACGCAGGAACCCTTGCTGATCCAGATCGTCAAGAGTTTAGGACTTGTGTGCAACTGCTTTTCGTTACTTCCTGTATGTGACATTGAAATTTGGGTTTAGAGTATCACTTAGTTTGGTTTTCTGGCCTAGAATTTCATGACCTTTACCTGAAATGTGACGTGTCAGAATGTGGGTCTGTATCCACTTACTTGCGCACACATGCATAGGTACAACGTGATCAAACAATGCAATGAATATTTAAATAAAAAATTGTCCTAGTAGAAGACACAGCACCATGAGACCTCTTCAGAATACACCCCCAGCTTCCAACACACTTATCCCGTCTACCTTACCACTTTCTGAGACAGTTCTGGTGGCCTGTCTCTGCCTGTCTTTGTTGCTGCCTCAAGGCCCTGAATTGATTGAAAACATTTATGGCAATTTTCTCACAAATGAAAACCTACAGTCTGTCCTCATCTACCTTCATTATCAGCCCATGCAAACTGTGGCTCTTTTCCAAATTCAAAGTTACCATGAAAGTTAAACAATCTGAATCCACTCAGAGCATGTCCACAGCCAGGAGAGTACAACAAATGAAGCCAATGAACGTACTGCCAGAATTGCTTCAGAAGTTAGCAAGAAATAGCAGAGAGGTGTTCAAAGAAGGGGGCGGAGGGTTATTTTGAGGAGTAAATGAGAATTTGTCTTCTACTGTAATAAGTTTCTAACTTAAAAAGTAACTATTCTTAACAATGTCTTCATTTGTTTAGTCCTTTGATGTAGTTTCTTCTAAGTTTGGATTACTACACAAAATCCTGAAGGATCAAGCTGTCCAGATTAAGCTTCCTTTACTGTTTTTCATGTACTGCTTGGGCTCAGATCTGGAAGAAACTAGTTACTGGTATCATGTGCTTGACTGTGTGTAGAATCAACATTCCAACCATAATAAACTTATCAAAATTAAGCAAGGAAGACACAAAGAGGCCTAAACCACTCTACCCATCCCCTTACTCAGGAATCTTTCCTTTTTATCAAAAGTGACATATTTATTCTGACAAGTTCAAAGCAGGAAAATCCAATCTTGAAACAGGATGCTGGTGAGGTAAGAACGAATTAGGAATATGACAGAACATCATGCAACTCACACACGGAATGAAGAGGCCATAGCATGGGGGGAAGTTAGCAGGGTCTGGGGCCTGACAGCCTGAGTTCAAATCCCAGATCCTCCATGTCATGTCGAGGCAACGTGGCCCACACTGTCCCACCTGCCTTCTGTTTGTGTCACAGGAGTATAGTCCAGTGCAGATGTCATAGCTCCCTGGGAGGACACAGTGAGCTATGATGGATGGAAGCACACCGGCATCTTTCCCAGTAGGAACTGGTTTCTTGTCTTCTGTGCTCTTCTAGGGTAATTTCCACCATACATCTTGTTGGCAGCTCCGTAGGGAGTTTTACTGTCGCATGTTGATTTCTGGCTTCTGTCACTGCTCTGTCCCTCCACGTACCAGTGATTCCGAGAGCCATATAGCCTCAGCTTGCCTGATGGCTTTCTGTGTACAGGTTTACAAGTTATATTTGCTCTAAGTCTCAATGCTGCTGTGCAGACCAGTTGTGTTGAGTCAAAGTTGACATTAGAATTCAAGAAATAAGACTCAAACCTGAAGGACTCTTTGAACATTTGGGGTTTTGCTGTTGACATTAAGAATTCTCATCAGGATGAAGTCTAGCTAAAATTCTAGCAATAATTCTGAAATTAGTTATAGAGACAATGTCCTTTGTCATGTTTAAACTTAGAAAATATAGAAGCCTGTAATAGTATTCCTTTTCAGATTTTTCTAGTGTGATACTTGAAGAGAAATGTAAAACTTATACATATGAAAATTTTAATTTTATTTTTGTCCTTGTAAATTGAAAATATTTTAGCTCTGCTAAATATTCTAGTTGTAAAATATTTCTTCTCATTTATCATTTCTGTTTGTGTCTTTACTCACAGTCATGGATTTCCAAGCAAAAAGTCACATGTCTTTTAAAAGAAGAAGTTCTTGTCCTGAATTGTTTTGAATTCCTATGAAGACAATAGGAATTGTCTTTTTTGTTCTTCTTTCATTTGTGTTGAAAAGCAAGAATTAGGGCCAGCCAGATAGCTCAGAGGACTAAAGTGCCAGCTTTTCTGGAGCGCAGGGACAGGGGTTCAATCCCTGGCACCACAAGCCGTGCCAGCCACATCCCTGGGGCGCTCGCCTGTGCTTGGGAGGCTGAAAACAGGAGGATTACTATGAGCCCTATCTATGTAGTGAGACCCTGTAGACCCTGTACTAAGCACATTAAAAGAGAAAAAGAAAGAAAAGAAAAGCAAGAGCTTATTAGCCATGACCTGAAGTGCACTGGATTCCAAAGCTTCATGAGCAAAGCATTATATGAGTTCGATGGGTTTCCTTACCACTTATTGTGCCATTTAGAAAGATTTATTTTTCTATTATGCTTTTCTTCCTGCAGTATTATAAAAGTAGTTTTATTTTTCTAAGGCTGGATTACACATGGAGGTCCCAAGAAGCCAGCCCAGAAGCCAGCCCAAGCCCAGGTGGGGGTAGGGTAGGAATTAGCCTCACATAAGCTAGTAGGACTTGAGCTACTGCTGTCCACCCACACCTATCTTCTCAGGAGGGCTCCCTTCCTATTGCTGAGGAGCTGGTTGCCCCTGGTTACGCTGCTTCTGCTGCTCTTCTGCAGCAGAAGTCCCTGCAGCTTTTGGGCTTTCTACACCTTCCTGCTAATTGCCTGTGACCTCCTCTGTACCACTCTCCCACCCTGGCCTTCTGATGTCCCTGAGAGCTTGTTCTCAATTATGGTCTAACTTTGCTAATACCTGGCTTTCAGTCTGATCCCTAGCTTTCATTATACCTACACTGACATACACCCTCATGCACACACCCGTGTACACGCACACACACATACATGCACATAAACCTGACCTTGTCTCTGCATGGTTCAGAAGATCCAGGCTGACCTCTCTATCTCCTGTACAGACACTCCATCCTGCACCCTCGGGGCTTCCAGGTCCTCACCTCTAGCAGTCTCAGGTCTTCAAGATTCACTCAAGCCTGATTGCCCCAGGCAGCTGCTCAACCCCTGTCCTGCATCTTTACCTGTGTCAGGCATGCCCTCGGCCACCCCTTCACCCCATGACATAGCGCTCTGTGGCCCCCTGGATACAAGCCACTGAATATTTCATATTTATGGTGTAGGGAAAGAAAGCATAATGCTTTTCCTACTCTTCCGGGCCTTGCCTGGAACCCCTGGAACAAAAAAAGAGATTGTAAGAAGAGAAAAACAAACCAATGCATTAATATGTGCTTCTCATATATACTTGGGCAATATCCAGGGAAATGAATAAACTTCAGGTGGAAGCTTACAAGTCGAGAGTCAATATCATTTTCAGCTGCATCTATTAAAAATGAAGTGGGGAGGAAGATGTGTTATAGGACAAGGAAAAGCAGGTAAAGGAGGGTGAAGACGGTAACGTTTGTTATGCAGCTTGAAGCTAGTGCCTGACACACGATTGCACACACACACGCAACCTTAGAATGGAAGTTTCCTTTACAGTTGTAAATTCCCCTCACCAATGGACAAAGCCAGAACATTTCAGAAGCATACTCAGGGTGCCGTTTTCTGGTCCACCGCAGCGAGGGTAACACTGATGTTTGGTAGATACATCAGATCACCTCCATGATCCTGCAGTCACGCGCTTGCGAGTGGGCCCTGGTGTACGGCGCCTGCATATGTAAGTCTGCAGGAGTCTCTTTTGGCTGTTGAAAAAAATTGCCCTATACTTGCTGGCTTAAAGCCACGGAAATGTATTTTTTTTCCTGGAGAGAATGAATTAGTTTCTTGTGCTCCTAAAGGGAAAGCATCTCTGGACCTTCTTCTCCAGAGATTCTTGGGAGAATCCCTTCCTTGTGTCCTCTATGACTGGGCAGTTGTCCCCTTCTGTATCTTGAGGCTACTTCCTTCCAGTCCCTACCTCTGTGGTCACATCGCCTTCCTAGTGTGTGTCACTTCTCCTATGCCTCCCTCACATAAAAATCTGGGTCCTTGTTTTGAGATCCCACCTGTATAACCCAGATTATTTTCCTGTCTGAGAACATTTAATGATCATATTTTCAGTCTTCTCTTTGCCACATGAAGTAGCATTTACAGGATACGGGTCTTATGATGCAGGCAGTGTTTGGGGAGAGGATGTTATTCAACCTAGCACAATTCCCTGGTGCACATCTTGGGTAGAAACCTCTACCTAGGGCCACAGAGCAAAAGCAATTGTGTAGGCTACACAATTCATTTACTCATGAATCAAATTTCTTCCACAAGAAATTGGGTGAAGTCCCCACAATGTGGCAATTAGTTCCATAACAAATGAACTGCTGAGAATATATCAAAATTAGGCAGAGTGATGTTATATTTATGTAAAACTTTTATAAAAATGTGCATTGTCATTCATAATATCTTATTGTAGTTATAAAAAACTCACCAGTACTTATTTCCACATCTTTGACTTTATAAAATAGTTTCTTCTTATAATCTCTATGTTTATAGATAGATATCTTTCTCAACAAAAGATAGAAATAGCAATGATACGTTAGCAAAAAACAAAAACAAAAACAAAAGTCCTGCCTAAGGGGCAGGAGATCTAGCTCAGTGGCCCAGCACCTGCTCACCAAGCATGAGAATCTGAGCTGGATTCTTGGTACCAAAAAATAAAAACAAAATGATAATACCTTAGGATTCCTGCTGTTATTTAAAGAAGCCTAATGTGCTACAGAAGAGAGACAGATGGTTGAAGAAATAAAAGATGAAACATGTAATTGCTATTTAATATTGAATTATTTATCTGACTTAAGTTTAAGTAGATATGCATAGAATTAGAAGAGCATCAGATATTAACCTGAAAATGTATATAGCAATAGTGTTCATCAAGTTCTTACCAATCACTGTGATACTCTTATAGATAATGTATTTCTTGGGCAGAAATATGTATCTTCCTGTTTCAGTGTTTTTAGAAATGAGTAAAATATGACTACCTAAGTGTATCTCAGGAAACAGGTTTCATTGTTCATTTCTCTTAGCTGCAAGCAAAACTTCATAAAAAATACTCAAGGTTCATGAAATGCTTTTCTACATATCTTGATATGCAGAAAAGGGATTGATGTATTCTCAAATTGGAAATACAGTCAACCTTTGTACAGAGAACACATCTCAGATGACAAGCATTTTTAATTCGAATAATAAATAAATTCTGCATGGCTTGGAGGACATAAAGTCATTCCCAGGACACATCAATGCTTTGGGCTTCGTCACCACGCAGCGAAGCTGGAGCCGATGTTCTGATGCAAAGCTGCAGAGAAGAGTTAATCCGGTGTGAAGTGCGGTTTGTTTTCATGCAGTGAGCTGCAGAAGAATCAAAACACAGAAAAGATTTATGAAAAAAACTGAAAACAAAGCCCATATATTTACATCTATATTGGCTATTAAACTGGGTGTTCATGTAGAATGCCTTCATTAGAATTTATCTAGAATGTACGATGATAGTAAGGCTCCAACTGATGACCCCAATATGGATGACATTTCAAGAGAGGGAAGTCTCACACAAAATGACAAATGAGATATTCCTCCTGAAAACGTAAAAGCATTTTATTCATATCTATAAAACAAAATTCTAAGCCAAACAAACAAAGGCTTACAGGGATGCTGAGCTGCTTCTGTATTCATGCTGTGCTCGCCAGCATCCTTCTCTACATCCGTATCATGTCATCTCAAAATAAAAGCCTTAGATCTTCCTATTACTTGTTTGATGCTTTCCTTTCTGGGCCTTTTAACACAGTGCTAAATGAAACTTCATCCTATGGCTAGGAAAGTCATTCTTGTATTGGGCCCAGGATGGTTTATTTTTAGTTTTCCCCACACTGCTAGACAATATCCCTGGCCTTAGTCCTCTGACGTGTCTAAGAAACTCTTTGTCCACATAGCACTGTACTGTAGACATAACCATGGGGAAGCTATTCCCCAGACAGGCTTCATTGTACCAATTTCTTTCTCCTTATAAAGCTTCTTATGCCAATATGTTTCTGCTTTTATCTTATAAAACAATGTCAGTGCCATATAATGTTCTCAAATGGGGGAACTACCTGCTCGGGCCCCCTCCTGTCCCTCTCTTGGACAGGAGCTTTCTTTCTCTCAATAAATATATTCTGCTCATAACTTTAATAATAATAATAATAATAATAATAATAATAATAATAATGTTCTCAAATAGTTTTAACAAGCTCTGCTCTGTCAGCTTTCCATGATCAACTTACTGCTTCTGGAGTACCTCTACCTATGCAGAATAATTGTGGACTTCTGGTAAAACTTCTAATTTTAGTTGGATTTTCATAGGTCTGTTTAATTTCTGACAGACATGACAATTTTTACTGAACGTTATAGATAATGTAGTGTTTCAGTGACATCATTTGCGTAGCACAACATATCATTATGTGTTTTAAAAGAGAAAATATAGCATTAGAAATAGTAGTTCTTCAATCAAATGAATTCAGGAAGTATTAAACTAGACAAAATAGTCCTTGAAAATGTAGTTAACTGATATGAATACTTTCATCCTATGCTTGATTGGCTTTGAATTGAGTTCTTAATATTTCAGAAAATTCATATATAAAATTGTCATTCTTTTAATAATTAGATGTGTTTTACTAAAATTAGGCTTGGGCAGGCCAGATAGCTCAGCGTATTAAAAGCCTGTTTAGGTGGACTCAGGGATCAGGATTCGATTGCTGGGCATGCTGTGCTGGCCCTGCCCCCAGGGCGTGCTGAGATGGCAACTGATACCAGGGGTGGTGGCACATGTCTGTAATCCTGGTGCTTCGGAGGCTGAAAACAGGAGGATCACTATGAGTCTGATCTGTGTGGTGTGACTGTACTAAATGCATAGAAAAAAATTAATAATAATAAATGAAATTAGGCTTGAACATTGGAGAAGGTGCCAATTCTAAGGCACTACTGCTGACATCCATGAAAATAATTTATTTGACACTCTAGAGCTAAGAATATTCCTTTAAAGTTACAGCCAAGAGCAGCTCTCTTACTACCCTTATCATTAAGCATGCTGACGTCATTTCAGTCTGGCCAGGTGGGCTCCATGCTCCATGCCCGGGTGGGGAAAGCTCTCCCTAGAGCGACTGAGCATTGCTGCTTGGTACACATAGTTGTCGATGTGGGTAGACATGCGGAGCAGGCACAGGCATTAGCCGGTTGGGCGTGTGGAAGAAGAGCTTTCCTGGACGCAGAGACAGCTGGTCCACAGGCCGTACACCGGGCCGCATGGAACGTGTCTGCCACATCCAAGACTATACCAAAGAAATGCTCATCACCCGGAGGAAAGGGGCACACTAGGAAACACATTAATGCCCATGGTGGCATGTGCTACATGACTTCAGCCTTTACTCCAAGTAAAAAGAGCCCAAGAGCATTTAACAAAGGAGGGATAGAGCCTTGGTACCTGTTGTAAATGGGGAACTCCACCACTGTGTCCAGTATAGCCTGTGGTTTTGTATTCCAGGTATTTAAATTCTGAAAACTTAACACAAGATGCTCAGCCCCATTCTGGCTGCCCAAGTGTTGAGGATACCACTGCACTAGATGAATCACATGACACAAAAAAAATCACTGTGTCCAGCAACTTTACAAGTCAATATTCCATGAGGATAGAATTAGAGACTTTTATGATTAGTATTTGCTCAATTTATATGTGTAATTATAAGAAAGAAAAAAAGAAAAAACAAAGAAACCATGAAAATCAGATTGTAAGGGGTACTTAATCTGACAATTTCAATAACAGGAGGGAATAAGGTCCAAATCAAAGCCGTCATCTTTCAGTCTTTCTTGGGTCACTCAGTGGCTTGGTACCTTGGGCGAGTTGCCTAGTCGATGCTATCATCCAAATCTACTAAGAATATTTCTGCTCTCCAACTAAAGATGTTCATGTAAGATAAATGTGCAAGCAGCATTCCTACGGGGGTTATCATGTCACAAGGTCAGTAAGTTATTATTTCTATTGTACATTAACTTGGTAACTGGCTTACCCCAGATTTATGTTTTATTGTCAATCCCGAACTTTTACTTCCTCATTATGTTGTTTATACTGAGTTGAATTATCTTCCCCCAAATCCTGCCTTTAGGGTCTCAGAGCATGACTTTGTTTGGCAATAGGGAGTTTGCAGTCGTAAGTATTTACGATAGGGCTGTTACTGGACTTTATAGGGCCTTAATGCAAATACCAGTGTACTTATAAGAAGAGGGACATTTGGACAAAAAGAGTCACATGAAGAGCCTGTGTTGAGACGGAGGCAAAAATAAGACTGATGCCGAGACAGACAGTGACTGGCTGGGGAGATAGCTCAGCTGTCTAAATGCCTGCCTGGCTCGTGAGAGGACCTGAGTTCAATCTCCAATACTGCATGTAGTACTGGGTCTGAAACAATGCGTGGTTAAACTCACCTGTAATCCCAGCGCTGGGGAGACAGGAGGATCAGAATGAGTCTGAGCTTTGCAGTGAGACGCTGTATCAAATAAACAGACAGATAGACATAGATAGATAGATAGATAGATAGATAGATAGATAGATAGAATTTTTAAAAAGATGGACAGTGACCACTGGAGTTAGGAGAAAGCCTGAGACAGATTTTCCTTCAGGGTTTCCAGGAGTCTTCTGTCTGTATTTTGATTTTTGCCTCCAAAGCTTTAAGAGTAAATCTCTTTTGTTCAAGCTCTTCTGTCCGGTTGCTTTCTCAGTCTTTCCTCAGGAGCTAACACATTGCCTACTCCAGTTAAACAACAGTATGCCCGCCCAATAGACATTCAACAATTTGGGAGTCACTCTACAGCTAACCAAAGTAGGTTTGATTTAATATTATGTGAATATAATTCTTGCAGTTGAATAGAGGGCTTCTAAAGCATTGTAATGTACTTCGGTGAGAGTTGCTATGGGTAAGCTGTTATCCCCTTAATTTGGGACGGATGTCAGGGTCATGCCAGACAACAGGACACCATTCCTGCTGTTATGGTTTGTGTCTAGACGTCCCCCCAAAGGCTCATGCACTCATGGGGCGGGGTGGCATCTGGAATTTGTGATTAATTACTGTGGGTGTGGATGCTGCACCTGCCATGGGGCAGGTAATTTGCATTACAACGTAAGGAGGGCAGAGAAGCTAGCTGCTTGAGCTGCTGCTACCTCTCGCTTGAGCTCTTGCTCTTTGCCGCAGCCATGAAAGGTTGCCCTCTGCCATGTGCCGCTCTGCCTTGGAGCCAGCTGATTGTGTACTGAAACCTCTAGTAACTGTGAGCTAAATAAACCTTTCCTTCCTTCATTTTGAGTGTTGGGTGTTTGTCCCAGCAATGAGAGAAGAGTAACTAAAACACCTGCCAAGCCTCCTGGTTTTGAGGTTTCCAGGAGGGGAGAGTTGCACGGACTTGTGTTTGATGTGTACTGAACGGAAATGTACTGAAAATTAACATGAAGAATAAACACAATATCCACAAAAAATAAAGGCAAAGAAAAATATTGGACAAATCTCCTTCACATAATTATAATGTTTACTTTTCTATGACATTGAATACATTGAATTCAAGTTTTACTTGCTTTGAAACTATCACATGTAGGGCCAGCCAAACAGCTCAGCGGATTAAAGCGCCTGCTTAGGCAGACTCGGCTAGGGGTTCGATTCCTGGCCTCCCATGCTGGCCCTACTCCCGGGGCATACTGAGATAGTGATTGAGACTAGGTATGGTGTTGCGTGCCTGTAATCCCAGCAGTTGGGAGGTTGTAAACAGGAGGATCACTACGAGCCTGATCTTGGCAGTGAGACCCTGTGGATCCTGTCCTAAAATACAAAAGAAAAAAGGAAAGAAAGAAAGGAAGAAACTAACACGTGTGACCACCAGGTTAATCGGTGAAGACATTCACATGAAAGGTTAATTAGGTTGACATTTTACTCTAGTCACTTGAAATCTAGGTTTGAGTTTTTAGAGTTAAACTCATTTGAGTTGTGCTTCTGTTTTGACGTGATCTCACACCCCTTGACAATTTGCTCATCATCACGACGGTGACATTTTCCAGTGTGTCACAGGAATACATAAGAATATGAATACAAATATATGAACAAAAAAGCCCTCAGGTGGTTGTTAATTTTTGGCGCTGTGTGATTAAACTAGTTTTTTTAATGTTATCTTTTGCCAGTATCTAATTAGCACAGCCATCTGCTGAAAGAGCAATGGCCCATCTGCCTAGAATGTTGTTCTCTTCATTTTTATGAAAGTATCTCCCATCAGAAGTCCCTATCTAATTAACTTCCCTTGCTGTGGAATGCAATATTACACCGTTTTGTTTATATACTTCTGAGAACTGTGGATTTATATATGTGTACCATGTACATAAAGATGTCCAGGCTCTTTTTCATTCCAGCACCCAAATTACTCCTGAGATCATAGCCCCATTTATCATAACTCGAACGTGTCCATGGGCAGAACAGTGGGGTGTGGGTTGTTCAGTGACACATGCAGGTGGCACTTTCTCCCATGTCGGGGACTTCTGAAGCTATTAAAGGGGTTCTCTTTGAGCCTACCCTGCCTGTGGCTGTATTTCAGTGTCTACAGAGCTGTCACTTCCTGAGAGGTAGGGTGCTCGAAGTTCAAGTGCATGGGCACATTGGAAACCAAGCAGCTTGAGCCATGGTACCCATGGAAAATGAGCCTTGTTCTCATCTTAGCATTCACATGGTGCTGGCTAGGCTCATTTGATGCTCTCATATATTTTATTGCAAATTAAGATATGATTTGTACCTACATTGTCTATGTCTGTTTTTCCTTCTACTAGTCATTATCTAGGAGAATATCTTGTACTTGGAAGGTTCTTAGTGGGCATTAAGTGAAGGAGAGAAGAAATGTGTGGGAATAATCAAGGGTTCTGGAAGCTCTTCCATGCCACAGATAGTTTTGACATGTAGCTAGAGCAAAAAAGGCCACAAGCAAGAATGTGTGTGTCATTGTAAACTGCAAAATTTTTTTTTAACTTCTTACCTGCTATATTTAGTCTTTCCACACTTTGGTGAAATGTGTTGTATCTGCTAGATGGTAGATAGTAAATCTTGAATAGAAAAACAATAAACAAGACCGGGAGTGGTGGCGCAGTCCTGTAATCCCAACACTGGGGAGGTTGAAAACAGGAGGATCACTACAAGTCTGAGCTGTGTAGTGAGACCCTGTATCAAACACATTTTAAAAAAAAGAAAGAAAAAGAAGACAATAAACAGCTCTTTTATTTCTGGACTATTCTGCCGCAGAAAAGAGACAAATGATGCTAATCATTAAAGATTTCTTCAGCAAAGAAGGTGCAGAAATTATGACTCTGAGAGTCGAATTGAAGTCTGAAATGTAGAATACCTGAGTACTTTGTGGACTGTTGCAAAGCTATGTGTGAGTATTAGAAATGTGTTGAAATAAATTTAAGGACCAGTCAGGAAATGACTTATCAAATCAACAACTAGGCTTTATTCCAAAATAATACTAGAGGAAAGAAAAATCTGTCTTTTGTGAACATAGAAATGAATAGCTTGATTAAAAGGTATTTAATTGATTAGCATAAATCTAATAAAATAATTGACTAAACAGCTTTACAAAAATGCTAAATTTAAGCAGAAGGACAGACACAGATATTAGCAGGCTCGGATGATGTCCCTGTCTTCTGTGGAGCACTTTCCCCTGTAGCCACCAAGTAACCCAGGGGGCCAAGGCTGGTTCACGAGGTAGTGAGTAAAATCACTGGAACTCTCTGTTCTAGAGGAATCTAGAAAAGTTACTTTCTCTCCCTTAGATCCATTTACCATTTTGTGACATGCTACTATTATCTACCATCAGTAAAATTCCTTCTTTAATATAAAATTTTCTTCATTCTCTCTGTTATGTTACTGGAATGTGAATCCATGGAAAGCTTCTACAATCATTGTCTTTCATTATTTCTGGCTTTGAGTGTTATTGGCAATGCTGGTGATACTATAATAAAAATGTTGAAGAAAAATAACTTCACTTTGAATAAATTGTCTTTGGAAAAACCTATTTTCAGTTTGTCTAATAAACTTGGATGAGCAGTTGCTATTTCTAAGTAAACTGGGTAAAACAATGGAATATTTATAAAAACTCTCCTGTTCTTTTTTCAGTTTTTTTCCTCTTCCAGTCTTTTGGCCACATTTATCTCGAGACCGTAAAGCCTGCTTGCACGCTCCATAGACTTGGAAAGCGATGTTCTTGCCCCGTCAGCAGCTGGAACTAAACAATTCTGATGGCATGTGGCATTCTTCTCCCTAATCCTGGGACTAACCCTGCTTTTCCTCGCTCTTCTGTCTAATGAGCAGATGCTTAATATTTAACTTTTAACAAAATCGCTATACCATGCAGAACCATTGGGAATGCCTCTTTAGCTAACGCATTTCACTGTATAGTTTTCCTAGTAATCATAATCCATTAATTATTCTTTGTGAAGAAGAATGTACACACCTCTTTTGGAATATTAAGGTAAAGTTACAATGAGGTTTACTCTTCTGAGAGATTATATCGTAGGATATATCAATCCTACTTCAAGTAAAGGCAGAGTAATGAATGTCTATTTAAACCAAAGCAACAAAGTGAAAAGATGCAAGGAAGGAATTTAGTGGTGATCAACTCACATTAGCACAATGCATCTATTTTCATTTATTTTCTGCACTTCCGGGGACTTAGAGACCCTAGTGCATGTGGAGCTTTTACCTTTCAGCGCATCATCACTTTTCGTTAAAATATTTGCCGTCCTGGCTGGAATTCAGACACTGAGTACTCGTTTCTCTTTGCCATCAAGAGTCATGTACAGGGAAACAAAACAGAAAGAACAAATTCTCTTATCAGATAAAAACCTTCCTGTCTGCACAAGGAAAAATAGTTACAATATGGATTCTGTTTAAAAGGCCAGAAGTTGTTCTTTCTGGGGTGTTTTCTTAACGACCTTTGTTTGCTAAGTAAGATAATTTAGTCCTGTTATGCAGTGTGTTATGATTTAATCTGTTATGTAACATTCTTCCGAGGACTGAAGATTTTTAGATGTGCTTTTTAGCCTGCCGTCATTAGTCTGTCAAATTTAGGCGAACTGGAAAAAGAAATCATGCCAATCGCAAGGGTAAGAGCTATACTCCCTTCAGATGATTCCACAGTACTTTATCTTTGATTTCGTTTTAATTGACGTTATTCCAAATTAATAAAAATTATCTCCAGATTAAACATTTTTCTATTAAGACTTAAGAAGTAAACATGTCAGATTCTTCAGAAATGCAATTCTAGTAGGACGATGAAAAATACTTGCAATAGCATGTGAAGAAATGGAGCAAATATTTTACTCTGTAAAATTCTAGACAGCATCCAATTACAGACAGGAAAAACTAGACTGACATCGACATTTATTCAGAATCTCCATATGTCACTGTGCCCAGATAGCATTTATGCCCGTGATGAGAGCCCTCTCTGTTATCTTAACTAATCACATAGTCTATTTGTGATTTCTGGTATGAAAATACACATATCAAACTGGCCAGCATGAGTTAGATTCAGAAAATCAGAGAAAAAGTAGTTGAAGTTGTGGCTTTTGAGTGCTGAGTGAGACGATCCCCAGGCCTGCCAGGCTAGCCCTGCCCCCGGAGCACACTGAGACAACAGTTGAGCCTGGGTGTGGTGGTGCGGGCCTGTAATCCCAGCACTTGGGAGGCTGTAAACAAGAGGGTCACTATGAGTCCAATCTACGCAGTGAGACCCTGTACATCCTGTACACCCTGTCTAAATACAAATAGATAAATAAATAAAGGATAAAGAAAAGATGAAGGCCTCGACTCTAAACCCAGATACAAGCCCCTGACATTTCATGAATCTGCTGTGCAATCTGCACTGGTATGGAAGCCGAAGTGTCGGGGCCACGTTATTTCCCATGCTGCTCACCGTGTGTTCTGTTGTTTTCCCTGCTGTAATGGGTGGTGTTGCTTTGGTGTTTTGTGCAGGCTGTGGAGTGGGAGTGCGACGAGGCGACCAAGAAGGCCTGCTACAGCAAGGGCAAGTCAAAGGTAAGAGTGCCGCGAGGGTGTGGTCACGGCCACACTGTGTCAAAGGACTATATATGAAGGACTATATATTTTAATGTCTGACCAGATGATGCCTGCAAAGGGAAAAGCCTTATTCAGAATATACACACGGGGCCCAGGAGATAGCTCAGTGGTCTGAGTGCCTGCGTGGCAAGTGCAAGGACCCGGGTTCGATGCCCGGTACCATATGCTGTGCCACCCCAGATGTGCTGTGCCAGCCACTGAGGCTGGGCGTGGTAGTACATGCCTGTAATCCCAGAACTGGGGAGGCTGAGACAGGAGCATCACTGCAAGTTCCTGCTGTTTAGTGAGATCCTGTACCAAATTTATACATTTAAGATAAAAATATATATGCACACAATAAACACTAAAGTGTTTAACATTAAGCGAAAAACCAACTTACAATCAGCCACTGTCAAAGAGGCTCAGATATAAGATCAAATATAACTTATGATGTCAGTCATTAACCTCAGCTCTGGTATTCACTGACTAGCATCTTATTTCAGAACTGTGGACATGGGTTTTTAAAATAATATTTGAATTCCCACTTTCTGTACTTCCTGGCTAATTACAAGGAAGAAACTATATGATAAATAAGACTATTATATCAAAATAATTTGACCATTATCCTTTATAATTTATTTGCTGTATCTTTTTCAATAGCTCTTTTTTCTTTTCAATGCTCAAATCTGCCTTCCCCATTTGCTGTAGAAAGAGCCCCTGTGAACGGGACTGGGGCTGTGGTTTTCAGTCTGAGACACCTAGTGGGCCCGTTTTCACCCAGCCTGCAGGCTTAGCTAGACGTCCTTCTGTACCCATCTGGGAAGTCTACATCACATGATTGAGACAGACTGTGTGCGGTTAAGTTTAAAGTAATGTACTATAGTAAAAGGCACGTTGCTGAGAAGCCATCTCAAAAACCTGCTTTTTACTTTGAGCACATTTATGCCATCATTTCTGCCACTTTCTGAAGCCATCCAGGAGCCCTCTTTCAGGAATGTCTTTAGCTATGATGTCCCAGCTGCCTGGATATTCTGAGTCAGTTAGACACGTGTGTCTTTCATAGTCATTTTGGCTTTGAAGAAAAGTCATGTCTTTAGTTATTTGGGTGTCATTACTAAGGTAAGATCCCTGACATCAAAGTTGAAGGAAGATTTATTTACAGTTTGTAGAGGTTTCAGTCCAGGATCAGCTGGGTCCAAGGCTGTGTGGTGCGGCAGCGGGCATCAAAGAGTAGAACTATCTCACAGAAGCAGAAGACAGCAAAAGCAAGCAAGCAAGGGACTTTACGGGGATGTTGCCTTTCTGCCCCTTTTATCCAAGTTACTCAGGGTGGGTAGGCCCTTGTGCCTAGCCCTGCACCATGAGCCAGTCCCATCCTCACACACTCAAGACCCAGTTGTCTTGGAAAAAGCCCCACCTGTGACCGCATGAAGCTTTGGGGGGACATCTGCACACAAGGCATAACAACCAGATGCAGCTTTGGTGAAGAAGGAGGACGCGGGCACCGTAACATTTTTATTTGACAGAAATTGCTGTAAATGTAAGCTATAAACTGCTTCAGGTAGTGGCAAGAACGATGGGATGGGAGGGTGTTTGGAAGCGGATTGGCAGGAATGTGTGTTTTAGTGCAACAAATCTTTGAAAATTTAAACATTGTTTTTTTTGATCAACCAGGTATGTATGAAATGTTCAAAAATGCACTTTCTGGCTGACTCTTCTTTCCTGCCTGAAATGTCTGAGTCTCACACTGGAGAATCTATAGAGTCACCCTGATCCTCGCCTCCCAGCCGGGATGGACAGGGAAGGCAGAGTCCCATGGGGTTGCGAAGGGAAAAAGCCTTACCTCCTGGACCCGGAAGAGTCACTGGGCAGGGCACTGGCCATGTTCTCAGCCTCCAGTCCCCACCTGGTACCTGGCCCTGTGGCACTGGCGCCCTCCAGGGACCGGCACACTGGCTTGTGGCTGGCAGGCTTTCTCCTCCAGTGTACTTCTCGCCTCCCCTTCTCTCCTTTCCCTACTGGTCTTCATTTGCCTTTTGATGCTTTGGCCTTCCTTCCTTCCTTCCTTCCTTCCTGCCTGCCTGCCTGCCTGCCTGCCTGCCTTGCTTGCTTCCTTCCCTCCTTCCCTCCTTCCTTCCTTCCCTCCTTTCCTCCTTCCCTCCTTCCCTCCTTCCCTCCTTTCCTCCTTCCCTCCTTCCTTCCTTTCTTCCTTCCTTCCCTCCTTCCTTTCCTCCCTCCCTCCTCTTCCTTCCTTCTTTCCTTCCTTTCTTCCCTCCCTCCCCTTCCTTCCTTCCTTCCTTCCTTCCTTCCTTCCTTCCTTCCTTCCTTCCTTCTTCCCTCCTTACCTCCCTCCCTCCTTAGACCCAAGGAGGGGCATCCTGCTGTACTGACACCATTCTCAGTATGTGTTTCTGAATTGTTGGGTCACTGCCTGAGTAGCCTGCACCCTCTTTCCCCTCATGGAGTCTGCATGAGTCCCCACCATTCCCCTTCTGCCTCATTGCCCTCCATGCCACCCTCTCTTTCCTCTCAGGATTCCCACATTGCATCAGTCAGATCCCAGGAGTCATTGGTCCTTGCCCTGTGTCTGGCCCCACATGGTACTCATCCAGCCCCAGACTGGGGGCTGTGAGCCCTGAAGGGTTGTCCTTTGCCCTCCAGTCCAGGGGGAATGAGAGAGCACACACCCGGATCCCACAACAGGACAACGCTCATGTCTGAGCAGGGCTGTTCTCTGTCCCCTGTGCCATCCCTTGCATTGTGGGAAGCCCAGCAGCTCCCCTGGCCTCTGTCCACCCAGGCAGGGCGTGGCAACCACACGTAACCTAAGCTGGCTCCAGGCCTCCCCAGACATTGACCAGGATGAGAATCTGCTTTAGTTTCTAAATGGAACATGCATGGTCAAGCTTTGCTCTGTCCCTTTTGTCTTGAGATAGTTCTCCTAGTTCTTCTGCCTCACACACACATTGCCCAGCTTGTACAGGGCTAGCAGAAACTCCTCCTCCTCATACTCTGTGAGCCCCTAGGATATCAGCACCCAAGTGCCTTCCTTTTCTAGGGAGCTCTTCCTATTCTGAGAGGATGTTTGCTCCTGAATCAAAACTTGCATGTTTGCCTTTATCCTGTAATCACTTTTTGTTCTACAGCTAGAAATTAGGCAAATAAAATCCAATGAACAGGCAAAGACCCTTGTTCCTGCTCGGCACATAACAGACCCTTGATTTCTCTGAAAGGATCAATTGTTACTGCCCTTAACTGAGTTTGTCCTGCCACAAAGAAAGAAAATGAAGAAAGCAAATGCCAAATAAAATGATACATTTATGATCATATGGTTCTGGTTTTAATATCAAGAGTAATAACACATCTTGGTAATTATAAATTGATTCCTACCGTGTGGGCCGAATTTTATAAGTCAAATACCTACAGGCAAATAAATTTGGATATTTGTACCAAGCACACTGAGAAAGACAGATTGCATTTTCTTTTGTACTGCCCTGAGTACCAGGATGAATGCTCCTCTTTTAAGTAGTCCGGGTGGGCCTGTGAGATAGGGGTGAATGGAAAATTGGGGGTAGCGGGGGATTCCACGTGTACGGTCACGTGGGTCCAGCCACACTGCGCCTGGTCCTTGGGGGTGCAGTGTCCCTTGGGGCTGAGAGCAGAGGACGCAGTGGCCTCCTTACTGAGGCCCTTCTTTCTTCATCTCTTTTGTTCTCTTAAAATGCTCACAGTGGTGACCACTGGGCAAGGGCCCGAAGCCCAGCTCAGGGTCAGAGGAGAGAAGCCACCAGTAAGAAGAAACAATGCTGAGCACAGCCTCTGTAAGGCTGCCCCCAGATTCAGATTTTGAACACTCTAATTCTGTCCCCAAGGTACTTAGGGCCCAAATCAGATAACATTTCACGCTCAATTTGAAGGAAATAAAATTCCTCCTTGGAGGAGTAGAATTCAGCCTTTCTCAGTGGTCCTGAGTTTTGAAGTAGAATTCAACTAGTCTGTATTTTTGCTTGTGCTGTACCATTCGGAGAACTTACACAGAATGACAAGGTTTCTCTTCTCTCAAAGAATAATGCAAACTATGACATCTCACAAATGAGAAGAATTCCAGCCATTCTAGCTGAACCCTCCTTTGTGTGTGTGCTGCGGAATGAATTTTTCGGAATGCCGTGCGTGGATGGAGGGGGCCGGCCCGTACCCACTTGCTCCTCTAGTAACACTCCTTGTGTGTCTGCGGAGGACACAAAGGGTGTCTTTCTCTGTGTTTCTCTATTGCCGCTCAGGACGGGCGCTGGAATTACTTCATGTGCAGCACGATAGATGTACAGCTTGAACGAGTGTCAATAGAACTCAGGTCCTGGGTGGTCACACACCTACCATTCCAGCCTTAGGGAGGCTGAGGCTGGAGGATCCCGAGTTGGAAGCCAGGCTAGGACACTGGGTGAGACCCTGTTTCACCACAAGATTTTATGAAAGACTACAGATGTCTTGCATCTGTATTCCCTTGGTTCAGTTTCCAGCATGCAAAAGAAAAAAAGAAGGCGAGGGGAAGTACTAAGACTGCCAATTTACCACAAGGTCTGAGTTCTGAATTACTGGTGAAATTATCAGCTCGCTGTCGCAGCAGATGGCTTATGCCGGGTACTGAAGAGGGAAGAATCCATTTTTACGGATTCAGAACCTGAGATGAGCTGTGCTTAGGTCTTTCAAAACAGCATGACAGAAATTTTTTTTTAAAAACTATGGAACTACTTACATTTATTTCACACAAATATTATTTTAAAGACAAACAATGAGCCGTCTCAACAGCTAACAAGTGTTTCTTGTCTGCTTGGCGTTCCTCCGCCTGACCTGAAGCCCCTCCCACGCTGACGTTCAGAAACTTGACAAGGGAAACACAACTGCTTATTAAGGGGAGTGAAAGGGCTACTTTATACTTTATCTTTCACTTTATAATTTTCAGACAGCTCTTATTCGGAATCTGTTTTCAGGATTTTGGACTCTAAATTCCTGGAATTATTTGGCTTGTTAGTGGGAATGTTTGGATTAGAATCCAGGGCTCTGTGTATTCTGGTCCCGCCATGTCCCCTTTGGCTGCCCAGGTTGTCCTTGCAAGCTAGTGATGAGGAAAACTTCATGTCAAAGAAAAGAATAACAGGGCGACCCTCTGAGTGCCTTTGTGCTGTGCAGGGCGAGATCTCGCCATTTTCAACGAAAGTGTTGATGTTTGAAAGCTGTCAGTTAATCAATGCATAGGAGACACTATAGATGGTTCTTTATTCTGTATAATTGCTTTAAAAATTGAATATACTTCAGTGTGATACTAATGTATGATGCAGATTTACACACTGAATAGATTTCTGGTAAAGTGTTTAAATGTTAGTATAAAATAAATATGATTGAAAATAGTATATAGGGGCTGGCCAAATAGCTCAGCAGATTAAAGGGACTGTAAGCAGGGTCGGGGGCCAGGGTTCAATCCCCAGGCCTGCTGTGCTGGTCCCGCCCCCAGGGCACCATGAGACTACAATTGAGATTGGGTGTGGTGGCTCATATCTGTAATCCCAGCTCTTGGGAGGCTGTAAACAAGTGGATTACTATGAGTCTGATCTAATAGTGAGACCCTGAACACTCTGTAGACCCTTCCCTAAAATACAAAAAAAAAAAGAAGAATGAAAGTAGTATGTAAATAAATATAGTATATTTAACATATAATTTCACTATACATTACATAGTATATAGCAATTATATAAGTGTGTCCACATTTATGTCTGTATATTTATATGTGTATGTAAATAAATACAAATCTATATTTGTAGACTGAAATGTTAATCTGCATCTGTACCAAACATGTACTGAGTGTTTCTAGTCATGATTTCCTGCGGGAGACGATGCTTCCTTAGTATTTGCGTTGTCTCAGATCTTGGAAATTATCTGCTGATAACTGAAAATACCCAGGAAGATGTATGCCAGCTGTATGCCAATTCTTTACAGGGACTGGGGCCTCCTCAGATATGGTTCTGTGAGGAGGTCCTGCTGTCGGCCCCCACAGATGCTGAGGGACCACAGAGCTGCGCTTGCCGTTCGGATACACATGTACGCACTGTTGCCGCACACGTGTGTACATCTGATGGGATGGCAGGATTTTCAGGTCCCAGCTGGCGACTGTGATTACGGTTGGTTAAAGGCTCAGGCAGCGACGATAAATGTATCATTGTAAGAAAGACCCCGCTTTGAAGCAGGACGCTGGGCTTCACATAAGCCTGCCTGGATGCCAGCCCCTCATCTAAAGGCGCAGGTGTGGTGGTGCCCAGAGCGCCGCCTAGGGGACCCCGAGAAGGCCGCTGTCTCCTGCCTTCTTTGTATACAGCTGCATGGACTTTTGGAACCAGAAAAGATTTATTTAGAAAAGGAAATAACAATGTGAAAGGCTGTAAGGGAAAACCACTTAGTCAGAAAATGGCCCTAAAATATATACTTTCTCTCCTGGAGCTGGCTCAGGGGCACAGCATCCTTGAAACCGAGGGGACCTGGGCTGGTCCCATCAGAAAGCCATTGCTGTGACTTAGGGACTGTGCCTCTTGGCTGCCACCAGTACCCCCTATGCTGTCTTAGAAGTCAAGGACATGCTGGCCTCCTGGAGGATCACAGGCACACGGAGGTTACTTTGATGTCCAAATGGTGTCATCCAAATGCAGATAGGCGACCCTCATTAGCAGCCACGGTGGGCTGCATGGGCCTTGGAGATGTACGTTGTGACCTCTTAGATAGCCAGTGCCTGAGCACAATTTTCAAGGGGCAGAAATGGAAGAGAAGAAAAATATTTTAGATGAGAAAGGGAAAATCCAAGACATTTAAATATGCTGATTTGTAAGAGAAACCTTCAGAAGAATTCCCTTAGGGGACTTCCATAAAGATTGGGCCCCAAGATCAAAATGATAATTCTTAGCAATAGTTGGAGCAAGTTCAGATAAACCAAGTAAAGGCTGAGTTTGTAGCGGAGATTAACAGAGCAATTTGCCAGGTGATGTTCTACAGTGGAATCTGAGTCTTAGAATCCCCACCAAAAGGTAACTAATTATTACACAAGTCTGGTACTCTGTACCATTTTCTTTCATCATCTCTCTTTAAAACAAGTTGCATATTTTACGTGTGTGTGTGTGTGTATGTGTGTGTGCGTGTGTGTGTAGGATTCACATTCTGGCCTCTCCTAGAACCAGGGAAGTAGTGTGTGAGTTAAATCCAAGGGAACTTTCCATCGACTGAGACCAGGATGCCATGGGTAGGAGCTGGGCTCCGAGCTGGGTGAGTTGGAGGACTGAGCGCGAAGGCTGAGGCCTGTACCCCTTGCAGTGGCTGCGGAAGGATGCCCACCAGAGCACGGGTTGGCCTAGGCTCACTGGTGACCGCTTTCAAGGAGAACACGACCCTTCTCTCTATTCAGTTCTGCAGTTTCCTCTGGATTCTGCAGAGCTGCCTCGGTCCCGATCCTTCCTTTTAAAAAGATGCTGTGCTCCGTTCTTGACTGGCTGCTCTGGGTACTAGCATGGATCCCTGTCCTCCTTTTTCAACACCCAGCTGGAGGAAACAACTCAGAGGCAGACACTGTCGTCCACATGATGGCTCGTTATTAGAACACAATTCTTTGTCCTCTTCTGTGCTCCAAATAATTTGATATCCTCTCATTTCCTCTTTCTTCAATGTTTTTTCCTTTTTAAACTACCAGGACCATTCACCCTTCCTCTCCAGTGTGGGATTCTACATCCGGGTTATCACCACCCAGTCAGCAATCTGGTCCCCACAGGCTGAGCTGTGTCTTCAGGACGGCTCCAACCTGCAGTCTCATTTGTGCTTTGTTCTTTTGGGAGATTAGGATCAACACACCCTATGCTGTCTAGTTTGCTCCTCTTGTATAATTGACTATAATTGAGTCTCTTGCAGTCTCTTCTCCAAGGTCTGTAGAACTCAGCTTTGATCCTATCTTTTCAATCCAGATGATTCTCAGGGAATAGTTTACCCTTGGCTGTGTTGTTCAAGGTTAAGTGACTACCTCTGATGCATTTGTACCTTGTGGTAGGCTCTGGCTTTTAAAAAAAATACAAAAAGAACTGTTGCACATCTTATCCTGTTTTTGAAAAGGTTTTAAAGCAGCAACAGAAACAAAAATGAATGTCTGCCCTTGTGCTCTGTGTGTGATTTTCCACCTTTGGCTTTGTCACCATGTCATTATCATGTCTGTGTCACCCAGGATAGCCAGGGAGCACACCCAGTTCTCCTCACTTTGACCCGGAGCTTGCTGACCCAGGGTCGCTGCCCCACAGTGGGGTTCTGCTGCCCCTCCCTAGGCTCCACCTGGAAAGCTGCATGGTTCTTAGAAGTCTATCATTAAATTCTTTTTTCCATGAGTTATGAAAACACCACAGGACAAAACAAAAAAGCTGCGGTACCTTCTTGAGTCACCCCATGTACTGTCACCACTTGTACTTCCTTCTGGCCTCTTCTGGTAGCTAATTTAGATCAAGTTCGCTGTTGCTATCTTGCTTTAGCCCTCAAGGATGATCTGCTGCTGTCAGGGTTAGTGACGCTGTCAGGAGAAGTGTCTACTCTTGGTGTCTCATTTCTCATTTAGAAAGTAAATCCGGACACCTGAGCACTTTGCATGCTCAAAGCTGAGCTGTGCCTCAGGCTCGAGGGTGCCCCTTAGCAGTGCCGGTAGGACGGGGCTTCCCTGAAGGCCGAGAGGCCTGCTGCCCCAATGCATCCAGATTGTCGGTGTTTTCTGCTTCCTGAGCTTCAACTAACGCGAGCATCACGAGGCTTTGCTGAGCCCAGCTGCCAGGTCCTGTCAGTTCGCCGGGTTCTGGCTCTGTCTTTTCACATTTGACTGTCCCTCTGCTCTCCACACACCAGGAGCTGCAATTATGAAAGTGGCCTCCATCAGTTTAGTCTCCCGCGTCTGGCTTATCTTCTACTTTCTTTATTCAGTGGCGCATTCATGACAAACATGAGACAGACTTAAAACTTCATGCCGTGCAAACTTTATTGGTTCCTTCCCATCTCACCGAGAGGCCAGCGCAAACTTGCTCCCAGTCCCACTCATCTCACGCCTTGACGCTTCTGTGCCCCGTGAAGGTGCCGTGCCTTCCCTGCCCGCCATGCCTTAGTACGGTCCCCTCTCTGGGCTTCCTGACTTAGTAAAGTCCTGCATGCATTCAGTGCGCAACTGCAGAAACCCTCGCTACATCTTACCCTTACTTTAGTTAGTTAGTTAGTTTTTGTATTTTAGGGATGGGTCTACAGGGTGTTCAGGGTCTCACCACTAGATTAAACTCATAGTGATCCACCTGTTTACAGCTTCCCAAGAACTGGGATTATAGGTGGGCACCACCACGCTGTCTCAAAGTTGAGAAGGATTTTTTTTTTCCTCCTTTGGCTAGCACAGGCTACCTTAAGGGCGGGTCTGGTGAATGAGAAACATCAGCTCATCCCTGTGGCCTCCTCACCCCTGCCCTTTGGAGCTGGGCAGTAAGCCCTCTCTCTAGCCCTCCTCAATGGACAGGTCCACAGTAAATGCCACAACCCTGAATTCTTGTGCCTCCACTGTGCCCTCTGTCTCTGTGCCTGGCAAAGTGTGGGTAGTCATAAGTCCCGTTGATGAGGAGCTTCCTAACATAGCTCACTGCCTTCACTGCAATGGCCGTATCACCAATCTTCTCCGAATGCTTTGCCAATCCGTCAGTACTGGGGCTTGGTCTTCTATGTCTTGTAACATCTTTCTTTATTCGAGTCCTTTTTTTCTCTCTCTCTTTTTCACTTTTCAATCAACAAAGTTTTCTGTAGATATTGCCTCTGTACCTAATGCAGATTGAGTTCTCAAAAATGAATTCCAATTGGTAGACAGTTCCATACAATCTTATGGAGAAGCATTTGCAACATTTGCCTGAAGCCCTGAGGAAGTTTGCCAAGGCACTGTTTTCTGAGCAGCATCTAATTTGTTCATTTCCATACATGTCCAAGAAAATTTAAAAGTCCGTTCTACAATTCAAAATGAACCCATGTTAAAAGAACATATATGACTTGATAATTTATTTGAATGTGATGTTTTCCGTACACAAATGCTCTATGGGAACAAGTGTGTAGCTACAGAAATTTGGTTTAAAATAATTAAACTGGTCTGGGGTGGGGCTGGCACAGTTCTATTATTATTTTTGGTCAACATCAGAGAAGCTTCATTATTTTTATGAGCCAGACAAAATGTACTGAGATTCACCATGCCGCTTGTCTCAGGTCTTCTTAACCTGTTTTTTCTGATTTTATTTTTTTCTAGGAGGAGTGTCAGAACTACATCCGGGTACTTTTGGTGGGTGGCGACCGGTTGTTTACCTGTGGGACCAACGCGTTCACACCTGTGTGCACCAACCGCTCGGTATGGCTTCATTTTGAGTCTCAGAAGAACTTAACATACGAAGCCAAGCATTCCATTAAAACCTTAGTTTTAAATGAATCCCTGAATATCAAGGAATTGCTCCTTATTTTAAAACAACTTTTATAAAATTGAATAAATATTTGATTTATTAATTAATCTCTAATCAATTATATAAAGACCTCAAAATAATTATGATCTATATAAATACATTTAAATATTTCTGAACTATTTCAATGAATATTTTTCGTAGTGAGCCCAGTCATGAATCATAAACATATTATATTTGCATATTGTGCTTTATAATAGAATTATTAGTAAGTCTTTTTTAAAAAAAATATATTTAGTACAGGGTCTCATTACACATCTGGGACTCATAGTGATGCTCCTGTTTTCAGCCTCCCTAGAGCTGGGATTATAGGTATGTGCCGCCATCCCTAGTCTCATTGTCTGGCTCAGCATGACTGGGGTGGGGCTGGCACAGCTTGTGGTGCCAAGAATTGAACCCTAGTCCCTTTGCTTGCCCAAACAGGCACTTAGTCCACTGAGCTATCTTACCTGCCCTTACTAAGTATTATGGTAGTACAAAATCCCAGTCCAGTGAAAGAAAATGTAACCTACAAATTGCAGGACAAGATTGCCAAAGAAGATACCAGAAGAACTGTACCATAAACCAAGTGAAGCTATAGGCGGTCAGAATTTTTAGCACACATCCTATTGCAGCAGCGTGCCAGGGTCGTGAGGCTCTTGTCTGATCTTCCTAATTCAGGATATTAATTTAATCTGCCTTGGGGAATAACATGAGGAAATGCCATTATGTGAATTTCCTAGAAGCACTACTTGGCTCGTAACCTGAATTTATTGGGCTGGGGAGATAGCTCAGTAGAATAAGCGATTGCCTGGCAAGCACAAGGGCCTGAGTTCAACCCCCAGCTCTAGGAAAAAAAAAAAAAAAAAAACACCTGAGTTAATGTCTGTTGTTACACTCATTATTTTCAAGTTAATACTCAGATATTGGAAACAGGGGCAAGGAAGAGAATGAGGAGGAAGAGAAGAAAGAGGTACACTGCTCTCCTCTCCCGGGGTCACACCCACCCTTACCCTGACATCAGCAGCAGTCACTCAGTCCTCAGCATCCACCCATGAGGGCCCTGCTCTTTAGAATCCTTCTTTAACAGAAGAAAACCTTGAGATGTGAGGAGTTGCGGTTGCATCCCTGGACTCTGTCTCCAATGGCAAAGTGAGCAGGGAGCCTGCTTCCAACCAGCAACATCTGCAGGATTCGCTCACTGCTGAAAGGAAATTTGGGAAACCAAATTCATTTGTGTCAAGATCTTCCAGTATGCAGGGAGTTTTTCTCAACAGATGGGTGGTTGGAAACTCTGCATTTAGGAAGGTGCATTCATACAAGACAGCCTCAGCGGCTGTCCAGTGGCCCTGCAGTCACACCTGCAGCTCATGGGCTTATAGCACTTAGTTATTTGTTGCTGGTAACCAAACTGCCATGCTTGCTAAAGAGAAACAAAACTTTCATATTCTAAACAGATCTAATATAACGGGTTTAATTCTAATGATTAGAAGAGCATTGTATAGCGGTATGATGGTAGGTGGCTCTCTGAAACCTGAAATTAAAAAGTGTGTTTGTATATGCAGGTCATCCGTGTGCACTGCGGTGCTTTGGAGTATGCACTCATCCTTACCTGTGGGCTCAGCATGTAAAGTCATAATCTTCTGAATCACTTACATCGATAAAGTATTATAATAATTTTATGATGGGTTAGGGAGATAGCCCTGGTCTACGCACCTGCCTGGCGAGTACGAGGACCTGAATTCTATCCCCGGTACCGCATGCTGTGCTGGCCTCTAAACCCCGACACAGTGCGTGGTGGCGCACGCCTGTAATCCTAGCACTCGGGAGGCTGAGACAGGAAGGTCCCTATGAGTACAAGCTATGTAGCGAGACCCTGTACCAATAAATAAATAAAAGATTTTTTAAAATTTAAAAAATATGATTTATGTATTTATACATATTGAACTTAGGTTCTTTACTAAAGTGAAAAAATAGGCAATAACCATGCATTTATAAATCAAAGCCATCTCTAAAGTAATCTTACTTCAGCCTTTGCAAGTGTTCAGTGACATGAGATTCATGAAGTCTTCTGGGATGGGGCCAAACAGAGCGTTTGATAGATTTGCTAACCAGGACCACAGCTGGCTGTTTTCATAAAGTCAGAGTGAACAGTTTGTCATCTCTTACGTGCCCCAGAGAGTTTATGCTCTGCACCTCTCTAGTGACTGTGGGGAATGTAATCCATTAGTGCCTTCAGTGGGGCTTCCCAGAGGACAATCCGTCTCCCTCTTCTCTTCGTTCCCAGCTGAGTAACCTGACCGAGATCCATGACCAGATCAGTGGCATGGCGCGCTGTCCCTACAGTCCCCAGCACAATTCCACAGCCCTGCTCACAGCCGGAGGGGAGCTCTACGCTGCGACAGCCATGGACTTTCCAGGGCGGGATCCTGCCATCTACCGAAGTCTAGGCGCCCTGCCACCACTCCGCACTGCACAGTACAACTCCAAGTGGCTCAACGGTAAGCGCCGCAGCCACACCCAGTGTCTTTGCTCCTGAGTTTGTGATGCCTGGTTATTGTGTGCCGGTGTACAAATGGTCACACTTGAGAAAGGAAAACAAGATTGCTATTTCCTAAAATAAATAAAAGCGACTGGTTGAAAGTTAATGGTTGGAAGAGTATTGCGTGGCTCTTTAGTATTAGTGTATGAGCTTTTCGGTACAGTAGACCACAACAGGGCTATTGATATGAACATTCATCAACATCGTGTGGTTTTTCCCTGCGTTTGATTGAAATCAAGGAAATCTGACATTGGGTCGTAGGCGTGTGTGAGCTCACAGGTTTTACTTAACTTCTGTATTGTATATTATGAAACAGATTACTAGCACTTCATGACATTTTCAGACAGGATACAAGGCACGCACCTGACTACAGCTAACTCCATGTAATATGGCAATCAAACAACTTACCGCTCACACCCAGCAGTGTGGGGGAAGGTGACTTTAGAACCGGGTAGCTTGGTGCCAGTTCTACGGATCCAAGTCTTGTCACTTTAGTTTGTGCCATCCACCGCCTCTTGGGTTGGTCCTTGGGCTCTCTGTGCTCAGCACACATAGGAGAACCACTGTTGGGGTCCCAGACATTGCAGTATCCTCTGACAAAAGTGGCACAATGCTAGCATCCCTTTCTTAAAAAATGGCATCAAATGGGAGCAATCCAGTTGCTGCTGCATTTGGGACAAAGTGTGTCCTCCCCACGTGGAAGCAGATGGCGTTCTTTAATTCTGGGCCAGAAACTAGTCACCTGCTCTTGGAGAAATGAGACAAGGTACCAGACTTCCAGGTTGAGGTCTTCTGTGTGCAAAGCCTTGTGTGTGCTGGCTGACACCCAGCCCTCTGGGTGTGTGTCCGCGTGAGTGTGTGTGGGTTACCACACACACAAAGACCCTCACAAAGGCAGCATCTGCGCTTTCTGTCATCCAGCGGCCCAGCATGCATTTACATGTTTGGATAAAGATGCAGTCTTCGCTTTGCCATTATAATATGTATTGATTTGATGTTTCAAGATCTATAAAGATTTATACGTTCAGCCCAAGTTCACTAAGGTGGCCAGAGTTTCTCAACTTCAGTAATACTGCTATGGGGGCCTGTAATGACACCACTTCTATGGGAGAAGCACTGTCCCTGTCACATGTTGCAGCATGTTTAGCAGGATCCCTGGCCTGCAGCGATAAGAAGCTGGTAACACCAGCTAGAAAACAAAAACAAAAACATAAATTCTTAAAAATTGCCTAGGGGGAAGATTGCCCTTAGAAGGGAGCTATTGGTAGAAGGGAGCTATTGGTTTTGACTTATTACATATGCATATCTATCTATCTATCTGTCTGTCTGTCTATCTATCTATCTATCTATCTATCTATCTATCTATCTATCTATCTATCTATCTATCTGTCTGACTTGCTTTTTGCCAAACAATATAACCAGCCAAAGCATTGCAGTGTGCTTTTAAGAGACTCCCTTGTAGGAAACAGAATGTCCTCTTCGGAAGGAGGCCGAGTGGCTGCACGTCCATGTGGGGAACATGAGCTCTGCCCCGGGGGGGGGGGGGACGTGGATTCCTCCCATTAGTGTCCCTTTTGCTGAATTGATTTCAGCTGACTTGTGAACACTCTAGAGCATCTCTTTTGGGCCACAAAGCTTTAGTCTGTGTGGCTTAAAGTTATTCTATTCAGTTTTTAATGTTCACTGGCAAAATATCCAGCAGGGGTGGGGAAGGGCCTGAGCCCCACTACCTGCTAAAAGCTTTGCGATGAAAGTTTCCAAAAACAAACAAAATCATGAGTGTAGTCTCTCCCTCCCTCCCTCCCTCTCTCCCTCCCTCCCTCCCTCATCTCTCTCTTTGCCTCTCTCTCTCTCTTGCAAAAAATGATATCTTAAGAATGTCTTATAAAATAATCCAGGCCATAAAAGGAGTGTCATGGTTCTTCTCTCATGCGGAACTCAAGCCACAGGCAGGTCTGGTGGGTAGTGAGACTCGGGAAGTTCCCTGGTGGGATGTTTTCCATTTAGGGCCAGGTGACACCCTTGAGTAGGGGGATCACCAACCCAGAGCTTGACTTGGTCATGGCAGTCCTAGCGCTGTTACGCTTCTTCGCACTGTGGGATATGGTTCATATGTGATACCTGGTGAACTGCAAAAATTGAAAGTAATTTCAAGGTGAGTGTGGTGGAGCGAGATCCAAGTCTTTGTGCCAGCACCGCTTGCATTATGCTGAACGATGCTTAATTGTCAGAAGAGCCGGCCCTCCAGCCTGCACTGGTAATACCTTCACACCGGGCGCGAGGGGGCAGAGAACACAGCTGGCGGGGTCCAAGTCTCTCCTGGGAGCTCATCTAGATCTTCTCATCTCCGTTTGTTGTTGGGACGTTTGCTTCTCTTGCTGAGACCGTGATGCCATTTCCTCTGCTGCCCTTCCTGGTGTTTTCACCAATCGATGCTCCATCCAGGATTGATTTTGACCTCAGTCCACTTCAATGTAAGGCTTCTGGGGCACACAGCTCTACACATTTCAACTCTGACAAGCCTTGTGATTCAGCTCCTCACAATCCGTGCATCTGCACCTCTCAGACAGCTCCTTCTCTCACTTCCTAAATGGACTGCTCCCTGAGAGGCTGGCTCAGACACCTGAGCCCTCCTTCCCTTTTCCTTTATTCTGCACTGAAGCACAGCCTGAGGCCTTCTCCGGACCATCCTCCGTGCGTGAACCGAGATGAGCTGAGTTTGTGAACCAGGCCACTTCAGTTTCAGTCCTTTCAGTGCCTTCTCTCTGTTTGCAAATGAGAATCTCCCTCCTTCTCTGGCCCTTTCTGGCACTGGGCAGCTTGCTTCATGACCACTTGGGCATGGCTCCTTTCCCAGTTGCCATTTGTCCATCTATCAGTCAAGCTCCTCCTCAATCCCCTCACGTGACCCAGTTCCTCTCCTACACTGGGGCATTGTCCAAATTGTCCCTTCCCCAGATTCTGGGCTTTTCTTTCTCTGTCTTCTAACTGCAGCTGTGTCCAGCCCTTCCTGCATCTTCCACTGCAGGAGAAGATCTCCCCCAGTGACTTTCCCACCACTCTCCAGTGTCCTTTCCAATGCCAGCTTTTGGAATATTGATTGTGTCTAAAAAGCTAGTTCCATGCCAAATGTGATCATTTTAGTCCAGTTTTGCTGGATTAAGAGACAATTAATTAGTGAAGTACACTTCTGAGTGTGTGCACAGGGGTGGTGGTGGAGAAGGTTGTTTTAGTCAGGGGTTTACTAAAGGAATAGATATAACACAAGATGTACAAATGTATACAACATCACAAGCTTGGCCCATGACTGTCAGCCAGAGTCGGACAAGGAAGCCTACAGAGGGCGTCTGCACACTGGAGACTGAAGGATTCAGTCCAGCGTCTGGAGCTCACTGTAGTGTTCCATGCCAGTCTGTATCAGGAGACCAATGGGTCTGCAATGGAAGGCTGATGGATCTACACCAGAAGGCTGAAGGATCTAAGGCAGAGGCCAAAGAGTCTGCACTAGAAGTCTGGAGACGGTAGCCAAGATGACAGCTAAGACCGGAGCACCTCCAAGAAAATGTGATGCTCCATCCTTCCTTTTACATCGTTTTTTT
>NW_004524584.1:26087150-26092415 GCF_000260255.1 Octodon degus | reverse complement strand
GTAACCTTTTATTTGAAAAGACAGTCCCTGTTGCTCAACCCCAGAAGGGCCTTGGTGCTCAGCGTCTTTCAGGAGATGCTTCACTCACTGGCTTCAGAATGCAGCAGTTGTGGAATCAAGGATCTTCCACATGGATTTCAAAGAAGACCTGCATGGCTGGACAAGATGCCCCTGAGAGGCCAGTGCAGGAATTGCAGGCATGAAGCCAAAGGTGCAACAGAGACACCAGGAAATCAGACATGTCAGAGATTTGAAATTGTTACTGAGGAAAATCGAGGCCATTGGTGAAACCTACGCATGAGAGAAGCTTTAGCGCTGCACCCAGCAAAGCCTAGGGTGGGACCGCCTAGGCCACCTGGACCTAACTGCTTGCCATCGTGTGACCCAGGGGCTGGACATCGATGTACTCCACCTAGTGTTGCCCTGCTGGGTTTTGGCTTGATTTGGTCTGATTCTTTTCTCTCCCCCTTCCTTCTTTTTGGAATCAGAAAGCTTGCCTGTGCCATTGTGCCTTGGAATTATGTCACTTTTTTTTTTAACAGATATTCACAGCTAGAATTTTGTCTTGAGTCTCAAAGGAGATTTGGACTTAGACTTTTGAAAAATGCTGGAACTGTTGAGATTTTAGGGAAGGAAGTACGCATTTATGGGCTGCGTGGAAGACCGCTGTATCACGCTAGGCAGGATGATGAACTTGCTGTTGTCGTTCTTTGAAGATTATCTATGGCGTAAGGAGATGCATCTCATTGTCAAGTTGTAAAGAATGGATTATGACAGATAGTGATTATATTAAATGGATTAAGAAGTGCCCTGGGGTTTAGTAAAGCATACATCTGCATGTGTCTGTGTAAATCATGCTAGTGTGACCTTGAGCACTGTGCATGACTCCGTCCCCTCCTGTCTGGCACTGTGCCTCTGCTTTGCCACGTGAACGCCATGAACTAAACACCTTCATTGTACTGCAGCCCTCTTGCGTGCCAGCTCTGCTTTGGTGCCTGCCAACAATGGACCGCATTCTCAGAAACCGTGAGCCAAATGAAACTTCTTGAAGGACTCTGAGTGGCAGGCATTTGGTCTCAGCAATTGGAAAACTGACTAATACGTCCAGTTGATTTCTTCTCACTCATTGTCTCTGCAACACAGACCCATATTTAATAAGCGAGTACATATATATAAAAGCCAATAAAGTGACGCTTCCTGCCTGTTGCAGGATCCTTGGTACGTATGATCAGATGGCTTTTTCTGAGTACTCAGGACCTCATCATGTCTTCTAGTCTTTACTGAGCATCCCACTGTGTACCAGAGGTCTGTTGGTGAGAGTGAATGAGAGCGGCAGTCCGTGCGCGTGCGGGGTGCTGCAGATCATGCTAAGCAGCATTGTTTGAGCAGTGCCCGAATACGTGGCCAGGCCTTTAGATTTCTTTATTTTTTTGGCCGAACTGGGGGTAGATTTCTTTAGATAAGTCATACATTTAGATTTTCTTGTAAAATTTCTGGTGTTACAGTGCTGACAGCTACCTATGCTCAATGATTGTGTAAATCAACACATAGAGCTGCCATCTCTTGAGACAAATTCAGCCAGGCTGCAGATTTTCAGGGTGAAATCGGAGCATCCTCGCCAACCTGTCAGCTGCCAGAGGATCCTGGTCCTCAGGAATCATGTGACGCACTAAGAGGCCCTGTGCACACTTCCCGGCTCCTCTCCCAGGACCTGTGCCACTGTTCCTCATTCCTTTGCTCTCGACTCCTGCCCTCCCTCATTTGTTTTTCTCTGACTTTACTGTGTTTGGACCCAGTGGTTCAGGGCAGTGAGACTCTGTTTCAATGTACAACGTCCACCTACAGGAAGAGATGGAGGATTTGGAGCGGACGGAGCTGAGCCTGACCTCTTCTGTGCGCCAGATAGCACTGCCCACCCACGCCTGTTGTGGAGAGGAGAAAACAAAGCCATGAAAAGATGATGAATATTCATACCTGCCCCCTAGTCAGCTATCATTAAAAGTAGTTACTGTGAACCCATCAAGTCTGGTCCATTGTCTGATGCAAGGAGGCAGCTGATAAATGCTTGTTGGAAGGGAGTGAGAGAGTACTCTGGGCTCTGCTTCCTCACTTGTTGACTCTGAGCCCTAGCCTCTTTGTTCTCCCTACTGACCCTAGGCGGCCTCTGTAGTGCTCTTCTGTCACTCTGGACCTTTCTACCTCGCTGCCACGTCATCCTGGTCCCTGGACACTCAGTGCCAGCCTGACTCTGTCCAATCCCGAAATCTGGGTGTCAGCAGGACTTGGAATATCTAGGAGTCTGTCCCTCCACTGAAAGCTGCTCACATTCTACAAGAAGCAGAACTCACTCTGTTGTCTCTCTGCTTGCTAGACTTTCCTCACCTTTTTGGGTTGAGGGAAGAAAATAGTCTCAGCAGGGAAGTGTAAAGGACAGCCCCACAGACAGCAAACTGTTTGCATCAGAATGACTGCTGATGGCTGGGGAGATAGCTCAGAGGAATAAGCGCTTCCCTAACAAGCACAAGGGCCTGAGTTCAATCCCTGCTTCCACCAGAATGACTGCTGATGACCCAGACTGGGGGGGCCTAATAGCCTACCTGCCGAGTCCATCCTTTGCATAATTTTCCTGGTTACCTTTGGGCGGTATTGATGAAGTGACCAGCAGAGCAGCCCTTAATGTTTACTCGCTCTCTGTGCCAGCACGGACACCTCCTCCAGCAGCCACTGGCCAACTTTACTTCAGGGGAGCTGTGGCTTTATGTGCTTTTGCAAATGTAACCTAGTTAAGATAAAATCATAAAGTAGCACAAATGTATATTGGGTATGATTACCCAAAGCTACCGGTAGCAGGCTATTTGGATCTACTACCCCAGCTCCGAGTACAACTTCTTAGCATATCACCAGTGCTCCAACTCTGAAGATAGTGTCTTCCCATGCCACCAGAGCTACAGCATCCTCTGTGATGAGCAGCATCCAGCTTGCACCAGGTGGTGGGACCTGCCTCCCCTGCGGCATGGCTGGAACAGAGAAGCAGAGTAGTGCTGGCCCCGGCTCTGAACAGCCCGTGGGCTGTGCCTGCGTCCTTCTGACTGATGTGATCAGCTCCCTGCTTCTGCAGCCTGCTCATGCTACCATCCCATTATGCATGCCTGTTATCCTATAAAGACAGCTGTGCAGTTGCTGGGACCACCACTCCTCCTCATTGCATTCCTTTGCAGACGGTTACTTTCCTGTCCTTAGTTCTCTGGAATTTTGCCTCCTGGCTCATAGGTCTTCTTAATAGTTGAATTTGTTTGTTTGGTTTTTCTTTTTGTGATACTGCTTGTTATTCCCAGAACACAAAACTCTTGGGGATTTCCCTGCCTCAAACCTACAATATCCTCCACTTCTCTTTCAGAGAAAACCAAAGTGCCACCAGCTGGCTGCCATCCCCCTTCTGGTCCTCTCATCCTTAGCGAACTCCTTGCTCCCTCAGCCTCTAAAACTCTGCAGTATGGCCCTGGCTCTTCTCTCTCCTTCATGGCTGGGTAGACTTGTCCTAGGGAGGGCCACAGGGCAAGCCCTGTAGGCCTTGTATTCTGTGTCATTCTGTTACAGCTTTTCAATTCTGCCATTGGAGTATGAAAGGGGCCATGGCCCACACATAAATGAGTTAAGTGCGCTTGTGTGCTAAGAAAACTTCATTTACCAAATAGACCACAGGTGGCAGCTTGTCCGGAAGCTGGAAACTTATTCTCACTGGGAAGCTCTTCTTCCCAACTTCTTAAAATCTTTCATGTTTCTGCTCAAACGTCTTAAAGGAACATTTACCATGGTCACCTCATTTCAAAATCATGCCTTTTGCCCTCTGGTGCACATGACCCCCTACTAAGCGCACATTTCACCTTCGTCGTGCCGGTCTAAGCTCATTGCTTCCCTTCTCTACCAGGAATAGCATTCACTCGTGACTGGAGCATATTGTATGTGCTGATTTATTTTCCCTACTTACAATAGTGCTGGTCATAGAATAAGCACACAGCAAAGGATTTGCAAATGAATGAGTTCATGTGTGCTGTGGTCTCTCTTCTGCCAAAATTCTTATGCTGAAATGCTAACCCTCACGTGATGACAGGAGAGGTGCGGTTTTGGGAGAGGACTGAGTAGGGAAGGCAGAAAGCTCATGAATGGAATTGATGCCCTTAGAAAGATTCCTTAGATTGCTGCCTGGCTCCTAAAAATCATCCGAAGCCACCCTGAGAAGCTGCCGTCATGAGCCAGGAAATACGCCTTCACCAGACACTGACTATTCTAGCACTTAACCAGAGATGACTCAGCATCCAGGCCTTGGAAAAGGGAATGTATATATGCCATAAATTGTGTGTGTGTGTGTGTGTGTGTGTGTGTGTGTACACAAGCACAAAATAGCTAAAAAGTTGCACTAATTTCTATTAGTTCATTGAAAGGAACAGTTAGGGCTTATATGGATTGATCAGTTTTGCATGCCTGTCGCTGGTAATCTGAGCAACTAATTTTAAGATACAATATGCAGCATAATAACCACTGTTAATTCTCAAATAAATACAGTTACGCTGGTATAGTGATACCTTGGTTCAGGAGCTTGATTGTTTTTGTTACAAAAAATGCCCCATTGCTGCCCCGACCACCAGCATACTTCCATTTCTTAGTAGCCTAAGTAATAAATAGTTTCTGTTTCCATTTTGGCTGCTCCTGTGTCTTAGAAATGGCTCATCATTCTTATGTGTAGGTAGTCACTGTGGCGCACATCCTGTGAACCAATCCCCAACTGTCAAGACATTCTGCTCTGTGCTTCCTGCTTGCTTGTCCCACGTAAGCCTGGACCACCAGAGATTGGGGCCTGGTATTCTGGGAAGGGTCCCAGTCAGTGCCTATCAATGGAAAGAAGCCTACCTCCAAATCCTGGTGTCATTTTAGGGCTTCTGCTTGCCGTAACATTTTTACAATTCTGGTTGCAAACCAAGTTAGATAAGAGCTGAAGCAAATACAGTGGTTTAAGCTCAATGCTGACCTCATTGGGAAGTTTGAATCAGTTGTTGTCCACTTGTATTTTCACCCTGAATAGTAGAGAGAACTGAGTTTGTGAGCCAAGACACTACTTTATTTTTGTTGCAGCAGCCTGAACAAAAACAGTGGGTGAATAGTTTATTTTTATTTCCCATACTGGTTTATATCTAAATTGCGATTCAGAATTTTTAAAAAAGTCAATCAAGAAAACAAAACAAAAAAAAAAAAAAAAAAAAAAAAAAA
>NW_004524584.1:26080342-26087050 GCF_000260255.1 Octodon degus | reverse complement strand
AAAAAAACACCAGCAAACAGATTTATGTGTTTGGACCCAACTCATCCATAATTTTGAAACCATTTCATTTATTTCCCCTTCTCCTTTGGACCCACCCCTGAGTCAGTCATTATTTATTCAACTATCAAAGGCAGCGTGATTGATTGATTAACATTCTGGAGGATTCTATCACATTAAGTTGTGTGTTTGATAATGAATATGTTTCAAAATCAGCGTTTCCCCTGTGCCAAAATTGCTCTTAAAACAAATTTATGTGTTTAGAAAAATTCCTTAAGAGCTTTAATGCATTAAAATATTTATCATTAATAACCCTTATTAAATGATTACTGTAAGGCAGGATAATAAAAGCTTAATGGTCAATGCTTACAATAGAGAAGCTGTAAAACTTGCCTTCAAGAAACTGGCAGTCAAATTGGGGAAACAATAAACCCACAGAAAGTAGAAAAATACTACGTTGCAATTAATATTGTGCAAATTACTTTTGTGCCTTTAGAAAGATGCTGTGCCTAGGCATGGTGCGGAGCCTCTGTAGCAACTTGCAAAATGCGACTCTTGACTAGCTTTAATAGCTCTGTGTGAACGCTACAGGAGCATCCCCCTCAGTCCTTCAGAGAGAGCATCCACCTCCCTCTGCTGACCCAGAAAAGGCACAACTTCTTCTATGCTCTTGAGATTCCAGCCATGATCTCTAGTGAAGTATGCTATGGTTTGTATCTAGCTGTCCCCCCAAAGCATGGAGCAGTTGTTGGGGTGGCTTCTAGAGTTTGTGGTTAATTCATGATACAATGCTGGAACTAAGGGTGTGAGTGCTTACACCCACCCTGGGGCAGAGAGCCTGAATAGGGTACAAGGGAGGGCCAGAGGCTTGCAGCTGCCCCAGCTGCTCCTCCCTTTTGTCTCTTGCTGTTCTGCTGTTTTCCTCCACCATGAACCACCCTCTGCCATGCGCCCCTCTGCCTTGGAGTCAGCCAAGTATGAACTAAAATCTCTACTCACCGTGAGCTAAATAAACCTTTCCTTCCTTAATTTTGGCTGTTGAGGATTTTGCTCCAGCAACCAGAGAAAAGTAACCAAGAAAGAGGAGGACTCATTTTAAATCCCTACCATTCTCAATGTAACAGTATCTTTTATTTGAGGTCATATGTGTCTTGTTAGGAAAACTTGGTAACAATCTTCAGTTCTCCTGGTTTGAAGTATATTTGGGGTGCTAACTAAGATAATGCAGATGCTTTCAAGTTTTTAATGTTAGTTATTAGCCTTCTAATGATCAAAGATAAACTGCTTGAGGTAATAAAATCCCCTCTGCATAATTCAAGGTGGAATCATTTTCTGCTTACCCTGGAGAGGTGCTCTGTGGACTCTGGTGCTTCTCCTTGGGAGCAGATTCTGATTTTCATCAGCTGGAGCACAGCCAGTCCAGTGCCTGTTGGGTCTCATCCTGGGGACAGGAAGAGTTCAGCAGAGTTCATGCAGCAAAGTACCTTGGAGGTAGAAATTCCTGGCAATCTCAGAACTGACGTTTACTGTAGCTGAAAATTCATTAGCAGAGGACAGAAAAGAAGCAAAATAAAGGCAAGTGGTGACTGGGAGTGACACATATTTGGCCAGGAAGACCATTGCGTGTTGGAAGGAAGAAAACCCTACCATGGTAGGTTACCAAGCATTTGTCTGGGAAGATGCTTACGGTGGACACAACAGTGCACTGTGGGGTCCTAATAGTGTGAGCTGGCCAGTGTGACCAGACAGGGGTGTAACACATGGCTGGAGATGTTGTGCAGTGGTAAACCCTCTGTTTCCAGCTTCCAGCCATGGTCATTCCTATCAGAAGGCACTGGGTTGATTATCTGTCCTCTATCGATGGGCACGAGGTTGCAAAGACAATCTGGTTGTCTTCCTAAGGTTTGAAATTTTTTAAATTAATGGCCTCCCTGCCTTTCCTCTGCCTGTTGGTGCACCTGTGAGCATCTGGTTATGTCCACTTACTAGGCAAGGTCCCAAGGGGTGCTCACCACATGCCAGGTAGATAGAAAGCTTCACCCCTGTCATCTGCCACCTCTGTGCAGGCTTCCAAGGTTGATTTCATGATCCTCCTTCTCTACGTGAGCACTCTGAGGCTCAGACAGTTTGCCACTTCAGCAAGAGCCACAGCTGATGTGAACCTGAGCTAGGATTTGAAAACAGATCTCCCCCAGAGCTTGATCCTTCCTCCATCCCATGTGCACAGCCTCCCCTTTATTTTGGGCATACCAATGTACACCTCTCTCCTGAGGTGCCTGCATTTCAGCTCAAGATGCCATAGAAGAGAGATACAAGGACTTTCAGAAATACTGCAATATTTTATCCATCATTTTCAAAACATTCTAAGAAGACAGGGATGAACTGTAATTATTAAATTAAGTGAGAACAAGCTTGTGAGGTGATTTTGTATAGCTCTTCATGGCTACAAAAGTTTGGTAAGCGACAGGAGACCATCATTCCTTACACAGTCTCTGGAAACAGTGTGATGTTTATTGAGCACTTAGTGTGAAAGGGAAGGGGAGCCGAGACCCCTTGTGGGCTCAGACAGAGCTCCTGCGCTCCCCCGTAGGCCGGCTGCGACCTAGGGGTATTAATGTGCACCTTTCAGAGGAGAATGGATGATTGAGCCCTTCCTCTCACATCAAAGTTTTTGTGGGGTAAAGGCTCAGGAAGCCACAGGAAGATTGCATTTGAGAATGCGCACAAAGAAGGCATTCCTCGCAAAATAGAATATGTAGACATTTACTGGTACTGACACAATTAGGGAAACTGTTGAGTGGCCATTGTCAAGAGATCGCAGCGCTTTCCCAGTAATAATCTCGCTCTCCATCTCACGTGCTGACCTGATTATTGATCTGCTTCCTTTCCCTCCCATCCTTTCTGGCCAGGTTATAGGATTCTGCTTTGAAGCTGCCCAGCTCTTTCTGTAAGTCTTCTTCTTCCAGGGCAGCATTTTGTTTTCCTGGTCAGTGGCCATTAGGTTAATAGTATCCCTTAGTCACTGTGGACTGACCAGGTATTTAACCTCCCAAATGAGCATAAGGCGAAGTCTAAATAAAAGGAGGCAAATAGGTTGCTTTCAGGGCTCCCAGAGGATCAAAGCCCTCTTAGAGAATTACAGATTCTCTTGGGTTTAAGACCAGGACTCTCTCTAGGTGGATCATATTTATGTAGTTATTAGAAGGGAGGGAAGTACTCAAGAAAAGCAGAATCACTCAGGACTTTTCCATGAAAGGTATTAAGTTAAGCTCCAGGAACTGTCTTGTCTAGTTGAGGTTGGATCCAGGTATCCTTGGCTATGATCTTGTCTTATCCTTTGAGGCTTTCAGGATTTACCCCCCATTACAGGCCTCTGTAGGGACCAGCGACTCACAGAGGTCTACTTACTGTGAGTCCACCGCCTGTCTCCAGACAAGGGACCTGGGCTCTGGGCAGACTCACAATAAACATGGAAAGTGCATTGGTTAATTTAAGTCGTGAGCAGGGCTGCTTCCTAGGGGTCTCCATCAAGTGGCCCACCACAGATGCACATTGGATCGAGGGTCTCCTGGTATGTAATCTTTTTTTACACCCAGGACTAATTGAAGTCAGTAAATGAAGCATGACCCAACCGTAGGTTCATTTCTTCTGTGGCAGTTTCTTGGGAGGAACTTGATAAAAACTGAATAATGTAGCTCAATATTTCCTTTCAAACTAATCACCTTTCACTTTTCATCTTTTCAAATAGCGTTCTAGACCTAAGATATTCCTAGTATCTTTGCACTCAGGTCAACATTCCAATTAAAACTTTATTGGTTCTTCAGAGTAAATCATTAGTTCCTAAAAGAAGTGGATCTATACATTTAAAATGGTATCAAAAAAAAAAAAAAAAAAAAAAAAGCAAGACTGAAAGAGAGAAACGAACATGCCAAGTAGAAATTTTCTGTTGTAAAAATGTTTAGGATGATGGATGGAATGCTTTGTAACTAAGCGAGCCTAGGAACATGTGCACCGGAGTCTTCCAACGAGCACGGAACGTTAGCAGCCAGCAGCTTTGGCTGCGAATGCGGCAGGTCGGCAGCATGGTGGCCCCAGTGCCTGTGGCCCCGAGCTGGAACGGCAGACAGATGCGATGCCACGAAGCTCTTGCGGACCCAACTGTGACGATTCTAGTGGCGGCCTGGGCTTGCAGGACATGTGCTAACACGAAGGGGGTAATTCTCTTAGGGAGGAAAGCAGCACGTGATACAGATTATGCCCTCGTGAGTGAATCAGCATAAATAACATGATTTCAACATAATATACTCCCTTCAAAAAAGGAAGAGAAAGTCGTGTTCTGGGGCCCACTGTCGGCGACTGCACAGACCTCAGCAATGTCTTTCTTTCTCCAGGCAGGGCACTGGGGACACAAGGCTCACTGGGCTGCTGTATGACTGATAACCCAGGGTATGTGTGACTCTGTCTTCTGTCACCTGTGAAGTCCCCTACCACCACCAGCATGACACACATGAGTCTGAATCTCCCCATGAGTGCTGCATCCAAGCTCGCTGGCCTGGCGCGGCCTTCAGCCTCCTGTCCCTTAAGCCTCCTGCCCCATCTCTCTCACCTGGTTTCATTCCATCCCTAGCCATCCAGGCATCTTCTCTCAGCTGCCCCCCACTCCCGCAGGGCTGCTCTTACCTCCTCCAGACCTGGCGGCTCTTTCCAATTTAACATCTGCCGTCTTCCCAACCCCCCTTGTTTCTTATTCTCAAAATCACCTCTCTGAGCTGACCATCTATGCCTGGTCATCTGTGTAAACACCAATTATTCTGTGTCTTGTTTATTTTTTTCCTTCACACTGTTTTTGAGGACAGAAGCTCTATCCATCAGTTTACCTCAGCATTCACCAAATGCTAAGGCCCTTAGCATTCAGGTGTCAGGACAGCCACACGGGATCCAGTCAGTGAAGCTCTGGAATTGCTGCCACCTCTGGACGGTAGCTGAAGCTCAGGCTACAGCACTGCCCTGCCAATATACGTAGTGTCAGACTTTCTGAAAGTAGCGATGCCTTCAAATCTGATACGCAATGGATGATCGATGGCTTGGCTTGTTATACAAATATGGCTAATCTGCTCGCTAACGCATGATCATATTAATCTATAGAGTAAAACCGTTATTGTAAATACATCGTAATTTACATTTTGATGCTTACCAGGCAACTGTTACTGCCTCTGACTCCCGCAGTGACACTTGCCCTGTTGTGCTGCTGGTGCTGTTGTAATACAAAAGAGAATAGAAAGTATGCCGTTCAATAACATGAGCAAGTGCACACAGCCAGTAGGTGGAAGTATTGAGCTACATATGCATGAAGTTTAGTAGTGCCTATATGTGATGCACACACATCTACACACGCACACACACACACACACGCACACGCGCGCGCACATACATCAGCATCTGCACACAAGTAGACCTATTGAATGTCTACCCATCTGTATCTATAGTTGTCATTTTGTTGAAATCTCAGGAGGAAAAGAATCTTCAGTTCATTAATGACTTTTTATCATATTTAATTTAATTTTAGTTGAGTTGTCTGAACTTAGAATTATTTTGGAAGCCTCTATAGCACATTTGGCTGCTGTCGCTGTAACAAAGGAAAGAATGTACGCAAGAGAGGTTCTGAGGTCTGAAGATGAAAACGGAGGTCGTTCCACAGCACTGGACAGCAGCAGGAGAAGGAGCAGAAAACCTCTCCCTCGCTCTGTGGTGTATGTAAGGCTTAGTTTCATGAACTCATTTTCTTTCTTCTGGTGAAAACCTTGTTGTTTCAAAAACAGCATAGCTGTATTTGTGCTGCTCAAATTGTGGTCACCTGTCAGTGGTTATGTGTGTGTGTCATGCGAAATTTTGTTTGCTGTAACATTGCCGTATTCAGGGAGACACTGGGAACAAGTCATGAAACAGTGATGGTCAGCGTTTGTTGAGGTCCAGCCCTTTGCGTCCTTTCAGCCTTGCTAAAGAGGGACCACCAGGGTACCCCAGCGCCTTGGGGAGGACAGAGTGGCTCAGGTGTCACCAGTCCATCCCAGACAAGCTGTGCCGCCCATGGCCCATGCGAGGTGGTATCCCAGCCTGCCCTTGGCGTGGGTGTCCCACGTGGCCTTTGGAGTATATGATAATTTGTAGTAGATTGTAAGAATCTAGGAAGATGTCACTAGAGGTGGGAAACCAGAACCTTTTCATGTCTTAATATCCGTTCATATTGATCAGACAGATATTTCTATGTCAACAACCTATGGACGCTCATCACGACCACAGTGATGCTTTAAGCACAGAGAGAAGATGAACAGAACGAAAGGCTCCCTTCATGTGGTCAGCGCTCGGCTTCTCATGGTCGAAATTCTTCATGCCTTCTTCATCACTTGCGCCTATATGTAATGTCTCTATCCTGCATGCCCATCAACGCAGTCTACTATCAAATAAAAAAAAAACCTTACAGTACAATTCTTATTAATCTGTGTATGTTATAGGCTGCTCTGCAATCTATAACCCAGTGTGATTCGCAATCATCAGCACATCAAGCTTTTTGTTGAAGATATTTATAAACTGGCATCGGCTCATGCCAGCTTCCACTGTGAACTGGAGAGCAGCGTGTTCTCCTCATCTGGAGCTGTGATCACGGTGAGGATCATAAAGGGTCTGTCAGCTCGCCGTCGTGCATTCGTATCC
>NW_004524584.1:26078282-26079787 GCF_000260255.1 Octodon degus | reverse complement strand
ATAATTGACATCTGTTTAACAATTATTAATACACTTTTACTGTTTCTGGGAAAGGAACAGGATGCTGGGTGGATTTCAGCAGGATCTGCTTTCCAAGAGGTGGAACTTGTTGCCTTAACAGCAGGCCGCGCAGACAGGGCTCCATCTGTACTCTGATGGGTCAGCGAAGGACAGCAGGACATGTTTCCAAGTGTAGTTTAACTCCCTGGGCCACATGGCTTGCGGTGTGCAGTGAATCAGAGAACAACATGCCCTACACACTCAACAAATTTTTCTCCTGCAAGAACAGAAAGTGTACGTGAGCATTCCCATCTGAAATGTGCAGTGCTGACCTTGTATAATTGCTTCTAGAGGCTGGGAGCGATGGTGGAGGCTCTCTGGAAAGGTGCAGCTGGAGGACAATCTGCCCACCACTCCTCTGTGCTGCCCTTGTGTTAGAAATTGGCTTGGGATGTGTTTCAGAGCAATGGACAATGGGCGTGGAATAGGCTGCCCAGGGGTCACATGTTGGGACAGGGACATTATCCTGATGCCACTTGCAATACCAGCTCTGGAGCTGTGCAAACATTTCCCAACTGTCCTGTTTGATAAGTCCTGGAATCATTGGCCTCTTCTTCTTACTTTTGTGAAACGATGTGTCTACTGGTTGTGATTCAAGTTTTTTCCACACATTTATGTTGCCTCTGGCTAGTTCTCTTCAACTTCTGCCTAGGTAGAGCTGTTTACCATTCCCAGTGGAGTATGATGACTTCCCCTGTGAGGGCATTGTCCAGAAAGCCAACCCCACTGATATGGAGTGCTAGCATTCTAGATGTTTTCTTGTACACTATTATGTTTTCCCTATAGTGGAATGGTAAGCTCAGAGGCACTGAGGTTCAACTGTCTGAATTTAGGACATTTTCTACCTGTCTCTACTCTGATTGGTAGTCGTGTGAACTTGAGCAAGTTATGAAACCTGCTGGCTTCGGGGTTCTCACCCATGCAATGAAAGGAATAACATGCCTGCATGAGCTAATCTTTCTTTGTTGACTAGACTGGATTAAGGGGCTCCATCAGAGGAGATCAGATCATGGGGATCTTGTACAGATCTGTGGATGAACTTACTAATATTCAGTGCTGAACAGGCTGCTTGGGGATGAGGCACAGTTGCAGAAGGTGAGGCAAGGGGGCGTCCCTGCAGAAGACTCTGGCCATGTCCTTGGGCACCATGAAGCGAGCAACTTTGCTCCTCTAGATCCTTCATCTGTGATGCTCTGGCGTCAGCTGGCAGTGGACTGAAACCAGTGAAGCCATCAGCACACACACAGTCCTCCCTTAATTTGCATGTTGAGTGTTTGTTCCCAGAGACACATGGCTAAGTGACACACCACACTACCTCCCAAGCTTCTAGGCACTGAGGTGGCACATGGATATTAAGCACCAAGAACAGCTTGGCACAACGGGATCATTAATCTGTAAATATTAGCTGTTTTGTTATATACCTGACTGGAAGAAGCCATGGTGGG
>NW_004524584.1:26075286-26077562 GCF_000260255.1 Octodon degus | reverse complement strand
CTTTAGAGGGCCCATCCTATAGAGGGTCCTCCTCTCAGTCCAGGAAGCTGATGTTTGCAACCCCGTGGATAAGTTATTTGAAATCCATCAGGTCAATTCCAATCTACCACTTCCAGTGCAACCCATGGCGAGAATAAAGACACTGAAGCACGTCTATAGATACGGGGAGCCCAGGGGTCCTAAGTCCAGCCATGGTGATGGCTATCCAGCACAAAGGCCTTGACTGAGGGCCAAACCCAGGTTTTATTCAGTTGTGAAGGAGGAGTGGCTTGAGGAGGAATGGCTGAAAATGGCCGGAAGTAGGTGAGAGGTGAGCACTGTGAGCTGGGCTAAGGAGGAGGCCTGCATTCACCTCTGCGGTATGAAGAGAGAAGGACATGCGGAGTGATCTGCATGACACAGTGGAGACAGTATCTGATGCTTTGGGGTCTGTGCTTCAGCTCTGGTGTGTAACATTTCAAGCCCCAGCAAGTCCTGGCCTCTATCTGGAGGTTCAATCCCAGCCTACAGTGTGGAGCACTGGCTCTTCACCCCATCTCGACCTGGCTCATATTGAAGAGAAGCTCATGAGGGTTACCAGGAAAACACGTTTGTCATCTTCAGCTGCTTCTACCAGCACCCCTGCTAGATACATGCACTACTTAAAGCCTGTTGAAGGGACAAGGAAAAGGACTAGCCAGCTCTGCTCGTATAAATAGTTGCTCCTCTTTCAAGGAGAGCTTGCTCAGGTGGTCCTCCACATTGCCAAGTTTTAGAAAGTGCTCAAGTTGGAGAACTAGTGCTCTGAGGACGTGTTCCTTCTAGAAGATGTTTTCTTGCAGGTACAGCTGTGGTCTCTATCTTTCCCTTAGTTTGAAACACCGATGATCATTGCCAGTATTAGCTTAACTGCGCCCCAAAATTCAGACACTTGCTGATTGAACAGAGTGCTCTGAAAGGAACCTGGCTATTAGGGATTTTCAAAAGTATAGAAGGATATCTCAAGAGGGTGACAGTTCTACTACCAAAGAATCCAAATGGGAAGTTAAAAAGATAACACATGCTCTATGTAAAATGCAGTTGGTGTCCTCCATTTCTTAATGAGCTTGGGACTGAAACAAGGGCTTTACCACAAATTTCAAGTTTCTAAATCCTATATTTGAGGCAGCTATGAGCTCAAGAAGCATCCAGGCAAGGATCCATCTCGGCACTCTGTCCTCATCTCAGCGCGTTCCTCTAGTGACCCAGAACAGAAAAAATACAACTTTATTTTCACAGTTACACCATCGCCATAGGAACAGGAATTGTGGGAGCTAATTTGGAAGTGCTAACCTTAAGTTAGAGCTTTAAACATTTTAAAAATTCTTACTAAATGCATACAAATTACATCACAGTCCTACGTGTGTATAGAAGTCCCAGAATTTAGTGGCGTTACAAACACAAGTGCGGACTTTTTATTCTCTAAATCATATTTTATATTTTTAATCTTATTTACTCTCTCTATTTCTGGATATGCTGAAAGAGTTTGCAGGTGAAGTAGGGATATCACTCTGATTTGTTCTGCTCGTGCTTGAGGGTGCAAGTGTCACGTTAACTTGAGAGCCAGCTTAGAGCCTGGGATGCTTCCGTGTGAAATCTTGCTGTAGATTTTCCATGTTATAGAGCTTGCGGGTGAGGCTCCCAGAGTTGACAGTAATGAGCACTCGAGGTCTATGGATGGTCTGACTCAGACCATGTCTTCTGGAAGGAAAGCTGAGCAAGGCAATGAGGAAAAAAAAAACCAGTATACGGTTGCTAAGATTTTTCTCTTCTGTTGTTTCCAGAGCCAAACTTCGTGTCCTCATACGACATCGGAAACTTCACCTACTTCTTTTTCCGAGAAAATGCTGTGGAGCACGACTGCGGGAAGACAGTTTTCTCCAGGGCCGCACGGGTTTGCAAGAACGACATCGGGGGACGCTTCCTGCTGGAGGACACGTGGACCACCTTCATGAAGGCGCGCCTGAACTGCTCCCGGCCAGGGGAGGTCCCCTTCTACTACAACGAGCTTCAGAGCACCTTCTTCTTGCCTGAGCTGGATTTGATCTACGGCATTTTCACCACCAATGTGTACGTAGCTTCAAATAATGTCTTTCTCTTCGCCTTCACTCACTTTCAATAGTTCTTTTGTTCTTTGACCTCTGAAGGTTTCAGGTTGCTTTAAAGAAAATCTTTCTTATTTTACTGGGCTTACAGCCAAGGAATAACAAAAAGAGCATTTTTCACTATGAATTAAATAATAGGCAAAGATGTGTGCT
>NW_004524584.1:26071030-26074356 GCF_000260255.1 Octodon degus | reverse complement strand
GACCTAACAGTTACAATAAAAGCCAAACAATTGTGTCCAGGGCAAAGGATCTAAAACTGGGTGTGTGGAAAGTTCTGATAGGTAACGGAGGCAAGCATGTCCCTGGGGATTACAGGAGCTTCAGCACCGAGGACCACCAAGAATCCTGGGATGCTCAGGCCTGGGCTCACTGGACAACAGCTTATCCTGTAATGTCACGCTGCTCCTACATATTTCCAGCTTATTTTTTCTCTCTTTGGCATCAAAAACCTGCCCATGAATCCCACTTCTGTGGCCACTTACTTTATACTTACTTCCTTGTTAACTATCATTTCTTGCTCTTCCCAGTGCTGCTGACAGTTAACATTCACTTGATGGCGAAACTCTGTAGTGTTCTCCCTGAGAGGACGCTAGAGAAATGGGTGGTGTGCGTGTCCCCACTGCCATCACACTCCTCTGCCAAGGACCTTCTTCTTCTAAGTCTGCTTTTCTTAACCCTGGAGGTTATGTCACTTCCTTGAGAAGTTTCATCTGAAAAAAATCAATTCATGGTTTCTAAAGTTGATTTGCTTTCCACGACCTTCTTTAAGAAGCCGTGCAGCCTGCCCAAGATAAATGTTGCATTGCTCAGCTGAGATCGATTTGACGCACAATGGGAGGTTGGCTGCTGTGGCTGCTCATTCCCCTGGTTCCACGCAAAAGCTAACAGCAAAGCTCCTCCAGTCGCAGAAGTTGTGTAAGTCCGGTCGGAACCCTTCTGATCCTCGAGTTGCCCCTTTTGAGAGTCCCGTTCTGTATTTCAGACTACGGCAGGTGGGTTGATGGTGTAGTCCCTCCCGCACCCCGCTTCTCCACTGGCAGTGTGTGGTCACCGCTGCTTTTCCTCTGCTGAGGAAAGTCTTGGGAGCAGGCTGATGACCCCGTCAGCTCTCGTCTCAGTGACTCCCGCCTCTCTTGCTTCATTGTGTGGCTCTGGCCTGCCTTAATGATCACCTTCTTGAGGAAGCTGGCAGGGCTGGGGCTGCAGCTCAGCTGCATGAGCGCCTGTCTGCCGAGCACAAAGACCTGAGTTTGATCTCTTGAAAGAAAGAAAGAAAGAAAGAAAGAAAGAAAGAAAGAAAGAGAGAGGGGAGAGGAGGGGTTGGCGGAAGGGAGAGAGAGAGAGAGAGAGAGAGAGAGAGAGAGAGAGAGAGAGAGAGAGAGAGAGAGAGGAAAGAACAGAGCAGAGCAGAATAGAGCAGCACAGAATTGGCTTCCAGCTGCAAGTACAGGAAGTCAGGAAGTGTGTGCACAGCCTGGCAGTTTCCTTTCTCTGAAATGGGCTGTGTCTGTGTGGCATGGACCAGGATTTGCCTCTAAGCCTTGGTGGGGTTCTTAACTCTAGGAGAACAAGGGCAAGGTGCCTTCTCTTGCTCGTTCTGTCACTAGGACAGTGTGGTTTGCTCCACCACTTGGGACTGAATTGATTGGAAGAAATAGTTGGCTACTGCACTGGAATCTAAAGACTTGGCTGGGATTTAAAAATGATGGCTCAGCAGTACAGGTTTACACAGTACAGAGAATATGTGATATAGACTGTGTAGTTTAGACAAGTGTGGACATAGATGTCTACATCGTGGGGGCTGCCGGGAAAAGATTTTCATTGCTCTTTCCAATTAAGGAGATTAAGACCTAAAGAAAAATATTTTTTTAACTTTTCTATTGGAAACTTTAAACGACTTCTACTAGAAGCAAAGCTTAATAGTCCTACTGCCGCACATACCGAGCAGATCCCTGAGACCTTTGGACCCACCTGTAACAGGTCACAAATGCCACAGCACATTAATGGAAGACATATGCTTACCCCAGTCCTGGAGAGGAGCCTGGCTTGGAAGCCGAGGCTGGAGGTCCGTCAGCCCCGTGGACTGGCTCACTCTGCTCCAGCTTTGAGCAGGCTCAGGAACAGGGAAGGCCCTGGCAGGGCAGGCGCTTTGGGCTTCCTGCAGGCAAGTCCAACTTGGGGGAGGGTGGGGCACAGGCAAAAGGAGGAGGGACTAGATGGAGAGCACGCACCTCTTCCGCCCCACCCCTCCTAGGGTGCAGAGTGCAGTTAAAAGCAAAGGGCCATTGCACCCCGGGGGGGCACTGATGATGCCACCACTTGGGAAGAGCCTTCAAGATATCATACTGCAGAAATCCATGCACACCCATGTCTAGAGGAGCACAGTCCCAGTAGCTAGCAGAAGCAAACAGTGGAGGTATCCATCAACAGTGGGATGGGTAAAGAAACTGGGGAATGTCTTAACAGTGGAGTACTATTCATCCATAAAGAATGTATTGCAGGCATTGATAGGAAAGTCGGTAGGTCTTGAGAGCATGTTATTGAGTAAAAAATAATAAAAGACCCCAGGCTGGCCTTGAACTCGCAGCAATCTTACTGTCTCAACATCCTGAGTGCTGGGATTACAGGCATGTGCCACCACACCTGGTTCTTGGTTTCTAAGGGATATAGAAGACTAAATATGTCATAGTTTCTTTTATACAAGAAACACAAAACATAAATAAAGCATAAAACAAAGGATGGATTGAAGCAAAGGGTGAGTAGCCTTTTTGGAAATAGGAAAGGGGATCTGGATATAAAAGAGGAGGGAGGGATTATAAATGATCAAGATTCTCTGTCTGTCTGTCTGAATACTCCAAGATGAATATAACTGTGTATCACAAATGCACACCGATTAAAAATTAAGTTCCCGCAGTCTCAGTGAAGGGCGCTTGGCCTATGGCCACTAGGATATCCAGGGGAAGCCCCAGGCTGACCCCAGCACCGAGGTCAGCCCCATTCAGGGTTGGGGGTGGGTCATTCAGACATGTGGCCCTAACAGCCAGAGGAGAGGAGCTTCTGTCACCAGGCAGCAGCATGACAAGATCAGGGTCTGAATGCAGGACTGTCATGGAAGGCAGCAGAGCGTGGGCACATCCAGCGCTCTGTGCTGCTGCTCGGCCATCAGACAAGTCAGGCTCTTCTTGGGGTCGGAGGACTCAACCAGGAATTAGAAGGACTCAGCACTCGCAGTGCCAACTTGACCCCCAGGCTTGTCATGCGCCAGGCCGGGGGCTGTCCCTGCTTGGGATCTAGCCTGGGCTTAGCCATTCTTATTCCAGCATAGTCCTTTGCATATCTTTTCTGAAGCCCAGTCACCTGTCCTCTTTGCAGTTGGGCTCTGACTTAGCATATTCTTGTTTTCTATGAGTATTAGAGAACAAGAGTAGAAACATAGACACACTAATATTGAGTCTGTACTCCTTTTGCAACTCAGCTGTAGGCATGGGGAACTCGTGGCCTCCATGCTTGGCCTCACCCCTGTTGC
>NW_004524584.1:26065601-26069545 GCF_000260255.1 Octodon degus | reverse complement strand
CTTGACATTGTCATGTTTCCTAGCTCTTCTCCTTTCCCTCTCTTGATTAGTTAGTCCTTGAGATCCTGCTTTCCTTTAACTAGTATTATAGCTTTCTATTTGTATTTCTTCTTTTGAGTTCTTACACTAGGGAGACTATACGATATTTACACATGTGTGTCTGGTTTATTTCACTTATAAGTATATGTTCAAGTGGCATCCACTTCAATATAAAGGCTTGCAGTTTTTAAATACCATCTGCTTTTCACTCATCTCTCACAAAAAATGAAGCACATCGTCCTAGGTGCCCTCCATGGGGTTCCAGTGCTGCTCCCTAAATTGGGTCCAGACACTTGTCCCCAATTGGGTCTATGGAGCCTGTATCATTTCTTTATCCATGATGGTGAAGGATACCTGGACCAGAATTATGGAAGCCCCTGGGACAGTGGCTCATACCTATTCATTACCAAACAAACGTGGCTAAATATCACAATGCCAAGGTCTCTGTGGTTTTCCTCCAATGGAAGAAAAATCATGGATATGACATGGAATATTTATTGTCTCAGAACATTATTATGGAAAATACATACATATTCTTTTTCTGCATTTTCCCTTTAGAACCACAGCTGAAGTTAAAATGCAAATTTGACCCAAAATATTTTGCTGTTTCCCTTGTGAGTTGAAGGGTAGTGACCTTCCAAAGCCTCCCACTTAACAGCTTTATCTGCAAAGCTTGAATTCTAAATTAAAACCTCAAGATTTCCCGTCAAGGATTTGACCCCTTGTATTTACAATCCTCTTTAAATTAAAAAATATCTATGAAGGGTCTGATGGGCATGCTTTGCAAAATACTCTAAGTTGATTATTTTTTGAAGGATAACGAATGAATGTAAATATCTGGAGATTTAAGAAGACAAAAAGCTTGACCCACTTCCAGCTGAGTAACCAGATCAGGGTGGGGAGGGCCACAGAAGAAGGACGAGGGCTCTGTCCACTAGAGAAGAAAGTCTTTCCTCCAGGATTTAAAAGGCGAGGGTACAGCTCCATGCAGGGGCTTGCTGACCCCTGTGGTGGAGTGAATCAACGCTCCTGGCAGCATTAAAGAGTTCTAAATGCCAGCTTCCCTGGTCTTGATACTTAGGTATTTATGTCTGTACAAGAATTCACAGGTGGGCCTCATCGCAGTCTGGCATCGTCCCCCAGGAGCACGTGTGACAGACCGAGATCTTCAGGTGTCTAGAAGCTGCTCTGGGGTCACCACTGTTGGCCAGTGGCTGATGCTCCCTTCTGGGCTCTGTGACCAACCTTCTCCCCTCTTTCTCTTCCTCGGCCTTGCAGGAACAGTGTCGCTGCCTCTGCTGTGTGTGTCTTCAATCTGAGTTCCATCTCGCAGGCCTTCAACGGGCCCTTCAAGTTCCAGGAGAACTCGCGCTCAGCCTGGCTGCCGTATCCCAACCCCAACCCCAATTTCCAGGTAATTTCAGGGGAAGAATCGCTGTGGAAAGGGCAGAGACTTGGGTAGATGCTGGGGCAGGGACCCTAGGGAGCGACCCCGAGCAGCTGCACCCTCCCTGTCCCCCATGCACAGCCCTGAGCTCAGCTTCATTCCCATCAGTAGATGGACGCTTTTTGTCAACTATGGCGCCTGGACCACAAAAGGCCCTTTTGTCTGCTGCAGTGCCTGACGCCAAGCTGAAAAAGGCCAGCCTTCTGCACTGGATTAAGAATCCACGCTTCAATTAGTACTAATGATGTTGGACTCAGTGTCCCCAGTCCTCTGATCCCTAATGAATGACTCTCGAGTGAATAGGGCCCAGGCCACAGAGAGGGGGGATGCACAAACAGGATTAGAGCTCTAATTGGCAAATAGGCAAGATTTCCTGAGAGGGAGCTGAATGGGGTAGTAACTAGTCGGGGAAAAGCTGCAGCGCTGCAAGCCGTTCTTCTTCCATCCTAAGATTCCTGGATGCCCATGCTATCTGGGGATTTGTGAGTTACCTCACCTCCCCATACGCAGAGTAAGCCGATTCTCAGAGAGGAAGTGGTTTCTCACCTTTGGTCACTCAGTCTTTGTCTGTGTGGGCTGCAGTAACCAATTAGCACAGATTGGATGCTGTTTCAAAAAGAGCCATTTGTTTTCTCACAGTTCTGGAGGCTGGAGGCCTAAGATCAAGTTGAAAGCGGGGTTGTTTTGGGTGAGGGCTGCCTTCTTGGCTCCCAGCATGGCGTCTTCTTATTGTGTGCTTCTCTGGAAGGTCACCATGCTTACCATCTCGTTGAGCATTAGTTGCTTCCTTAGAGACTACGGTCAGGCTGAGGAAGAGGGCTTTCATGTGACAATATGGGTAGGCAACAAATATGTAGTCCGCAAGCTCAGGCTCCCCTTGTGGGTCAGCTCTCCTAGGACAGTCCCATTTGGGGTATAAAGCTTAGCACCCCCAAAAGCAGAGCCCTATGTTGGATGTTTTGGGGGTGTCACCTCACACCCTGAATACAGTTCCATGAAGAGAAAGACCTCTCTACACACAGTGAAGCACAGTGAGCCCCAGGCACAGATCTGGCCCCGACCACAGCCGGTAGATGGTTCAACTGGAATCCCACCCCCTGCCCTAGCTCCCAACCTTTGCCAACCAACTGCCTGGTGGGAACCATCACTACTTAGGGTTGGAACTGAGTACTTCGAGTTCTGGTTAGCCTGTCATTCAAAGCCTAGGGCTGGCAAGATAGCTCACGTGCAAGTCCAAGGTTCAATACCTGAGACTGCATACTGCACTGGCCCTGCCCTCAGGCACACTGAGCCAGCAACTGAGTCTGGGCGACATGGTGTGAGCCTATAATCCCAGTGCTGGGGAGGCTGAAAACTGGAGGATCACTAGGAGTCTGAGCTGTGTAGTGAGACCCTGTACTAATTAAAAAAAAAATTTTTTTTTAAATATTCCATTTAAAGCCTAAAGCTTTTTGGGCTGGCCATATAGATCAGCAAACTAATGTGCCTGCTTAGGCAGAGCACAGTGGTTGGGGTTCAATCCCCAGTGTGCCATGCCAGCCCCACCCCCGGGGCACGATTGAGACTGGGCGTGGTGGCATGTACCTGTAATCCCAGTGCTTGGGAGGCTGAAAACAGGATTATCCTGTAGACCCTGTACCAAATACATTAAAAAAAAAAAAAAAAAAAAGCCTAAAACTTTTGGCTTTTAAGAAAATTGGGGAACTAAATATGTCTGATCGCTTGACACTTTACTTGAATTTTGGAAAGCACAATTTGATTATAACTAGTTTTCAGGTTTTGCTTGTTTGTTTGTTCTTGCTCAATTTTGCCAGCATATGGGATTGAGAACAAGATGACTAACTTACTTGCCATCTTTATCTTTCACTGCTTTCCGTAGACAAGTTATCTCGCTTCTCCTCATATACTGTCGAGTTAATGTGGAAGGAGACACACAAAAGCAGAGGAATAGTTTAGCAATAAATTTTGGTAACATCAGTCAGTCTGTTATATACTGCATAATGCTTGATAAAGGTGACACAGAGGGACCATCTATCTGGTGTATGAAAGGTATACGGAGGAAAAATAAATTATAAAAACTTTAAGAAAGTCTTTTGAAGATTTTGAAGGTCAAACTAAGAAAGATGTTTATTACATCTGTCTTGTACTTTCATTATATAGTGTTTATATTACAAAAATCTTCACCGTGAAAGAGACTTAATAAACTTTGCGATTGTTTTCTGCCTCCAGGCGCCGGGTGACTCTGAGCCCACGCATTTGCGTACATTTGCATCACTGGTCTCTGGCTTTATAATGTCAGCGGCACACTGAAGGGCTTGCTCACGTTTCTGAGATGGGAGTAGTTGCATGCCTTATAATGAATGAAGCGTCCCGAAGACTGCGTGCATTTCAGGCGATGCGCGTAGCTAATGTTGTCGTCTTTGGTTGGGTAGTGTCCCAAATTGGCCGTGAGCTGAAG
>NW_004524584.1:26037737-26064331 GCF_000260255.1 Octodon degus | reverse complement strand
AGTCGTAGAGAGCTCTTGAGACACAGTACTCGGCAGCACAGGCAGATGGCTTAAGCAAGACACTGGTCCAGGAATAAAGACCACCAGGTATCAAAAGTGGTCCTCCCTGGAGGCCGCTGTCTACCCCTATGTGTGTCCCTGGGCCTCCCAAATTCCTGATTCCTATGGATAGTGAGAGATTTTTGTCTTTTGTCTTGGATCCTGGGTTTTAGGATTTTTTTTTAACACAATGCATACAAAACAATGTTCGTGTATCCACTTCATCCAGCATGAAGACAGCTAGCTGCCACCTGAGGTGACTGTCACCTCAGTCTGAAGTAAAGAATGCCACAGAAACAGGGACAGCTCCAGCACTAGGACCCCAAGCCTGGAGACCAAGCCCAGTGGAACTCTTTGTCAGTTGTCAAAACAGTTGCTGACGGGCAAATGTTCTGAGCATTATTAGTAAATACTGTAATGACATTAAATCCTCTGGCACAGCCTTCCCCCACCCCATGGATAAGTTTTTTGTCGCTTTATTTATGTGCTCAAATCCTCTAACCACCACAGCTCCACAGACTGGTATCACTGTCTTGCTTCAGGATTAGAGCACTTAGTATTTGCCACTGCCCAAATGGCTTCTTGGTGTCAGATACACAGTCCTGCTGGGCACTTACAGGGCTTGGCCCATGCTTTCTGCATAGTATGCGGTGCTCTCCCGTGGGCCCTGATGGCTGCATTCCAGCTGACTGCTTTCCTGTAGAGGAGTCTGAGTTGAGAGGCAGGGCCTCTGCTGAGCTGTGTGGCAGGAGGCAGGACACACCAGAAGCTGCAGAGCCCGTGAGCCTGCCGGGACGCTCAGGGTCCCTACATGTGGAGGCCAGGGCATCCTGAAGGAGGAGGATATTAAAGTGAGCATTGGACTAAGTGAATGGAATCCATTTAGCTTTAAGATTTTCTACTTCTGCAGTTGACCTGTCAGTTTATGGCTTATAGAAAGGACATTTTATCAAATGCTACAAAAATATCATCTACTTCAAAAAAGCAATTTCCATCAGACACTGTTGCACCTCTGACCTCTAATGAAACCTGGTATTAGAAATGACACATTGTACATGGTAGCTGCGGGGGGTGCGGGTCCCCCAATTCATTTCTATCAAACTTACTTAGGTGAAGTTTTATTGAGAATTGGCCACTGTTTATATCAGGATTTAATGTTTTTTAAAAAATAAGTAAGAAACACTGGTGGTGCTTTTCTGATTCTGCGCCCAGTTCCAGCAGTGCCGTGCTGTCTTTCTGGCGCCTCCTTTTACCCTGTCCTGGTGGGAAACTGTCCCAGGCAACGCCGGCAGCGTCCCGCCCACAGGGCTCAGAGCCCGATTCTCAGCGATTTCCAGGCTGGTACTTCCCCTGCCTGTCTCGAATTTAGTTTCCTATTTCCTCTACCTGCAGATTGTTTCTTGCTTCTTTCTCCCTCATTTTTCCTTCTTTTTTTTCATCCTTTTCTCCTTCCTCCTCTCTTCACTGTCTTCCTCTACTTACCTCCATTTCCTCTCACCAATTTACCATGTCATCACTCAGATTCCAGGACTATAACCAATTTTTAAAATGCCTTCTGTCTTTTACCACAAGCATAAAATAAGCAGAGCCAGTTATACTGCCCTACTATCTGTGATCCATGCCATAAAGTTTTCAGATTAAAACAATTCTCTTGCCAACGAATCAAGATCTAGAATTTCATCCAGAGTCTCCTGTCCCACAGTGAGGGGCTTGGGGAAGTGACTGAATCACGTGGGCTTCATCTATTCCTTGGTGTATGCACTGTCAGGAGATGAGGCTGCCAGAGCAAGGCCACCAGGGCATGACCTGCAGGCAGGAGCGCTCCTCCCTCCTCTCTGCTGCCCGGCCTCCACGCTGCGAGCAGCTCTCCTGCCCTGTGCCCCTCTGTCATGCTACCCCGCCAAGAAGCCAGTTGCGTGAGGACTAAACCATGAACGAAGATAAATGTTTTAAACTGTGGATATTGTGTATTAATGTTGGGGTTGGGAGTGAGATGGAGTCTGTGTTTGCTACAAACCCACTGCCTCATGGGAAAAGCAATAAACCTATAGGAGTTCCCAATCGCTGCATTTTCAGCAAGCCCACGTGATCTGGAGGAGAGAGACAGCAGTATAAGCTCACCCAGGCTGTGACAAGGAGTTCTGGATACCTGCTGCTCAAAGTTATAATCATCCTTGACTTTCATTTTTATTTTAAAACTTCTAAGTAGGTCTCTCATGGTGAAATTGAGATAGTCCCCAAACGGGACACTTTCACATCTGTAATGGGAAGGATGCTAAGGGTGGAAAGTTCAGAGGAAGGTTAAGAAGTGAACCTTTCCACAGGGTCAGCCATGTGCTGCGACTTGCTCATGTTCAATGCCCCGCTCCATCTATGGGGGGACAAAGGATGAGAGTGTCAGTGGCTGCTTCCAACAATACCCTTGTCTTGCCTTGTAGTGCGGCACCGTGGACCAGGGCCTGTATGTGAACCTCACAGAAAGGAACCTTCAGGATGCACAGAAGTTCATCCTGATGCACGAGGTGGTGCAGCCCGTGAGCACAGCGCCGTCCTTCATGGAGGACAACAGCCGCTTCTCCCACGTGGTGGTGGACCTGGTACAGGGCCGAGACACGCTCATCCACATCATCTACCTGGCCACAGGTAGGCGCTGTGCCCTCTTCCCAGGGCTTTGCAGCCAACTTCTCCTTCTGTGTTTCAAATGCTAACCAGCTGAACACGTTGGGCCTGCCTTCTTACCAGTTGTTTTCAGTACATTTTCGGAAACCTTCATTCTCTTTGTGCAATATTAGTCATTTTAATTGGGAAAGAAATGCCTCCTTCCTTAACTATTGTTCTTCCACTATTCATAAAAATACATCTTTTCTTGGCAAGACCATCTTAAATTGGATAGTTCAAGGCAATGGAGCACTTTGTTAGAGGGTGTTGCAGGCGAAGTATCCTTGATTTTCATGGTGATTTCTATTTCATGGCTATTTCAAAAACACTGCTTATAGCAAACTACTCCCATAATGGCTTATGACAGCATTCAAAGCATGTATTGTGGGTCATAAAGAACACAGTATTTCACAGCCATTGTAAGCAGCAATTCTTGTCAAATTCTAAATAACAACCAGACCTCTGCAGATTGCAAAACAACGAGAGTGCGCAAGGCCCGCTCCATCTTGGGAAATACACAGCCTGCTGGCTCAGGACCCAGCCCAGCCTCGGACTGTACCCTGCTCCGCCTTTCCGTAGTAAGGCAGAGCAGCCTCACTGCGGAAGCTATTCCTCTACACGCTTGTGCAACTGGCACTTTCCCCGCAAATGCAGTTTCCTTTCCTGTTGCTGTGAACCATCTTGCTTTCCTGGATAGATCTTTTCAATTTCTAATGTTTATGCATGTGTGTCTGTTCATGGGGCCACTAAGATTTATTTAACTTTTACTGTTTGTCGTGTTCATTAGAAGCATCATATGCATTTCTGGATAGCCTGTTACTGGCCTGCTCTCCCGAGGCTCACATTCTAAAGGGACCGGGAGGTGACAAGTGAGCCAGTGGTTGAATTCATCAGCAGTACAGTAGTGGTTGCAAGCCCATGTGGCAGGTGACGCAGCACCAGGAAGGCTGCGGCTTGGTGGGCAGGGTCTGCCATGTCAGCAGATGGCCTGTAAGCTGAGCACTGTCTGAGGAAGGAGAGCCAGCCCTGCAGCCCTGCAGCCCTGCAGCCCTAAGGGACTTAGCAAACGCCGCACGGTCAGAGTCTGGACAGCTGCGGACGGTGCTGCGGAGAACCAAGAACTAGAGGACTGAGTGACAGACAGAGGCCACAGCTGTCCCTGAAGTCCTGTCTGTGGGAGGAGCATGGGAGAGAGCCAGAGGTGGCAGCAGCAGCTGGTGTCTGCTCTTTGCAGAACTACACAGTAAAGAGGAGCCCAGACCGACAGAGCCGCTAGAGGGCTCAGATACAACCGACGACGTCACCAATGCAGTCTTGGGAACCAGGCTAGCAGGCCGGGGCTGCGTCGCTTTTTCTGACCCTTTCATCCTTGGTGTCTCATGGATACCTGAGGTGTGTTAGGTTCAGAGAATGAATGAGCTGGACCTTTGCAGTCTTTAGGGACTTCTATTGTACATGTTCAAGTTAATGCCTCATAGATTGGGGTCATCGTTATGGAAAGGAGGGGCACAGGTCCTCATCAGCACCAGCATGGAGTGTGGAGGAGGTGGGCTGGCACTGGCCTGAGGCTCTTCTGCCCTCTTCCCACCCGAGGGCATGGGTTGGGGTGTCTGCTTCCCTCATGCCCAGCCTGACCAATGGTGAGCGCTGAGGATTTCTACTGCAACTCTTCTACTCTAATTTCGATAATGTCTTTCTTCACTTCTCATTGCAGTTAACTGAACAAACACAGGCCAGGGAGCTTAACTAACAGAAATCTATCCCCTCGGTTCTGGTGCCTGCTGTCCAACAGCAAGGTGCCGTCCAGTGTGTCCTGTTGAGGGCCCTGTCCTGGCTCGAAAGTGCTGCCCCTGGCATCCTCCCAAGGGTGCGCACAAGTATGCTCCTGAGTCTCTTCTTGAAAAGCAGAGTGTGTTTTGAAGTATTCAACCTCAAGCCCCAGTGACCTGCAGAAGGCTCTGCTTCTGAATACCACCATGCTGGGAAGAGGGTTCAACCCATGAGCTTGGGGTAGGGGAAAGGAAGACTATTTAAAACATGCCCGCAGGGGTTAAATGCTTGAGGGTCTTCACTACAAACGGTATGCTTGTGGAACATGAAGTCAAAACAGAACAACGTAGACCAATCATAAATAAAATAATAGACAGCGGGTGCTGCGTGTTAGCACAACTTCTAGAAACTCACATACAGAGTCTGCCTCGGCCCTGCTCCCCCACCCTCTCCTCCCCGCACGTGCTGCGGGCGTATCTCATGGGGTCATCCCCACCCTGCTCACACACTCCCTTCCCCGTCCTTCACTGAATTCTGCTCCAGAGTCTGTACTTTTTGTAACGGGAAGTTCGAGGCAACCCACGTGAAGCAAGTTGGTGGGTGCCATGTCCCTGATAGCGCAGATAGTTATTAGCATTTTTATTAATAAATATGTTTCGTTAAGCTGTGTAGCTTGGTTTTTAAGTCATGATGCCACCACAAACTTCACAGACTGCAGCAGAATAGAAGCGTGACTTTTTCCTTTTGCATTTATGTATTTGGTACAAGGTCTCACTACACAGCTGGAACTTGTAGTGATCCTCCCGTTTTTAGCCTCCCCAGTACTGGGGTTACACAGGTGCGCCACCACACTGGGACTTGGTTGCCCATTTAGCGCACCCGGGAGTGGGGCCGGTGTGGCATGTGGTGCCGGGGATCGAACTCCAGCCCCTGCGCCTGCCTAAGCAGGTGCTTTCTGCTGAGCTAGCTCCCTGAAGCATGACTTTCTTATCTACTGGGATATCAAAGCATGTCTGTGACTGGCCTCCTGTGAACTTTGCTCTCTCACACCAATCTGGAGCCCAACCCACTCTGTCTACAAGACAGGACTTACATCGAGGGCACTTACGCAGGCCTTGGGCCCCAGGCCTTCTAATCTCGTCTCCGGGCTTAGAAACCTGACTGTGATCCTGGCACACTATATGCCACTTGCCAAGCGCACCCGACTCAGACTTGCTTCATTTTTCCACTTACCTGCTAATTTGTTTGCATTTGAAGCTACTTGCCTATGTAGTGTGCTTGCCTGACTTGAGCTGTAGTGTGTATTGAGAGAAAAATAATTGGAATCTCAGGTTGGGATGGTGTAGGACTCTTTCTCAAAATCCTCCTCTTGCTGGCGAGTTTGTTAAAGTCAGGAGGAGGAGGATCTAGCGGTGGGTGAAATAGTTCTTCCTACAGGAAAGAAAAATGGAAATAGAGTCCTGGAGAGCTCCGCCCCAGATTGTAAGCAGCGACTCAGGCTGCCAAGGAGAGCTATGCCGGAAGCTGGATTCCCAGGCCGCACACACTCTTCTATAGCTAGATTGGCAATTTTAGCATTAGAAGAGCAATAAATTACAAACTTAACATTTCCGCTATCTTTTGGATGTTTCCATTTACTTCTTACATTATCACTTAGAACATTTTAAAGGAAATGCCTTCCTTTCCAAATTTAACAGGATATAAAAGTTAGCTTCGTAGATATTATTTTGGTGATCTTGCACATTCTTTTTTTAATGTTCAGTGAATTGAAGTGGAAAAGCAGAATATGAGAAAGACAATCCAAAATGCAGATCTTTCTAAAATAAAAGTCGGGTGAATTTGGCAAAGTTGACAAAGACGACCGATTTGGTCATTCCCGATGTACAACACTGATGTTCACTATTCTGTTAGTTATATCTCACTCCACTTGGGCCACATCAGGGCAGACCAAGGAATTTCATCTGCTTGGACATGAGAGCTGGCATTTAGCGTGCAGCCTGGAGTCCTCAAGGGATGTTGTCCTTGCTGTCCCCTTCCAGGGATTAATACCTATGCAGCGAAGAGCAAGCAAGCATGGCCCACGTCACCAGGGAACATGAAGCCGGCGTGCTTCCCAACCACAGAGAAACAGCTTGCTAGCTCAGGCTGGGAAATCCAGGCATGGCGCTTAAACACATGGTCTCCCACTTCTGCTCTGCTGAAGTAGGATGCAAATGGGTAACACCTGCCAATAGCCGCTGGCGAGGTGGTTTAGCTCATGTGTCAGCATTATCTAAAGGTTAGCATGAGAGGGAGGCCAGCTGAGGTGAGTCCCTAGAAGAATACAGAAGGAGCAAAAGTGGTTCTGCCACACATTCAGTGTTTGGAAAAGGAGATCATAAATACAGTAAGTACTCACCACTGAAGTGACAAAAGATGCAAGGTGGGATGCAAAGGCAGCTCACAGGGATGAATGAATGCCGAGAAGATCAAAACTTGCCAGGGAAAGCATTCAGTTCGCAATACCATGGGAACAGAGGCAATGCCGAGGGTTGACAGAACAAGAGATTGCAATGAATTCCATGGCAAACCAACTAATGAAAATATTCCAGAAATGAGAGGCCACAAAATTAAGGCACCACTGGAATAGTTGGTGTCTTTAAACCAAAAACTCTTACAAAGGGAAACAAAAATTACCCCAGCAGAAATAATTACAGAAAATTTTGCAGAAATAAAGGAAGAATGGCAGGCACAGATGTTGCTGCACACCACAGTTCAGCAATATTACCTAGCAGTAAATGTACATCCGCTGTAGCCAGGTAGAAGTTTCAAATTCCAGGAATAACATTAGATGAACATTGTGGGAGAAAAACACTTACAAATGGAAAAAAATTTAGTGATCTTAGAATTCTCTGCAGGTGCTTACTCTGTGAAACATGGTCTACAATGTTCTGAGCAACAGCAAACGTCATTCAAGAATGTTGCACTCGGGGCTGGAGAGATAGCTCAGCATACTAAGCACCTGCTTTGGCAAGCATAGGGACCAGGGTTTGATTCCCAGTCCTGCATATAGTGAAGACTCCACCAGAGGGGCTTGCTGAGCCAGCGACCAAGTTGGGGCGCGGTGGCGCACACCTGTAATCCCAGTGTAGGGAAGGCTGAACCCAGGAGGATCACTATGAGTCTGAGCTGCGTAGTGAGACCCTGTACCAAATACATCAAAATAAAAAATAAATGTTAGACTCATTCAACAATAAATGAAGTAAGAAGACATCCACCAAAATGAAATTCTCAAGCCAATAGAATACCATGCAACTTTTTAACTAGAATTAAATGAAGCTAATCAGTGATTAAATTGAGCCTAGCAAATTTGGAAAAGAACAAAAAAGGAAAAAAAAAGGTATAGGATAACATTCAATACTAGATTCTGAGTACAACAATATATTTTAAAAACAGGAAAATTAAGCATGACCTGGAGTTCTATTGCACGCTAAGCTATCCTTCAAATGTAAAGGGTAGACAAAAAATTTAGTGTTACAGCACAATTAATTCTTACTTTATAAACAGAAAACCTTGACTGCAAGAAGCAGAAGAAAGTGAGAACAAAGCCTCAGGAAAACAAGAAGTCATGGAAAGAGAGGGGCAATGATGTGAGGCTTGGTTTTATTTATTTATTTTAATTGTATATATTTGGTACAGGGTCTCACTACACAGCTTGGACTCCTCCTGATCCTTCTGCCTCAGCTTCCTCAGCACTGGAATTATGGGTGCACACCACCATGCCCGGTCTTGTGGCCAGCTCAGCACACCCAGGGGCGGGGCTGGCATGGCAGGCAGTAAGGGACTGAACCCTGGTCCCTGTGTTTGCAGAAGCAGGTGCTTAGTCTGCTGAGCTATCTCCACAGGCCCTGAGAGTAGGTTTTAATGCCTGAAGAAGGGTGGCCCGAGGAAGGCACACACGTGGGGGCCTCCTCCATCTCCTGACTTTGCTCTATCCTAGACCCTCAACCATTAGTTCTGCCTCAGCTGCCACCTGGGCAGGACATGAGACTCCTCACCATGCTCAGCAGCTGGTGGCCAGGGAGCCCTGATCACCCATGTCTGGGCTGGGCTAAGGACCGCGCTGCTGGGGGTGGGATGTGGTATCTCAGGCAGGTGCTAGAGAGCTGAGACATGGAACCCAGAGTTGTAGGGGGCAGAATGACTTCCAAAAAAGGGGTTTCTGTCTATGGCAGACAAAGTCAGGAAAGAACCCGCCAGTTCCTCCGCTCCCCCTCTTCATGCCCTCCAGTGGACTGTGCAAGGCACATTTTGCATGTACCTGAGCGTCTTCCGCATCTCCTGGCAGCTCGTCCTAGAGGAGTAGCTCCAGGCTGGCGCGTCACATTGCATCAAATCCATCCCCATTCCTTCTCACTCTGCTTCCCTCTGTCTCGCTCATGCTCACATGGCCTGAGACTGTAGCTCCAGCAGCGCCTCCACTCTCCACCCTTTGTTTACAACCTTTTGTTTTAGGCAGGCACCTAAGGGAGGCAGTGATGGCTGGAATTCACTCGGCGGCGTTGTAGGAGGATGCTGCTCCGCATATGGAGACCATAGATAATCCATGCCTCCTTTTTTACTTTTATGTATTGGTTCAATGTCTCATTATGCAGCTCTGACTCACAGTGATCCTCCTGTTTCAGCCTCCCCAGCACTAAGATTACAGGTGCGCATCGCCATGCCCAGTTTTGGTGACTGGCTCAGCGTGCCCAGGGTGGGGCTGGTTCAGCATATGGTGGCAGGGATCAAACCCGGATCCTTGAGCTTGCCCGGCAGGTGCTTAGACCGCTGAGCTATCTTGGTGGTGCCATCTATGCCTTATACTCTTATTAACATGAGTGTAAGGGTCCTTCTCCTCTTCAGAATCATCGTAACAAAAATAAAAGAGAGAAAACAACATCAAGTGTTACCTGTTTTCAAAGATTACTGGTGATAATTCCTGGAGAATGAATTGGGGTAACAGCAGGTACAAAAATAGATTAAGACTCAGGATGTACGTTTTCTGTTTCCTCACTATAGTTTTGCTGCAATATTAATAAATTGTTTATAAATACATAGGCATGATGCTCTTGCCCTGAGTTGAATTACAGAGTCTAGTTCATTGTCAGTGTTCTTTCAGTCAGAAGCAGTGCCCAGCAAGGTGGCCTGGTGGCTGGCACTGGTGCCATGACCTCAGCATGCACCCTTACCGAGGGCAAAATCATCCCAACAAGGTAAAGCTAGTGCAAGGGGGACACAGAGTCTTACTTTTGTATCACGTTGAAGGTGCATGTGCTGCACATTATCTGCTGTGTCACAGCTTCAGGGGTACAAGAACAATGGGAAAGACCATGTAAAGTCTTTTGGGGGGTGTATTAAGGAAGCAGCATCATTTGGAGAAGACCCTGCCAAGAAAGAAGGTGGCATGGGCAGCATCCTTTGGAGATATTTAAGAGCATTTTTGGAGATATTTTGGTGATACAAGGAATAGGTACAACTGGGAAGGATTCCAGAGGTTTTGGGTTCACTCAAAAAACCTTTCCTACAAGGGAGCCGGTAGAATATTTGTGCCAACGTCCGCTAAAGAAGATGAAGCCCCAGAGAGAATGGAAGGATTCTGCCTTCAAGAGGCTTATACTAAAATTTAAAGCTCTTTCCTTTTCTTTTTGGACTGGGAATTGAACTCATGACCTTGTGCTTGCCAAGCAGGTGTATGCCGCTGAGCTGTATCCCCAGGACTGAAGTCTAGAGGGACAGGCAAGCCACCAAACCAACAGTGGCATTAAATATGAGCAAAGGAAAATAAAGCAGGAAGAGACGCAGTCAGGTGAGGGCCTCCTCACCCTGGCGGTGTGCACGCAGAGAGGGAGGCAGGGCCTTCTGTGTAGGTGCTGTGGTGACCTGAGGAGTGGAGGGGACAGGGTCAGGAGACGTGAGTGAGCAGCCTCTTGCCCCGGTGAGCTCAGCAGCTACCAGGCACGCAGGGTAGAATGGCTGCGAGTGGGCAAGAGCGTTGGCCCTGAGCAATGTCCTTAGGCATGCCTGCTCCTGTCCCGGGGAAACCCACTTGCTCGCGTTTCCCAGCCTGGCCTCCCCTGACCTGGGTCACACCTGCTCAGGACATTGGAGAATAGCTTCTTTCGATCAGTCCTGTCCCTGGTCTGCTAGGTCACAGACTGAGGGCCTGGGGACAGAAGCCCGGGAAAACAGGGTTGGCGCTGAGGTGGAGTCCTTGCATGACAGTTATCACTGGACACGCCACCAAGCTGTGGGGTCATGGAGAGGGCTCAGGGGGCGCTGGGAGGCTCACACAGGAGAAAAACCACCACTAAACAGGCGAGAAAACAGTGAGCGGTTTCTAGAGGTGATGGCTGGAGTCCTGGTGTCCAGTGATTTGCAGAGGTGGGAAAGGGCCGTGGGGCTGCACGTTCAGGAGGGTGGCTTTGCCCAAGTGCTGGCCTCAGCGTCCTCAGTAGAGGTTAGAGCCGTTGTGTCTAGCTCTCATGAAGAGTAAAACTCCGAGGGAACATCATCTGAGCAAGAAAAATGAAGACGCAGAGAAAGGCTCCTCGTGCTCAGGCCTGAAGGGCACGAGAGGTTGGGGTCGTGGGAAGGTCGGGGAAGACAAGGGCGTAGACAGGGACCCGGACTTGCTTCGAGGCTTCTATCTGGCTTTGCCATGAGGACCCTGCAGGAAATATAAGCAGCTACCTTGCCGTCTCTTCCTCTTTCTGTCCAAATATATCCTAAATACAGTCCCTGGCTTCTTAAATTATTACTTGCTTCTCATGATATTGAAGTTGAGAAATCAGTATGACTTCTCATACTGATAGATTAAAAACTAACAAACAACTCTGTGTGTACGCTAGGAATTTTCTCTGCAAGACAGACCCTTGCCTGTAAGCTCCACCTGGGTGGGAAGCTTGCTGCTGTTCCTGGAGTGCCCTTGCATTGTTTCTTCCAGCATCTGTCATCCAGTCTTTGGGCTGCTTTTGTAAAAACAGAGAAGGGGCTTTATCTTCTCTTTGACTAAGAACCGCGAGACCTGCAAGAGCCCAAGGAGGGCAATCCCTGTAGGTCCCGAAATCCAAGAGGTACATTTACTGCTGCTGTCGTAAGCATTCTCTGGGCTATCCAATGCAATTTGCAAAACTTAGGCATCATGAATAACTAACTATTCATATGGGAAAAATATTGGAAACATTTCTTACCTTCTTGCCAAACCCTAATCTCTGCTCAAATATTTGTATATCCAACCTAGTTCAAGATATATATCTCCTATATGTTGAGGAGGGGACTTTTAATTTGTGTTTGTTTAGTATGTTCATTGACTTTATTTTGCTGGAGTAATTGCAACAATAATAGTAGAGTAGGACAAAGTTGGTGGCTTCGCATTTTGAGTTAAACTCTGCACCTACAAAGGTAAGTTGAGGCTCCTCACCCTGAAGTACCTTAAGATGCTGCCTTATTTGGAAATAGGGTCATTGAAGATGTGACTGAGGGAGAGCAGGCCCTCCTGGAGTAGAGCTGGTGCAAACCCAGCTAAGGGGAGCCTTGATGAGAAAGGAGAGAGGAGCACAGACAAAGGCCCAGTGGTGACACTGGCAGGGACTAGGGTAGCGAGCCCAAGCCGTGGATGGCCACAAGTGCAGCTAAGTGTGATGAGGGCAGATGCTCCGCAGAGCCTCAGGGAGCAGGGCTCTGTGAACGCCCTCCTTTCAGTCTAACAGCAGCCAACCTGAAGACATTAACCCCTACCTCAGGCCCAAGGACACAAATGTACATGCCCTGCATTTCTTTGTATCTATTCCCATAGCCATGGATAAAGTGGCCCCTGGCTTTCTTCTGTTCCCAGCTCTGCTCAGTGCTCAGAAGTCACCAAAGAAAATCAGTTCTTTGGTATATTAGTTTACGTCAGACTCCATCAATGCAAAAAAAAAAAAAAACCTACTGTTGGAACAGTGTAGTGTATGTCAACCCTCTTAAAATTGTATACAAACAGCTAATTGTTTTGTTTAGTTAAATGTAGGAACTTTAATTCTTGTATATTCATGAGTTTTGTTTTAAAAGCCTGCCTTCTGAATAATTTTAATAGCTTAAGCCTAGTTTCCTAAGCAAAAACTAATGTGAAATTATAGGCTGTGAATTAGTAATTCTAAAGAGGGTGGAGGTGCAGTCACATGCCATCTTGGAGAAGTGATTTTACTATGTTTTCCCCAGTTGTCTTCTGTCCCTCTGTCTGTCAGTCTGTCTGTGTGTCTGTGTGTCTGTGTGTCTGTCTGTCTGTCTGTCTGTCTGTCTGCCTGCCTGCCTGCCTGCCTGCCTGCCTGTCCCCTTCCAATCTCTCTGTCTCTGTCTCCTTCTCACTCTCCCTCTCCCTCTCCCTCTCCCTCTCCCTTTGCCTTTATTTATTTTAAGCACACTGTTCCTCTTTTATGTTTCTCATGATCAATATGGATTGAAAGTTGTCCCAGGCAGTCAGGATTGCAATCATTGAACAACAATTAAAGCAAGCAAAGACAAACCAGTCATTTCTCCTGCCCTCCTACCCAGATTCTGCCCGATGTGTCCCTTAACACTGTCAGGAGCAATGGTTGTTGATGGTGCTTCGGCACAATAGATTCCTGTTCCCAAATGCGCTGTCCTCTAGCTAATATGAAAATCTCGCTAGTGTGTGAGATGATGTTGTCATAGATTGAAGGTGGTTTTAATAATGTCCGTCCAGTGCAGCAGGCTTGCTTGTTTCACTCACTGTAAATCTCTTCTTCTGCAGAGGATCATGGAAACTTCTTTCTGTTGGGAAACCTCTACGACAGGTCAAAAGTAGAGCCCCAGTGACTGAAGTCCCTAATTTAGTCATATGCTTAAGAAATCTGAGCAGGTGTTTGTATTTTGGATAATTCTACACTGGAAAGACTCAAGTGTCTTTTAACTTGGTGAGGAATGTGCAAGTGTTATTACAAAAATATTCTTCTTATTGTTCTTGAGAAGATAGGTCTTGAGAGGTGAAGAGGCCTCCTGTTAAATGCCCTTCCACATTCTACAAGACTGTGGATCCTGGATGAGCAAATCCTAAAGTTACTACCAGCAGCTGCTAGCCATTCCTTTCCCTGGTATGTCTTAAGGGAATTTTTCCATTTTGTTTCCATCTTGGGGGTGACACTGGTCAGATATGATTCACACTCTGTGAAAACTGGGTGTAACCAAAAGTATTTCCTGTCTTCACTCGAGTCTGCTGAGGAATATTTTTATAAAAACAAAAATTCAACACAGGAGATCACATGAGTGTTTAAAATGGAATAAGTTTCCAGGTGCTTTTTCTTTTCCTTTCTTCTCATAGCTGGCTGGATCTAGGGTGTGTGATACTGGGACTAAGGGTTTGGCACTAAATTAGTCCACTGATTGGAATTAGTGTAGTTTTGGGTGAAACCGAATGAGATTCCTGAGGACAGAAGCCCCACTGTGGTGTGGGTGACATCAAGCAACTGCTTGGTGGTTCCTTTCAGTTGTTCTGAAGTTCTGCTCCTTTTTGTCTCTTCCTAGACTTTCTATTCCCCTTAAGACATACTCTTTGTAAGGTTGGGTGGGTGGTCATGAATTTCTTTAGTTGTTCTTTGTCATGGAAGGATCTTCTTTCTCTGTTAGTTTTTATAGATAGTTTGCAGGGTACATCAATTGGTGCTGGAAGTTATTTTCTTTCAGGATGTGGAACTTCAAGCTCTTCTTGACTATTTGGTTTGTGTTAAGAAATCTGCTGTGATTATTCTGGTGGGCTTTCCATTATAGGTGATCGGTTGCTTTTCTATAATAGCTTTTAATATCCTGTTCTTTTGCTGAATTTCTGGGATCTTGATTATGTGTCTAGGTATAGATTTATTTTGATTAAGTGGAGTTATTGTATGTCCCACTTACTTGGACATCAGATTATTTCCCTATGCTTGGGAAATTTTCTGCTAGTACTTCTGCAAATAATCTTTTTATGCCCCTTGTGTTGACTCCTACTATTTGGGTGACACCTATCAGCCTTATATTGTTTTTCTTTACATGGTCTTATAGCTTTTGAATTGTCATTTCCTGGTTCCTTGTTATTTTTAAGAGCTTTTTGCTGTGTGCAAGGTCTGAAAGTCTAGCTTTAGTTTCATTCAAGGGATTTTGCAAACTTTCAGTGGAATTCTTAATTTCCTGCATATCTGTTTGAATCTGTTTTATGCATTGTAATTCTTTCTTGTATTGTTCATCCAGTGTTTCTATCATTTTTCTATTCTCTATTTTTTATCTATGACTTCTTTAGATGTTCTGAAAATCTCTGTTCATATCACAGGGATGATTGTGCACCCATTTTTATAGCAGTGCAATTTTTCATAACTAAATCTTGGAAACAACCCAAATACCCATCAACTGAGGAATAGATAAATAAGATGTGGTGGTTTTATACAATGGAGTATTACTCAGCTATAAAAAAAAGATCAATTCAAGGTCTTTATGAGTAAATGGATGCAACTAGAAGCCATACTCTTAAGTGAAATAAATCAGACCCCATTATATAAACATCATATTGCCTTGCTGGTGTAAGAAGCAGAAAGAGTAAATGTAACCTGCAAGGTACAGTAGATGTTGTGAAAGAGAAAGAATCTGTTCAAAGGGAAGGGATACCTGCGATGAGGAAAAGGACAAAAGAAAGAAAGAAAAGAATTAAGATATATTTATCTATATGCTCAGCATAGCTTAACTAATTATACTACTAATTTCTGCTGGCCTATTGAAAGGAACACTTAATACTTAATTATTTCTTGTTTTTAATGTCTTATAACATTTTTTGACCAAGTTTGAATGCTTACATCTGATAATCTAAACAACTAATTTGTTTGTTTGTATTTTAAGGAAGGGTCTACAGGGTGTTCAGGATCTCATTACTAGATCTGACTCCTAGTGATCCTGCTGTTTACAGGCTCCCAAGAGCAGGGGTTACAGATGTGCACCACTACGCCCAGTCTCAGTCGCTGCCTTCAACCTGCCCCTGGGGCGGGGCCAGCACGGCAAGCCTGGGATCGAACCCCTGGCCCCTGCGCCTGCTTGCAGGTGCTTTAATCCACTGAGCTATTTGTCCAGCCCTAAACAACTAATTCAAAGACAACATGAAGCAATATGACAAACATTGTTGAATTCCTATTATTATTTTGTTTAAATTCTGTATTGTTTCTAGTATTTTTATTTTTCTTTATACTCTCTAAAAAATTTAAAAAAAAATTGTATCTGGATAAGAAAAAGGGATAAGACAGACCCGCCTTTGTGCCATGACAGCTTTGGAGCCAGCTGACTATGAGCTGAAATCTTTACAAACTGCCTTAAATAAATACCTCCCCCTTTGATTCTCGCAATGAGAAAAATAACTAAAACAGTGACTTAGAGCAAAGACAAATGTGTTAGCTGTTAAAATGGCACAGGCAAGGAACCAGGATCAGGAAATACATAACACAAGCAAGTACAGCAGAGCTCCTAATGAATGAGGCCCTGAAAATGCTCAGGTGAGGCATGTCGGGAAAACAGCTCACCTGTCAGAGCCTCAGATAAGCGGGGACACGGTCAGATCTCCCGGTTGCCCGTGGCTTCATCGGTGATTGGAGGAGTACCGTAAATGAGTCATCGTGGTTTTACGCTTCCTAGTTCTAGACCGGCATTGTCCGTAAACTGCTCCCTGAACCCAGTTCTGTGGGGTCAATAAGGCTGTAAAGCAATATTCGCAGCCCGCAACTCTCCAGATTTTCCGATTCCACAGGGCTGTGTGCTTGCTTGAATAGGAAGGGTTCAAATCCTGCTCCTTGAGGGGATCATTTCTAAGCTCTGCTGCTCTGGCCACTCCAGGTTCACCCGTGTGATTGTTTTGTCGTTGCTGCTGGAGCCTTCCCACACCCTGGGAAGCAAGGTCTTTATGACAGCTGCCGCGCTGCCGTTCTTGTTAATTTGAAATGGGCTTTTTTGGTAGTGAGAGGACCTTTGCATTCTCCAAGTAACGAGGTATATTCCAGCAGTGTATTGCTGCTGAATCATCACTAGGTATCATCCCTACATTTCCTGTTTTCTTTTTTGATTTGTTGTCATTTTTTAAAGAGAGTAAAAAATTGTACTAAAACAGAAAAAATGACACATGATAAAAAATTACTGAACAAAATAATACGATCTTGACCATATTTATTGCATTGTGTAGTGTGCATTTCTTGTTTTTGAAGGAGAGTCCGACCGTCTGATGGACTGTTGGTTTCTTACATTACTCCAATTCACAGATACTAGCATCAAAAAATCCCGCAAGTGTACACTTCAGTTTTGAAAGCTTGAAATCAGCTGTAAAATGTTTTCTTTGAGGGCAAAGGATAACCACTGCAATTATTAGGGCTGTTCATATTTGAAAAAAGGAACAGTCCCCTTGCCTGAGCTGCCTAAGTACTTGTGTGGTTGGATAAAGGACTTGAGCCAAGTGTAATTGTTGTCCAGTTTTTTCAGACCCCCATGAAAAAATAAATGTCTGCAATGAAAACATTAGCCAGGAAGAATGGACAAGGGGACAGTGCCACTAATTTTATAGTATTCAAAGCGTAATTCCACTGGCAACTAAAATGGAGTGAACACACACGATCTCTATGTACTAGCATTAAATCCTGACAGCCATTGCCATCCCTGTTTGCACCACTCCAGCTGCCTCCACCTCGTATCTTCTCCTTTCTGGGTTCTGTGGCAGAACTGTGTTTCCCTATTGGAGAAATAAGCTCAATCTATTGGGCAAACCCTTCGCATGGACAGGTGGTGAGGTGACGATCTCTTTCTTCCGTTAGGTCTTGCCCCTCATATATCCACATTTTCTAGGACCACCGAGGGGAATTGAGGATGCGCCCAAGAAGAGATGATCTGCTTCTTAGGTTTCATGTGAAGCTCTGTGAACACACTGCAGCCAAGAGAGGTCCACTAGTTCCTTTGCGAGAGGGAGGTGCAGCAATTCAGAACTGCACCACACCTTCACACGCTGGTGTTCATTAAAGGAGCTCATGAAATTGCTATCGACTGGCCTGCCGCAGTTTCTAAGCTGTTAAATCAGAAGACATAATTCTTCATTATACCATAAAATCTGTAATAATTTGATTCTGTTATGATATGTTAACAAATTGAATCTTCACTAAAAAAAACCCCAAAATACCGATTCTTTCACATCACTGCAGGGCTTTCATCCTTACACTTTGGAAGGGCAGCCACCTGCAGTGTAACTGTTTCTATACTGATTTAGGTACTCTGTAGGACATGTTGCCAGAGGTCTCCAAAGAGTAAATTTTCTTGGACTCTATTCCTTGGTGGAAGGTGGAGCCCTCATGTAATCATAGCAAGCAAATTATCTGTAGGACGTGGCTTGCCTTCGTCTGAAATGTCTCCTGTTTCAGCTTTAAGCACATCTTGCCAACCTGGTTGACTTGTACATGTGGCCCTTGGTGGTGGTGATGGCCAACCATTCCCATGCATGCCTAGGCCTTGGCCTTCATGCAGTTTAATTCTGAAGAAGTCAGTAGTACCCTTAGACTAGGAAGGGGACATGCATGGAGGAGTGTCACTAACGAGGCCAGTCTGTATAGGCTTCCTCCAGAAATCATTACCTTGCTTAGTGTGTGGAAGAAAAAAAAAAAAAAAAAAAAAACGCCCTGTCACTTCTTTACAAATAAGCCTTAGGTGAAGATGGGAGGGTAGAAGGACGCTTTGAAACCTAACAGGAAGAGATTTGACAAGCCTGGGAGAGGCCAGGACTTGCATCAACACTGCAGTCCCCGCCTGGAGCCCATTAAGGGAAAGACGCCGTCCCACAGTTTCCCGGCGAAGGAGCAGTTAGGCTGTCTGCCATGCGCTGTGACTTGGAAGAGAAATTCAGTGTCATTGCAGGTACTGACAGGGCCCAACTCTTATACCAACCTGCCCAGGCTGTGTGGAAAGAGTGTTTGTCGTTTATAGAGATGTCCACTTCAGAATTTCTAACTTAGTTATTCCACAAAGCAGCAGAATCCTCGAGGGAGGTACAAGGCTGTCCAGTTATTTTATTGTTTTATGATATTTTTTATCCTTCTGTCCTTTTTAAAATATCCAGATGGCCAAAATTATGCTTCTGATATGTATTTCTTTTTGGTTTTTAAATGGAATTCTACTTTCTAAAAGATATTGTGGAGTTTCTTATTAAAAAGTCATAGCAGTTTCCTTTTTGAGAGGAACGATATTTTGAGCTGTGTCCCTGGAGGCACACATTTCTCCCTGATCCTGTTGGACTTCTCCATCCAATAAATGAGAATTTCCTTGGAGTACCTGAGGACAGGACATTTGTTAATGAGGTCTAGCCACCCTCCTCACTAGGCCTGCAGGTCTGCTTACCTCCTCTTTATTGTGAAATCTGATCTCCAGTTGGAAGGTATTTACAGACGGGTTATTTGGGGAGTGACTAGGCATAGGAGACTCCTAGGCAGACTCTTCATGAAAGAAGACAATGCCCTTACCAGAGAAACCACAGAAAGATCCTCTGCCTTTCGATCACGTATAGAAGGTGCTACCAAGAAGGAACCAGCCCTCCAGCCACCACACCTTCATCTTGAGCTTCCCATCTATCTACACACTGTGATAAACAAATGCTACTTATAGGCCACCCAGGGACTGTTTTGTTCTAACAGCTTTCAAGGGCTAAAGACACACCTCAAGTTGGTAATACTTAAAGTGATCATTGTGGAATCAGCTGTTCTTGTAGACCAAAGAAAAATATTTAAACCACAACCTTATCTTTCCCTGGCTGCATTCTATGATGTGAGCAAGTTCTAAGTAAGTTCTGAATGCATGGCCTGCTGGGGAACAGCAAGCTGATGGTCGCGACATCCATCCATCCACCTTCCAACCTGTCCCAGTGCCACAGTCGCTGTATTAACTCAACCCAAATCTAAAGTCAGCAGCAGCAATTGCTTGATTTTATTTTGCTATTTAGAAGAAAGTATTACAATTCAGTAACTTTGAAGCAAGCAAATGGCTATCACTTCTCTTTCCATTTGAAAAGACTACAAACTCTTTACTGTACTTGAAATTGTTAGACTAGTTGGATACTGAAGTAATGTACAGAAGGGAGTTCTTGTTGCCTAACTTTATTCCAACTCGTGCACTTCAGCAGAGTGAAATGAAACTGGCTAAATACATAATGGTTTTATTTGAAGAGTTAACATTGAGTTTGGAAAAAGGAAAAGGGAATTTGTTCAAGAAAAAGTTCTTCTAATAACCAGCAAATATGTGTTAAGCGTTGTGAGCATGACAGGCTCCAGTACTGAGAATGGAACTAAGTCTTTGAAGGTGGTGTTTGTTTAAGCCAAATAGAAGTGGGTTGTATGTTCCAGAACCATTTATAGGTTTCTGTCAACCTTGAGTTTCTCATATTTGTGACAGTGATTAAAAAGTCAGTAATTATTTGAATATGTAAATGTATTTGTGGGATTTTAGAAAGGAAATTCTTCCCTTTAGTGTGTAGTATTCTTACCTTAGGAAGCTAAATGACCTCCTTGATTATTATGATATGTGCTTGATTTAGGTCCTCAGTGATAGAAGCATTTAACTGGTTTTAAAAATCTGACCTGGTCCTTAGGAAGAGAACATGACATGAGATGAACTGAGAGTTTAAATGACTCAGGCCTCAGTTCGTCCTTGGTGCATTAAACCACTAGAAGAAAGTCTTTGTAATTGGCTACTGCTCTATGAGTTAAACTGTGAATTGTTCATTCTATTTGAAATCCTCTTGGCCGCACATCATTGGCATTTTTACTGTCCCTGGGCAGCACAGATTTCTGTCTGCAGAGATAATAAGAGCTGATTGTGCTTTATGGAACTGCTGACCAGTGGTGAGGCTTGGGGGTGCTGTCTTCAGCACCTTCCCTTTCTCTGCTGAGTCCCTTAAATGCACATCTGGGGCCTCGGGTTCCTTCCCTGAGTACAGAGCCAGGAGTTCTCCCAAGTGCTTGGCACTCAGGCTCTGTGCTGGCTCGCCTTCGGCCTCAGGGGGCTCTGACTTTAATCCATCCTGACATCTGCTCCTGGGAGCATGCTGAGCTCTTTGCTCTGTATCTGAGCCTTGTCCTGTGTCCTAAGACGCATGCCCTCCTTGTCTCTTCCGTCCTTGCTGAGTGTTTCCTCCTTTGGTTTCATGTGTGTGCTCCCACCCATCACCCCTTCTCCTCCATGTCTTGCTGTCTAACTAGACCCCTAACTGTGCATTCAAGGTCAGTGATGTAAACTGGTGTCAAGTCCAGATGGCTACCCACAGCCTCATTAAGCAAAGCGGTGACCAGTGCTGTGGATAGCTGTAACATAATGGTGAGTGTGTTTGCAACCAAGCATAGGAAAGGTACAGGCAAAATACCAGACAGGAGGATTTGTCAGCTCTCTTGTAAGCTTGCAGGACCACTGCTGTGTACTCAGTCTGATACTGACAACAGTACTGCTGTGCTGCAGGGTCTGTGTGAACTACACACTCCTGAGAGGGAGTCACCAACTAATGAACCAAAATTGCCAACTTGGTTGCTTTGTTTTGAACATCTTCCCTAGTGTTTCTGCAGCTCAGGATTTTACTCTGCTTGTCTCAAGCGTGATGTTGCAGAGTACTCCTGAGCTGAAACGGCTCCTTAGCTGCAGGCTTGTGCTTCTAAGGGACCCTGGGCTTCCACACCCCACCACATCCCTCTTCTCTGCTTAGGGGCCACTTCACATGCATTTGCTATGCCCTCTCCTGCAGCAAGGTCAGGTGAAAGGGGAAGGCTTTCCCTCCCCTATCCTCTCTCCAGATCTGCTTGAGCATTTCCTCTGTGTTTTCGAGGACCTGTGGCCCCATGTGTTCTCCCTTAGTTGCCTGATGTGCCCCCCCATCCCACCTGCCTGCTTGGCCCCAGCCAGACTTAGGTTGGGATAGAGCAGGAAGTTTAGGATGCTCAAGAAACTTATGGATGCTCCTTAAAGAACTTTTTTTCCCAAATAAAATTTTATTTTATACATTGGGCTGAGCATGTAGCTCATTCATAGAATATTTGCCTAGCATTCACAAGGCCCTGGGTCTGACTCCCAATAACCTCATAATTTACATGTATACTGTGAAATGAACATGCAAAGAAAGTAATTAGCATAATTAACATATCCATCATTTTATGTTGTATATTTTCCTTTCTTTTCTGGGAGAATGAGAAAAGTTAATGTCTACCCTCTAGGCAAATTTGAAGGATATAATATATCATTATATAATAAAATAACTATATAATGTATATAGTATAATATATTATTATATAGAATATAATATGATATATTATTATATATTATATAGCATTATACTGTATACTATAAAGGGTATATTATTGCCCACAGTTGTCACTGTGTTGTACATTAGAATGCCAAGACTTTTCCATTTGGAGTAGCTTAAGGAGCTTGCAGAGTTGCAGCAGGGATGAGTTGCTGGGTTTTTTGCACAGTTTACCTATGGCTCTTGGGCACGGTGCTCCTCATCAGGCCTCCTGCAGACCTCTTGATTTTGGAACCCAGAGGCAGTACCTGGAACGTCCTCTTCCCAGTGTCCCTCTCTATTTTCTGCAGTCACAAGATTCGAGGTCCTGTCTGCAGCTTAGAGCTCTCCTCTTGTCTGGCCTTCTCTTCCCTGTTCCTCTCCTTGCATCAGCCCCTCACAATGAGAAGCACAGATGAGGATAAACTTGGTGTCAAGAGAAGTCCTCATCATACCAGAAAAGATAAAGTTTTCCCTGTAGTTTGACCCAAAACCCAGCCTAACTGGAGGAAGAATGACCTTCGGGAGCACACAGGATGGGCTAGGGAGGTCAGAAACTGCTCTAGAGCAGAAGCGTGGGTGCTCACTCTTTAGGATAGGAGACGCTGCCTGCTGGAAAGGGAGGGACTTTCTACAGAGAAGATACACAATGCATAAGACATTGGATACAGGGAGACCTGTATCTTCTGGAAAGGGTCTGAAAGGCTGCGTAGGCCAGACTGAACCAGGATTTCGGGACCTATACAGATTTAGTCCAAAGAGGAGGCCACTCTCTGCTGTGGACGCTGAGGCCCTGTTTCCTGAGGTACATCTGAAAGCACATTGAAACCTTTTCCTAGAAACATTAAGTCTGCGAGCTGAGACCTCAGATCGTCCTCAGTGCCATGGGAATGGACGTGATTGTGCCCAAAGAAAAACTCACCTTACACACAGTCCCCTTCGGATCCTCAGGTTGTAGTTCAGTATGATGCAGCAACTCAGAAAAATGACAAAATCATTTTCCTATTCCACTGTGTACAGAGCTCTTTCTTCTTTTAAATTAATGTTGCAGAAGTGCTTAGCATAGATTTTTCTCAACCACCTTAATCGACAGCTAATGGGATCAGACACAGTATAAATCTCCCCACTGGGGCGGCCAGGGTAGTCTACTCTCTCTTCCTGCCTTGTGACTGGCAGACAAGGCCTCCACTGGTGCCAACTGGGTGGTTGTTTTGCAATTTAGATGCAATAAATCTAAGGCAAGTAATTTCCTTTTAGAAACTTGAATTGCTTCCTTAACAGAATGATTGGAGTTAGATTTAAGCTGTGGGGTTAGAGGAGAGCTTTAGAAAGGATCCCAGAGGGCTCTATTAATTGCACTCTGGTTTTAAATGTAGTATGATTTTCATTCACAGGAAACTCCAGTGGTAAATTTCCTATAAGCACCAGTTTATGATTTAGCATGCCGAAGGAAGCTGCTGAGGTTTTGTTTCACAAGGAGTTGAAGCCGCCGTAAAAGAGAAATCATTCCCCCCACTTATGTGTGGCGAGTGCCGGTGGGGGTAGGGAGCTGGCTGATTTCACACAATATATGAGCAGGACTTTTCATCTGCGGCCAAACAGCAGGGAGAAAATATTTCTAGATATTTATAGATGTGCCCTGCAAAGTCAGTGCCCCAGTGCTCCAAGCCAGGCACGAGGGTTCAAAAGACACAACGAGCTTCCTCACCTGCAGATGTTGGGGCTGGGTGTCTAAGCCGGCCTGCAGGGCTCTAAGATGTCTTTAAGGAACTATGTGCACTGTTTGAACACCTACTGTATGCCAGGCACTGTTCTGATAGCCAGCAAACGATCACAGGAGCAAGACACACCGCGTGCCCTGCTGTTTGACTCCAGATATATAGGCTGAGGGCAGCGGGTAGGAAAGTGTGATTTAATATCATATTTCGGGATTTTAAAAACAAAGTGACATTGAATTTATGACTGAGAATGTTTAAATTGGCTAACATATTCTTTTTGGGAAAAATAAGCCTTTCGTCGGACTTGATGACAGAGTTAATTAAAGTCTCTTTTTCAGATGTGTACTAGCCCAGAAGCCCTGTTTTTCTCCTTTGAATTCCCTCTTGCTACATAAATGGAGCACTGAGCTCCCAGTGCCAGGACCAGTTTAATTCATTTGCTCAATTAATTACAAGTTAAGAGAAAGAACTTTTGCAACGTCTTAGCTGTCCGCTGCCTTGGGATAATGACCAGCGGAATTGATGAACTTTATATAATGATCTGTAGCTATGGTAACCGGCTGCCCCTGAGTGCAAGCGGGTATTTCATTTCACCATTGCTGCGCTGGTAAAGCTTGGTAGGAGCACATGCAAACACAAAAGGTTTTCTTCGGCTTCGCAGTAACTGGGTCGAAGAGACAGAGACAAAAAATGCTTCTCAGATACTGTGGCACACAGTCAAATTGAGATTGAACGCACAATTGGAAATAAAATAATTTAGCATCCCAGCTAGTCATCCTGGAGTCCACAGTGGAGTCCAGCACTGTCCCACAGGGACGCTGTCACAGGTTCCACTTGTCCCTTTAAAAATTGCAGTTCTTCTCTTGTGTTCAGCCTGCAAAAGGCTGGATAATAAATTTTCCCTGAATATATAAGACAATAAGTAATGGAAATAAAGAATCTAGTACAGTTACTGGTTTAGTCCTCAAATATTTTTGATAATCCCTTCATTTTTACACCACACTAACTTAGATTTTTTTTTTTTTCCTCTTTGGTATGTTTGAGACAGAATTTCACTATGCAGTGCAGGCTGGCTTTGAACTCATTTTTGTAGAGCAGGCTGGCCTCAAACTCAAAGTGATCCTTCTGCCTCAGCCTCTTGTGTACTGGGATTACGGCTGTTCCCCACCACACCTGGGTCCTAGATAGTATGTTATTTGTTGATTTGCATTTCTGTTTTCTTTTCTTACAAAGTAAATATTTTTCCGCATGTCAAGTGTGTTACAACTCTACTCTCTGGGATGCATGTTGCACTTTAAAAGAAGCATAATTACCCTATGTTTTAGAAGGGCATTGCTTTGCTGTTCTTAACGTAAGTTTACTTCTGAGCCTTTTTTCTTTGCTTTGGGTTGTCAGGGGTATCCAAGCTTAAGCCATGATACATTAAGATGAAATGACTTTCATGTGGGGGCGTGTCCGCTTTGTCAGTGATAAACTACAACAGGCTGCAGAAGCCTGTCTGGTCATCTCCAGCTATGAAAAATCAAGCCTTATGCGTGTCTTTAAGTGATCACAAATGTTCCATAAGCTTGGGAGAATGCTGGGTGGCTTTTCCCTCCCTCTCTCCACTCCTCATCACCTTCTTTTGGAGATGTGCTTCATAAATTCTTGGAGTGTTGATTGAGAGAACTAAGCTTCAGAAGCTCCAGAATTCCAGAAATTCATTGTCACCAGAGACCTTTTTCTCAGCTAGGTGAAATTTCATCTTGAAAGTTGATTTCACTCTAATTTCCCCCCAAAGCTCATGAGAGATGTTCAAATAAACATTTGGGACAAAGCACTACTTATCTCATCTTTACCAAAATCAATTGTTTTCAGAAGTTTGCATGTCATTTATCTTTCCCTGATAATTTTATCTGTTAGATCTGTATGCATTGAAAGTTTAGGTAAAATATATGAAAGTATTTTAAAACACTAATGAGTTGAGTCTTGTGATCATACAAGGTTAAAAACTGAATCTAAAGTATAAATTCTAATATCTTTACATCAGAATTTGAGTTATAATATGTGATTACAATTTAAGAGATAGATAATTTATTATTTAATTTTAAATTGCTCTGGCTGGCCCCGCCCCGCTCCGTGTCTGGAGTCTCCTTCCGAGACCCTGCGGCCCTAAGCCCTCAGGCGGGCTCTGCTGCTGGGGCGCTGCTGGAAGGGTCTGGGTGGTGAAGTGGGAGGGAGCAGGTTACCTTTTCCTGCCTCGCCCGCGGCTGCCCGAGCCCAGAGGAAGCCGCATGGAGGGAGCTGGGCATGGGCGCGGGGCCGGGCCCAGCCCCATGGCGGGAGAGCAGCGGCAGCCGCAGCGGCAGCCCGGCTCGTGCCAGGTGTGCCCCGAGCAGCCGGCCGATGGGCCCCAGCAAGGGCTCTTTTCCAGCCTTCAGACCGGTAACCAGTCGTGCCAGCTCATGCTCCTGAAGACGCTGGAGACAAAAAGAATGGCTAACATCAAGAAGTCAGCCAATAACAAATGCTAGAGCGGCTGTGGAGAAAAAGGAATCCTTCTGCACTGTTGGTGGGAGTGCAGACTGGCACAACATTGGAAATCAGTGTGGAGATTCCTTCAAAAGCTAGGATTGGAGATCTCATTCAGTCCAGTTATTCTCCTGTGTATTTTTCCAGAAGAATTGACCTGCCTGTTTACAGCCCCCCAAGAACTGGGATTACAGGCGTGCACCATTATGCCTAGTCTCAGTTGCCATCTCAGCGCACCCCAGGGGTGGAGCTGGCACGTCAGGCCCAGGGATCAAACCCTGGCCCCTGCACCTGCTTGCAGGCACTTCAGTCTGCTGAGCTATTTGGCTGGCCCTTTTTTCCAGAAGAACTGAAAACTTCATACCACAGTGATATGTGTGTGCCCAGGTTTGTAACAGCACACTTTGTCATAGCTAAATCCTGGAAACAACCCAGATGCCCATCAGCTGAAGAATAAGGAAGATGTGGTATTTTTACACAATAGAGTAAAGCTGAGCTATAAAACCAGATAAATTTGAGTCTTTCATTGGTAAATGGATGCAACTAGAGAACGTACTCTTAAGTGAAATAAATCAGACCTACAT
>NW_004524584.1:26030472-26036737 GCF_000260255.1 Octodon degus | reverse complement strand
CAAGGTCACAGTGCCAGGGGTGGCTCCTCCACAGCCCCTCTGTTGGGCATGCAGCGTCCTTCCTGGGTCCTCACTTGGTCTTCTGTCTGCACCTGGGCATGTCTGTCTCCTAATCAGCTGTTCCTGCACAGACAACACAAAGGGCCTCTTTTCAGCCTAATTATCATTCCAAATGTGTTTGCATCCTGGGATACTGAGGACTTGGACCTGAGCCTGGGGACACTGGGGAACACAACAGAGCTTGTAGCTTCCCCTGTCTTACTACGTCATATGACTATATGACAAATGTGAGACTCGTGCACTTGACCTTGTTTAAACTGACCTTTACTGTCAAGATGAAAAATAGAATCTTGTGGAGATGATTAAATCCACTTCAGCCTTTTTAATATCAAAAATTAGAAAATATCAGCTATTTTCCTCAAAGTCATAAAGCATATTTTCAGCTACTAATAACTGAATTTTGCACATCATATCTATAGAGCATAAAATAAAAGGCTGTTATTTTTATTACAATTTTACTATTTAAGCAAATCTTGTTTTACTTAAATGTCATTTTTTAGAAGTGAAACTGAAATAGAAGGCTTCTGCTTTGCTATTATTTTTCATTGTTGGTTTCTTCTTTTTTCATGAGCTCGTAGAGATGCACCCTAAGTCCGACCGAGACTTGGTCCTGTCCGGGGCTTGCACGTTGGTGTCCACGGAGTGAATTCCACAGTAAGATGAGCATCTCTGTGTCACAGTTCTATCTTTTTTTTTTTAACTGCACTTAAAATTTTATTATGTAGAAAAGCAAACCATTATCAAATATACATTCATAGTTAATGTATTTAGCAACTTGACTTCAGAATATCTCATTCATTGGTATGATGTCTCTGAAGCCTTCTTAATGTACAAATTATTCAGGTTCACAGCTCTATCTTTTATCTTGAGTAATAATCTCTGCTGAATATACTCTCCCCCTCCAGTTCAACTGACTTTTGGGGATCTCAGTAGCCATCCTATTTTGATCCACTGTTACATGGATTGCACCTGACCACTTTTATGCTTTCAAAACAATAAAATCTTTGAAAATTCAAAAGGAAGCACTGACCACACATGAAGGAGTCCTAATCCCGGGCTGAGTAGTCTGATCTTTGAAACTCACTTAATCTTCCCATGTCTTGCTTTGCTCAACTGTGGAGTCTGCCCCATTAGAGCCCTTGTCAGCACTAATTTTCCCATGACTGTGGGAAAGTTTAATTTAGGAAACAACAATAGATGAGGATTTGCATTTAGAGATAGCCATCATGAATGGTATCAATCATACTGCCTTCCAAAAATCTATCTTGTCAGATTGAGACAGACGGTGTTTCTTACCATAGCAGAAAGAAGGGTGACCAGTGTTTTCCATGCTTTTGTTCATACAGCATGCTGTACAACTGTATTTGTCCTTCCTTCATAGCTTCCTTCAGTGATAAGTATATCAGGGTTTGTTTTTGTCTTTTAAATATGCATTTGCTTTACCACGTTCTGTTAGTCAGCTTTCTGTTGGGGTAACACCTAAGATCCTTAATTTATAAGAAGGAAGGCTTTATTTTCATCCACATTTTTGGAATTTCCAGTTTATGTTTGTTGGCCTTGTTAGTCTCCTGTGACTGAGCACTGCACCATTGAGGGTGGTGGATATAGGAGAAAAATTCTTCTCCTTATGACCAGAATGTAAAAAAGAAAGGAAGGACCAGAGTCCCCAGCTCCCTGCAAGGACACATGCCCAAAGACTTAACCAACCTCCTTGTATCCCTCATTTCTAAAGGCTTCATCACCACCAGTAACATTAGTCTGGCCCCTCAGCCTCTGGGCTCCCTGAGGATCTAAGTGATAAGGCACTTGCATTGTTCCGGTCGGCATAATAAAAGCCGCATGGCTTCACTGCAGGCATTGGGAAGATTGTTCAGAATCACTTAGAAATCAGGGGAGAAGTCACATTCCGAAGAAAAGCAGGCAGTAGCTGGACATGTAAAGGAATGGGAATACTGCAAAACAAGTAACAGAAAGACCCTCTCGCATTATTGTCATTGCCTGTTTACTGTGTCAGGTTCACGAATGACCCAACAAGAATCAAATTCACTCTCAAAGGGTTTCTGTCACCTGCCTGTGGGCCAGTTGCCAGCAGGTGACGCCAGGTTCCCTGCTGAGGAGCTAGACACAGGCCCCAGGCTCCAGACTGCAATCCACGTGCATAACCAGGGAGCTCCTGCTTCATCGTTCCCTACTCCATCCCCTTGCCTCAAACAGAGAGAAGCTGACCTGCTGCAGAGACATGTAGACCTTTGGAGAGGAGAAAGCTTTTATTCAAGTGAAGTAACTATACCAGGGCTTGACTGCGAAGTGAAGCACAGCGAGGCTTGTCATATTGACAGAGTGGAGTTCGCTCCTCTTGGCTGGTGAGGGCTGAGACAGCCCGGGACACTGTGAGTAACCTGTGCAGTGTTATACCATTACCACAGCCTCCCAAACTGCTGCAAGAATGGGCTGAAATGGACAAGAAGTATGAACTATGGCTAGATCTCAAGGGCTGTTTCTTTAATCATTTATTTATTTATTTATTTGGCACAAGGTCTCACCTCTGCTGGGGAGTTCAGGGCTTATCGCCAGCAAGCACATCCCTGAAGCCCTTTGTTCACCTAAGGACATATGTGTCTATGATGTGTTGTACTGTCTTTGTCTCTTTGAGTCATTGTCATATATATATATATTTCTTTTATTCCCAGAAATACTTTTGAGTAAATACACAACTTGCACACGTCCAGAGTTATTCGAATTCGTCTCGGTCTTTGCTATTCTTGTTTTTGAAACAGAGTGTGTCAGGAAACAGGAATATCACACTGTGCTTGCCGGAGAGTTCCCAAGCTGACACCATGCCTAGAGAGGGGCTGAGTTCTCCATGACCGGGAGAATGCAACTTCTGCTGGTGCAGACGCTGCCTGGGCTTGTGCCCAAAGGGGTGGCAGATGGTGGCTTCTGTGGACCAGAACACTCATTCCTCCTCCCCACCTGCACCCCTCAAGCTGCCTCAGATTTATGACATCTGTGAGGGTCTATGGGATAAAGTGGAAAAGCAAATGACACAGATAGACCCCTCCCCTGCCCCCACATTGCTCCCTCGGCCTTGGCTTATTGGTTAGCACTTACTTTGTAGAGTGTTCTTACCTTTTACCTCTCTGTTTGTCACCAAAGTGCAAAATAATATCCTCTCTGGGCACGCTGTCTGTAGGGAACCCCTACTGCTTCTACTCCTATGGCTGAAGTCCCTCATCTGTATGGTGAGGAGCTCAGACCTGCGTGGCTTCCTCCTCACCAGCTCACCGAGATGCATGACGGGATGCAGGGTAAGGCCACACTGGCTACCCGGGCAGAATCCCAGATGCCCACTTAAACCTGAATTCCACTCACAACACAAAGAATGTTGAATGAGATACAGTAGTGCTCGCATGCTCAAATGGTGTTCAGGATTTATGTGGAATTTAAACTGAAATGGACATTGTGTTTTTAATCTGGTAAACCTAGGACACAAACACGCTTACGGCTCTGCCAAGGTGAGATACATAGGCTATGAGGCGTAGTTTTGCCTGGCAGTTTCTTGTAGTAGTCTTGTCATCTCTGCTTTCAGGTGACATCTGTCCCATCAGCGTGATCTCTCTTAGGAGTCCTCCAGGAGCCGGCATAGTGGCATATCCCTGTTATCTCAACACAGGGCAGCTGAGGCAGGGGTCAAGAGTTTGAGCCCAGCCTGGGCAACTTAGAGACCTAGTGAGGATCCATATCAATAATAATAATAATTTTTAAAAGTGGGACTAAAGCATAACTCAGTATAGAGACCCTGGGTTCAGTTCCTAGTACAGAGGGAAAAAAAATATTAAGGAGCTTCACGTATGTTTTTATCTCACAAATAACTTTGGTTTTTTTTTTGCCATAGTTTTGTTGATAAACAGATAGCAATGAGACAGTTTCACATCAAATTTGAAGTATCATTTCAACAAATAATACACTGCATATATTCTTCTTAGTGGTTAATTGCTGTACAAGATGCGGACTTGAGATCCTATTTACAAACACCATTAGAACAAATCATTCTATTCATTAAGAGAATGCAACTATATATCTATCCTAACCACTTGGAATACACAGATGCAAAATGGACATTCATCAGTATACCCCATTTTTCCTAAGTTCCGTTATTGAATATTATAGGTGTGTAAACTCAGCAAAATATTCTAAAAGAGTCCCGTAGCCCATAACAGCATTGGGTCTTCTGTTTAACTGGCAATGTCAGAAATTATTGACCTGAGTCCCCCACAGCTCAACATAACAACATGGCTTTACTTCCTATATTTCGTCTTCATACTTTTCTACTGGATGGTTAAGACCAAGGTAAAGCAGGACCTGTGCAACAAGAGTTGTAGCTTTTTGGTCTGAGAAGGTCAGTGAAATGCCCTCAGGATTTATCCTGAGATCCTGTACCTCAGATTGTAGAACCTTTGTCAGTGCAGCCATGTGGATGAGTCACTGCCATTGTTTGGCCAATGTCTCACAAATAACTTTGATAAGAGCCCTGAATCTGTGTTGTAGCGAAGAATTTTTTTTTATTCTCTATGGCAGTTTTTCAGAGTTAATATTTACTCAGATGAAACCAATTACAGTGATTTTTTTATTGGCATTTTTATGATGCTTGGGTTGGGATCCCTCAAGATCAGGGAAATACAGGTTTGTTTGTAACTATCCACACTGACCCCTAGAAACATCACCAAGGCTCATAAGGAGAGAAACGTTATAGCCATACTGATGTCCCCAGTGCAGCCCGGTTTCCTCCTCTCCTTCCTTCCTATCTCCTTTCCTTCCCTTTCTCCTTCCCTCTCCCACTCGCTCACTCCTTTCCAGCACTTATTTGAGAGGCTCACAACCTGGAGGCACAACAGCAGCCGCTACACAAAGTTGACCTGTCCTTCGCTGGTGGAGCTTATGACAGAATGCAGGCGCCACAGTGCACGCCCGCCAAACCCGGGCCTGGGATAAGTGCTGTAAAAACAGAAACCGCAACGAAGTACAGAGCCCCAGAGCATGATCCTGGCCTCTCGTCTCACACAGCTGCTTGTTTTGGAGAGGGTCTGCTTTATAAAGTGAGCTTATCAGCCCGTAATTGAATGAAAAGGGCACTGCTATTGTCAATTGTCAACTGTATGTACCAAGTTAGCATCACCAAGGCTCTCAGTGTTGCACTCAAGGCCTGAAGGCTGGTGACAGAGAGGCGGAGGTGGGTGTGGAGCTGGCTGTAAAGGGCGTCCAGGCCCAGCCCAGTCCCTGATGGCACCTGCTGCACAATGACCTGTGCAGAAGGAGCAGGGTAGGAGACTAGAGCTTTTCCTGGGAAAGGCAAGTGAAAATGTGGTCTCAACTCAGTGGGAAGAGGCGAAAGGTGATGAGGAGCAGTTGGGCGTGGACCAGGTGAGCCAGGGGAGGAGCATGGAGTCCCACAGGGGCACTGGGGCTCAGTCCCTGGTGTGGCATTGGGGTTAATGGAACCATCATCTTCGGGACCAGGCTGTAGGAAGTGCGACAAGATGGTGGTGGCCTGGAGAGTGGGACCTTGTGGTATCTCCAGTCCTTGATCCTGAGCTGGAGGGACAAGACCAGCATTTGATAGTGATGTCCCAGCCAGAAAGATAGACACCACAGCTGTTAGTACCCCGAGGGTCACCGTGGAAGACAAGACTGCTACCGCCCCGTGTGAGCACAGACACCGAAAACAGGAAGTGGCTCTGGCCAGGGATAGGGCAATGCGGGGGGACTCCAAGAGTGACCGGACACCGCAGGTGAGGAACATCCAGCAGGAACTGAGCCCACGCTGGCAACTTTCTCTGAAATGCGAAGCCCTATAGCTTTGTCGGGCCACCAGCTGGCAAATCGCAGCAGAATATGCACTGCAAGGTTCTGATGGGTGGTGACTATTTCAAGTCAGATTATCAAAAGTCTTTGAAAACTGAATCCTTTTCAGCTGCCTAAGAATTTATTCTTTTTTATTTTATTTTATTTTATTGAGGATTTTGGCATCTATGTTCATGAGGGAGATTGGCCTGTAGTTCCCTTTCTTAGTTGCGTCTTTCCCTGGTTTTGGTATCCTTATAATACTTGCCTCCAGGAATAATTTTGGGAGGATTGCTTCCTTTTCAATTTCATGGAAGAGTTTGAGGAGTATAGGGACTACATCTTCGGTAAATGTCTTGTAGAA
>NW_004524584.1:26008121-26029332 GCF_000260255.1 Octodon degus | reverse complement strand
CAGGTGGATTTTATTCATTTTGTATGTCCAGGATGACTTCCAGTGTGGGTGATGGATCTTGGGTGTGGGATTTCCAGCTCCAGAGTTGGAGGCTGAAAGCTGTGGAGATTACACGGAAGAATCCCACAGCATGATATGTGGGTTTCAAGCGTGTGTATGTCCGACACGGGTACCCACCACACCAGACCCCTCCCTGGAAGGCTGGAAGGCCACAGCCTTGTTCCCCTCTAATCCTGAACAGAGAGCCTATGTGGCTCAGGCTCCTCCCTCTCTGGCAGCGCAGGTAGCTATTCTTATAGGTAAGCATGAATAAACACCAGTGAGTAGAAAACCTGGGACTGGAAGAGTGGATCAGGGCAGAAGAGCACAGAAAAGAATCAAGAAAGTTGAGATCAAAAAGCAGGGCCTACAGAGGAAGAGGAAGGAGATGATGAGAATGGAGGAGGAGGGCAGACAGAAGGGGGTGTGTTCTTTCCCAGGAGGAGGAAGCTCTGTCGATTGTTGTCCCGGCATTTGCATTGGCAGTCACAGGGTGGCTTCCCTAGAAGCAAAGTCCCCAACCCTGAAACTGGGGAGCCAAGATTGCCCCTTGTGGGTTTCTCTTCCCTGATGTGCTCCACAGAAAGCCTGCTACTTTGAGGCACTGTAACCTCTCAGATCCTGGTTGTGACTGGAAAGCACAGTACGCTGGAAGCAAGCAGGAAACAGGCAGCCCTCAACCTGGCTACTTGTTAGCAACACTGAAAAGCCGTAGAGCCACAGTGCTAGAGTGGCCCATCCACGGTGGACCCCCGAGTAAGTCTGGAGGTGACACAAGGACCTGCACTTTTGAGAGATACTCAGACACCTCTGCCGACTGCTGCGTTGGGGGGGTGTGCACTGTTACTCTGCTTACTTGGCAAGCAGCCGCTAAAGATGTTGACCTCCTTTTCTCCCCTCTCCCCATTGCCTCCACAGATTATGGCACCATTAAGAAAGTCCGGGCACCCCTGAATCAGACCTCAAGCAGCTGCTTGTTGGAAGAGATTGAGCTCTTCCCAGAGAGGAGGGCGGAGCCCATCCGGAGCCTGCAGATCCTGCACAGCCAGAGCGTCCTGTTTGTGGGTCTGCGGGAGCACGTGGTCAAGATCCCCCTGAAGCGGTGTCAGTTCTTCCAAACGCGAAGGTAGGCTGGTGTGCAGCGTTGGTGACTTAGACACCAGAGGGTCAGCACAGAAGCAAAGCCTTTCCATCTCCCTGGGGTGCACTGGGCCCAGGACCGTGATACTCCTGTACCTCCTGCACCCCAATCAGATTGACTGATAAGCTGCCTGATGTCCAGAGAGGGTGTCATAGGCATTGTGATATCTGTGAGCAGGTATTGGGGTGAAAATAAGTGATTTACTGTACTGTGACATTCAGTGATGGTGCTAATGTTTATTATTAGTCTAATCTGTGTTTATATTTTATGTAATAGAAACAAACACACAAACACATCCACACACACACACACGCAGTCCAGAAAGATTATCAGCATGAGTGCACCCCTGGGTGCAGGCCTTTCTTCAGATGACACCAAGAGGAAGAACCAAAGTGGAAGCCGTGATCTCTTCCTGGAGAGTTGCACAGGGTGCTGCCCTGGGGACTTCCTTCCTTGGCTGCTGTCTCCCTCATGAGACCTGAATCTTTCAGGCTGCAGGAGGAAAGGATGTCTCCCACGGGCTCAGGGCACCCAAGTGCCATGCTCCCTCACCCACCAGCAGGGCTTTCTTCTCATTTTCCATGTATATTACTCTTGACCATGGAGAACTTTAGACTTTAATGCGGAAAATGAGGCCTAGGTACCTAAGAAGTGGGACAGGGCTGTACGTAGGAAAAACATGATTGTTATCTTAATGCTTGCAATTTCATGACAAAAGATGCCCTTGGGGAAATCATAGCTCCAGGGTTCTTGGGGACCATTGCTCTTGTGAAGTTCCATCCCCCAAAGCAGTACAAAACTGCAGATTTGGTGCAGAAATGGTCCTTGCTTACCATTGGAAAACGCTACTGAATACAGACTATTTTTCTACACAAGGCACATGGGGGAAGTAGCTTAGGGAACTAGAGGCTAAGATTCATGGTAGAGACCTGTCTTTGCTATTTCTTGATTCTATTTTCTTAAGTATTTTATTCTATTTTATTTTTTCTTTTGAGGTACCAGGGATTGAACTCAGGGCCTTGCGCTTGCCAGACAAGTGCTTATTCTACTGAGCTATCTCCCCGGCCCTTCTAAAGTATTTTAGATTTCCTATTCTCTCCTAACAATGCAAATTGGTGTAAAATGAAATGAGGAAAGATGTAATGTATAAAATCAAAAGCTTTCTGTGAAGGAGTATTCTTACATAGCAGGAAGGTTTTATCTATAGTTGTTATAGTATTACTTTCAAGACCATTTAGAAAATGAAATCTAACATACAGAGCCACCTCTGGCATCAGAGGATTGAAGAGTACTGTCAGGATTCTCTCTGGATTATAATGCTTTGGGGTCATGGATAAGATAGTTGTGTTTATGCACAACCATTTGTTCTGCATATAGCCAGTGGTTGTTGGAAATGTGTTCTGATTTAAGTTCCCTGTGGAATAAGCCAAGATCAAGGATGATGCTTCATAGCTGTTGGTGGTTCTGTCAGTGACAGGAGGCTTACTGCCCAGACACCAGCCTTGTCACACACGAACCTGGCTAGAAGGCCACCAGTCTCCAAGTGCGCTCAGTGACCTCCAGGTCTAATTATGAATTTGGGGAGTGGGGCTGACTCAGGATGAGGCTCAGAAGACACAGGTCTGAGCTGTCCCTAGGATGATTCTGTGCCCAGAACGGGGATGTGTGGCTTGCAAGGCATGGAGCCACTCACTCTTCCTTTTCAGATGGCTTTGCTCCTTCATCTGGGAAAGGACTTAGTTCCCATGGGAGGTCATAAAGGTGGCTGGATGTCACTGATCTCCCACCACTACATTTCAAGCCAGTCCTGAATCCACAGGGGTCCGAGCCACCAGCCACAGAGGCCAGGGAGACATTCATGGGTCTCCTGTTTCTTCCCAGGAGTGTGGGGCCATTTAACGGTCTCCATCTGACTCCTGTAGGAGCGGAGTTTGCCATTTCATTCTAGAGCAGGGTCGCCCTCCTGGCGACTGTAGACTTATTCAGGGCCAGAGATGGTGACTCCAGTGTGGACCCGCAGACTGCCTCCGTGTGCCTGCTGAGTGCTTGGGCTCCTGAGTGGGTCCTGATGTTCCCCTGGGAATGGAATCGCCCTGGGCCTCTTCCCAAATGTTCCTTCACTATGCGCCCCCTACAGGCAAACAAGAAAACTTCTCAGGTCGCACTCACGAGACAAGGAAAGCTGTTGCTCAGACACTTTATGTCTATGCCGGCAGGTAGCTTTGTTCCTTTTACTACTCAAGGAGGAAAATGGAAGCTTTTTGTAAAAAGTAAAAGTAATTCTAACTTTCCAAAAGTATTCTAACACAGTACACTGAATACCAATAAAAAAAAAGTTGAGTAACAATTGCATGCTAATGTCTTTGCAAAGTACTTTCCATAGTAGGATATTGGAAAATATTTTGGTATTGTAAAATACATTTTATTTTTATCTTTTCTGTATTTTAGGGAAGGGTCTACAGGGTGTTCAGGTTCTCACTACTAGATCGTAGTTATCCGCCTGTTGACAGCCTCCCAAGAGCTGGGATTACAAGTTTGCGCCACCACACCCAGTCTCAGTTGCCATCTCAGCATACCCTGGGGGTAGGGCCGGCATGGCAGGCCTGAAGATGGAACCCTCGGCCCCTGCATCTGCTTGCAGGTGCTTTAATTTGCTGAGCTATCTGGTCAGCCCTCACAAAATACATTTTATAAATAAATACTTGAAGTATTTAAAAAGAGAAATTAAGCTTGACTCAATGATCAGTGTCCTCAAATGTAAATATATTCACTGGAGGATCATCTGGTCTTTCAAAACCTTATTCACAGATTTCATTTTGTTGCATGTCTGTTTTTCAAAGGCAATGTCCAGTGGTGTCTGCTGAACATTCGTCAGTGGTCATGAGTCATGCACTTTGCAAATTTCTCTTATCTCGGTGGCCCAGCTCTAGGTACTATCAGCATTTTCCTTAGTGATCACAGCCGTGCTCACAGTGCAGGAGTATGTCACCACATTATCTGGATGACAAGCTGACAGCGCAGAGCCTTGGTGTCCTGCCCAAGGTCATGGGGCTCCTGCAGTGAGCGACCTTGGCCAGAGCTGGTCTGGCTGGTCCAAGGCTCATCCTGTTTGTCTGGCTTGCTCTCTGCCCTGGTGCAGTGAGGACAGTAACCAGGTTTCATGGAGGGCTTGAGCCCTTAGGGTCAGAAAAATCAGAACTCAGCTGTGCAAGGTTTTCCCCACCATGCTTTTGTGCTTGGGATCAGGCGGATCAAAGAAATGTGAAGCACGCTTGGGGCTGTGTTTTACCTAAGGCTCCTAAGGCATACATCTCCACTCCCACTCATTCTGGGCGGGATCCTGCTCCTTGGGGGGAAGGCGCTGACAAAAGCTCCTCCAGCCTCGTCCACAGTTGGTATGCAATGTGATTCAAAACATGCACTTCCTCTAGGAAGGTCATCTTAATAGAATAATATTTTAAAATGTGTATTTCAGTCAAGTTTGATGATGAAGTTGAATGGAAAACGCTTGTTTTAATGTTAGCCTTTTGGGCCACTTAATAAGTAGCATGAGAAAACGACATGAGGGAAAGCCAGCTCCCAGGAGTGGACACTTACTCTGGAGATGGAATGCAGAAGGAGCATCATGAACCACCAGCTTCCTTTCTCATGCAGGAACTGTCTGACCGCACGCAAGTTTCATGAAATGCATTAGTTCAGTAATTATTTATTTATTTGGTACATGGTCTCACTATGCAGCTCAGACTCATAGTGGTCCTCCTGTCTCAGCCTCACCAGTGCTGGGTTCTGGAGCTGGCAGAGTGTGCCTGGGGTTCCAGAGTGTGCCATGCGGTACCAGGGATTGAACCTGGGTCCTTGTGCTTGCCAGCCAGGTGCTTAGACCGCCAAGCTATCTCCCCCGCCCCAAGTTTAGCTCTTGAGTACCGTATGAAGAAGACGTGAAAGCTGACCCCTGAAGACCTCATTCATCAGTACCTGACTCATGGGGGAGGGGAACCTCTGCAGCAGCAGCAGCAGCATGTGGTCAGAGAGTGGGAAAAGGTCACTGCAGGGAGACACAGTGGAAAAGCCAGAACTGTTGGTGACTTAGTTTTCACTTGCCAAGACAGGCTGTCTGGGCTGCCTCTCCAGCTTCCCATTTCACGGAATTAGAAAACAAAGACCAGCCTCAGGACTTGGGTTTCCATGGTCATGTCTAGAAATCTGCCTGCTATTTCCCTTTGAGGAGACATGGCAACCTTCCTAGTACTGTGAGGCTCATAGCTCTGCACATGTTGGGAAAGGAATGGGAGGGCTTGAGACACAGACTGCACCGGGATGGTGCACTGACTCAGAGACCTTTGTCTGCAGGGGGAAGGAAATCCTTGCATCCTACCAGGTTGAAGTCCTCTGCTGCCAGGTCTCAGCTCTGTCCTGCAGCGTGACCCTGAATGGGGGAGGCTGTGGCTCAAGCGACGCCGAGAGTTGCGCAGCAGGGAAGCTATGGTCTGCCTTGTAGTCAGTTTGTTTCTTGCACAGACAGCCAAATAAAAGAGGAAAAGATATCAATGACCACATTTCTTGTCCCAGTGAGACATAAGCAATCAAGTGACCGTGCAGCAGAGGGAACAATGCACTCTGTGCTCAGGAGGGGACCCCACACAGCTGAGCAGTTGGAGAGCCTGCGGCCTCAGTGAGCTGCTTGGAGGCAGGAAACTTGTACCATCTGGGAACCCAGAGGTAACAGGAGCCTGACTTATGGCAGTCCCTCCAGGCATGCAGGCAGTTGAGTGGTTTGTGAGCCGTTGGCAGCCTTGGGTATCTGCCCATGTCCAGGATCTGGAGGGCCGTGCAGGAGTCTGCTAAGGCTTACTGTGGGAGCTGCACTTAGCCTTGTGGTCTTAAGTGACCAGCGGGGTGTGGCTCATGCCAGGCACTGACTCCTAAATTAGATCATTATCTTATGCCCTTTTGAATGCATGGATTCGCATTACCTGTGTGTCATTACACAGAAGATTTACTCTTGATTTTTGTGATATCACTTAAACTGTGTACATTCACTCACTTTTTTTTTTTTTAATTTTTCATTTGCCACCACAATTTATGACCTAAAATAAAGGCTGTCAGGTGGTAGAGTTAAGGGCTTTGTAAGTGAAGAGCTTATCTGAACCAGAGAGAGAATCCACAAGGAGTAATTGTTCATAAAGGGAAAGATGGAGTCTGGGTCCCAGCAGGCAGTCCCAAGTCAGCTGAAGGATCCGTGGGCTGGAAGCCTGGACCAGCGCTGAGCTCTCAGATTCCTCTGGGCCTCAGCATGGCAAACCACTTAAGATTGCTAGGCAGATAGTTGCGGAATTACAAACGAACACTCAGCTCAGTCCTCCGCTATTTTACTTGTGATTTGAAAATAAAGCTGAGATTCTATGCAAGAGTAAAGCTCTTTTTTACTGAAATGTGTAATGATATATAACTTGAAGACTCTTGAGAGGTTGGGGAGATAGCTCAGTGGAATAAGTGCTTGCCTGGCAAGCTCAAGGTCCTAAGTTCAATCCCTGGTACAAAGAAAAAAGAAAGAAAAAGAAAAAGAAAGATGAAAGCTCTTGGGATTTAGGTGCTTATTGTATTTCATTTCACTTTCAAAGGTAATTAGAAAACAAAACTAAAAACAGGAAAAAACATAGTCCATGTAGAAAATTGGAGGACCTCACCCTTCCTACTACGCTTGATGAAATTTAAGGGAAAGATCTGCTATTAGGGGAAGAAGTTGGCTCTGTTGACCTGAATTGTGTCTGGTCACTCCTCATTCATTAATCTATAGTAGTGCCATTTAGTTAAAGCAATTAACTCTTCATTAAGGGAGTTAGCATAGAGTTAGGTAACTGCAGGATATTTATTACTTTGAAGGGCAAAGTTTTAAAGGTGGGGTTAATAGACTGGCATCTCTGTTAATTAAATGTTCTCTAAAAGTAGCATCTGCCTATAAGAAAATCAGAAGGTATAGAGCGATCATGCAGTATGCCCACCGGGCCCCAGCAAGACAGCTTCATCCGTGTAGTCCTGAATCACACCGACATCCAGCAGATCACTGACGTGGTGTTTACAAAGCAGAATTTTTCCTTCCAGTTGAATTTGTTATTCTCCAATGCTCAGTGTCTTGGATTTTTGTCTAAGCCACCAAAGCATGTATTTCCCTTGGTGAATTCGTTGCTAGTGTTTCTGTGGAATTTAACATGTGCCAGACACAAAGCTGGGGCCCTGAGTACATAGCGGATGAGACGTCCCTGCCCCTGCCCTCGTGAGACTGGGAGTCTAATGAGAAATGCTGTCCTAAGTAAAAGTGCCTGACTGCATTGCAAAATAAGCCCAACGGCCCTGGATTTACCCAGACGGGTGCATCGTTAGGTTGTGGTCCCGGAGCGCACTCAGACCTGATCGCCCCACCACCGCCCTGTCCAGAGGTTTCTAAAGCTGAGTCTGAAGCCTTACTAGGGTTCTAGGCCCCAGCTGACAATCCTGAGAGAATTTGTCTCCAGGCTGCGACACATACTCAAAGGATTCGTTATTGAGTGGGTTATTCCAAAGCCACTAAATGATAACGGGGGGAACACTTGTGTATGATATAGCAGAAACGGACAAGAGCAAGGCAGCCTCATGTGCACACTATTAGTGTAACTTCTCAAAAAACAGGTAGAAGGAAAGACTGAGGGTGCTCATACCAACACACGGATTGCAGTTGTGAGGAACCTGCTCTAAGGGGAGCTCCAAGTCAGCTGGGGCTGCGATCTAGTGTCAAGAGGTGACATTGCCTGGCCCTTGGCAGAGTGAGAAGGAACATCTTGGCATGTGCCCCAAGGCAGAACAAGAACATGTACAACTAGAAAATTAAGAAACATACAGCATCTTATGATTTGTTTTGTTATACTCTAGGGGAGACATTGATTTTTGAAGTCTGAAGCTTATACACTTTGAGAGGAATCTCACTGAAGAACAAAAAATTAAGTTATAAATGAGATTCCCAGGACTTGGGAGATAGGTCAGTGGACTAAGCATCTGCCTAGGCAAGCACAGTCACCGGGGCTCCATCCCCAACAACACATGCCATTTCAGCCCTACCCCCAGGCGTGCTGAGCCAGCCACTGAGACCGGCTGTGGTGGAACATGCCTGTAATCACAGTTCTGGGGAGGCTGAAAACAGGAGGATCACTATGAGTCTGATCTGTGTAGTGAGACCCTGTAGACACTGTACTAAATACATAAATTTAAAAAGAAAAAATAATAATAAGTGGGAACTTGTTGGAAACAATTGCAGAGTCCTAAAGCCTTCACGAGATGAAGAAGTTTAAGCTTCCTCTTTCACGGCAAATCCATCTCACAATGATATAAATATACATTTTGGTCCAGGCAGACAATAAAAGCAAATGTTTGAAGACCATCATGTACAAATACATTGGGCTCCCTGTGCCGTCCACAGTGCCCGGTCTCTTCACACACTTCTGGATTTTGGGTAGATCTTCTTCTTTTGTCAAATATCTTAGTGTCCACATGTTGTTATTATAAGGGATAGATTTCTAAGAGCATGAAAGTACACTAAAAATATTCCACATATCACAACGCCTCCTCCAGGCTGACCATTTTCCTTTGTGCTACAACAGCCATCCAACAGGTTTAGGTTCCACATTCTGCTTATTTTTTAATAAGGTTAGGGGTTGGCACTGGGCCTGCCTGACAAGCACAAGGTCCTGAGTTTGAGTCCTGGTTAACAAAAAAAAAAAAGAAAGTAAGTTTATAATAACCCCTAAAGGGCAATCTGTGTTCTATACAGTCAGTTGAATAAAATTCAAAAATTGTATAATTATCAACATTTTATACTTTTATATTTCATATAGCTTAAAGAACTCACATGAAAATGCTTTGTTATTGAGTATCTACTCCTCAGACCTCTTACTTTTGAGCTTCCAAGATCAGAGCTGTATAAACTACCCCGTGGGAAAGCTTGGGCCACAGCGCTTTTACAGGCTCTAAGCCCCTGTCCCTCAGTTATTTAAAGCAAGAGCCTAGGAGCTTTCCAAGGTTTCCTTTGCTGCATAATCCAAAAGAATAATGAACATTAAGGAAATGGTCCTTCCTGTGTGTCTGCCAAACATCATGCATAAGGAGAGAGCTTGAGCTTTGGGATTAACCTAATCCATAATTTGGTTTAAGTTAGATACTCATTGTAGTTACTTTTGCGTTGCTGAGACAGAGCACACAACACTTAGAGCAGGAGAGTTCTAGTTGACTCCTATTCTTCAGAGGATTCTGTCCATGCTTCGTTGGTTCCAAGGCATAAATGGTACGGCACAAAAGTTTGCTAGACAAGTGTGGGTCACCCCATGGCAGAAAGGAAGCAGAGAGTGAAGGACAGAGCTGGGGGCCAGAGTGTGCCCTTCAAGGTCACATCCCTTCAAGCAGCTTCTAACCAGTCCCTGCCTCCTAGCATCCTGCTCAGCCAATCCCCTGGTGAGGGCAGCACCCCATGACCCAATCACATTCCAAGCACAGGAGACTTGGGGAGGCCGTTTTAGCTCTTGCCTGTCCTACTCACATTCTCTGGATTTCTTTCTGAAGGCATATGGTCTATGGGAGCGCGGTACCAGAGCAAAGACTCCAGGCTATGTAACAGGTCAGCACAGGATAGTTCCTTTCCTCTTCTGCTTGACTTGTCTGTTTTGGGGCTAGAGCTGCCTGTGAGTGGCCCTCCTCAGTCTCTTTTATTCTGTCAAGGATTGCATTTAAATTTTTCTTCTGTCCCAGACATGAATCATAATCAAACATAAAACCTGAATTAAAATCTAAAATCAAACAAAATCAAATAGGACAGAAGACATTAAAAGAAAGATAAGGGAAATTGCTCCTTTACATGAGTGAAGTCTGCCCTCCTTACCAGTTGTGCCTCACATTACCTCTGGACCCAAGTGACAGCATGTCACCCTGGCAATGACCTTTAATGACCTTGAAGCTGTTCAAGAAGGGCTGGGCCTGTCAGCCCAGGTTCTGCTCTGTGCATTGCAGGCTCAGCCTCTCCAGCTTAGGGAGCGAGAACACAGGACCGAAGCCTAAGCTATTCCCTAAAGAAGGGACCAGTGGTGCTTTTTTCTTTTCCTTCTCAGACACATGGATATGGCTTTTTCAGGTCCTCCCCCATGAGGATCACTTCCCGTCTCTGAGCTGTAAGACCACTTACTGGGCGCTGATACCCTCGGGTTCCCCTTTGCCCTGTATTTGATCCTCGAGTGCTCTGTAGGCCGTAGCTTGGGCAGCCTTCCTGGGAGACGCGCATCTTGGCGCTGACTTGGCCATTTGAGAAACATTGTATTTGCTTCAGAGAGAAGCTGATGGTGACTGGGCCCCATGGGCAGGCAGAGCTGAGCAGCAGCTGAGCAGCGCAGGGTGAAACAAGCGGTCAGCAGTGCACAGGAAGACAGAAGCCGGAGAAGCCGCCCTGCTTGCTGAGTTCCACCGAGCAATTTTGGTTCGCTTATTTCAAAGGGCATGCACTTTTTTCAGTATTTCTTTTGACTTACCAGCTTTTCCAAAACTATTCACTATGAAATTTATACCAATTTGTATGTGCTTAATTTTTTTTAAAAACATGTGTTAGGGCCAAGAAGATAGCTTGGTTGTCTAAGTGCCTGGCTGGCAGGCGCAAGGACCTAGGTTCAATCCCTGGTACCGTATGCCGTGCCAGCCTGCACTGAGCCAGCCACCAAGACAGGACAGCAGGCGTACACCTGTAATCCCAGTGCTGGGGACGCTGAGACAGGAGAATCACTACACGTCCGAGCTGCACTGAGAGACCCTACACCAAACAAACAGATAAAGGATTTTTTTAAATGTGTTAATTATACATGTTAATGGAATGCAGCGTGCCTCAAGCGTACACACCTACAGCTTGGACTGATCAAATCCAGACTCCCTAGACCCTCTCAGCCTCTAGTAATCACTGTTCATATTCAAGTTGACTGACTTTGTTTTTTAACTTTCCCTTTTACAAAAGAACGCTAATCCTTATCTTTCTGTGTCTGGCTTATTTCACTTAATATAAGGTGTCTTAGTTTGATTTATTTTGCTGCAAACATAGGATTTCACTCTTGAAACTGAATACCATACCTTCATCTTGGTGGATGACACTTTCTTTATTCTGTCCTTGATGGGCACCAGGTTGAGTTTTATATTAACAACTGGAGAGTGCTGCAGCGAGTATGGGCCAGCTCTATGTCCTTGGGACCCACGTGTCCCTTCCTTTGTATCTATATGCAAAAGTGGGAAAGCTGCCACGCAGGCCCCGCCCCCGTGCACAGGGAGCCACCAAGTCCGGACTTGCTGGTGCAAGCCTGTAATCCCAGCTCTGGGGAGGCTGAAAACAGGAGGATCACTATGAGTCTGAGCTGCGTAGTGAGACCCTGCACAAAATACTTTAAAAAAAGAAAAAGAAAACTGAAAGTCAGACAGCTGCATCATATGGGGAATTTATTTTTAACTGATACTTTTCAGGAAAATTCAAGAGTTGTATCCACTTGTTCAGATTTTAGCTAGAACTGTTTGGCGTACTATTGACACATAAATTATTTAAATTTAACATTAAAAGTTTAGGATAAAATATCTGACACTGGGGCCGGGGAGAGGGCTCAGTGGAATAAGCGCTTCCCTGGCAAGCACAAGGGTCTGAGTTCAATCCCCAGTTCCGCAAAAAAAAAGAAAAAAAGAAAAAAAAAAATCTGACATAAGGATCTCAGTGGCTTGCCTGCTGGCACTGGGGCTCTAGCGCCCTCGGTGAGGCAGCGGGGTCACGGCACAGGTGTGAAGTGGAGCAAACCTCAGCTCAGTGCCGTGAGGAAGCAGAGAGAGAGGAGAGCGTATGCTGGTGGGCTTCTTCCTTCAGATTTTTTCCCACCCAAGCCTCTAAATTGCTGAATAAGACACCCCACATTCGGAGCTGGTCTCCACTTGCGGCTTACTGCCCTCCCCACAGTGCCTGAAAGCAGGCTTAGAGAAGGCAGAATCTGCACATTTCCTCGATGTCGCTCACTCCAGTCAGTCAGCTAACCATCACAGTCCATGACTGGTATTCATTTCGTTCACAAAATTCATTTAGTAATCACAGAATATGGAATGAATCGTTATGACATGGATTAGCAGCACATGCAGAATGAGGAGAGCCGTATTTTTGCTAGTACTTATACCTTTATTTATTCGGAGAGTAACCTAACTTAAAAATGCTGCTGCAGTTAGGGTCATACCTTGGTCGTTCTTGGGAACTGTAAATTAAATTTCGACTTCCTTCACTGGCACTTCCTGTGCATCACAGCCAGCTTTGCTTGCTGAAGCAAAACCCCAGTCTTTTGTTCCACTCTTTTAAAGCCTAAGGAAACCGCAGCCTGGTCACGGCACTTGTGTTGCCTCTAATCCTGCTATGTGCGTGCGACCCCACGCCGTCCCTCAGGGCTGTCCTGGCCAGCAGCGCTCTTCTGACGCCGCCGATCCCCACCGTCCTGTCGGCCGCCTCCAAGAGCAGCAGCGCCTCAGCTTCTTGCAGAGGCGGAACTCGCTGGCGTGCACTGAGGGGTTCTTTTCTCTCGCTGGACTGCGAGGACATCTGTGTTCCTTATGTCTTCCGCCGATGGCACTTTGCCTTCTATATGCAAGCGGTCAGATCTCATTATTAGCTGATCCAACCTGAATACTGTAACTGAAATACTCAGCATAGCTTAATGAAATTCCCCGCTGTGTCTCACTTTGCTTTATTCATAGATTTAATAATTGCGCTACCAGTTGTTTTTAAGCTCCCTAGAAATTCATAGCGTATAATAACATATAATAACCTATTAGGGATAGTTGAAATAGCTGCATCTATCCTTGTCCTCCACAAATCTTTTTTCTTATTAATTGCATGACATATGACCCTCCATACAGCTGTAGGAGCTAGACATTATCCCACTTTTGCAGAACAAAAAACCCTTTTGTCATTCATCACTTCTTCCTTGTTTGACGGAGCAAGAGCAGACGTTTCAAGCTCTATCTGTTTGGGTGCCATTGTTCCCTGCTCCTTGTCCTGTTTGGCTCTAAACTTGATTTTAAAAGTGAGTGTGAGCTAAATGCTTTGTATTTGAAGAACCCCTTCTAGCCACAATCCAGAAAACAAAAGTAAATACAGGGATCACGCGTGCCACAACCACTTCACCATACCTATGTCTCTGTGATTCTTAGGACTCTGTTTGTCACATTTTAAACTCAACATAACTTTTCCCTTTTTGGCTTCTCTCAAATCTATTTCTCTCTTTAAGATTGTTTTTCCCTCTGGCCCTAATGAACCTTTTCTGGCCCTAATGAGGCCCCTATTTCTGGCCTTAATGAGCCCCTTGTTTCTGGCCCTAATGAGCCCCCCATTTCTGGCCCTAATGAGCCCCCTGTTTCTGGCCCTAATGAGCCTGTTTTATACTTGGTGTACCAGTACCAGCGCATGCTTGTGCTCAACACTGGCTCTAACTGATTCACTTCCCTCCCTTATGCGCACTCTTTGGAAGCATTCCTGAGGCCCACACTTATCTCATGCTGAGTCTTGGGCACCAAATGTAAGGATCCCTTGATCTCTCAGTGTGGTCCTAGGTACCCTGGGAGAAACCCTGGCAGGAATGAGGAAAAGATCAAGAGGAAAAGAGCAGAGTCAGGTGAAGGCCCATCTGCCTAGTTAAAGAGATTGTTGTAGGCAGCTCAATTAGATAGAAATGTTATAGGAAGTCAGACAGGGTCAAGCCCTCGAGGAGACAATATGGAAGACAAGGTGACTTTGCAACTTTGAAAGAGAAAGACACTCCTGTTATGGGCCAGATCTCAGGACAAAAGAGTCAGCCATGTCTATTTCTCTCCTTGATTCCAGTTGAAAAGTCACACCCTATGTACCACCTTCCCCAGCCCCAATCCCTCTGTGTATGGAGATGCTGCAGGCTTCACAGCCCTCTGGGGTTGTTGTGTGTGGCTGGCCGTCGATATTTATGAGCACAATTGTTTAATGTTCGTGTCCTTACTGACTGTCAGGTCCTTAGAGCTCAGTCACTCTTGCTTGTCTTGGCCCAGCCAGCATTCATATGCATGTGGTGAGCGAGTATGAATTGAACCCTTAGAGAGCCCTATGATTACTGAATATCTTCTGTCAATACGGCAAAAATTCTTAATACATAAGAAGTAAATTGATACAGAAACAGTGTGACATTAATAAAGCAGGTAAATGGATTTCTACTTAGGCGATCTAATAAGTACAGGCACAATGCTCAGCGGCACAACCCCAGATTTCCCTATAGGTATGGAAATCTGAAACTAACAGATGACATAGCTGCAAATTTTTAAATGTAGAGAAAAAGATTAAGGATCTATTAAAGTCACTGTCATGTTAAAAGGGAAGTAGAAGTTTAGCCAGGGTACTTCTAAATCTCAGTAGGAAGAAACCCTCCCAATAGCCTGATTTTAAAATGGCTAGTAGACCTAAATAGATATTTCTTAAAACCAGACTTACAAATGGCTTTAATGGTTTGGGAAAGCCAAATCAGAGCCACAGTGAGGTGTCCCCTCACCCCAGTAAGGATGGCTGCTAGCAAGATGGCTGAAGCTAACAAGGATTGACAAAGATGTGGAAAAAAGAGAAGCATTTGGGAGTGGAGATGAGAATGTCATTAGTACATGCATGCTAGAAAATACTATGCAAGCTTCTCAGAAATTAGGAATGGAAATACTGTATGATGTGCCAATCTCACTATTCTATTGTATGTTCAAAGAGCATTTTCAAGAGCCATCTCCACGCCTGTATTTATTGTAGCACTATTCACAGTAGCAAAGGAATGGAAACTACCTGTGGCTATCAACTAATGAATGGATTCAAAATGTGGAGCAGCAGAAAGTGAGCTCCATCACTTCCATGTGTAGGAATTTGAATGAAACTGGAAAGTATTATGTTAAGTGAAATAAATCAGATCCAGAACAATAAAAACTACAAAATCTCACTTTCTGTAGAATCTAAAATGTTGCAGGCATAGAAACTGAGAGTAGAATGTTGATCACCAGAGGTGTGGGCTAGTGGAGAGGAAGCAGGGAGAGGGAAAGGTTGAACAGGCACCAAGTTAGAGTTACATAACCCTAAATTACAGCTGGCAAGACATTCTGGTGTGCTAGATAGCACTAATGAGGCCTACACCTCAAACCGCTGGCAGCACTGTGTCTGGTGATACACATCCTTAATGCTGGCTACTTAGAGGGCAAGACTGGGAGAATCCTGAGTTTATGGCCATCCAGGTACCATTAGCAAGATCTTGTCTCAAAATAATTGTGTTTTTAGACCTGGAGATATAGCTCAGTATGAAGGCCCTGGACTCAATCTTCAGCAACACAAAAAGCCTCCAAGCAAACATTGTACAAATCTTTACTCTAAACAAATGATAAGTGTTGGAGAAGACAGTTATGTGTAACCTGCTTGAGCTGTTAACACATTCCAAACATCACTTTGCTTCCTTAACTGTGTACGATGTCCATGTCTTTATGCACCACTTAAAAATTAATTCAAATTACATTTAAAAATAGTAGCCTCGAGACTGGCGTGGTAGGGGCGAGCCTATAATCCCAGTGCTTGGGAGGCTGAAAACAGGAGAATCACTACGAGTTCAATCTACATAGTGAGACCCTGTAGACCCTGTACTAAATACATAAAAATAAATAAGTAAATAAATAAATAAATGTAGCAGACTTTTAGAGTTTAAGGCCTGCCTCTAAATATATTTTAATCTGTAGCATACTCTCAGTGGATATATTTTCAACATTAAACCCGTGGATTCTGACCAACATCGCTCCTAAGAAGTCAGAAACTTTTAAATACCAAGGAAATATATTAAATGAGAAATGAAACTCTTATCAAATTAAAGGGAATCTTTATTGACCATTGCTAAATTATAATTCGGTATCTTCATAGGGTGCTTATAATGTTGTGCTATATGTATAGAATGAGGAATGAATGAATCAAGGTAAAAGTTTTATTGAAAATATGCCTCCCATAGAAAGGCCTTCTCAAAGTAGGACAAAGAAAAGCTATATTCATGATAGCCGCATTCCTCAGCAAGTCATGATTCTCCACGTGGCCAACTTAAAAGGTTCAACTTCCACAGATAGTATCCTGTGACAACTGACTTTTCTTAAAGTATAATTTATATTAAATGTGGAGATCATCAAGACTTTGCCCACGATGTGAGGATTTTTAACATGATAAAATTATATTCTTGCGTACATAGAGTTTTTCTGGAAGAGGCATTTGTGTTTGGATAGAAATTATAATATTTAAGGGGTAAGTGGAATGCTGACAGTTTGCAATTCCATCGGTATTATAGGAAGAAGCTGTTATGACAGACAGATTTTCATTTATAGCAGCTTAACGTCATTTCCTCAAATACAATGGATTTGTTTTAGGTCTCCAGGGTCATTCAGGGGGAGGCCCATAGTAAAGGGGAAGTCTGGAATGTTCCCTTTTGGAGTTTAATTTTTCCTAGGGGTCATGTTGCTTTAATCAGAACCATAAAAGGGAATTTAGACTTTTGGAATGATTCTCTAAGTAATTTCACAGTATATACAACCAGTATGAAGAAAGCGCCACGCATAGAGCAATCCGCAAGGTGTGCTGTGTGGCCATTCTGCCCGTAAGGAGCCACTCTCTGGTGTCGCCTGAGAATAGCTACCTGATGTGTCAGGACCAGGACAGTCTGAGGTCCAGCCTCACCGTCACAGTCAGGCGGGGCTGCAGCTGGAAACACACCCGGGTCTCCCTTCCACCCAAGTATGTCTTTGCCTGGGTATTTTCCTGCACAAAAACATCCACCCATACAAAGATCCTAACTTGGGGAGAACCCTCTAGCCTAGCGATGGCAGAGGTTTTAGAGGCAAGTGCTCAGACTGCAGCCCAATGGCCACTTACTTATCATGAAATGCCAACAGTGCAATGAAACCTGAGTATAAAGTTTTAGATTAGAAATAACAGCTCGTATATTAACAACTTTTACCTTAAGAACAGAACACATTTTGTCATAAAATTTTACAAACATGGGTATATCAAACCCAAGTTTATTCTTTCAGATATTTCTATTGAATTATTGATTTTAATTTAATGAAAGTTATTATATTAAATGATGAGTGTTTAACCAGAACAGATAATATAAAAATACAATATTTCAGTTTTAATACTTATGAATTATGGTAAAGTATCAAAATTTTCAATACTGAGTGACTTCTTTGGGTACAAAGTCTAAAAAAAGGACAGAAATAAATTCTTATATGAACCACAGTGAAAATGCCAGTAGCACTCTACAAAATAAACTCTTTTAAGTATCACACCTAAGATAACCTTCACATGTGACACTAGCATGTTCAATGTGTATGTGTCATTTACACAGACAGCACATGTGTATGACTCTCCGGGTATTTTGTAGGACATATTTGACAGCTCATTATTCTTAGTATTTTTTCAGGACATTCTTATCATATGAGGCAATGTTTAGTGAACAGAAACATACAATGTCAATAAAATAAATTGCTATATTCTTAATACGCAGTGCATATTTAAAACACTCATCAATTTTTCACATTGGCTTTGTGTCTGCTTACGAAATCTAAGAGACCCCATCACAAATAAAACCCTGTGCGAACTACAGGGTAAGCACAAAAGTGTGCACAGCAACAATCTTTGCTTCACCTGTCACCCTCAAGGTGATCTTTCACCTAGGAAAACTATGTGGTGCAGGCACATATCTCTCTTATGCTGACAGCGTATTTGCTTAGCTCTTCTTTCCTAGTCATTCTTTGTCACCTCTGCTTTGTCAGGAGCTTCGTCCTATGTTGTATGATGTGCACTTAGCAGAGAAATAAGATGCGAATAAAATAAAATATCAAATGCGTAGTGAGTGCTTAGAACAGACATCAGCATTTTCACATCAGCTGTGTACTGGCTTCAAAACAATACCATAAGAAATAAAACCTATGTAAATAGTTCAGTAGATTAAAGCTCCTGCAAACAGGCACAGGGGCCAGGGGTTTGATCCCGGGCCTGCCATGCCGGCCCCATTCCCGGGGCACGTTGAGTCAGCAGTTGAGATTGGGAGTGGTGGTACGTGCCTGTAATCCCAGCTCTTGGGAGGCTGTAAACAGCAGACCACTATGAATCCAACCTAGTAGTGAGACCCTGACCACCCTGTAGACCCTTCCCTAAAAAAAAAAAAAAAAAAAAAAAAAGAAATAAAACCTATGTGTACTACAGTGAAAATACCAATAGAACCCTACAACAACTACAAAAATCTTTGCTTAAACTCTGATACCCATGGGAGACTTCATACATGAAAACTGCATGTCCCTACACAAGTATCCATTGCACCAAAAGCATTTGTATTTTATTTTCCTGTATTTTCTTGTAGGCTGCAGTTAATATCCCTTTGGTTTTCCTGTTGTCATAGTAGATCTCTGGGGTGCTTCACCTGCTTCTTCACCTGCCAGTTCGCCTGTGTGTTCTGCAAGATTTTGCACAGTTCTCTGGACAGAAACATTTCATTTTTCCAATGCTATGAATGGTCTCTTATCAGTTCCAGTCGCAGTCCTCTAAGACAGTGTCTCCCTAGTATTTTTCACTTATTATTTTATTTGTACAGTATGAAACTGTTTATGTCACATATACTTAGGACTGAGCAAATTGCAACCTTTGACAAATTCTTTGTGCTTCAAGTGACACCGTACTTGCTGCATAACTCATCAACAGCACCTATCCTGCCTTTGGGCTTGCTCTAGAAAGATTCCACGCAGGGTTTCATTTGGTCAAGGTTTCCCTAGCAATGCTTCCATCTTGGTATAGTGTTGACATCAGCAGTACCAGTTTGTTTTTCTTTGCCATACACAATGCTGATGTAAATCTTTCCGAAATTTGAAGATTGTAGTACGCTGTTCTCTGTTTTGAAATTGTAACGTTTCATTTAGAATTTCTGCCTTGTTTCTGAATACAGTTCTTTCCTGGTCAACTTGTGCACTGTTAGCCAATGTAATATCATTCAGAAACTGGTAAACTAAATGTCCAGTGTCACATCTGCAATTAATTTGGAAGATGGGAGCAACAAGTCTGCTCACGATATTATCTGGTTTATCTCTATATGAATAAGGATCTTATGGCTGTGTTTCATGATAAATTTCTAAATTGAAAGCATAAGTCTTTGCGTCTTCAAGGTAATACCTTTTTTTTTTGAGACAGGGTCTCCCTGTGCAGTTCAGTCTGGCTTTGAACTCACTGTTATCCTCCTGAATGAGCCTCCCAAGTGCTGGGGTTACAGGTGTGCACCACCACAGCTGGCTAGAGAATACATTTTTGTGCCATATTTGACTCATCACTTCTCCATCAGTCTTTTACATTCTTGTGATTACCATGAGTAATCCCTGCTGAGCACAGAAGGCCTGTGAATGCCATAATAAGTACAGTTTTAAACATGACTCCTGGTGCTTGCAGGGCATGTTCTTTGTATCTCAGCACTTGTCTAGTTCACAGCATCTTGAAGTGCTTCCTTTATTACACTTTCCAACGCTAACTGGAAATGCTGACATTCTGCCCAATGTGTTCCACCCATGCCAAGACCCTCACTATCTTTTTGGGCCCAGTTCTAACACTGGATCATTCCATTTGATTTTGTGACCATTTGCAATATTTCTTCTAGTCAGACATGTGTTGACATTGCTGATTTCTTCATCATCTAAATCAAGGAGGTCTGAATTCCCTGTATCTGTATCAGTTGATTCTTGCTCCGTTTCACTGTCAGGAATCTAGGCTCACGTGACCAAAGTCAAAGTTATCATCACCACCATCACTGTCCAGCGACACCACTCTCCTGTTACGAAAACAGGTATTTGGCTGTAGTAGATAACCTTCATCATTTAGGCATGAGAAATCTGATGATTCACTTTTCTTTCTTTCTTTTTCTTTTTGGCGGAACAGGGGATTAAACTCAGGCCTTTGTGCTTGCCAGGGAAGCACTTATTCCACTGAGCCATCTCCCCGGCCCTGATGATTCACTTTTGACCTCCTCCAAAACTTAAAACTTGGTTTTCCACGTGCCATTGCACTAAATTGACCTACTTCCAGAAAAATGAAGGCAATTTTTTTACGAAACAAATCCTAGAGTGGTGTGGGTCTATTACACCCCTGTGATTCTCCAGTAGGCCTACAGCAAATCTGGCAGGCAGGGCACAAAGTCAGTGACAGTTCTGGCTGGACACTTCTGCACAGGTGCACACTTCTCACCTGTCCACACACACAGGTTGCTTCCTGTGTCTCTCTGGAACAGGGATTGAGAAACACAGCCATCTACTGTTACACTAGCGTAAACATTTACGGTCAAGAAGAAGCGAATGTGTTTGTGGAGCCCCATAATATACTCCTCAAGAAAAGAAAAGAAAAGAAAAGAAAAGAAAAGAAAAGAAAAGAAAAGAAAAGCAATGAACATGTGTGCGATAGGTTTGCCACCACCATTCTAGCTTTCCCGTGCTTTATGGATTCCTGAACGTACTCTTCTTACAGTCTTCCACACTCATTGGTTATGATAGTTTATTTTCACGTCACAAACCGCTACAGAAAAGATGTTATTAAATCATCTGAGTATCTTGAAACTTGGAAGTTTTGATTATATTTATAAATAGAAAAGTAGATTAAATTTTATTAATTAATAAATTAATTAGCCATTAATTATATTTAAGTTATTGGTATGATCTCGAAACTTGAAAAACTAGAGAATCTTAAAATCTGATCATCACACTCTCTGCTGTAAACCTCTTTGTGAAATGTACGGTATCTGAATTTAAGAGAAAAGGGAATAAGAAACTATCCTTATATCCCTCGTCCTGATGTCATGTGTTTATCTGTGTAGGTGGAAATGTCAACTTTATTTATTTATTTATTTATTTTATTTTTTATTTATCTTTTATTTTTTGTCCCTAGTTGAGCCCACCCCGGGGGTGCCC
>NW_004524584.1:26006464-26007501 GCF_000260255.1 Octodon degus | reverse complement strand
GGGCCCTTTCAGTAGCTATGTAAAAGCTTGGTGACCCATGAGAAACACCTGGAGAAGGCTCTGCAACAGGAAAGACGAAGGTTGGCCAAGCCAGGGCCTGCACATGTGGCCCTGCTCTGCGCTCACGCCGAGCTACAGGAAATGAGAACAGACCACTAAGAGATGCTCTTTCCTTTTCTACCATGATGGGATACATTAAAAGATTGACAGTGGTCAGCATGAAACAGAATGAGTTAAGAACATCTACCATGATACTTGGTGCAAAATTAGTGATTACCCAAACTTCTCACCCATCAGATCCCCTGGCAGGGTTTTGTCATATATTACACGTTTACTAAGATGAGCATTACTGCCTTGCCTTCAAAGAGGAGACATTCAAATGAGTATTGTTTTGTCCCGAAAATGGAGATGATAACTAATAAACGGAATAAGGAAGAGCCATATTTATTGATGAGAATAGCGTGTTGATATGCAATTTGGCAGAAACAGTAAAACAAACTGCAGCATATGCAAGCACACTTGTGCATATTTTGTGCAGTGATAGATTATCCATCATATATTGTGAAATCATATACGAACAGTAATTACAAGCTATGCACTGTACATGTAGCTATGCGCAGCATAGAGATATGCAGCCTTGCGTGTATGTGTATGGAGAAGCAGCTCAGGAATATTTAGGTCACCAGGAGAAGTACTGCCTACTGGATAAGAAAGGCTTGATAATTGGTTTGAAATTAGAACTTGGTTGAAATCTCACCAGAAAAAAAGGAATGGAGCACGTGGCCACAAATCAGAGCCTTGAGGTTCTCGTGGCTTCAGGTTACTGAGTATGCCTTCTTAGGTTTGTCTACAACAGGGCAGCAGCCTTTTTTAACCATTCCTGTTTTCATGTCTTTAATTAACTACTAAATGGTAATAATTTAATATTTTAGTAATTGATATTTTTTGTAAAATTGCAAAACAGCATGATAGAGGGTAACAATGGCAAAGATCATGTACTTAAATCTGTCTCTGTCTCTCTCTCTCTGTCTCTCTCT
>NW_004524584.1:25996817-26006028 GCF_000260255.1 Octodon degus | reverse complement strand
TTCTCACGCCTGTTTCCCACGATCTGACTGGCTGGCCCCTTCAGGGAATTTCCAGATGTTCACGGCCCTCTCTGACTGTGATGCCTCCCGTGTATTTTGGGCTCGGTCTCTGTGATCTCTGCCTTCCCTTGCCCTCTTCATGATTCTCCTATTGGTTAGTCGGGGCCAGTGTCTTCACCTAATGAGGCCCATTTGTAGCTAATATAATCACCATGTACAAGTTCTGATGCAATACTCTAGATGTAGCTGCAGAAATCTACTATTAAATTTTTAGAACATTTTAAAGCTGCATTACTTAAAGGCAAAGTTTCTCTACCACAGTTAATTAGAACCAATTGCAACTAGATGCACTTTCTTGTCCTTGAGGCACTTTTTAAAATTCTCTGTGCCTCGGCTAGCTCGTCAGGAAAGTGATGGTGATAGCTATGATGGTTTTACTGATACACAAAATAAAGTGAAAAGACTAAGTCCTGCCTATCACAGATGTGTGTCTAGGTAATGTCAGAGTTGGTTGTCTCCATAAAAGTTCGACCGACTTCCCCTGTTACTAAGGAGATGAGAAGATCATCGTCACGGTGGGGTCATGGTGGTGCTAACTATATTATTAGCATTTTTGCGCTTTGCAAAGTTGGTTCTGGTTCCATTCGTGTCACCTAGATGTTTCAGTCCGCACACTTGGTCATCTGTCCTGCATGTTAGATACCATATAGGTAATTCAGCCATAACAAGCAACTGACTGGTGGCTAGACATTGGTGTGCACAGAGAGCTGTAAAGTGTCACTGGTGACCGGAGATGTCACACGAGGGCCAGGCTGGCCTTGGCTCGCATGTCACTGGACAGATGTTGCTGCCTCTCTTGATCCCTGTGCTGTGTGTTTGCAGCTCCTGCATCGGGGCCCAGGATCCGTACTGCGGCTGGGATGCGGTGATGAGCAAGTGCACCAGCCTGGAGGAGAGCCTCAGCATGACGCAGTGGGAGCAGAGCCTCGCCGCCTGCCCGGTACGTGCTGCCCTGACCAGCCTCCCGAAATACCACTCTCAGGAGCCGGGTCCTCCTGAGCACCCCACTATTGCACCCCACCCCTAGGTTTGCAAATCCGGGCTGCTTTTTGGAAACTCTGACACACGTGGCTTGTCCACGGGCCACCCAAGATGCTGTCACGCACTTTGTGCCTGCTTGAACTGTCTGAAAAGCAAACCACGGCTCACTGGATCTTGGAACATAATACCGCTCACTGATTCTTGAAATTTTTTTCTCTACAGTTAGTGTGGACCCTTTGGCTGTTTTAGCACTAATAAAATGGGAACTTCCACATCCATACATTTCCCTTGGGTGCTAGAACTCCAGAAGCTGATATAAAGGAAGAAGACTTAAAAGGGTAAAGGAAAGGATATTAGTTTGACCTTATGTGGGGCAGACTCACAGACCCTGCTGCGGGTCACAGGCAGGCCTGGGAGAAGCAGCCTGCCGTGCGTTCCCACGGTGAGCCCGAGCAGTGGGGAGAAACTCCTGCGTGTAGAGCCCGACCCTGGATCCAAGCAAAGCAAACTCTGCAGTTTTGTCTATTTATGTGGGTCCTCATTTGTAGGAACCAGTTTTGGTTTGCCTTTAAGACTCCTCATCCACTGATCTCCAGTTCTCCATCTGTCCTTACAGCATACAAATAGCAGCTCTTAACTCGCATGGAACCAAAAAGCTTCAGTGTCACTTCTCCAGCGCACCGCTGCAATCTTTACCATTAGTGTGGGCACAGCCCTGCAGGGCTGGGGGTGGCGGGGAGCCGCACAGTCTCGAATGAATCCCTTGCTTTCCCGGACACATCAGAATTGCCTCATTCCTCTGAGCTGTGTTGCCTCTTGTGAACCTGCCCTTTTCTCCATCTACACCACGTGACCGTGAAGCCTAGCCTAGAACTGGAAGTTGGGAAAGCAGACAGAGGAAGAGAGGAAGGCAGGAGCTGGGAAGGGCAGGGTCCCTCCCCAGGGGTAGGCATGGGCTGGAGAGGTGGGGAGGTCTTTGTTCCTACAAAGGGGGCGTGTGTGTGTCTCTGTGTGTGTGTCTCTGTGTGTGTGTCTGTGTCTTTCTGTGTGTGTGTGTGTGTGTGTGTGTGTGTGTGTGTGTGTGTAGGCGCCACACTTCCAGGCTCCGAAGATTTCCAAATGCAGTGACTGCGAGAATCATTGATTATGCAACTCCAGAACCTTGCTTCCAGAAGGAAATCCTTCTGCCATGTCTCTTAGAAGTAACTAGAAAGCTTCAGAAGTGGGTGCAAATTCACTCTTCTTGTGTGAGAGTGATTTCAGAGCACAGAGGTTACTCCTCTGAAGAAAATAAAACACAGTATATAAGATCTAAGTGTGGCTCCCAATACAGACAGGGCCCTTAGAAGAAAGAGCAAGTCTTCCTGCTGATGGACTTGCACTATAGTGGTAAAAAGTCAGTTCTTAAGGCCTGAGATCATCGATCCCAGGCACCCAGCGTTGTCTGAGTGCGTATCTGAGATGTGCTGATAACCTAAAGGGAAACTTCCACTCACCCACTTGGCAAAACTTAGGGCCATGTCTTACATGTTACATCTCGTATACTTCTCTTTTTTTAAAGAATATATTTCTATAGTTAGAAAGAAAAACGAGGAACCTAATGTTTAGAAGTAGCCAGAGAGTTAGCCCAGGTAGAAGAAGACAGCTTCTAGTAAAGTCTGGAGCAGTGTCAATTTGCCCTAGTACTTTAAAAATAGAACGGAGAGGTGGCTTCTGGCTTTGTGGCTGGCACTCACAGCAAAGTCTGTTTCATTTGATGGAAGGCGATTTCATTACACAGAGTCTGGTTCCTGTCCCCTCACCCAGGCGATCTGGCCAGATACCAAAATATATATTCATAAGGTAAGACTATATGGAGAAGTCCACAGTAAATAATAAACTACATTATTTGAAGAAAACCAAAGGAAAAAAACACATACTTTTTTGATGTATATAGACTTTCATCTAGCAAATTAGAAATGATATATTACTATGAAAATTGCTCCTATAAAAAGGGAAATAAAGTACTATTGTTACAATTATTACTGATAATACTAGTGGTAGTAACATAGTAATAAAATTACTACTATTTTAATTATACATCTTTTTATAAAAGTTTTGTATATAAACAAGCTGAAAATTATTGGCACCAATGTAGAAGAGTCTTAACTTAGATATTTTAATAATCATCTAAAAATTAGTTTATTTCCGTGTTAATTTTGAAGCTTAGAGGAAACACCTCTACCTGTACTTTAGGTCTGTGAAAGTTCAAGTTGAAAAGGAGATTCCCCCAAGAAACCTTCCTGGAGATTTAAAGGTTATTTTCCAGTAAGAAACCCGTATTTTAATATATTACTTATACCATGTTTTACGTGAGGAGAACCCTGTTTAAAATATTTATCAGTTCCTGTAGTCCAGAGGCCAGGACAATTGCTCACTGGCCTATTGAAGAACATTTTATTTGCTTATGAAATAGTAATTGAAAACATTACTCTCAGCTTAAAGGATTTGAAATGCGTGAGCAAGATCTAAATTGGTATATGTGGACCAATGAGAGTAATAAATGTGCTTTGCATAACTTGTAATGTGAACATTATTTAGCAAGTGTGGTGTACTCTTATGAATCTATTTGGCTTTTATTTATGCATGAATGCCATCCAAATCCTTTAGAGGTACAGGATTACTGGTATACCGTCTATATAATGAGTCCCTGATCCAGAATACATCCTACTATACTGAGCAAAATGCATAGACCAAATAAATACCTAAAGTCCTCCAATAGCCAGACTCATCTCAGACATCTATACAATGAGCATCTTTAGGTGAAAAGAGAACTTTTCAGTAATCAAACTCAGCATGACGCCATAGACTGGAATCTGAAGAGTTTCCTGGAAACTCTAGAGCTTTGCTGGGAAAGAAGCCAGGATGTTAATCCAGTATATCTGACTTCCTCTCATCTGCAGGATAATGCTGCTTCCAGTTCGCAGTAATCCCTAAAGCTGTGGCTGATAAGTGGATGGTTGACCCAGTTTGTGACCCTATAGGTTATACTCAGAGAGCAGAAAAGACAATATTTCTGCACTTTATGATGAAATCTACCATATACAAAGTAAAGGGAACCCAGAAAAAATTTAGCCTCGAACGCTGTGCTCCAGTGTCCCTTAGGTAACTTCCCAGGAGTTAACTCATTGGCTATCCATGGGAGGCCTCAAGGATGGTCACTGTTGCTTCCTTCTGCTGATGAGAGGACTGGGGCTCAGGAGTGTTAAATAAGTTTGCTGCTGTTTTCCAGTCCCAGTAGAGATCAGAGAGCACTTAAGTTGAGTTCTTGGAACTGCTGTCTTCCTTTGTTGTTCATTTGTAGAGCTAGGCTTTGGGATGAGATTAAAAGTTTATAGGAGGGTAATAGTTAGAGCACAGTAAAAAATACAGGTGTGTTCTAGGGGCCTTTGTACCCACTTTCATCATAAAGTGCAGAAATACTGTCTTTTCTGCTCTCTGAGTATAACCTGTAGCATAACAGGTTATACTAAACTGAGTATAACCTGTAGTGTAACAAACTGGGTCAACCATCCACTTATCGGCCACAGCTTTAGGGGTTACTGCGAACTGGAAGCAGCATTATCCTGCACAGCCTTGGTCAATCAACAGTTAGCTACCTGAATAAGAATGAATCAAACATATGGATTATGCTTGTTAACAAACCTGGTTCTCCTTAGGTTGCACTGAGCCATTCATTATTTCTTAGGTGGAAGGAAATTAGCTATTACACATTTAGCAGCAGATAACATGTTTCTTCCTTGAGAGTCTCAGAAGTACCTAGAGAATCACATTACTGAATGACCTAGCTGAGATCACAAGTTGTGGACTCTGATTGAGCTGACTCTTGGGTCTTTTCTAACCAAGTGACTTTCAGAAAATTGCATCTCCTATCTGGACTCAGGTCTCATACCTGTGAAAGAAGACATAGTTACTTGGACATGGGAAGAATTCAAGAAGTTAATATGCATAAACAGTGGTACTTGGCATATCTTACAAGGGCACATGTAAAGCACATAACCCAAGCAGATGAGCCCTTGGCAGAAACCTGGAAGAAAGTTCAAATATAAGAAATTTAGTCTAAGTTGCTTTCCTTCCTCTTCCCTTTCCCTGGGTGTTGGGGCTTGAACCCAAGGCTCTTACATGGTGCACAAGTACTCTACCACTGCCCTGCCACCCCAGTCCATATAACTTTATTCCTGATATCTGTTTAAGAAAAGTTAGAAAACTATAAAAATACTTGTTAATATAAAAACTAAAGCCATGGAACTGACTCTGTAATTCATAGTCCTATTTTCTAGACAGTCTCAAGTTAATATATTCAGGGTCAAAACAAGCACATGGCTAAATGGAGTCTCGAGCCTTTTCCCATGATTGTCAGCTCCTCTGAGGACTGCATGCGCATTTTTCCCCTAAAGAACGTGAAACCAGCTTCCATGCTGGGATGAAGTGTCTGCCCCACAGTCTGCAGCTACCCCATCCACAGCCAGGACTAAAGCCATGTTCCTCTTTGCAGAATGACCTTCACTTCATGCTCCCATTGGTCAGGTGCCAATGTGGCTCTTTCTCTTCAGAATTATGGGAGGATTACTGTTCCTTTGTATTTGCCTCATCCCTCTTCATCACTGTCACCTTGGGGGCTGGGGAGATAGCTCAGTAGAATAAGTGCTTCCTGGCAGCCTGAGTTCAATCCCTGATTCCACCAAAAAAAAAAAAAAAAAAAAAAAAAAAAAATCACTGTCACCTACTCCAGTTTCTTCCTCTCTCCATGTGTGTCATTCTTCTCATTTCAGTGTGAGCCATTCTTATCAGCTCAGAATTTTCCCATGCACATAACTGATAAGGAAGCTCTGATAACATCTCTTTATCTAAAACCCCCTTATTTTAGACCATACCGAAGGATAAAGCAAACAATTCCAATGCAGCAGCTCTTAACAGGGAGGATTATGGGAGATCACTGGCCCCAGGACCATCTAGCAGGGCCTGGAGATATTTTGGGTTGCTAGACTGGGAGTTGTGTACTACTGGAAGCTGGCGGGGAGGGCACACATGTCACTGAGCATCTTATAAAGTGCAAGGTGGTTCCCACAGAAAAGAATTATCCCTGCCAAATGTCAATTGTGCCAAGGTGGAAAAACCCTGAACTGTAAAATAGTAAATAAATACATATAAACAGGCTGGCATTTGAAATTACATTTTTCCCAGTATTAGCTGTATAATCTTTGGCAAGCAGTCAAGTTGCCTTGATTCTTAGTTTGCTTTCCAATTAGCGCAGCACTGGTGTAGCTGTAAGAACTGGATTCCCAGCACCTTAGCAGTGACTGTTGTCATCCTGAGATGCATCTGACGGTTGTGCTGTCAGAGTGGACTCTGCTGTCCCACTGAGAAGAGCACTGCACGAGCAGGTCCCCGAGTCTCTGCACTCACGAGATGGCAACAGATGTGCTGAATGTTACCTCTTCACATGCCCGAATCCCAACCCAAAGAATAACATGTGGGAGAGGAGTTTTCCTGTCTCTGTGGCAAGAAATATCTGGAGTCCTCTTGCAGTCCCCCCTTGAATTTCATTGGTCAGAATTGGGTCACGTGTTCACGCCTAGTCTGAGAACTGGTCCAAAGAGGAGGTTGCTCTGCCTGACTAAGGCCATTTGGGAGTATCATTCTGGGCTTGGGCACCTCCTGTTCAAGGGGCATAGCGTTCTACTCTAGCCTAGAGTAGAGAGGAAGAATTCCATAATGAGCACAACCCCACTGCAGTCAGCACTTCCTCATGACAGTCTACCCTGACTGGAGTCCCTGCACAGGATCTTTGTTTGCAAAACCTGAGGTCCTCAAGTCACTTTCAAGAGGATTGTTTTAAGGAAGCACAGGGACCAGAACTTTGGGTGATCTCTCACCCCATAATCATTGATTTGTCACCATTATGTTGTAGCTCCTCCTGGCTTTGTGATCATAGTGTTTTCTCTCTGCTTTGCTGAGTTTCAGGCTTCTGCACAACCTCTCTTCTTTCCACCGTTCATCCACTCAGCAACGGAGAGATTGGCAGCAAATATGGGATTCTTGTGCAAAAGTCCAAGAAACGAACATGCCAGTCATTTCTTTAGGAAATCGTGAATTGTGTTGCATGTTTAAATACCCTAACCCAGGGGTAGCGAACCTACTGCATCCACCATAACACCGTGGGCTGTCTGTGTCATTGAAAGCTCTTGGAGGCTTGCTATCACGGCAACGGTAGACGCTCCTTCATCTTGGTAGCCGTAGCAAGACTTCTGTCCCCACTTCCCTCCCAGAAAGATGCCTTCATGCCAGTGGTGGGTGGGCACGGGTGAGGCTGCAGCTCTGTGGAGAGTGAGAAAGGGCTTCTCATCATCCAGGCTTGCCTGAGCCGGGCACCATTTCAGGGCCGTGGTGGAGGCACGCGGTGAAAACTGACCGGAATTCAGCCTGCGCCAGCCTGACCTGGATGGCACCTTCATCTTCTAGCAGGCCTCCAGGCAGGCCAGGAACTTCAGGCCCAGTGCTCAAGAGCCATTTTCTTTAGCCTGCAGCACACCTGAAGGTAGGAAGCTCTGCACACTCTTACCCTGAAGGAATCATCCTGGTGGGGCATGTGTGTGACGGGGCCAGGGCCTGCTCCTGAGCCTACTCAGCAGCCTACAGGCCCAGCAGCAGAGGAGACCTAGCTCTGAAGGGCTCACTAGCACATGCTTCCCTGTCCCAGACTGATGTCAAGTTCCGGAAATGACCGCAATGACCAGTTGAACTAGTCAAAGTAGCATGACTCTATTTTGTGTAAACATTATAGAAAAGTTCTCTCTGATCACCACTGCTGGTCTGTGAACAGAAACTCATCCTTTTTTGATAACAATAACAATGATGTCCCCATAGCACACAAGCATGTAAATGTAAGAACATGAAGACTGTGGTAATACCTGTCTGGTTAAATGGAGAGAGACACTGTGGACCCTTCATGGACACAGGAATCCTTTGGAAAGGGAAAGAGGAGGTAGGTCAGTGTGTGGAGCACGAGTGTGGGAAATATCTAATGCCAGGGCCTTTGATGCTTTAACAAGAGACTTTACCAACACCTTGTCAGTCAAGGATTGGTATGCCAAGGACTTGAAATCTTTGGACTGGAAACCTGTAGCTATCTCAGTTACTCTTCCCTTGTTGCTGGGACAAATACCCAACACCCAAAATGAAGGAAGGGAAGGTTTATTTAGCTCACAGTTACCAGAGATTTCAGTCCATACTCAGCTGGCTCGAAGGCAGAGTGGCACATGGCAGAGGGCAGCCGTTCATGGTGGCAGTGAAGAATAGAGAACAAAAGGGAGGAGTAACAGCAACAATGGCTGAGGAGAGCAAATCTGTCTCCCCTAAGTTGCATTTAGTTTGTCTTCCCCTGGCTGAGTGTCATACTCACACTGCAATCCCAGCAGCACTCACACCCATAATCCCAGTGGATCATGAGTTAATCACCAACTCTCGAAGTCCACTCCATGACTTCAGGAGGCTTTGGTCCCCCAAATTAGACACAGACCTTAACAGTAGCCTAAATTGAGCAGGCTCATCTAGAATGAAAAGGGTTTGGAAATGAAATGGTTTTCTACGGGCGGACAAGATAGCTGAGCAGACTAAAGCACCTGCGTAGGCAAGCGCAGAGACTGTGGTTCCATCCTTAGCGCTACTTGTGTGTCAGCCCCACCCCCAGGGTGGGTTGAGCCAGCCAGAGTCCAGGCATAGTTGCACATGGCTGTCATCCCAGCGCTGGGCTGAAAGCAGGAGGATCACCACGAGTCTGAACTGCATAGTGAGATCCTGTAACAATCCAATACATGAAAATAAAGGTCTTCTACAGAATCCTCCAAACACAGCTCCTCCAGGCCCAACTGACCACTCATGGCTTGTAACTACAAAACAAAAGGGGGAGATGGGAGGCGCAGCTCAAGCTGGAGATCAGTGACACATGTAGCCCAGAAAGTGCAGCCTCAAGAATGCGGGTTCCTCTAGTCTCCAGAGCACTGCGTGGTTGAGGCAAGCATTGGGTGGAGGATTTCACATGACATTCAACCTCCCCAGTGTAGAAATAAATGCATTCTAGCTGGGAACTCCTTCTCTTCTTCTTTCTCCTTCAAGAGAATGGGGACCCCCC
>NW_004524584.1:25977031-25996102 GCF_000260255.1 Octodon degus | reverse complement strand
GAGGAGGAGGAGGAGGAGGAAGAGGAAGAGGAAAGAAGAAGATGACAAAGTCACTGTGCTCTCCAGGGAATCTGTTGGTTGGAACAATAGAGATCTTTCACTCTGAGGCGAAGAAACTGCCTCTGGGGGTTCCCTTTCTCTGGGCTGCTCTCTGATGAGCCAACTCTAGTCCCTATCTCTGGCTACTGCTGTTACAGAAGTAGCCAGGCATGGTGCAGAGTTCACAATTCCCGCTGCATTAGTGGGTAGAAAGCTAGTCTTGATTAGCAGGAGGAAGGGTGCAGTCACAGCCATAGCAGCTGGGTTTGGCCAAAGAACCATGTGAGAACATTGATTGTGTAGCTGCTTGGAGAAAGGGTGGATCAAAAGTGAAATGTATGCTCACACACCAAAGAGCACTGCCATTTTTCTGAAATAGTGATGCATGGAAATGGTTTGGAGCCCTCAAAACATGCACTGTGTCACCCATGCAGTTGTTCTGGTGCATACAGTGAGTCTTTGCCCAGGGAATGACTACATCAAGGGCCAGTCTTTGGCAAAAGATGGGTGCAGCCGGCCACAAGCGGAAGCATGGAATTTATACATCAACACATCTCTTCCTTTGCCTGATAGGCTAAGCACCACTTACATCTTTATATTAATACCTGGAGGCTAGGGCTTTAGGCTGTCTTCATGCCTCCCTTGAGAAGAAATTCTCTTTGGACGAGTGACTTAAGGTTTGTCCTCTAGGGTCCCATCTCTAGAGCTCGTTGGTTCCCACCAGGATTGGTGTGAGAGATGCAGCAGGAAATGGTCCCGTTCTCAGTGCTGCAGGCCCATTCTGAGTTATGAGCACACAATGCGCATGACCACGTGATAGGTAGTGACGGTGTGTGTCCACGCCTGGCTTGCCTGTGACTGGGGAACATGGACACCAATGCTGACCTGGCCTACACTAGTCCTTCAGTCCACATGTCACTCCTTGATGCCCTGATCACCTGTTTGTGACAAAGCCTGGCCCCTGGGACCCTCAGCAATTGGCAGCTCTGTTCCTGTTGGTCACAACCCCAGCCTCCCATCCTTGCCAGCTACCCTCCCTGGTCCTCCTCCATCCTGTAAAACTCAAAAGAGGCCCATGCTGGTTCTTCCCTGGCCATGTGTTGAGCATTCCTTAGCTCCAAAGTCCCCTTCATGGTCTCACTGACCCTCACTGGGGTCACAACTGCATGCCAGCCCCACAGCCCCTCACAGGGCAGCTGTAGCAGAGGTTTCACAGGATTTGCCCCAAATCTAGGGTTGCTCCAGCTGCTCAGCAGATGCCGGGACACATTTGAATCCCATGTCAATTGGTGTGATATTAGAGGCAGGCCTAAGTTTAATAACTGTTTGACCAATGTTCTATTTCAAAAGAACATATTTGAACACACACCGTATTTGTTCAGCTATACTTTTTCTCTGCAGTTCTTGGTCTGTAGGTTTCTAACATTTGGGGATGATTCTCCCAAAACATGATCCCAAAGTTCCTAGTAACCTTCTCTCCTTGTCCTCTCCTATTCCTCCTTCCTCAATCACTGACATCAGCTATTTTCCTCTAAGGTACTTCTTCACAAATCCCTTACTACCGGTGATTTTTAAAGGCATTCCAAGGGGGTTCTGACTGCCTTGTGAGCAGTGTTTCATTTTCAGCCCATTTAATTTGCGGCTTTACTTTTGCTCACTCCTCTTCTTCTTCTATTTTCCAGACCAGGAATCTCACTGTGGATGGTCACTTTGGCCCGTGGTCTCCGTGGACGGCCTGCACACACACAGACGGCAATGCTGTGGGAACCTGCCTCTGTCGGTCACGCTCCTGTGACAGCCCGGCCCCACAGTGTGGCGGCTGGCAGTGCGAGGGCCCCAGCATGGAGATCGCCAACTGTTCCAGGTGGGTCCCCGCAACTCTCCAGAGCAAGGTCTTGTGCTAGGCTCAGGTGACCCGGGGAGCTGAGGAATCATTCTTAATGCCTGCTTTCCCTGTTGTAATCAGAGGAGGCAAAAGAGATAAGGACGCTAACTCCTGAAACAGCGCATGATCTACGGAAGGAACTGCCATTCTACAGATGACATAATAGGTCTAGACCTGCCGTATGCTCTTCATTAGATTAAGAAAAACATGGCTAATTTATGCCAACACTTGGCTTGTTGGAGAGAAATGTCCCTGCTATTTAGGAATCTCTTTCTGACACATATCTAAAGTTATTGCTGGCAGAACAGAGTGCCTTAGTTGGAAGAGGGAAGAGGCCAAGTCTCGCTGGAAGAGCTCTACTATACTCTGTGATATACGGACTCAGAGACGTTACTCAGCTGGAATCAGGGTGACCAGCAGACACTGGAAACCATGTGAAGGGGTTTCCTGCACACTCTGCCTGTCATGCTCTTGTTTGATTTTTAAGGGTTTGTTTTGTTTTGGTAATTTTTTAAACAACTTTCCTGGATTTCGCTCTCCATGCCCTGGCCACAAGCACCATGGCAGGCAGACTGCAGGCTCTTCCTCTCTCCCTTAGTAGCTCAAGGTGTATTTAAAAACATTGCTTCCCTTTCCTGAGCCTGTCTGACTAACATGCACAAGCCAGCAGTACAGTCGCCTGTGAAGCCATTGACTGAGAGGCAGACTCACACTGATGCTCCTGCACTAAGAGCCCGGGGCAGGAGAGTGCTCATGGCCAACAAGAGCGCTCGTGGCGTGGCCTGGGAGTTCCAGAGAGCTGCAGGGTATGAGCAGGGCTGCAGAGAGGCAGCTCCTTTGTTGGACAGAAGACACGAGCCATAGGAGTGGCAGAGTACGCTTTCTGCGCAACTAGGGCTTCCGCTGATGCTGGGCAGACACACTGTTTGAAGATCACAAGAAAGAGCTGGTATTTTGTGCATTATTTAAGTACAGGAGGACACATGGGGTGAGTGTACTGCTGTGACTTGTTTATTGCCAAGTCCTCCGTTCTTGTTCTAGTTAGCAGGTCCTTCTACAGGCAGCCTTGCAGTATAACAACAATTACTTTGAAATTAAAAATCTACTAAGTGAACTGGTTGTAGCGGTGCTTCAAATGCGTAGGTGAATTGCTTCCTAGTCGCTTAACTCTCTGAGAACATTTCACGGAAAGCGATTACCTGACGCTACCTTGTGCTTTGCCTATGTTGCCTATCTCTACAAAGCATTTAAAAGTATGTAAACCCAGGTCCATAGAGTAAGCACATTTATACAAAATTGCACCTAATTATACCCTTACTAACTGTATACCACTTATCTACATTTATTTACATACAGTCCTATATAAAGTAAATTACGCACATTATAAGTAGATTCTCATAACATTTTATGTTTCTAAAAGCTTTCTGAAATTAAGAATTTCCAAGCAATTTTGAAACCAATGCTTTTCTGCATTATTTAATAATTCTATTCCTTGGTTAATTCCTTTTATTACTTGGATACTCTGTAAGATTGTACATAGAAGGGTATGAGAAGCTAGCAGATTATTTTTAGGAAAAGCATGAGGGGATCTCTTATTTTAATGAAATTATCATAAAGTAACTTTATTATAATAGACATAAAACTATCACTATATATTCCATTTATAGAACTAAGTTTTATAAATAAAATGACTAAGTGTGATGTATGCTAAGAATTTTCTCTCCAGTATTTTCATTTCAAATTATTTTAAAATTATCTACTCAACTTATTTCTAGCCATATTTTCAACAACATTTTTGTAGATTTTCATGTCTTTAAAAGGATATATAAATAAAAGTGAAACTCAGCATTCATGGATTTGTTTCAAGTAAAATGTGAATCCTATGGATGGAATACCACACACCCAGGGGGACACATATGTCACAGCAGAAGTAGAGAAACGTTCCATTCGTGCTAGGCCATTGCCTTGGGAACTAAGAGTCTGCCCTGAATAAAATATTTTAACACCTAAAGTTCTAAAATAGCAACAACTTATTTGCATTTATTTATTCATTTATTAACTCTTTGTGACTGGCTCAGCCCACCCTGGGGGCAGGGTGGCATATCATGTGTTGCCTGGGATTAAACTGCGGTCCTTGAACACTTGCTTAAGCTTGCCTAAGCAGGCACTTTAGACCGCTGAGCTATCTTCCTGGCCCCAACAATTTATTTTCAGTAGCCAGAAAAAACTACTAAGGAAGATATTTAAATTATAAACAGCCTGAATAATATAGGTATTTTAAGGAAAAAATACAGTATTTTTTTCCTCTAGCTGTCAATAGTAGTTTCTTTGACACTACTTTCTTTATTTTCTTTTTATTTTACATTCTTTATTTTTATTTTATTTTACATTTTACATATATCTACATTTGCATATTTCTACAATAGCATACATACAGATAGATTTATGGAATTTATATTCCTTATTTGTGATCTTAGACAGTTCTCAAGAAAATAGCCAAGAATCTGAACTACTAATTTGATGATAATATATAATATACCAACTGTTGTTGAATTCCTATTATTTTGTATAGTGAAATTCTGTATTGCTGCTAATGTTTTTTTCTTTTATCATTTCTATTCTCTTAAAAAGATAAATCATTTTTTTAAAAAAATAGCCAAGAATCTGAAGTTAAAGTCTGTTTATTTTAAACAAAGCTTGTTTTTAAGCTGCAGCATGGTAGCACTCCTTATCAAAATGAATGTTATCAAGAGAGTTGCTGATGTTAATGGATTTGAAAGAATGTTGTTTGTAGCTTTAGGTGGTTATTTTGTCCAGAGGTGTACTTTGCATACATTATAATGGATATAATACAACTCAAATAAACCCATAAACTCCAGAGGCTTAGGGATTCGATTTTAGTGCTTTCTTTCAAAGTAATATTGTTCTATAGTGGTTTAGCATCTTCATAACAAAAGTATTGTAAGAGTGTTTGATATAGCACATTTTAAATAATTTACAATACACCTCAAATTGGCTTCTCAGACTTACTATCTTGACTTTAAAAATCAAATGTGTGGGGGAGGACAGGCGCAGGGACTCTCATCATTGAAATGAGGTCAACAATGGCCCGTTCTGTTCCGTCCCAAAGCTGGTATTTCGATCAGATGTTCTATCCAAGGTTATGTGCGTTTATTTACACTAGGTCCAGACAAAGCTTGTGCTCTTAATAAGTGTCACAGAGAGACCATTTTCCTCCTCTCCTCCAGGAATGGAGGCTGGACTCCCTGGACCTCCTGGTCGCCCTGCAGTACCACCTGTGGCATTGGCTTCCAGGTGCGGCAGCGGTCCTGCAGCAACCCCACGCCAAGGCACGGGGGCCGGGTGTGCGTGGGACAGAACCGCGAGGAAAGGTAAGTGGCGGCTGTCCCCACGTTGTCACCCTCATGCCTCTTCCATCCGAGTATGGTTAGTTGTGGTTTTGTATCTAGGTTAGCTTGCCTGCAGCCTCTCTTAACTCAGCCGTATCATCCTCTTCTTTTGAACACCACCACTCCTGTGTGCAGTCTGCGGTTGCTTGTCTCAGCTGGGCAGTTCCGGGCCACCAGGAACCAGGGACTGCAGGTGCCTCTGTGCTGGGTCTTTAGAGACGGTGAATCTGCTAGAGAAGGATTATTCCTGAGAGTTGAGCTACCAAGTGGATTTCAGCTACTAGAACCAACAGTCACAACACTAGGAAGTCTGCAAAGGTTAAGGTGCTGTTGGGCAGATAGGGTGAGGATTCTATCAGTACTAAATGCGGTGGCTAGAGGGCAAGTGAGACCATCCGCAACCTCTGGTGATGCTCATGCCCCCGCTGGACTCCGTTACTGGACACCTCCCTGCAGCAGCAGGGTAGCCTACGGTGAAAGCCTTCCCCTACGGACTTTACCTTTCAGCATATCATAGCCACAGTGCAGCTTAGTCTTAGCTCTAACCATCTATTTCTTTGTATAAAACCAGACATGTGGTCACTGCCTTGCTTGGCTGGTTAGTTTGGCACTATGGGGAGAGAATCTGAGCAGATGAATTTCCACAAAGCTTTTGGAATTTGAGATCTGCCTTATTGACATCGACTTATTGAATGGACTTCTGTGTGTTTAATTAAAAGATAGTGGGCTTTTCCCTGGTGATGAGTTTAGCAGGGTGCTTTATAAAAATGCTTTGTCCAGTTCTTCGTAATGCAGGTGGTGCCCGTAGTATACCAAAAACCCCAAGAAGTTTACAGTACAGGTAGTTTCCTACCAGGCTTTTATTATAACTTGCGAACAACCAGGCAGAACACTTCCTTTCCTTCTCCACCGTGTTCCTCATTTACCAATTAAGATTTTATTCCTTTTGATGACCAGGGAAAGGAAGATGGTTTTCACATGCAGAGTCTGTCGTGTTGAAGTGATCCCCTGAGACATTTTTACTCAAGCTGTCGTTTTCCATCTAACACCATTTGATAAGTGGGAAAGCCAATTACAGAAGAATTGTCTCCTTGCCATTTGCAAGCCGTGTAAGATTTAAAATTGGTCAGGAGTTTTTAAACGCTGGAAACTGTCACATCACGCAGCCCACTTGGGCAAAGTCACTCAGGCACTGCCGCACGCCTGACAGGTGCCACCCTGCCTCCCAGTCTGAGCACACGAAGGAGGAGCTCTCAGCTCTAGCTAAGGTACATCTCCCTTGTTCACCAAAGCTGGATTTTCAGAAAGAGATTGGGAGAAAAAATGGCTAGTGCATTTGGAGACTTCTATACCTACCATGTTCCTTATTTATAAAAGACAAGTTTATTAGAGTTCTGCATTTGCTTAATGGGGGAAATTTTGAGTTTGAGTAATAAGAAGATGAATGGTAAGAAAAGACCATACATAATACACTGCTGCCTCTACTGAATTACCTTTCTAAAAGTTTAACAGTAGTTTGAGAAAAAACCTTTGCTTTAATAGAACTTGGTATTATGGGCAGGCCAAATAGCTCAGTGGATTAAAGCACCTGCAAGCAGGCACAGGGGCAGGGGCCAGGGGTCGATCCCTGGGCCTGCTGTGCCAGCCTCGCCCAGGGCACGCTGAGACAGCAATTGAGACTGGGTGTGATGGTGCACGCCTGTAATCCCAGCCCTTGGGAGGCTGCAAACAGGCAGATCACTAGGGGTGTGATCTAGGGGTGAGAGCCTGAACACCCTCTACACCCTTCCCTAAAATACAAAATAAATAAATAAATAACAGTAAAACTTGGTTTTAGAAAGCAAAACCACTTTCCATTCCTTGCTGTGCTGTGTGGGAACCCTGTCCAACTAAGTTGCACAAAAGAAAAGTCATGGTGATTCTGACAATGGACGTATTTGAGAATTAAATTAAAGGAAGCCACGTTAAGCACCTCATGCTTATTTAAATGTCATCAAACCAGAGAAACTGTGTGTGATCACAAGGGAATGAGCTGACTCTCCAACACAGTCCCTCAGTTCACGCTAGAGTTGTACTTAATGACTTCATCTGAGAAAAAAACCTCTAGTTCATGAGATAATTCAGTGGAAACTCACTTGCAACAAAAATCTCAAATTTTCACATTGTTACCTTTTTTTTTCCTTGAAATAAGAAAAAAATATCTCATTTAATTTTGGCTCAGGAGATAGCTCAGCAGTCTAAGCACCTGCCTGGAAAGCTCGGTGACCCGGGTTCTATCCCTAGTACTGCATGCCATACTGGCCCCGAACCCCAGCTGCACGGAGCTTGCACTGATGTAAGGCATGCTGGCAGAGGCATATAATCCCAGCATTGGGGAGGCTGAAACGGGAGGACCACTATAGGTCTTAACTGCTTAGTGAGACCCCGTATAATATAAATTTTTAAAAAATTATACATGTAGTTTTCAATCCCTGAACAACGCTTCTCTTTTTAAAAATTTCCTAGGAAATGCTTTTCTTCTGTAGTGAGGACTGAGTAGCAATGTCTGCTCCTTGTTAGCCTCTCAGGAAGAACTGGATCATGGTGTAGATAGTCTCCAAGTGCAAATCTATCAAACAGTGCTGGCTCTTTCCTGTTACTGGAGCAACGAGCATTTGCTGTCTGATAGTCTCCATGGTCATAGGTTCTGTGTGACCACTGCAGTTTCTGCTTGGGACTAGAGCAGGCAGCAGTCAAGGCCTTCGTCGGGTCCTGGCGTCATTTGGCACTGGATCAGGGCAGGATCTCTTCCAAGGTTGTGTGGTTGCTGTCAGTATTCGGGATGACCATGTCGAGGAACTCAAACCTCGTACTTTTTAGCCAGGCACTGCACCAGTTGATTTACAAATAGTCCACATTATATTAGTTAGAAGTCATTCACAGGCCGGGCCCACGCTTTGAGGAGAAGTGTACACAGGATGTGGATGCCAGGGGCACACACTACTAGAGTCCCACTACGGTCTGCCCACCACTAACGATTTCCTGTTTCCCAGGCACTCCTGTGTCCCACGTGCACAATCCCCCTTCACTCTTGCTGCCGCTCAGAACCCTGGCATTTAAATCAGGTTCAGACATGCACAGGACTTCCGGGTGAAGTGCCTCTTAGTTGTCACTCCCTAAAACAAAACAGATGTGTTGTGGGCGACCAGCACTCAGCATATGACAGTGAGACAGGAGGAGGAGGAGGAGGAGGAGGAGGATGGTGGCAGATTTCCCTGGGCAAAGCAGGGAAGAGGGATGGCAGGAGAATCGCTGCTTCTTAGCAGTTGCGACACCTGGCCAGGTGAGTGTCCGAGTGCTTGACGCGCTGACGTGCCTGACTGCCTTTCTCGGCCTCCTGGATCTTCCGGGCTTTCAGCTCTGGCCTGAGCCAGCCTTGCTTAGGATGAAGCAGCAGGGGCCGCCCATGCGCTCGCAGCTGGGTATTTCATCGGCCTGTCAGCTTCTCTCTGCATTAAACGGTGGCTCTCCAGCAGCTTTTCCTTTGTACCTTCTCTGTCCCTTTCGTAGTATTTTTACTGAAACATTTTGTGGGTCTTTCTCAGATTTCTCTGGGGTGCGTGGGCATCTTTAGCTGCATGGTCACGGCAGCCTCGGTGTCTTGAATCTGTGCATTCATTCGGTGTCTTGAATCATTTACCTTTCCTGGTCAACTGTCTTCCGTGGAAGAGCCATAAGTCCCAGGGTCCCTGATGCAGGGAATAAGGCGGATGAGGGCACATGATAATGCTTTACTTTGGCAAAAATTACTGAAAATAATTTGAATTATTTAGGAAAAAAAAAGATTTCCAGAGCCGCTTTCAAAAAGTGACAAAAATGATGGCATAAGTGTACTCCCAGCAAGGGAGAATATTTTGAAGAGAATCATGGTAATTTTTTAAATGTAAGCTTTTTTTTTTTTAGTTTGGACATCCACCATATATTTTTGTGATCTTTGTACTGCACTAAGAAAAGCCACACTCACAGACCTGGGGGCTGCTCTCTTCAGCCTGCTGGTCCTGCAGAGGTGGCTGAGAGACCCCCTCTCCACCCTTGGCAGGCCCTCTGCTGTGGTGGATGTGAAGACGCCCTTGCTCTGAAGGAACCTTGAATGCCTCCACGTTTCCCTTTGATACTTTCCCAAAGTATTAAGAAGACATTGTATAAACATACCCTCGGCTGTTCTTCTATGCCAACTTCTCCTACCAGTGTTTGGAAGGCATTTCTGAATTTTAGTGTCTTTTGCTATCAGAGGTAGTCAATTTACAAAATAATCCAGCCCCTGTTCCTTTCCTTTTAAAGCTAGTCTTCAAGTTTGCTTTTTTTTTTTTTTTCCGGTACCAGGGATTGAACTCAGGACCCTGCGCTTGCCAGGCAAGCCCTTATTCTACTGTGCTATCGCCCTAGCCCAAGTTTGCTCTTTATTACCGCATCTTACAGTAACCAGTGAGAAGAAATTAGGCAGTACTTTCAACACTTTTCTTGGTAACTTTCTTGGCTGTATAATTCACATCACACTTATGTGGTCTTACATTACAGGAGGCATTAGGCTTTCAAGATTTCTCAGTGCTATAGCTTGTATCAGACTTTCTTCCCTTTCTTAAGGCTTAATAATGCTCCACTGTAAGGCTGCAGTTGAACTTTGCTTATTTGCTTACACACCATGACTCTTGGGTTGTTTCTACCTTGTCTCTTATGAATGACGCGGCAATGTGTGAATTCCAGTTTTCCATTCTCTGAATTAACATGATCTTGTTTTTGCTCATAGTCACTGTAGAAGATATGAAGTGGTTCTCAGTGTGTTTTTGATGGATTCTCCATGCCTAAATGTCACTTGAGCATGGTCACCAGGGCTAATTGTCAGATCAATTTGAAAAAAAATAATGTCAACAGAAGTCATTTACCCATTGTCTAATCTGGTTGTCTTTTGTATTGCTGTTGCATGCTTTATCCTATTTTCTTCTAAATTTCACTGGCTGTGCTCAAAGACCAAAATAAATCTGACTAATATTCTGTACAAATTGATTTGAGTTTTCTCTGCCATGCTCCTCAAGGGTTTTGCTTCTTCTCACTCCCTGGTGACCAAAGCACTTCCACATTTTTAGGTATTTCTCACATTAACACCATAATTCATGGTCCCAGATCTGTTTTAGTCCTTGTCCTGTGACAGTGCTGCCACCACCGCAGCTGTGCCAAGCACCCTGAGATTGTCTGCCTGTGGCGTCTGCAGGCCCGTGGTCTGGACACAGATCCAGGCTGGCACAAGGCTACAGCACAGGGTGAACACTGGAGGTGTCTCAGCTGGAACTCCATGGGCAGAGGGTCTGCTTCGGGCCTCCAGCAGTTGTTGGCAGCCTCGGTCCTTGTGGCCGTTGGCCTCCGGCCACCTTCAGATCCTTGAGATCTGCGACTTTCTGACCATCCTGTGAGCGGCCTCCAAGCCAGCAAGGGTGAGAGTTCTCTCGAGCAACTAGCAGTTTGAGCATTTAGATCATGTGACGTGATCACAGAAGTGATGTCCCCTCACCCTTGCTTTCCTCTGTGCTTTGGAGCCAAGGCCAATGGTCACGTAGACTGAGCAGGAATTCCCCAAGGAGCGGGGTTTCAGCCGGGAGACTGGGATCTAGGGAATCACGTAGGAGCCTGCCCAGTGTGTCTGTAAACTCCGGGCCCAGGAACCAGTAGGGATTTACTGTAATCATTTCCGTCTTTTCAGTATGTTTGCTTCATCCTGTGACTAGCAAAAGTGATGTTCTATGTAAATGATTTAGTCTTCCCTGATATGTTCTCATTAGGGCACCATTGCTTGGTGCCATAAAAGGTAGATATTTACAGTTTATCAAGGAGAAAACTGTTCTTGAACGAGCCCTAGTTGCCTCAGGGAGGAACTTACAAGGAAAAAAAAGAAACAGGAGGGAAAACAATTCGTAGCATAAAGACATATTTAAAGTGAGTTGGGGATTCAGTCATATCCCCTCGGGATTTACCCTGAACCCCTGTACCGCAGTTTGTAGAACCTTTGTCAGTGCAGGCATGTGGATGAATCACGGCCATTGCTTGGCCAATGCGCTCTCTGTGAAAGCCTGAGAGAGTGTTTTCTCTCCATGTGACTCTCCTTAGGCACACTCTACATCATCGATCACTTTCCTCTTTGGCCCCACAATCTCCTTGAACAGACTGTCCTACTAAACTGTTTTGAAACTGTCTCATTGCTATTTCTTTTTCGATAAATTAATTAAAAATAAATAAAAAATTAAAAAAATAAAGTGAGTTGGGGTATACCTTAAAGCACTAGCTTAATTCCCATGGGACCCTGGGTTCAAACCCTAGCACTGCTGAGAGAGAGACAGACAGACACATACAGAGACAGAGAGAGAGAGACAGAGAGAGACCGAGAGAGACAGAGACAGAGAGGGAGATGGACAGAGAAAGAGGGAGATAGGGAGAGAGACAGAGAGAGGGAGATAGAGCCCAAGAACAATGTTGAGAATCTATCCAATATGGGATTTTGAAAGGCCATTCTTCTCAGAGACTAGGTTTATGGGAAAAGCGATAATTTATGAAGAAACAAAGTTGGGTCATTAGTTAGATTTTAAATGCAAAATAAGAATAAGCAGTCATGGGCAAAATTAAAATCTTAATGAATGAAATGCATCCATGATTTTCAGTGCTTTAATATATGAGAGACCCAACAGAGCCAGTAATGCATTTTAAATATTTGGCTCATTAGCTGGTAAAAAATGATCTGCATGGAGAGGCCTGGAGGTGGCAGGGGGAGCCAAGGTCTGGCCCACTTACAAGTACCACTGCCACACACTAGTGACAAGCAGCGTGGCAGGTAGGGATCCCCCATCCTCCCTGTGCTTCTGGAGTTTCTTGAGAGGGGCTGCCCTCAGGCAGGTGAGCCGGTGGCAGTGGGCACCAAGAAGGCGTCAGAAAGATGTTCTTCTCTCCAGCACTGAGAGAATCCAGGGTTTGGAAGGAGTTTGGCCCCTGAGCAGCCTCTCTCAGGTTGGGTTGCTGAATGAAAATCTGGACACAAAGGGAAGAGAGAACGCCCAGCCATTTCTTTCCCTTTGGCCTCCCTCATAGACCAGGCAGCTCCAGGATGATGCTCCTCAGGTCCCAGGGTGGCTTGGTTTCCAAGGTTACTGGAAAGAAGAGGAAACTCAGGAAGGCCAGTTATGGATAACCTCAAAATACAGCCCAAGAGATGATTCATTAATGCTGGAGGAACGTTCCAGGCTGTGTGTCCAGGTTACCCGACAGTAGAATTTTAGCTCCCACATGCTGAGCAGTTTCAGAAGTGGCTTGCTGTAGGCAAGTAAGACAGAATATTTGTGCACCGCCTTTTATTTTGCTCTGGGGATACAGGGGCTTAACTGTTTCATTAAAATTCAAGGGTTTTATAAACATTTGGGGGTAAGACTTTCCTTTGTCCTCCCTGCTGTGAGCGTGCCTGTATGCGTTTGTGTGTATGCATGTGTGTGTGTGTGTGTGTGTGGTTGTGTGTGTGTGTTGAAAAGTGAGATTAGGGCTAAGGAGTCTAAGGGTGTCCATCTTTTCAAAAATCTGAGAATCAGTTCACAAAAGGGAGATGACCTTCCAGTTTTTGCTTCTACCTACAGTGAGCTGCGTACATGTAATTTGAATTAAGGGCACAGTTTTCTGTTATTCTGAATTTTCTCAACGTTCTCAAAACCAAATATCAAAAAGCATGGCAGTCCTTCTGAAATCCCCCAGGATCAACATGTAGGTTACTGTTGGGGACGCTGTAGGTTCTCAACGTTCTCAAAACCAAATATCAAAAAGCATGGCAGTCCTTCTGAAATCCCCCAGGATCAACATGTAGGTTACTGTTGGGGACGTCCCCTGTGGGGACGCTGCATGACCCTGCAGGGTTTCTAAGGATAAAGGCTTTTAGTCTGTTGGATCCCGCTTCGTGCTAGCCTCTGCGCACTCCGGGCCAGGCTCTGTGGTCCTAGTCACAAGTCTCGCTAGGGGAGATAGCCTTTCTCACTAGGACACATAGACTACCCAGGGGGACCCTTTCTGCTGCTACCCTAACAGGGAGACCTAGCATTCTAGTGTCCCAACACTGAAAAGATAAAGAATAGTGACTGTCCCTGTGCCTCGGCTACTCTTCCATGTGCAAGTTTAGAGCAACGAAACTCTCTGAACTAAACTTCCTCTGTGGCGGCTCTTCCAGCTGGAGCTGTTGGGCCCCTGTCCCTGGAGGCAGCACCACCTCCCAGCTGGCTGCAGCTGCACTTTAGTCCACTCTCCCAAGCCCCAGGGAGCTCCCCTCCTTTCCTTCCTCCATCGCAGGAGCATCTCTCACCCCTCTGCGTTGTCAGTCCTGAGCCCATGGTTGGTCTGTGGCCCGCGGCTCCCCGTGCTATGACTTCCCCTGTCTTTAGAAGTTCGTTGTGGTACTGAATTCAGGGAGCTTCTCCAGCTTCAGGGGCTCTTGGCTGCCATGTGAGGAGACCCTGGTCCAGGGTGGGGCTCCTGTCTCACTTGGCTATGGTACTTTATCTCTGCAGCTCGGAGGAACTTCTTGTCTCCATGCAAATAAAAGCCAGGCTCTTGCAGTCTACACATAGGGCAGTCACCCCACCACCCTTCTCACTTCACTGTCCCTTTCCTCCTCTCCTAATCTGCTAAGACACCAGCAGCTGCTCAGCCATCCCCGCCCCACTGGCTCTCTTCTCTCATCCTGCTGTTCCCTCCTCGGAGCTGCACTCCAGCCTCAACGCCTCGCCTTCTTGGTGACTTCCGGTTGGCTGGAAAAGCAGCTGGACCTTCCCAGCATTCTTTGTGAGGGAATTACACTTTCCAGATCCTCTCCTGGGTGGCTCTCTGCCACCAGCACTCACTGTTTTACTCCTGACATGCACTTCCTGTGGCCTAAGCAGGCATGGTGTCTGTCTCTGTACTTAGCTGATGCGCGTCCCTCTGTGAAGGAGGAGAGGTTTGCGCTATCCTCCGTTACTGACCTTGTGTTCACTTCCTGTGTCCATCGGAGGCCACAAGCACCGTGAGCAGGAAGCCTTCAGTGATCCCCTCCCCTCCGCACAGTACCCTGCAGGACAAAGCTGTTGTGGAGAACAGCGACATAAGTGACTGATTTAGGCCAGCTGATTGGAGAGTTTGCTTTTTTTTTTTTCTTTTTTTTTTAAGTCTGCTGACCCAGCAAGGGAGGAAGACATAGGAAAAAGTGTTCCACTATGGTCTTCTCTAGAAGCTAAATTTAGGATCAGTAGGTAGGTGACTGAGCTGAAATAGTCCTTTAAGTCACCCACTATGCTGCGCAGAATCGGACTGTATCGACAGTGACATTCCCCGTGCACTGGGACTGAGGAATGCCAGCCTGTCACTTTCGTGTTCGTTTGTTTGTTTTCCTCATTTCACTTCACTTGGGATATTAAAGATTGCACAGAAATGTGGCTCATCAAAGGTGGCGAAAGGAGGCGTGGGGTGTTTGGCTAAAGATTGGCAGAGTGGGTGTTGCATAGAAGTATTGGATATCACCCTGCAACCCAGCACTAATGTTTGTAAGACTGTGTAGTAATTCCACTTTTATGGAAAGGTGTCTGCTGGCCTGTCCACGCAGAGCCACTGGGTGTCCCTCTGAGAGCCTAAAAAGAAACGCTAAGTACCGGCGCTAAGCGGTCGGCGGCATGGCAAACCCATGCTTTAACTTTTCTTTCACTTATCCTAAGAAAGCTGTGGGACTTCTCTGATTCAAGAATGGGAAGTGAACTCCAAATAAAGCTGTGCTGACTTTGTATTTGTAATGCACGTTTTCTCTCGCTGTTTCTGTTTAGAAGATAAATGCCCTCCCTGGATATTTTCTGTGCCTCTTCCTTCTGGGTGTCTATTTGAAGGGTTCTGTTTTGTCTTGTTTCTCCTTTAATTGGCTGCACAGGAAGATCCATCCTGCATTGTGAGTTCGCATTTTCTTCACTGTCTGCCGTGCATCCCATTGTCTGTGCCCACACAGCATGGCCAGCGCCACATCCGCCTCCTGTTCGGTGCCACCTCTCCAAATACAGAAAGCCCCTCACGCCGAGCATGCCCATGTCGTCCACATCCGGCGCACGGACGGAGAGCGGACCGGCCCGTAGCCTCACGTGACACTGACCAGTTTCCTCTTCCTGTCGGTTTCCCTGTCACAGATACTGCAATGAACACTTGCTCTGCCCGCCGCACGTGTTCTGGACAGGCTGGGGGCCTTGGGAAAGGTGCACTGCCCAGTGCGGGGGTGGCATCCAGGCGCGCCGCAGGACCTGCGAGAACGGGCCCGGCTGCGTAGGCTGCGACGTGGTAAGTAGCCTCCTCTTCCTTGTGGCCGATCCACAGTCCAGCCCTGGGTGTCCAGGCTTGACAGCCACAAGGAGTTCTGCACACAGTAGGTGCTCTTAATACATAAGTCATACCACACATGCCACACACTGTAGGCGCACTTCATCCACTCTACGCACACGGTGTTCTGCAACCCCTTTATGTTCTGCAAGTCTTAAGTGCTCCACAGTCCCCTCACATGCTTGCTGCAGATCCTAGGTGTACTCACTCACCAGGTTTCTACAGGCGCTGGCCATCCGCAGACACTGTGCTCTGAGGGTGTTCATTCTCTGTGGACACAATATGTCCAGGTACCAGGCGCTTTGTGCGCACGAGAAGCTGCGTGTCACACGGGTTTCTCTAGTTAGTAAGAATGTCTGCGTGGAACTCTGAAAATTCCAGATATGTGAATTGAATCTTCACGTGTGGCATACACTGCCCAGGACTTTTCAAGTTTTGAGTTCTGAGCTGTGACAACAGCTTCAGGCAGCTAACTCTGATCTCCATGTTTGGGTTGGGAAAAGGGGTGATTTCCTGTGCCTGGCTCTTGCCAAAGCACAGAACAAAAGATGAATCCCACTCACTCTGAGGATGGAGGAACTGAAGGGCCATCATCTGATCACTGGTGCCAACTCAGAAGTAAGACTAGTCAATTTGTGATTTTGCTTTTTCTCCCAGCTTAGTAGCTCGTGTCTTTGAACACGTGAAACAGTCAAAGACAATTTCGCTTGTGCGAGCCCTTTGCTCGAACCCCGTTGAGTGGTGTCCTTGTTCTGTGAGGATTACTGAGCCCTGGCACCTGTGAGACACTCGCCACACTCCCCTTCTGAGGTACCATCTCCACGGGGCAGATCCGAGATGAGCAAGTGCTTGGTGGCGAAGCTCAGCGTCTCCCTGCTGGCCTTTGTGGTCGGTCTCTGCAGAAGTTCTATCCCTGAGTTTGTGAGGTTGAGCCAGGATGTCTCTGTGCCACTGGAAAGCTTTTGGGGGACACTAAGCTACACTCCCCCTCAACAGCCTTGGGGACTTCAAGGAGTGGATGAACATTATGAGGTGCTTTGCGTATCTTACACCAGACCTATGGAGCATGCATATTGGAATTTGCAAATATAGTTTATCCCCATCAAGCTGACAAAGAAAAAGTATCACAGTAGTGCTAATTGAATGTTTCTGATCATAGCAACCACTCTTCCCAGATGATTCTGAACTAACTAAACTTAAAAAAATCCAGCATGCAGGGTACATAGTAACTATATTTTTATAGATAAATTAATGCAGATATTTCTGATGCTAAAATTGAAAATTATGTATTAAAATGAGAAGGATAAATTTACAAACACTTGCTTGTTATTGGAAAGCCCAGCACAGCAGGGTACTTCTATCCTTTACTGAGCTACCTCCTCTGAGCCTGCTGCTTAGTGTCCAAGTGCTGTGGTCTGCACCTTATATCAAAGCTCATCCCACCTGAGGAGACCTCAAGAGAGGGCGCCTGGAGTGCACCTTGGAGCTGGGATTCTAAACACCCTTATCCGAAAAATTCAGAAAGTAGTGCACCTTATTCACTTTCTTACTGTGAATTGTCTTCTATAATTACGTTAAAAACAGGCTCATGAAATATATATATTTCTAAATATATATATTTAGCTAAAAGAAGAGTAGATCTCTTATGAAGTTACTGGAGAGTATGTGTGTATTTCACACATCAGATTATATTGTACAACTTGAAGGACTTCCTGAATGGCAGTGTGCTTCTTGCCTTGTTATCGGAATATAGTTTATGAAACAAATGTAACTTCAACTTCCAAATATAGAAAGATGCTATTGGTATCTTCAAGGGGATTAACCTTCTAGGTACTTCAGTGATTTGTACTTGCTGGTCTTCCCACCAAGCTTCACCTCCCGTCAGGTTTCCTCTAGATAGGTGCTAGGGTGCCAGAAGGGAGCTCCTGCTTTTTTCTGGGAGAAGTAAGGCTTGTTTTCCTTCTCACCTGACTTTCCCACACACCCAGCTTTCTGCCCTCCTTGGGCGTTGTTCAGCCCAAGCCCACGGAGGGCCAAGGGCTTGCTTCCTTTGGATTGCTTGGAAAATATATCCTATCCATTACTTTGCTGAGAAGTTTATTTTAAGGTCATAGCTATGTGCCTAAAGTGGCATATTTGGTCTTTCTATTCTAGCTGAGCTTATAAATCTTCAGACTGCAAATGTGTTTGTTTTTGAAGGAAGTCTTTTATCAAGATAGTAGTTGTGGGCCGATGAGACTCTCATTGGACTAAGCACCTGCTTAGGCAAGCGCAGGGACCGGGTTTGATCCCCAGCACCATATGCAGTGCAGACCGTGACTCTGGGCTCACTGAGCTGGCTACCGAGACAGGGCATGGTGGCACATGCCTATTATCCCAACAGTGGGAAGCTAAAACAGGAGGATCACTATGAGTCCAAGCTGCATTGTGAGACCCTGTACCAGATACTTTTTTTTGAAAAAAGCTAGTAGCTGTAAGCATAGCTAATTTGTTGATTCAGAGTCTCGGAGTGATCATCGCTTGCCAGTATCAAGCTGGATGTCCAGTGAGGTGCTGGTGGGAGTCTCAGTCCGCTGCTGTGAGGAGAGGCTAACAGTTCCCTCTACCCCCCACCCAGATCCCCTGGACCACAGGTGGTGTAGACGGCCTGGCTCTGGCAGAGGTCTTACATTTAAGTTCTGCTTTTCACTGTCATTTCTTTAATTGCTGTCCCTGGGTGGCAGCTGCTTCTCAGGGCTCCAGCTTGTTAAAGTCGGTAGTGTGCTAATGAAACGTTATTTAGCAGCAAAGGACATGTTTGTGAAATGTGTATGAACGTGAGGCAATAGATAAACGAGGGCCGCTGTTTCACGTCCAGATACACGTAGGCTGGAAGGGACTTCGCAAGCGTCTGCCTCTGCTCCAGCCACCAACTGAAAACTTAATTTCACACAGACGTGCTCAGTGCTCCTTTGAACCCCACCTGCCCTTGTCCTTGGGTATGTCAACAAGCCTTCGTTTCATCTCAGCAGAGAGGGTCAGTTCACTTCCTCAAGACCCTCACCAAAAGGTGCTAATGAAGGCCAGCTTGGAAACTCTGAGCCCAGATGCAGAGGGAAGCCTCGGTTCCCCCTGGCCACTTTGTGTGCATTGGCACCTGCTCGGTGCCTCTGGGCTCCTGCATCCTCCTCTACAAATGGCAGGCCCAGAGGCGGGACGCAATGGTCCTGGGACTCCGTGCTTCAGTCCCTGGAACCATGAGACACAAACATCCGGGCAGCTGAATGAGCAGCTCCAGCAGTAGCCCTTCCTGTGTGCTGCCAGAAACCTCAGAAGAGCCCAGAGTGAGATGCAGTGGGATGCTGAAAGAGG
>NW_004524584.1:25974816-25975671 GCF_000260255.1 Octodon degus | reverse complement strand
AGAAAGAATAGATATTTCTCTTTTCTCAACACTTCTTTCACTCATTTGTGCTCTTCATTTTCATCATTTTGTGATTATTTTTCTTGTAGCCTGCCATGAAAGAACTGGTAGTACATAACCCTAAGCATGGGAATTAATTGAAGAGAAACTCACGGTATAAAGCATAATCCTATGTGTTGGCTGAAAGTTACAGCACACGAACGGCAGAAAGATATAAAATGTTGTGCTGTATAAGTAGAAGTGTTTCCCACCTTAATGTAACCCAGAATTCCCTCAAAGGGTAGTGGATGTGTAGGGGCAGAGCTAACGTCAGCTCCACATGTGGCAAAAACATTTTAAAAAGAGAAGCAGACTTAGAATGGCCTTCAGTACATTTCTTACAGAGACATCACAGAACATAAAGCAGCCAATCAAAGGCTGTGACTTAAGGCATCAACAGAGAACACAGGGCAGATGTTTATTTCCGGGATACAAATGCATCAGACCACAGAGGGCCCAGAGAGGTCAGGAAGAAAGACATCACAGTCAACAGAAATTGTCAAAGGGGCTTCTATGAAATTAATCAGAGCTGGTGTTGGACACTCAGACGTGTGTGCGTCAGATAATAGCACTCTGGATACATTCTGGAGCCAGCGAGCTGGCACGTGGAAGCGGAAGTGGCCTTCGTGAACAGAAGATGCGTGCTCCATACAGCTCATTCTGTGCTAAGGCACATCCGGGTCAGAATGCTGCAGGGAATGTCGTCTCACATATTCCCAGTTATCCAAATGGGGATGCCGAAACCCTGAGCTAACTAATCAGGCACCTGAGACCTCAGCTGGGAGAGAAAGACACACGGGAAGGTCGTTTCACTCC
>NW_004524584.1:25973615-25974601 GCF_000260255.1 Octodon degus | reverse complement strand
TAAGTTGAATTCATAAAACTCCAGAACAAATAGAACAAAACTCCAGCAGCATACAGTTTTGTCTTCTTATTCTTCCTGCTCTTCCTCAGAAGTAGGCTTCCGAAACAAAGTTCAGGGTTTTCTTCTAAGTCCTTGCTTTTTTTTAGGATTTTTAAAAATAGGAAGTAGTTACCTTCTTCTCAGTTTGGCAGTATTTTAAAAGACGTGATAAGAGTTTTTGTAATTTTATTTCAAAATATGTTTTCATCTTGAACCGTGACAATGTTAATTTTATGTTAAGTATGCATAAGCTAATAGTACACATACATAAAAAGTAATTTGTAAATTCTGTTACATACTTTGCAAGCATGCTGGTGACATAATTTATGAGACGGATAGGAATTTGCCCTGTTAGATTATGATGTGTGTCATGCAGTCTTCTGTCTTGCTTTGTCAGGTATGAAACATTTCAACACTCTCTGGACAACTTATTCCTGCAGTTCAGAGAAAGACCCATTCCATTGCCTCCTAGAACACTGGAATGGTCCCCAGGTCTCTAGTTAAGTTTTACAACTAAAATATCTCCAGGATCTAACAAACTCCTTCGTGGTGGCATTGACTTTTATTCAAATAGGACAGCTGACTGTGGCATTGTCATAAAAGTAACTTGGGAGAGACTGAAGTTTTTACAGTTGGACAAAATTGGCTGCTTACTTGCTTGGAATGACTTGTGCTATAGCCTGTATCTTAAATGTTCCCCCAAAGTCCCAGGTGCGGGAGGCTTGGTCCCTGGCACGTGGCACTTTTAGGATGTTGTGGGACTCTAAGAGGTGGGGCCCAGTGGGAGGAGGTGAGGTCACTGCGGTCATGCCCTGGCAGGGGAGGCAGGACTCCTTACCTGTCCCATTCACTTTCTGCTCATCGAGACCGAGTTCCCCCACCACGCACTCACCACCCTCGTATGCTGCCTTGCAGCAGGCCCTGAAGTGGCAGAGCCAACCAACCAC
>NW_004524584.1:25967535-25972520 GCF_000260255.1 Octodon degus | reverse complement strand
CTGTAGATTTCCTAATAGAACTGTAAATTTTTTATTTTTTATTTTTTTGTATTTTGGGGAAGGGTCTACAGGATGTTCAAGGTCTCACTACTAGATCAGACTCCTAGTGATCTGCCTGTTTACAGCCTCCCAAGCGCTGGGATTACAGGCATGTGCCACCATTCTCAATGGCCTTCTCAGCACGCCACTGCCGGGAGCAGGCCGGCACAGCAGGCCCAGGGACGGAACCCCAACCCCTGCACCTGCTTGCAGGCGCTTTAATCTGCTGACCTATTTGGCTGGCCCAGAACTGTAATTTTTACAGAAATTGGTTTAAAAACCCATCCTGATGGCCCTGGAATACACGTAGAACTGCAGAGAGCTAAGAAGACTCCTGGAAAAGCACCGAATATCGGATCCCCCTAAGAAGGGATGCCTACTCTAATCTTTGTCCTGCTGAGCTGGTGCCTACAATCAGACAGGTTGTGTACTGCAAATTGCAAGGGAGTGCTAAACCTCCTGTCAGTGAGAGGGCTGTCACTGAAGATGGACAGTGTGTCCAGCGAGTCCCCCAGCCCTTTCCTGAGGCTTCGGTGAGTCCTTCCGATGTACACAGGGAGGCACCTAGGTCCCGTGCCTCATTCTGGACCACGTTCTGGGTTGTAGGGGCAGATGGTGAGAGATGCAATTCCTTCCTCTTAGCTTATGCTCTATGTAGAGCTCATGACAAGAGGAGAACAGGTAGACAGTTTCAAAGGAAGAATCTTCAGCAGCAGTGGGGAGAGGAGAGGGAGAAGGAAAGCCTTGCTTCAGGTTTATTTCAAGGTCACTGCTGTGGGCAGCAGGCCTGATTCCATCTTGAGACTGAGAGAACTGCAGATGCCTCTTAAAAATGCCTGCTTTAGGAGTGTGAGGGCTGGTAAGGATCTAGCTCAGCAGCATAAGTATCTGTCTGACAAGCACAAGGTCCTGAGTTCGATCTCTGGTACTGCCTAAAAAGTTTTTAAAAAGAGACTTATTTTCCTGGTTTCGGTGGTAAGGGCTAGTCCCACGGCTGTACCCTCACGCACTCAGCAGTCACTAGGGCCTTCAGAGAGCACCACAGCATGAAGAGGCGCCTGTGCCTCAAGTGCACACTGCTGGTGGAGAGCTTCCCATCCATGACCTCTCCAAAGCACTTGCGACATCTGGCTTCAGGAAAACACTAGCGCGAGCTGAGAAGAGAATTTCTGCAGCTTCAGCCCAATGACTGAAATTCAAAGCTGCTGGGGCCTTCTGCACAGCAGGGTCCCAAAGACTCAGAAAGCTCCCAGCCCATGAACAGCCACAGGTTCCAAGTACTGGGCCAGATGACACTTCCACTTCTGCCTGGTGTTTGTATTCAGCACAGTGAATCTCCATCACACAGACCAGCTCTAGGATCCATGGAAGAAAGCTGCCCAGCTTCCAGGGAAAGGTCTCTGTGTGCTACAGAGAAGGGCCACAGAAGGCAAGGCTCATTTCTTCCTCTGGAAACACGCTGAAAGCGCAACCGGAACTGCTGCCCAGGTGCCGGAAGGCCAGGAAAGAGGGGGAAGGCAGCGAATCCAGGAGGCCTGTACCCCTAGGAGCCACCTTGCTGGTGACAGGCGGAAGTGGGATTTCACAAGTTCTCCACGGCTTCCTCTAGTCTGAGAAAAGTCATTTTACCTGCTTTCTTCTCCCCTTTAGAAAAAAAGCTGCCCTTCAAACACCATTTAATAACGTAGATGAAGGGGCGAGCTCTTCCTTAAGGATGCCTGTATCTGATGGCAGATCTAAGGATTTTCACACAAGCTGGTACTGTGAAAGCTAAGCAGGTGACCTTGACCTTCATGAAGGTTACAGGGTGAACTTCTACCACACTGCGCTGCATTCACTTATATTTTCAAATAACCCTCTCCAAGGGGAAATGAGGGACGCTGCTGGCTGCAGCTTGAAATGACAGCTCTGGGAGCGTGGACATGCAAAATTTGCTTCTTTTGTTATGAAATAGCTCAGTGAAGAGCTCGCAAATATAAAAGTTTATCAGAGGAAAACTGCCACATTCTGTTAAAAGAGACGAGCATTTTGCAAAAGTTAATATCAGTACACAAAATTGAGCGATCTGGTGGAGAGTCATAGATGTGTAAGTTTTCTCAAATTTAGCATTCAAAGTTTGGCAAGCAAGTTTAAGAATGATACACAATGCAGATGGAGAGAAAAGGAAAATGATGGATTATAGGAATTAATCCATCAAAAGTCTGCCTCTAGGACATACGAATAATCATCTACCATCTCTGGAAATTGCAGCTGGTAAAGAGATCTAGAATACTCCACAAAATGTTTTATTTATAAGGTTAGAAGTATGTGGTGTACAGATTTCTTTCGCTTTACACAAAAAAAACCTAGTTTTTCTGACTATAGTAATTCAGATAATGTAATTTCAATATTAATTGAAGGGTTTTTTTATGAAAGACGGTTTTCTTCTGTAAAAGTAACTTACGTCACTGGCACGTATTTGTCCTTTATCATTTATTAATTCATCCCATGATAATGACTCTCTAATTCTCTTTCACTTGTCTAATATGGGGAGGAGGGGGGAGGGGTGTAATGCGGATAGGGAGCTACACAGGAGCAAATAAAGACCTTGAGCCCCTCCCCCAATTGTGGAAGTGGCAGAAGGAGGGGCAAGGGCGAAAATGGTCAGAGGGCTGTGTGCATACGTGCCTCTGCCCAATGAAATCCATTAATCCGTACAACCAATAAAAAAGTAGAAAGATTCCCTGTTGCCTAATATGAAATCCCTCTGATTTACTCATTGGAATACAGCACCAGTGGCCCTGAGCTTACCAATCTTTTTTAGTTCTAATAAAATACATACTATTCGGAGAACTAATAGATTCTTTGAAGTGCATAACATAGTACTCAGACAAAGGGAACATGCATCTTTCTTAATCTGATTATTAACTGTTAAAAGCAAGCAATTGAGTGTAGCAGCTCGGCATGGCCTTGGATGCCTGTAATCCCAGCACTCGGAAGGCCGAGGCAGTAGGATCATTGCTAGTTCAAGACCAGCCTGGGCTACAATGTAAGCTGCAGGGCAGCCTGAACTGCACACACAGGGAGAGCCTGTCTGAAAAAACAAACAAATGCTGGCATCTGTGGCCAACCCACCTACCCTCCTCGGAGGCCCTCCTGCCCTGGGGGTGGTCCGCAGCAACAGCACTGGGTTCCTGCCCTCACCTGCAGTGAACTGTATCTTTGGGCAGTGCGTGTTCCTTCCGCTTTTGAAAAGTCCCATTTCAGTTCAGCACATGGATGTCTGTACTGGGGCCACGGCTGCAGAAGGCATCTTCATGCATGACAGTAGCCTGAACCGTCATCACTCCCCCCAAAGTCCCTTCAAACTCACACTGCTCTGAGCTCTGCTGAGCCAGCAGCCAGGCAGTACTGTGGCACCAACAGGCACGGAGATGCAGAGTCCAGAGTATCACCCAGAAGCCCACCTCTCCAGTCCCTTTTAATCAAGATGTGTACGCCATCCAGGGCAAGCTTGTCAGTGTCCTTTGATTGGAAGCTTTGTCATGGCTTTCTAGGCTCTGGCCTCCACTTGGCTATTGTAGGCTGACACACTGCGTGCCTCCCCAGCTTTTTTTTTTTTTTGTAATCTAGTACAGGGTCTTACTATATAGATCAGACTTATAGTGCTCCTCCTGTTTTCAGCCTCCCAAGCACTGGGATTACAGGTGTGCACCACCACACAGGGATTACAGGTGTGCCCAGTCTCAATCACTGTCTCAGTGCACCCTAGGGGTGGGGCCGGCACAGCATACTGAGGATCGATCCTGGGTTCCTGTGTCTGCCTAGGCTGGCGCTTTAGTCCGCTGAGCTATCTGGCCAGCCCGTGCCTCCTCATCTTGCCAACCAGGTGTTTGCTGCTTGAGCACTTCCGTAGCTAGCATCCGAGCATCCCCACTTTGGGTCCCTTCTCATCCCATCATTGATTTAATGACTGTGACCTCCACCCCACAAGGGGCTCTGGGCACATCGGGGTAAGGAGGGCAGCACGATCTGCCTAAAGGAAGCAGCTGTTCCGCACAATCTGTTCCTGAGGAAGGAACATTCGCTTAGGCACCTCGAGCCGCCGCGTCCTGGGTCTCGGTGGCTCCTGCACAGTCTGTGTGCTGGTGCCGCCATTCCCAGTGCCCGCACCACACTGAGTTCTTAATTAACAGGGATAGATGTGCCCAAGACATCGCACACGTGTGTACGAGCACAGCCAGCAGACTGTGAGCCTTGATCGCATCACGCTTGTCCTTTGGCTTGCTTGGAGCATGACCAACAGTTCTTCCTTTTGTGCAAGGAATGTAACTACTTCATTATGCCAACAATTCCTTTAAATTGGTGTTTTGCTTAAGATTTGCATTTTCCCATTTTTTAATTATTTCATCTCATTGCCTCCAGGGGTGTTATTGAACATGGATAATTTCAGTTGTTAAACTAATTCACATACACAATCATTTACCAAGCAGCTTATAATTAACTAAAGAAGGAAGCAACAGATGTTAGAGCATTAAAACATTGTTTTCAAACACTGAATACTTTTCACAGATGCCACGGTTTCTTGCTTCCCCGATGTTTCCCTTTAATAATCCTAAAACTCCGGAAGAAGCAGCACGAGGTTCCAAATGCTTCCTTGTGAGCACAAGAACGAATAGAGCCAGCTACTGCTATATTTAGGTTCTTCATAAATATTTTTAGATTGGAATAGAGAGTTCCATTTAGAAGCCTTCAAAGCTTCTCAGTAGAAAGCAAAATGCATGAGCATTTTGCTCTGAGGTCTGAAGATGCCCCTCAGGAACCAACATTTCACTTCAAGGGAATATATTTTTCTAGGTCTGTCTGACTCACAGAGATTTCTGAAGTTCTGCTTTGAAAGATGCTGTCAGGCCAGCCAGATAGCTCAGTGGACTAAAACATCTGCTTAGGCAGATGCAGGGAGCGGG
>NW_004524584.1:25964470-25966045 GCF_000260255.1 Octodon degus | reverse complement strand
TGGTCATTCATCTGTATCCCCTTTTTTTGTTAAGTTCCCTTATTTGAATATTATAGGTGTGTAAACTCAGCAAAATATTCTAAAAGAGTCCAGTAGCCCATAGTAGTATTGGTCCCAGAATGCGGAGACAGCCACGGGCCACCGGGGAGGGATTCAGCCTGGCAGGGAGCAGCATCACTTGTAAGGCTCGGGGAATGTGGCAAGGAAGGAATGTGGTGAGACCTGGACCTTGTCCTCCCCCGTCACAGCAGCTCCAGAGCTGCAGGCTCGGAGGCGCGTCGCCCCTGCTGTTTCCTGGCGTGCTCTCCTAGTTATGGCTGTTGAGCCGCAGGGCAACGTTCCACCTCTCCAGGCTGATGCTTTCCCCTTTTTATTAGTGATTTCACCACATGGAGATTCTATCACATTTTGAATTATCTCCCCTTGCTGGGACAAAAGCTGTGCTGACTTACTATCTGAAAGGTACAGAAGATCTAATTGTATACACACACAAAGCGTACAGGCATGTGTGTGTGTTTGTGTGTGTGTGTGTGTGTGCGTGCACCAGTGTTATGTACTTTCCCTTAGTACTTCAACTTTCGGCACAAATTCTATCATTACCGTTATTTGTCTCCCTCTGCAAATGCTCCTAAACTGGAAAAAGTTAAGGTCACTCTTTCTCCAAGATATGTTACGTGCACTTCAGCTCAGTCTTGTTTAAAATAAAGAGTTCTGGGCTGGCGAGGTAGCTCAGCAGACCAAGTGCCCACTTCGGGAAGCACAGACACTGGGTCCAGTCCCCAGCACCACATGCCACGCCGGCCCTGCCCCTGGGCATGCTGAGCTACCGCCGAGTGTGAGCACGGCGGTGCACACCTGTAATCCCAGCGCCAGGGATGCTCAAAACAGGAGGAGCACTATGAGTCTGAGCTCCACTGTAAGATCTTGTACCAAATACATAAATGGAAAATAAAATACAATAAAATAAAATAAAGAGTTCTGTCACATTGATATTATGATATTAGGTGCATTACTTGATTTTTAAAAGCTTAACATCAAAAACTAAGAATATTTCCGGAACTTAAAAAAATCAAAACCCTTATTTCATTCACTGTCCTCTTCTCTGCATCCAGCAGAGTAAAGGACAGTAGGTCATCCTAGCTACTGAATGCATGTACAACTTTTACAAATGGCATGGGATATTTTTGTCCCTGTCTTTCTGAATGAAGCGATGGCGTCCATTCTCCTGCTCTTCCCTGCTCTCTATTCCTCCTCAGCCTCTTGTGGTGGCAGTTGTCTTGTGGCTGGTGTGTGGTGTCCTAGAGAATCTTCCTTCCCAGATGGGTTGTCTTTATTTCTTCCCATGATATTTTCTCATTTTGGTTAAATTATTTCAAATTCTATCTAATTAGTGTCACAGGCTTGCTCCAAATGATACAAAATTAGCACTGAAAACGAGTATGCCTGCACTCATGGTGTACGGAGTTCATTAAAATTGGTTTTGATAATGGTTTATAGTTGGCAGTGATCTCCTGCATGCCCACAGGCAAGATTTGAACACATAGTACTAATGCTAAACACCTAATTTTAAAAAAA
>NW_004524584.1:25962951-25963905 GCF_000260255.1 Octodon degus | reverse complement strand
ACTGGAAGGAGACATGGGGGTAGCATCCTTATGCTTGGGGGGCTTCGGGGTGCCCCTCTGTGTCCACTCCCTCCTGGCTTATTCTACAGAAGAAGCACTTGCATGTGGGGCTTCGGGGCTTCCACAGGTTTCACATGCACTGTGAATCTTATTGAAAAAAAAAAAAAAATGGGTCTTTGAACCAGAATTTAACAAATGTGTCTTTCACTTGGAAGTATAAGCAGTTCGGGTCCACCGGGACTGGTGTTGAAGTCTGCAAACCACAGTTCCCGGGGCTGTGGGGAGGCGCCCATCTGTGCGAGTGTGGTCTGGAGGGCATTTGCACGGCCTCTTGCTGCAGAGAAAACAGTCTCTGCTCAGTCTTCCCAGGACCTCTCCTGCTCTCTGCTTCGCCTCTGTCATTGCATCCCTCTTAGATGTGTCCCAGGGTCACAGCATAGCCAGAGGATTCTGGCTAAGAAGTGTGCAATTTCTTGTCCTCATTTTAAATTTAAATCTGTAAAAAAATAGGCGATTGCCTTCTGCCTGTTAACTGTGTTTTGTTTTGTTTTGTTTTGTTTTGTTTTGTTTTGTTTTGTTTTGTTTTGTTTTGTTTTTTGACAACGTAAAGTAACTATGGACATTACAGGCTTTTTCTAAATAGACACCAATCCTCACTGTATAGAGGAATTCCCAATTGCCCTTGTTTTGTTTTAGCTCTGTTATTTGACCAAAGGAGTCCTCCGGTAAATAGGGCTGAGCGTTGATAGGAGCTTCTTGATTTTTACAACTTTTGAAAGGAAACTGAATTGACTTCCGGCATAAGTATTTAAGGTTATATATGCATAAAAAAGACCCCTCCATGCAACTGTTTACAGCGCGGCTTTCGTTACAAATGGATGTTTTACAAGCTTGGCTCTTTGCAGGCCCTTTATTTACATCTCTCCAGGGAACAGACATTTACTTGGCACAACT
>NW_004524584.1:25960580-25961796 GCF_000260255.1 Octodon degus | reverse complement strand
ACCTAATGCAACCCACAGCAAGAACAAAGACACTAAGACACATTGGCAGTTATGGGGAGCCCAGGGGTCCTAAGTCCAGCCACAGTGATGGGTATTCAAAACAAAGGCCTCGACTCAAGGCCAAACTGGGTTTTATTCATTCAGAAAGAAAGGAGTTGCTCGAGGATGAGTGACTGTGAAAATGGTAGGAAGTAGTTGATCACTGTCAGCTGGTCTAGGTAGGAGGCCTGAAATTACCTCTGCAAGAGAGAGGGGCGGGGGGATAGCTCAGTAGAATAAGGGCTTGCCTGGCAAGCGCAAGGGCCTGCGTTCAATTCCTGGTTCCGCCAAAATAAAACAAAATAAAAATGTGCAGAGAGCAATCTGCATTACACAACTGAGGTAGTATCTAATGCTTTGGGGTCAGTGCTGCAGCTGGGATGCGTAATCTCTCAAGCCCCAGAAGTGGTAGCCTCCACAGTGTGGTGCACTGGCCCTTCATCCCATCTTGACCCAGCTCACACTAGGGAACAGTCGGGGTGGGGGAGGTTTCCGGGAAACATGGCTGCCATCTTCAAAGACTACCACCAGCACCTTGGCTAGACTGTGCATTGCTTAGAGCCGGCTGAAAAGATAAGGAAAAGTCCAAGCCAGCTCTGTACATAGCACTGCGTGGAAACAAGTTCAGACTCAGCCACAGTGGAGCCAACTGCTCCTCTTTCAAGGAGAGTCACCTTAATAATGATGTCTATTAAATTCTCAGAGCAAGTGTCATCATATCTGGTATACATTAGAAATATTACACTAGGAATATTTTCAATAATGTCAAAAAGAAAGACCAAGGACTCCCACTTCCAGTGCTAGCATTCGGTACTGCGATGAGGTTGACAGCCAGCAAGGCAAAGAAATAAGGAACGGGAGCAGGGAGGTCAGAGGGCAGGAGTCACGTATTTTGCTGACCCTTTCCAGCTTTCCTGCCCCTTAATGACTGGTAAGGAAGAGTCCTGTGGCCTTCCGGGCTTGCTGCCTCTGGAGCACACAGATGGCAACTGTGGGCAGTTCCCCACTGCCTGGGCTTCCGGACCAGTCCCCAGCTGGTAGCAGAAGCTTGGCCTTGGCCTTACAAAACTCTATCTCAGGGGCCAGCTAGACAGCTCAGGGACCTAAAGCACCTGCTCAGGCAGGCTCAGGGACCAGGATTTGATTCCCAGCATGCCACGCCGGCCCCACCCCTGGG
>NW_004524584.1:25958769-25959950 GCF_000260255.1 Octodon degus | reverse complement strand
GTATAGTTTAACGATATCTTTGAGGGTCAGACATTTTTATGCAACCTCTCTGAAAACTTTTTGTTCAAAGATATAAGAAGGAAGCAAAAAGGGCCAAGTTTCTGCTTCCACTTTGCAGTATTTCTGTTGAAGGGAAAATGCATCAAAGTCACCCACAGTGCGGGATTCTAAGCATTGAACGGGGCGTTCTCTGCGGGCCTGGAGGATGGCTTTGGACAGAGGAGGATCCAACATTTTTAAAGAAACAAGATTCTGGCAAGAAGATAGGTAGCTATGTTGGCTGGGTTGATAATGTCATACAGAGAGTTCCAAATAAGTGACTGTCATTATAGGTTTTTACGTTTTACGATGTAAAAGTGCGTGTGTGCAGAGTGGAGATAAGGGACAGCTTGTGCAGCTAAGAGTAAGGAGTGTGTGTGTGGCCTGCCTTACAATGAAAATTATCTGCACCTAAAGTGTGTATTTGTATGCCTTTTACCTCCTTTGTTATTTAACCATCATTTTATATTCTTAGGAGTGTACAGCGGAATAATTTCCAAATTTTGCTTAAGCAGATAAAAAATCTATAATGTGCAAGAATTGTTAAAGATTAATTTGGGCCCCATTTTTTGTCTTATCAGATGCTTGAAGATTAACAGCCTCAGTTTTATTATTGCCATATGTTAAGGATCTTAGAATCTAGAAATGTTTCCCATTTAAGTCTGATTGAACTATCTTGACTACTTTAATTGGACCTCTGCAAATACTCATGGAAAATAGTGACAGCAGTAACAGCAACAGGCCCCTGGGTTGGGGGAGGCTGGCTGGCAGGCTTGTCACGGCCTTGGGGCAGGGAAGCAGATGATACCCCACATCTGACTGTGCCCGGGTGTCATCCCTGAACCTTGCTTTCCTAAGCTTAATCTTCTAGTAGAAATAGAGGGGAGACTAGGAAAGTGGGCACCAAGAAGGCAACACAACTACTGCACAACAGACACTGAAGCTGAAAAGACAGAGGAAGTATGTTGTATCAAGCATAGAGCAGAGCTGAGCTGAGCAAGCAGAGCAGAGCTGAGCTGAGCAGAGCAGAGCAGAGCAGAGCTGAGCAGAGCAGAGCTGAGCAGAGCAGAGCAGAGAAGAGAAGAGCAGAGCAGAGCAGAGCTGAGTAGAGCACAGCTGAGCAGAGCAGAGCTGAGCTGAGC
>NW_004524584.1:25911133-25958057 GCF_000260255.1 Octodon degus | reverse complement strand
GCAGAGAAGAGCAGAGAAGAGCAGAGCAGAGCAGAGCTGAGCAGAGAAGAGCAGAGCAGAGCTGAACCGAGCAGAGCAGAGCAGAGCAGAGCAGAGCAGAGCAGAGCAGAGCTGAGCTGAGCAGAGCAGAGCTGAGCAGAGGAGAACAGTGCAGAGCAGGGCTGAGCTGAGCAGAGCAGAGCAGAACAGAGCTGAGCAGAGCTGAGCTGAGCAGAGCAGAGCTGAGCAGAGCAGAGCTGAGCTGAGCAGAGCAGCGCTGAGCAGAGCAGAGCTGAGCAGAGCAGAGCAGAGCTGAGCTGAGCTGAGCTGAGCAGAGCAGAGAAGAGCAGAGAAGAGCAGAGCAGAGCTGAGCAGAGCAGAGAAGAGAAGAGCAGAGCAGAGCTGAGCTGAGCAGAGCAGAGCAGAGCTGAGCAGAGCAGAGCAGAGCAGAGCAGAGCAGAGCAGAGCAGAGCAGAGCAGAGCTGAGCAGAGCAGAGCTGAGCAGAGCAGAGCAGAGCAGAGCAGAGCAGAGCAGAGCAGAGCAGAGCAGGGTACAATAGGATAAGAACAAAGCTAAAAGCATCGCTAGTATTTTCAGTTTACCTGTCCATCTGCACCTGAGGCAGGTAGGTTCTGGGCTCCCCGCAGATAATAAAATCCTCATAGGTTCCATTTCTATATGAAACGTGGTACAGCATTTCCACAATCCCTATTTATATCTTCCTGCAAACTCGGAATTACCTCTGAATTTCTTAGGACACCTAATGTAACCCCAATGCTGTGTGAATGGTTGTTCTGCATTGTTTAGGGAATACCGACAAGAACAGAGCACAAGCGAGTGTAAGTAAGGACTGAGATGTGGGACAGACAGTGCGAGGTGGGGAGGAAATGTCCAGGTGGGAAGGGAAGCTGGGAGACATGGGACAATGAAAAGGAAAAGCGAAAACGGGAATAGAAAAAAAAAATGGAAACAGCTTCTGTAAATAAGGAGAGGAAGAGTGCTGAAGGAAGGGGTGGCAAATGGTGGGAAAGGGAAGAATCGAGATATATTATGGACTGGTAAAAATTTCCTATGATGCGTGTGATCATCATGTGCATCAAAAGAGTACCGATAAAATTAACTTCTAAAAATGCGCTGGACGTGCTCAGCACAAATGCTTAGTCTTTTTAAATATGTTAAGTCTGCAGATAAAAAAGTTGGGGAGGACCAACTGTAATAAGAAACCTGAATTTTAACCCCAAGACATCACAAATGATTAAATTAAGAAAGACGAGATTGGCAAGGGAGGCGGCTCAGTGGAATAAGCGCTTCCTTGGCAAGCGCAAGGGGCTGAGTTCAATCCCCAGTTCCGCCAAACAAACAAACGAAAAAAGAAAAGATTGTTGATCTTATAAGGAAACTATCTACAGTGTTTATAAATAAATTGTTACAGTGTTGCAACTTTATTTAGACAGAATGTTTGTTGTAGGAACAAAAGGAATCTCTTTTGCTGTCAAATCAAAGAGTTTCTTGTTAACATTGCTGGGGGGAGGACGGGGAGGGGTATGATGGCGGAGGTGAGGAGTCCCACCTGGCCGTGGGAGACAGAATTAATCTGGGCTATCAGGAGTGCTGGTGTGTTCTGGGCAGGGCACCTGGGGGCTTTACCTCTGCATCTGGATTATTGCAGGAACATTATGCATGCATCTCAAAGACTTCCAAGAAGACCCAAAGGCATTTATCCATCATTAAAGAAAAAAGAAAAAAAAAAAAAAACTCCCTCCAAGTATTTTGAAAACTTGATGTTTTAATTACTGACTCTTGTTTTCTGATCAAGATTTAACCTTTCTTAAGGTGGCTGGTATGCATGAGGGTTTTCTAAGAATGATATTCTATGATTAAGCCATAGATAATATAGCCTGGATTGACTGTTCAAGGCATCCAAATGCCAGATGCATCCCAACTCTGGCTCTGGGACCGAGGAAGACGGTGTCACGGCGTGTTAGCTAGGTCAGCCTGTTAGACAGTGAATCCTGCTCCAGGCGCTCCGTGCAGCTGGCCAGAGTGTCTGCTGCTACTTCTTCAGGTTATTTAACAGCGAGTCCCTGTTGCCCCTTAGCTCCTGTGTCTGTGGAGCTTACTGCACGTTCTCTGGTCGGCCTTGAACTTCTCATATTCTTTTTCATCATTGTGTCTAGGATCTCCTGAGGACATAACTGGTGTTTCGCATATGGTCTAGGTGCTTCATCCGTGATTGCTGGGCAATGTGTGGGTGGGTGGAAAACATGAGCATTTTCTTCCATGAGTGTGTTTCTGTGGAGAGTATCACTGAGCCAACAATATGGTCTGTTTTCTTTCATAAATATGAATATTCAAATCACGATACTTATGTCATTATCTGTAGGTTCTGGCAGGAAACATTCAGGCCTAATAATAATATAATTAGGGCTGCAGAGATAACTTGGTGGTCTAAGTGCCTGCCTGGCAAGCACAAGGGCCAGAGCTCCGTCCCTAGTGCCACATACCGTGCTGTGCTACCCCAGAACCGGGCGTGGTGTACACACTTGTAACCCCAGTGCTGGGGAAGCTGAGCCAGGAGGATCGTTATGGGTCTGAGCTGTGTAGCAAGACCCTGTATCTAAATAAATAAGTAATAATCTAATTAAACAGCCTGCGGTATAAACATAAAGTCATTTAAGTATTCTTATTTAAGGGGATTTAATCAATTTCCATAGTAAGTTTTCCAAAAGACCAAAATATGTGATCCTATAGGATATTCCTTTTAGCAAAAAGATGCTGATAAAATGTGTGTGATTTTCTTTTCCCCCATGCATTAAATCCTACTTTCAAAGTTTTCCAAAACATTGAAATGAAATGTCACTAAACTTTGACCTTAGTTCTGTATTTTCCAAATACATCATTCATGAAGTGAGGATTTCTGATTAAATAAATATCCCTCCTCATCTTTGTTGAGGCATTGAAAAGATAGCTTTGCATGCACTCAGATAATAAATTTCGAAGTTAAAGGTTTTCTACTAGATAATCATATCATGGAACAAGTAAAGTCATAGAGAAAAATTTTGGGGGCAAGTTAAATTTACACTTTTTTCACCAGTTAAATAAATCTGTCCAATGTACATACCAAGGTGGGGAAACCGGCTGTGGCCATCTGCATTTTCCAGGAATGGAGGCTGTTTCTCCAGTCCACTAGGAGGATGCCTAATACTTTCATGTGCCGCATTGTGTCTCTCATTCCAGGCCTCTGTGCAGTTGGAGGAGCCCCAGCGTGCCTGGCCGCCTGCTGAGTACCATGAGCACAGCATCTTCTTTAGCAGCTCCAAACTGTCACAAGGCTGTACTTCTCCATAACAGCATTTCCCAGGTGACAAGGTCAAGGCACTGTGATAACAGGGTGACAGGGCCAAAACCTACTGGGTCCTCCTGATTATCACAGAAAGCCATGGACTGGTGTGGACAGAGAGCCTCTGAGGAAAGACTTAGCATCCATTCTTGAGTGAAACTTGAAGACAAAATCATTGGCAGGATTTCAAGACTAATGAAGGGCCAACTCCCTAGAGATCATATACCCAGCGGGCAAGTTAGAAGCTGGCGGATCGCTATGGTTTTCCCCACGAGAACATGCAGCCAGTTGCCTGAGATTTGCAGATTTACCCATTCTCAGTCCTTCAGATTCTAGGTAGGTTCAGCAGAAGAGTTAGCAGTGCACAACTCGAGTCTGCAGGGTTACATGCAGTTTCTGTTTTGAATCGGTGGAGTCCATGGTAGAATCAGTTATCCAACAACAAAATCGCTCTCCCTTTTGAGAACTCGTTTGCTGGGTTCCCCTCTGCCTTCATTTGCTAATTTTCTCTGTACTACTCGCTTCTGGTTTGGCAGGAGCTCTGAGAACAAAGAACTTCTGGATCACTCTGCAACGTTACTATGGAAAAGTTCATAGAACTTTTCAGGTCTGTGGATCCAAAGTCCTGGTACGCTCATCAACACTTGGAATTCCCTATGTATTACTAACAAGTACTGGTCTTTTCTTTTTTAAACTTTAACTAAAAGTCTCTCGTAAAAAAGGATTTGGAAGATAGCACAGCAAGAGGATAATGACATCACTCATTTTTTAAAAATGATTGAAGAGAAAAAAAATTCTGTCTTAATCCTCTGTAGTCATTAGGCAGCTGTCTGTCTCAGTTACTCTTCTCTCATTGCTGGGACAAATACCCAAAACCCAGAATGAAGGAAGGAAAGGTTTATTTAGCTCACAGTAACTGGAGCTCTCAGACCGTACTTGGCTGGCTCCAAGGCAGAGTGGCACAGGGCAGAGGACATTCATTCATGGTGGCAACAAAGAGCAAGAGCAAAATGGAGGAGCAGTGGCAACAGAGAGAAAGTCTGTCTCTGTCTCTCTTATGTTACATGCAAGCTGTCTGCCCCAGGCTGGGTGTAGCACTCACACCCATAATCCCAGCAGTACTCACACCCATAATCCCAGCAGTACTCACACCCATAATCCCAGCAGTACTCACACCCATAATCCCAGCAGTACTCAGACCCATAATCCCAGCCATGGATCTTGAGTTAACCACAAACTGTAGAACTGCACCTCAGTGACTACTTAAGGCTTTGTGGGGACAAATGCACATAAACCATAACAGTAGCTAAAAAAAAGTTGTCATGCATTTATCAATATTGTATTCTGGGCGCTGTGGTGCATGTCTGTAATACCAGCAGTCAGGAGGCTGAGGCAGAAGGCTTGCCATGAGTTGGAGGCCAGGCTAACCTCCATAGTGAAACCCTGTCTCAAAAAGACAACTGCAACGAGAAACCCTCCATATGTCTCACATTTCTTAACATATTTCTCAAAAAGTAAAATCCTAATATTTTTAGAAATTACTTTATATATAAAATATTTACACATCAAACATGAATTAATCACAAGGCACTTGTGAAACTTCCCATTAGTGACCTATTCTGCTGAATAATAGCTTTCAATTCAGTACGTAGAGTTTTCAACAAATTTTGGGTAAACAGCATAAAAACATGATTTCAGCCTGCCGTGGTGATGATTTGTCCAGAACGGTTGTATTATCATAATTCTATCTTGTATTTTCTTGCAAAGAAGTGGAGCTGCTTGAGCTCACACAAGTAAGATACGTGTAGCTGTACCCTTCGTATCAAAGCTCTATGATTAAGGGAATGTTCACTACTTGAACCTTGTTCTTTTTCCTTTTCATTTATTTATTGGATACAGGGCCTCACTATGCAGCCCAGACCCCCAGAGTTCTTCTGTCTCAGCCTCCCCAGCACTGGCATGCACCACCATGCCCAGTTTCAGGGCCAGCATGGCATGCAGTACCGGGGATCGAAGTTGGGTCCTTGTGCTTCTCAGGCAAGCGCTTAGACCACTGAGGTATCTCCACAGCCCAAACCTTGTTTTTTCTTATAGTTTTAAATGTGTTTGTATTTTGTGGCAGCAAACCAGAGAATATTTGTTGCTTTTCTGTCCTTAGAATCTGAGCTAGGTGTTCCATGTACTATTTTAAAAGTAAGTCCCCTGAGCAGTCCTGCCAAAATCTTTATCTTAATGATTCCGTCCTACTTTGGTTTATCTTACTTATTTTAGTTCTCTCAAAATTCCTTACAGAAAATCTTAAAAGCCATAGAAATTATTACAAGTTCTCAGGCAGGCATGTGATATTTAAACATTTTCTCCTTTAAAAATGAAGGACCAGCAATAAACAGCGGCGGTCCTTGCTCAAGGTCACCACTTAAATTCCCACAATAGTAGGTATTCATTTCTGCCCAAGAGAACTTTCTCCTCACATTGCAAGATGTTTGCCAGAAAGAGATGTCTGAATTCTTGATTTCCACTCAGAGAGTGAGAATTTAAAGGCAGTATAGAGAGGGAATAAAGTAAATATATGGATCATCTCATTTGAGATGTAAGTTTATAGAGGGAAAATTGCCTACAAATCACGGCCTCTGTAATAAAGAAGATTTCTAGCAACAGCACTGATTTTCTTATTCTCTTGAGCTGTCTACAGTGTTATAAAAAAGAATGCCTAAGGAAGAAATGCAGCTCCATTTTTATGTGTACGTTTATTCACACACACACACACACACACACACACACACACACACACACCCCATAGCCATTTTTCAGATGCATTTGTTTGCTTTTTCTTCACTTAAAAAAATCCAGAGTGGCTTCTATTGCAAGTGAATGGATGTGGAAGACCCTGAGGCGAAGGGCTTCGGAGCTGCCTCACTGCCCACTGCCTGTGTGCGTACGAAGTTGCATCGCTCCTGGGTCTTGCCCTGGAGAAGCTCGCAGGCACCAGAGACCCCTGGTACAAAGCCGTGTAGTCACAGCTGCAGACAGTTACTAAATCAATCAGTGAAACTTTGAGTGACGTTTTACTTAAAGTGTTCAGTTTTACAGTATTCGGGGCTTTTCTATGGCATTCTACTGTGCTTTTATGACTAGAAATATAAGTGAAAAGGAAGCAGGAATATGCTTGTAAAATTTGCAAAATTACCAGCCCCTCTTCACAGTAACTAGTATCAACTGAGTTTGCCACTTTATATCTTGAAAATCTGCCCACCATCCCCGAACCTAATATCAGTGCATGTGCTGGACACTTATTCGGGCAGTGACCAAATCTAAAGCAAGACTGTGAAGCGCAAGTGACATTTTGGCTATAGGGGATCTTCTTGCCTTGCCTCTCCTCTAGCACATGCTCTGGTGTGTCCCAGGCACCACTGATGACTTGCTAGGGTACAGGTCAGAAGTGTCCTGAGATTGAATTGGCCTTCTGGGCCATCCTGTCACTCAGCCTTCCTTAAATCCTCCGGCAGAGGAGTGTAACCCCTTCATGTCCAAAGGCCTGCACCAGTGTGGAGATTCACTGTGCCAAAGAATTTGATTATAAAGAAAACAAGTAATTATAAACGGATGGCGATCATGAGCAGTCTACACGCACACGTGCACAGACGCACAGGCTGGAGCGTGCACTTGATTGCGGGACAGGCGCACATCAGTGTTGATGGTGAACATTCCGTCTTTTTAATCCACTTTGTCAACAAGTACGTAGTGGTTGTATTCAGTACCAAACAGTCAAATGATAATGCCATGAGAATCTACTTTGCTCATCAGTGTGTGCAAGTATCTGTGGTGTATGGGCCCGGAATATACAGAGGTCCACATTTCGGTTTGATTTACTGAAATCTCATTAAGAATTTTAGCATCCATGGCCAGAGAGATAGCTCAGTGGAACAGGTGCTTGCCTGATAAGGCCCAAGGTCCTGAGTTCGATCCCTGGTACCATGAGAAAACAAATTCTAGGGGCTGGCGAGATAGCTCAGTTGCCTGCTTAGGCAAGCTAAGGCAAAGCTCAGGGACCACAGTTCGATCCCCAGCACCACATGCCACATCAGCCCCATCCCCAGGGTGGGCTAAGCTGGCCACACACACACACACACACACACACACACAAAGAATTTTAGCATTCACATCCTACTCATGTGTGATTTTCTTTCTTCTAAAGTCTGTCTGGCTTAATATCAGATGGAAGTAGGCCTCACAGAATGACAGGGATAGTCTCTTCCTTGCAGCCATCTGCGAATTTATACAGTTGGTGTATTACAGTTACTTCTTCCTCAGAGCTCCCATGTCTCTACTTAATGTGTTCAGTCTTTCCTCCAGCTTCCTGACTGTCTCAACACAACTATAACACATCTTTTTAAAGATCTAAACCACAGATCATATCCTCCATGTCTTTTCTATGTTCATTTCAGTGAATTCATTTTTCTTCTCATAATAGGTTGTGGTTTGGGCCTGTTTGCCTATTTGATAACTTTAGATCAGATGCATCATATTGTAATTTTATGTGGTTATGTGCTTAACAGTTTCATTGCTCCAAAAGTATGCCAGACATCTTTCCTGGGATGGCAATAAGTTATGTCAAACCAGCTTGGCGATTTGGCTTCTTACCTTGAGGCTCTGGGAGTCAGGATCCATGAAGCATTTCATTGTAGTAATGTTTCCCAGCTGTAGAGGCAAGACCCTCCTCGGCAGCCTCCTTAGCTCTTGGGAGCAAGCCCTACCCCGAGCTCTGTGGGGCTAATCTTTTCTTGTGGGTCTTTGTGCACCCATTTGTTCTTCATGTATTCGCTGGGATTTTTCTTTCTTCTAAAGTCTGTCTGGCTTAATATCAGATTGAAGTAGACCTCACAGAATGACAGGGACAATCTCCTCCTCCCCACCCTGGGGATGGGGCTGATGTGGCATGTGGTGCTGGGGATTTTAAAATAGTACATGGAACACCTAGCTCAGATTCTAAGGACAGAAAAGCAACAAATATTCTCTGGTTTGCTGCCACAAAATACAAACACATTTAAAACTATAAGAAATAGTTTGGGCTGTGGAGATACCTTCATTTTTCTCAGTTGCATGCTCCGGGGCCCCTCTGTGTATCTCTGGGATTTCTCACCATGGTTCTCTCACTTTCTGAGTACTTTAGCTGCTTTGACTCCCAAGATCGGTCTCTGTCTCTGCCTGTCTTCCCTGGTCTGACCTGGGTTTGTAATCCCTGTGCCAGCACCAGTAAACCTTCTTGGGTCTGTGCACACTTGGGTCTGGGCTCCCTCGTATCTTTCCCATCACCCAGTGAACACTGACCAGAATTGCAGCTTCTTTAGCATCCACTTCCTGTAACATAGTTGTTCGGGTGAAACAGTTAAGCCAGCTTCTATTGCTCCTCCTTGGTAGGAAGCAGAAGTTGCTCTGTGATCATAAGATCTTGAACCCACTACTTCCTTTACCTGTCTCCCATCCCTGGTACAACTAAACTAATTCTGAGAACTTCCTGTCAGGCTCCGCCCTTTTGGACACAGGCCTCCAGGTTGTAGATCTGCACTTTTTGAATACACTGGCCTTGGTGAACACAAATGAATGAATTTGTTGCTTCTTTCTTTTCTTTCTGTATTTAGGACAGGGTCTGCAGGGTCTACAGGGTCTACAGGATCTCACTACATAGGTGGGACTCATAGTGATTCTCCCGTGTTCAGCCTCCCAAGTGCTGGGATTACAGGTGTGTGCCACCACGCCCAGTCTCAGTCACCATCTCAGCATGCCTCAGGGTGGGGCCAGCACAGGCCTCTGCACTCTGCCTAAGCAGGCGCTTTAGGCCGCGGAGCTATCTGGCTGGCCCTAAATTTGTCATTTCTTTTAGGCCATTGTCCTTCTCTCTCAACTTGCCAGGCTCAGGCTCTGAAAGAGAACTTTATAAATACATATGGAAGTCATAAGTATTGTACCTAAGAATGCATTTTCTTTATATGTTCAGAGGTTTACTTTAAGGGTAATCTTTTCACTTTGCACAGAGCTTATGATATCAAAATTCTGCTTGGACTGTTTCCATCTCTCCTCTTTACATTTAATCTGTAAAATATAGAGTAATTTAGGCTTTTCATGAAAGTAAACAAAATCACAGTAGAATAAATAAAATCAAAACAGGAGGCTGCACTTAGCTTCAAATTCCCAAAATGTTCTCCTCAAATATATGCAGATTCCCCTTAAATAAAATTGCATCTGGAATTTGATCAAAATGATTTGCCTGTTCACCAAGTTAATAGGGAAATTGTGTTCAAGATGGGTAATACAAAATAAATGTGACAAAGTGCGCTGTTCTCAACTTGCAGTCTATTAGTGCAGGCAGAATTGTAAATAGGCAGTTAAGATGTGGTGAAATGTAGGCTCTGAGTCTGAAAACCAGGCCTGTAGTGGTGGTGGCCTGAAAACAGAAGAGGGGACTGAGATGAGGGGAAGCGTGAACGCCAGGGCCTAGCCTGGAAGCCTTGGCACCGCGGCGGGCAAGACCCATCCCAGCGCCTCACGGGTTGCTGGATGCAATTTCTAAATGGATGGTTTGTCGCTGTTACCTGGCATAGAGAATTCACAGGGGAACATATTGGGAGGAATTGTTTAAACTTTGTTGACTAATCTTGCAATTTGCACCACACTGTTACAAATCTTAGGTAGCAAATAATCATAATTAGCTAAAATAGTTTTTAAAAGCTCTTTTTCTTGAGTGTTAAATGGAATGCTGCTCAAGTCCCATTTAAATTTGGGTACCTAGAGCAGCAGTAAACCAGGAAATTGTAGCATACACATTCAGATAAACCATCTAAGTAATCACTGAATCCAGTTACTTCATAATTTTGGTTGCTGTGTTAGTATGAAAGAGAGTAAGCTTAACATTTCTCAACCTTTTCATGATTCAGTACTTCGAGAGAGCGCATCCTAATCATACATCAAAAACTGGAGGAAAGCAGTCCCAAAACCATTCTGTGAGAAAACAAAAAATCTACAAGCAGATGTAGCTAAGGGAAGCTTAGCTCTGATGAGCCTGAGCTGAGCTCTCCAGCCATGGTCTGTGTCCCCCACAGACCAAACAGCCCAGAGAGTGAGGCAGGACGTGGGCAGCAGCTCCCAAACATACTTAGCCACTATAGATTTGACAAGTTAACCTCACTGCATAGAAAAGATGACACTTCTAGTGTGAAGGAGCTAAGGCTTTTGAGGGTGTATTTTATGTTCACTAAGCCATCGGATCTTGCTCTTTTACAAGTAAAATAAAACTTACCAATATCTAAAACCTGACTGTTTTATGCTGTGAGGACATTTTAGCAAGGAAGTCTCAGACATTTGCCTGGCCAATTTGGCATGGAGTGAAAGGAGCAAGGGTTGTGGTGTGTCATTCCATGGCAGCCTTCACCATGGACACAGAAAAGCTACGATAGAGGTTTACTGAGGTCTTGTCATGCAGCTTTCTTGCCAGATGAGACACACACACACACACACACACACACACACACACTGCAGCAAGCTTTTCACGGGATTAGATTTATGGCATTTTCTGGGGCAGTGTTTTCATTTAGAAGACAGCATTCAAAAGATTTTGTAATGAAGATGTTGTCCATAGAGGGACATGAAGCCATTTGCCTTTCTACTTTGAGTGGTAGTGAGGTGATACTGCCCAAGAAGAATGAGGAGCTGGTGTTTCAGAAGCAGCCTTACTTGCTTTACATATCTCCTCTTAACTCCCAAGCAGTATTCACTGTAAAAAATATATCTATACAAAAGATGGATTATAAGAAAAAGCAAAACAAACCTAGTTAGAATACTTAGCTTAGGGAGAAAGTAGCAAGCGTGCTTCCAGCTGAAGCTAGTGGTGTGGACATACGCACACAGCTAACTTCTCTATACTGGAAAGTCACTAATTACATATGAAAGAGATAGTTTCTTCAACCCTCTAAAAATGCTCTAAAATCACAACAAAAGAAAGAAATGCCACATTTTTTTAATGGAATTTGGAAACATATCCAAGATCAGTGAGGCCAAGACCGGCAGAGGGGAACTGCTGGGAGACATCGACACAGCCTCCAACCCAGACCACGCCAAGCACTTGCAAGGGCAGCTTTGGCTCGTGTCTGGAAAGTTGGGTTTCGGGAAAGCCAACCTCCCACCATTCCCAGGATGACAAGGGTCTTACTGTGCCTGGGTCTTTCGTGCAAGCAATGCAGTATGCGCTGAGCTGTTGTGTCCTCTGGGGTGTCTAGTACTTTGGTACGTGACAGGTCAGCATGCCAGGCCTGAGGAGAACCCATGAGTGCTGACTCTGCAATAAACATCCCTCACTGAGACAGAACTTCATGTGTGGATGTGTAACTGTTTTGTGGCAGATTAAGCTCTTGTGACTCCACTGGAAGCAGGTCATATTGGTGTTTGGTAGTGGGAACTTCCACAGCCTTTTTTTTTTTTTTTTTTTTACTAGTTTTGCTTTGTAGCACATAGAGTCTGATGGATGTTACTACTTAGTTGTAGAAACTAGAAATGTATCGCCAGCGCCCAGCTTCTGCACGATAAGGTTCACAGCCCAGAGTCCATAGAGCTCAGGAGTCGGCAGCCTCACTTTCTTTGCTAGTGGTGCAATAGTTTGGGTTTAAAAAATTATCAGGCCTGCAGACCTTCTTTCCTCTTCCAGAAGAGGCCTAGGCCTACTCTATCCATCCTTCCTGGACCTCTGGACACTGGGTCTGGAGCTGGGAAAAGGCTGATGCAGAGAAAGCCTGTGGAGAGAAACCAGAGCCCAGGACCCTCCCTCTGCTTGTCTCCCGGAGGCCTGCAGGAGCTGAGGACTCCATCTTGAGGCAGGGCAGGACACAGGGGTTCCTGGTGAGCCAGCAAGAAAGGGTCAAAGCTCTGACTGCTTCCTCCATCAGTGACTCAACTAGACCACCCCATGGTCCTGTAGCTCATACTATTACTTCTTCATTTAAATACCTGAGAAACTACGCAACTTCCAAGTAAATGAATAAACAAGAGAACCACTGAGTCGGATTGGAAGGGAACTAGACAGAAAATACAAATATCCATATCAATTTACTCTATCACCCTGGCATGAATAGTCTTTACCTTGTGATTGGTAAAACACCAGATTTGATCTAACCAAAATTATGGTGTAACTATACCAAGACGGCAGGCCATGGGAAGAATGCAGTCATGTGCAGTACAACACAGGAAGCGCGCCAGAGAACAAAAGGCCAAACCCTGCTTTTCCGTGGTAGGTAGTTAATGGATGGTGCATAATCTTGAAAATTTCATGTTAGCTCTGTGGAGGAAAATGCAAAAATTCAACTGAAAGAAAAGGAAGTAATTTCTCATTGATATTAAAGCTTAGCGAGAGATTTCACTCTTGTTTTAAGTGTATAGTTAGCATTGATAAAAATATCTTAAGTTATCAGCATAAGTAGGTGTATTACACGCTGCTGGTTTCCTCTCCAGTAGAGCATCATTTATTGTCTAAGGGAAGACATGTGATGTAGAATTGCATTAAACATTAACTTCTCTATTTCTTACTGGGATGACACAGTATTTAGAATTATTGTCAAATAAATCAGCATGGGAGATAGCTCGGCAGCATAAGTGCCTGCCTGGCGAGCGCAAGGACCTGGCTTTGATTCCCTGTACCACAAGCCGTGCTGACACTGAAACCAGGCCGTGGGGTGCACGCCTGTAATCCCACAATGGAGACTGAGACGGGAGGGTCACCACGAGTCTGAGCTGCGCAGTGAGACCCCGTACAAAACAAAATAAATAAATAAATGACTAAATAAACCAGTAAGTGCCCCAGGCGGATTTGCACCGTCCAGAGCTCTGCCCCATCCAAGTCTCACAGCCTGGCTCACTCCGCAGACTTTCAGATCTGTTCTCTTTCGGCCTGCCAGGACCCTCCCATCCCTGGATGTGAGGAGAAGACCCGTGAGTGAGAGGAACAAAGCAAACCTGAGAAGTGCCGCTGCTGCGGTGAGAAGCGAAGTGATGGAATTTTTATAGACGAAAGTGTCATTTCTGTGTTTCCATGTGATACTCACAAACTTCAACGCTTTGAATCTGTGATTCCGGGCGTATATTATCAATGAATCTTAAACAAGCATGTAGTGTGATAAACAAAATACGCTTCTATCATTTTAACTTTAATCGTTTAAAGCAAATACATAAACATAACACCAAAATAATCAGCTTCTTGAGTTGCCTATAAAGTGCAATTAAAATGGTTTGCACAAAATCACCGTTTTTTCACATGTGATGTTGTTTATTGATTTAAAGTCCATGTTTATGAAGGCTGCCAATTCCTTTTGGAGCTCTCGAGAATCCCAACCATTCTAAAAAATACCTATTTTCACATGGTTTTAATTTTGTAGCATTTTAGGATTTGAAATTTTGGATTCCCTTACCTTTTTCTAAAAGAAAGGAATTTCCCCAAAGATTAACGTTCTGGGGTAAGGAACTGTGCTTTTTCTCTCCCAGGAGTACCAGCCTTGTAACACCAACCCGTGTCCCGAGCTGAAGAAGACCACGCCTTGGACACCGTGGACGCCCGTCAACATTTCCGACAACGGCGGCCACTACGAGCAGCGCTTCCGGTACACCTGCAAGGCCCGCCTGCCGGACCCCAATCTGCTGGAAGTGGGAAGGCAGAGGATCGAAATGCGCTACTGCTCTAGTGACGGCACCAGCGGCTGCTCCACGGACGGTGAGAAGCGGTGTCACAAGGCCGGACCGCGCCCAGCCACAGACCTGAGCTTGCCTCGGAGGCCGGAGATGCACAAGGGGGAAGATTTTCTCTGTCATTATGGCTTAGTAGTTCTTGTCACAAGGGTCTTACAGAGCAGAATTAACTTCATACAGAAAAATGAAGGAAAAAAAAAACCACCTTTACTATAAAAATTTACTTATCCTTTATCTGTGAGGGTTAATTCAGAGGCCCCCAGTGATTCTATGAGGTTAACAACACTGAGTCATAAATAAAATAGAACAACTATAAAAATATAGTATAATAAAAGGTAGGTGGTCTTCTCCTTGAGTCAAGGCCAGTACTCCTATTTTTGGCTGGTGGCTGACCGCAGGTAACTGAAACCGCAGAGCATGAACCAGTGATGAGAGTTCTGTGTTTAGGTGACTCTCCAAATTCTAGCGCCCAAGTAACACTTTGCTTATCATAGATCCTGCGTAGTTTGTGTTCACTAGATCTCTCCAATTCCTATGGAGGGCTCCGCTTGGCAGCCACCGGCTGTTCTTACCTCACAGGTCTCCAGGTCTTTTCCAGGGAGCGACAGGCAGCCTGGAAGGTTGGAGGCTGCCAGTTCTTGTCAAGCTCCTTTCTCTTTAAAAATGCACTTGCTGGATTCAGAGTGCAGAGTGCTAACCATTACACTTGTTGGAGCCAGGGAGATGGTTCAGTAGGATAAGAGCTTGACTGGCAAACGCAAGGATCTGAGCTCAATCCCCGGTTCCGCCAAAATAAATAAATAAATAAATAAAATAAAAATGCACTTGCTCCTCTGCTTGTACTGCCCTTACTGAAGTTCACTCCCTGTTGAACTCAGACTACTGCCCCCGGCTGGGTATGTAATCCTTTAGTTTCTCAAGAAGACGTGAGTCACATGATAAAGGGTTTTTATGTAAGTGAAGGTGCAACATAAGTAAAACGTACACTGCCCATCTACAGAAAAGGAGCAACCAGGTGATCATTACTCCTCCTCATCTTGTAAAAACTTGTGATTAGCAGGATGTGAATATAGTGAAACTCTAGGTGGACAGCTCAAGACCTAACCTGAAGGTCTACATGCTGAGACATGATCCAGTACTCTCCAGTTGGAGTTGTGATATGAAATACAACTGTATATGTATAGCTGTGATATGAAATACAAGAATATATATAATATATATACATATATATAATTTCCAGTTTTTTCAGAATGTTTTTCTAGTCTAAATAGGTAACACAAATTTTTTAAAGATAACCTTCCCATACAATCTTAATAATCTAACTATGCCCTGTGCAGATTTTTGTAAGGATATATGTATATGATTTGGGATACATTTATGCTAAGACATTATTTGTTTATGTGAAGGTTATATTTCACTGACCTTAATGTTTATTGCTACTCTGGCGATACTTTCTTCAATTTATTCATTTATTCCCTGATTGCAAAAGAGACTCAACTGTCTCGCTTCTTATGCCTTTAACTGTAAGAGAACAATGAACAAAGCTTTCTCTATAATTAGATTCCTTTTTCAAACTTGCATTCTTAGATGCAGATAAAACCAAAGCTAATGTGTGGTTAAATGTTTATAACATAGACTAAAGAAACATTTAAAATACATTTGTAAATGACGCCCTGTACTTTCTCCAAAAGTCTGTTGTGGGCACAGCTTGGAAAAAAATTTCCTGCGTCCTAATGGCTTTAAATTCTAGAGCCCATCCTCACATTTCGGTATTGACATCTTGAGATCACAAAATTGGACTCATTTTCCCTCACCACACAAAATGAGGCTTAATTGTGCAGAATTGTCCTTTATTGATTACCCACAACATACGGGTTCATCCCCGAAAGCACTTCTAATTCACTCGCTCTGAGGACCGTCTGTCCTGGGTCTCACAGGCAGAGTTTCCAAGCAAACAACAAAGTTCCTCCAGGTCAGAACTGTGGTTGTGTTTGCTTTCTCCGAACTGTGATTCCTCATAACTTCCCTGTACCCTTTGAGAAGTATTAGTTAGAGCTTGTGTCCCATGACCTACTGCTGAGAAAAGTTTTGAAGCTTTTTGCTTGTGATTGGAGAGGCATTTCAACGAATTTTGCCTGAGACTCTCAGAGCAGTTGTCGAGTTAAAGAGCTCCCAGGAGACCTACTATATGTAACTCTGCAAAAAGTGTTGACTGCAGTATCCCAAAGCCTGCTGCTCCCACCTAGCCCACGCTCCAGCTCCTACATTGCTGCTGGTCCATTGGTCGCTGGAAAACACAGCTGTCAGCAAGCATGCTCAGAGCCTTCTGGCACGTGAGACATTGGGCAGGTTCTACAGGGGTGTGCTTGGTTCCAGGACATGCATTCTCTAGGGCAGAGAGGTGTTTCTGTGGCCTGTGAGCCTGGAGCAATTTACACAGCCCCTCTCCTCAGCATCAGTGGCTGAAGGAACAGGCTCCAGAAGTGTCTGACTCTGACCCATGGTTTGAGACCCGTGGTTCCTGATGCCAGTGGGTTGTAGAATTTCTCTGGAAAGCGAAGAAAACTTCAGTTTTGTTTAGAAGTTTCTACCCCACCCCACCCCCCAAAAATGGACTGCCACTCTGGGACTCAATGAGGAATTTGCCCCGCTGATGAAGGGAGCTTCCTCTGTGAATAGCAGCTGTGGAAAGGAAGCCTCAGTTCTAGCAGGTTGTGCTATTCTTTTGGCTTCTGACATAGGAAAAGGTTTCACTGAATTTGAGAAGATAATTGAGACAGAAAGAAGCCAGGCCCGGTCGCCATCCCTTGGAGAACACCCGCAGAATCACTCCTTCGGCCTTTCCTTCCTCTACAGGACTTTCTGGGGACTTCCTGCGCGCTGGGAGGTACGCTGCCCACGCTGTGAACGGGGCTTGGTCGACCTGGACACCCTGGTCCAAGTGCAGCCGGGACTGTGGCAGGGGCATTCGGAGCAGGAAGCGTGTGTGCAACAACCCGGAGCCCAAGTACGGGGGGATGCCGTGCCTGGGCCCGTCCGTGGAGTACCAGGAGTGCAACGTCTTGCCCTGCCCAGGTGAGTGGGCTGCGTCCTCTGTGCCTGGGAGGGCTTCTCGTTCACCAAAAGGCGCTCAGCCCCCCAGCTTTGGGTTTGGGCGCTACCTTGTAAAGAAATGCTTAGGTAAAGGGCTGGCCAAATAGCTCTCAGCAGATTAAAACGCCTGTGAACAGGCACAGGGGCTCCGGGTTCGATCCTCAGGCCTGCCATGCTGCCCCCACCCCCAGGGTACTCTGAGACTGCAATTGAGATTGGGCATGGTGGCGCACGCCTGTAATCCCAGCTCTTGGGAGGTTGTAAACAGGCAGATCACTCCGAGTTGGATCTAGTAGTGAGACCCTGAACACCCTGTAGGCCCTTACCTAAACAAAAAGAAAAAAAAGAAAAAAAGAAATTCTTAGGCAATGTTGGATTAACCCTGTCACCAAAAAGGAAAAGGGGGGATGGGAGACTAACAGAGGAGTCCTCAATTCCTCACCCTGTCCAGCTAACCTGAAGCCCAGTCCGGCCACTTCACCCTCTATTACACTCGCCCGACTATTTCCAGCCACAAAGCATTCCTCCGTACACCCAGCTTTTCCAGCCAAGCTGATGCTGAGGCTGGGAAAGGTCACAGAGCCTTTCTTTCCCACAGCCCCAGTGAGAAGATTCCTCTCTGGGTGCTGGGAGGAAGCCCGTGGGCGATAGCGCAGGATTTGAGAGGATCGAGGGAGTATGTGGTGGGAAGGTCAGCACCCCCAGGCCCCTCCCCTCCTCAGGCTCGAGTGTGTCTGTTCCTCCAGTTGTTTGGACGCTGCTCCGATCCCTGAGTCCTGTCTGTCTCAGACACACTTCCATCCGTCATCTCTGGGTGTTTTGTTTCAGTGGACCTGCTGGCCAAGCCAGAACCATGAACTGAATATCTCAAAATAGCTCTGCCCCCATTTTCCATTTAAGGCCAAGAATCCAAGAAATGTGGCGGAATTAGTCAGAATACCCATGCCACTTTCCACCCGGAGCGGACAAGTTCAAGGCAGGATAGTGCAACCGTCAGCTCTCTTTGCAGCCTTCTGGAAAGTTCCTATAAATACCTCAGAAGCTAGCTCAGCAAGGGGGAGAGCAAGGAGCCCCAGGGCCACAGATGCTCTGCTGCATGGTCATCAACAGGAAGCTGTGCAGCTATTTTTACCTCACTGAAGACGTTCTCTTGTTTAACTCTGATGGGTCCTAGTGAACGATTCCTAATGGTGTTGTGTTCCACTAAAAATAATGTTTCTTGTTGTAACTTAGAATGTAAACATATTTCCAACTACAGGAATGTAAAATACCCTTTAAGTTAATGAAAAAACTTATCTCCAACTCTCTAGTATTACTAAGGTTTTAAAGATGGTGCAAGGTGTTTTCTTTACCTTCTGTGGGTTTATCTAACTAGTACTTTCTTTTTTAAAAAAAATAATTTTACTGAGAAACAAATAGCAATGAGTAGTTTCACAACTGATTACTAGCACATTTTCAATAATTAATACATTGCATATTGTTGTCTTAGTGGTTATTGTACAAGATACAGACATAATATCCTGTCTCAAACACTATTAGAACAGACCTCTCTATTCGTTGAAATAAGAGAATGGAGCTGTATATCTATCCTAACTATTTTGAATATACAGATACAAAATGGTTGTTCATTTCTATCCCACTTTTTTGTTAGTTTTGTCAGAGAAGAGTATTCTATTGTCATTTAAATACTGAAAGTGCATAAATTCAGCAAAATATTCCAATATAGTCCAGTAGTCCATAATAGTAGTAGGTTCTCTGTAAGTCTGGCAATGTCAGAAGTTGTTGACTTGCACCTTTCACAGCTCAGCATATTAATATGCCTTTACTTTTTATACTTTGTTTTCATACTTTTCTGCTGGATGGTTAAGAACAAGATAAAGCAAGACGTATATAACAAGAAATGTATCTTTTGTGTCTTATAAGGTCAGTCAAATCCCCTCAGGATTTATCCTGAACCCTGTATAGCAGTTTATAGATCCTTTGTCAGTGTCAGCCATGTGGATGAGTCACAGCATTTCTTGACCAATGTGCTCTCTGTGAAAGCCTGAAAGAATGTTTTCTCTTCATGTGACTCTCCTTAGACACACTCTACATCATCGTTCCTTTTCCTCTGTGGCCCCATAATCTTGATCAGAAAATTTGGAGCACAACTGAGTTACATGATGTTATAGTACAGGTTCTCCTACGTTCTGAGTTTGCACTGACCTTGAAAGTCTGGCTGTCTTGCAGCCCTTCTTTTTCTCTAGTTTTTGGTCTGCAAACTTAGGTTGTTAACCTTCCAGAAGACAGGCTTATTATTATTACTAGTACCTTCTTTATACCAGTTGTTTTCAGGGTTGAGAAACAGCTGATTCTCCTTCCTGCCCTTTCCTCCTGCCATGTTTGATTCAGTGCTGAACAACCCAGACTTTGACCTACAAAGGCAGACAGTAAATGGTTCTTTGGTGCCATGTAAGGTTTATCAGAAAACTTTGCAGTTGTTTGTCTCAAAATTTTCTCGAGGCCTCATAAAACCTACCATGCTAAACTGGATTCTTTTGAACAAATTTAACAGAAACAATCCCATTGTGTCTTTGTTCTGCAAACAATAAATGCCATGGAGACAGAGCACTGAGCGTCTACTATAGGGGCCGACCTTTTGAACGGAGGGAAGGAATTTTCACAAGTGTGTGTTCTCTGGATAACGCCTATTTCACACTCCTGGTATTCGAGGACGCGGTGGGAGACCTGGGTCCTCATTCTGTGGGTGGCTGGGTGGTTGTGCAAGAGACTTAATTTCAGAGATCCTTGGAGAGGCAGAGCACCCTGTTGGCCTTTGGTGGGGAGCATGTTGCGCATGCTGCACGCAGTGTGGAGAGTGTTCAGCACTACACACGCACGTGTCCTGAGAGGCCTCGAGGCCGGGCTCTACATCCCTGGGTGTGCACAGCGTGCCCAGCACAGATGCATGCAGCTTGGCTCTGGTCTCTTTGATCACTGGTAACTGTACTCTTTGTTATATTTTACTGGAGTGATGGAGTATGTAGCTAGAATTCCTGGAATAAGAATTTATATCTTCAGCGCCTGTTTAAGCAGAGCACAGAGGCTGAGGTTTGATCCCTGGCATGCCGTGCCAGCCTCGCTCCTAGGGCACACTGAGAAGGAATTGAGACCGGATGTGGTAGTGTGCACCTGTAATCCCAGCACTTGGGAGGCTGGACACAGGTAGATCACTATGAGTATGCGTCAGATCTACGTAGTGAGACCCTCTAGACCCTGTACTAAATTTAGAAAAAAAGAATTTATATCTTCTGTTGAATTAAATCATAAATTTCATTTGACCAGAAATAATTCCCCAACATTACTTGTTCTGATTCCCTGAGAGGAGCATGAGTCTAAGCTTGAGTATTTTTCTGAAGTCCATGAGCCAGACCTTCATAAGCTAACTCAGATGTTGGCTCAAGCCATGCGGTGACTCTCAGGAGACTTTGGGGTGGAAATGGCAAAGATTATGTGAATTGTGAGCTCTCATGCTGGACATGGGCCTGTGTTCAGCCAGCCACTGCCATTCTCAGCTCCACACTTGCAGTCTCTGCAACCTGACTTCTCTGTGCCTTGTCCCACTGATTTCTGGAACATTCCTGAGGGCCATAGTAAGTGGAAAACTTACTGAGTTTCTGCTCCCACTCCTCTTTATCCTCCCCCTCCTCCTCCTCATTATTACTATTACTATTATTTCCTATTATTCCCAGCCTCATCCCACCTCTGAAGTGCTAGCCCTTGCTCATGTTTGCTTTGCGTCCTTGATCCCTGCTTCCCCAATCAGAGTTCAGAATGCCCCCTCACACTAAAAGCTACTCCTTAAGCTGTTTACTACAGTTTCTATTTTAGAAATACATCAGCTTTCCTGATGCAAATGGATATGACAGTATTTAACATCCTTTTCTACACTGTACAGACCCCAAGGCCCACATTCTCCAAGGCAGCGCTCCAACATGTAGGTACAGACATGATGTAGAAGACAGGAAGCAAGGCCTAGTTTAGCGTTGCTAGGGCAGAGGGTGATACAGATCACAGGACTGCCTGTGAGAGTGAAGGGATACTTGGAATTCCCCCTTCAAATGCTTTCCACAGTGAAAGCATCTACTTCCAAGTTCTTCTCGTGTAACCCTCAGGGCATGAACCCAACGGAAATAGCACGAGCCTCACTGGGCGCTCCCCAAAGGGGTGTCTCAGCAGTGCTCTTCTGCTCCTATGAATCCTCCAACTGTGCAGGTTTCAGGCTGTGGTTACACTCGCCGTGCTCCAAGATAAACCGCCCACGCTGAGGAAAGCTGTCGTGACAGAGGGATGTTGGGGTGTGTGTTGAGGGGCAGCATCTCAGCCTAGATCAGATGTGAAGCAGCATATATAGGAAAAAATACTCTTCGAAATACCTCCGAAGAGATGTGTGAAGCTGTTAAAGTTGCATGATTATGGAAAATTGACAAAATAAGCGCATTGATCCTTAGAAGACTTTCTTTTTTAAAAAATTAATCTAAGATCACTTCAGGTGAAATTTTCTCTCTGAACAAATGCTGAAGTGCACAGTGCAGTGTGTTCAGCCAGAGCTCTAGGGTGGTAGAGTAGAGCTCCAAAACTTGCTCCTCTTGGATAACTGAAACTTCATGGTAGTTGAACAGTAACTCCCCTGGAACCTTTCCCCTATATCCCTGGGAAACCATTTTGTAATCTGCTTATATTAGTTTGACTGTTTGAAATACCATATGTGAGTGGGCTTATGAGTCCTTGCCTTTCTCTACCTGGTTATCACATTTAGTATCTCTCTCAGGCTGTCCACCTTTGGGTACGTGGCAAGTTCTTAAAGGCTGGATAATATCCCTTCATATCTACACACCACATTTTCTTTATCCTTTCCCTTCATGTTTTGGCTCTTTGCATATCTTATCTGTTGTGTACGGTAACTACCATAATGGTCCCAAGAATGCTACGTCCTTAATTGCAGTTTGTTTGCAGACTGTGATTTCCAGTTCTGGATGCGTACCCAGAACTGGGATTGCTGGATCATAGGGTGAATTAATTCTTAAGCTCTTTTTTAAATCTTCCTTTCTGTTTTCCTTAGGTTCTGCAGCATTTTACAGTCTCACCAACAGCATCTAAGAGGTGCAATTTTTAAGAGCCCTTGCCAGTATTTTCTCTTAAAATAATCCTAGCCATCCTAGCAGGCAAACAGTGAAAGCCGGCAAAGAGTCTGATTTGCTTTCCCCCAAGGATTAGCACCTTCTCATGAACCCATTGGCCTCCCAGCTGCAAGCACATCAAGCGCAGCATAAGCCAGCACTGCTTGGGGAATGTAGCTTGCTCAATGTGTGGCTGTCACCCTGTCTAGCAGGCACAGCCAGCCCCATAACCCTGCACTGCCTGGGAAGTTCTGAGATGGCCATGCTACGTGACACCTGGAATTCAAAGGCCTTGAGACTTAATTTCGCCCTGGAATGTGCCGTGTGTAAGGCTACCCATGAGATACCAAGTTTCTGGTTAGCTTAAAGACAGCCAAACTCCTGCCAGCAAGTGAGAACAGATGTGAGATAGGACTTCTGAAATTTTCTCAGCTCATAGAAGATATCTGCCTTCTTACAGCTGTTAATATAGGCAGTATCATATATTTGATTAATTTGTCTTTTCTCATAAACCTTATCAACCATTAGGGAAAATATTAAATTCAGCAAATTTATATATAAACTATTTAGTCATGCATTGTATATTAGATGGCAAACTTATTTTTAATTGACTTCAAATGTTTTTTTCTTTGTAAAGACATCTTTAGTCAGGCTTCTCCAAAATGCTGAAATCACTTCGTAGCTCATGCTGGCCTTGAACTAGTGGTGATGCTCCTGCCTCAGCCTCCCAAGTGCTGAAATTACAGGCATATGCCCCATGCCTGGCTCAGAAATGTTTTCTTTTCACCTGTGCTTATAGCTAAAGGAAAATACTACTTTCATTAAGAGATAGTGTATGATGATGGATGCAGTGCAGTGAATTCTAAGTTTTTCTGGTGCAAACAACCTTGTGTCTTAAGTTATTTCAGCAGTCTCAGTTGTGGTTGCTTCTGTTTATTTAGTAAACACAGGAAATAAAATATGGTAATAATTATATTTACATAATACTGGTGGATTTCTCTCTTTAGGCTTTTACTTTGGGGAGCCTTGGTTTAGCTAATCCCCCGCAGAGGGTCCAGTGTCTTACCAGGTCATGTGGCACTCAGCTGAAGAAAGACGAAGAGAGATGTGCAATTTTAAGGGCCTCTGGGATGACCAGTTGCTCTCAGCGGAACAAAGAGCCAAGAGTTAGAGTGACCATGTCCTTTATTGCTTGCGTCACCAGCAAGAAAAGTTGGGGAAAGGCTACAACTGAATGCTCAGGAGTAGTGGCTTCTGCAGGCATGGCTTATAAAGCAGAACAAACACTCTTGTACCAGGCACAGAGGCTCCCCAGTTAGATAGTGGCTTAACGAATAACTTGATGTTTGGAAAGCCAGGAACTTTACTGCTGGGAAGGCATATTTAATTTTGACTCTTAGGGCCTCAGCAGAAATATCATCTCATGCCTTAGCCCTGGAATTTCACAAGGTCTTACCCAAGCCTCCATTCCAGCCACTAGTAGTGGGGGGCAGTTCTGCCACTTTGCAGCACTAAGACATGTTGCTGCCTTGGCATACTCGGTCACATTCTTTTTTAACCACTTAAGGAAACATTCACCTCTATGCCATCATCTTTGCACATACAGGAGTGAGCCAGACAAAGATGAAGGCTAAGCAGAATGGGCAAAAGAGAGCTTCATTTCTCAGGGGAATGTGGCTTTGTGGTCTCTCATACTGGCTATGGTTGCCTTTACATTGTGAAGAGAGTGTAATACCTTCTTTGACAAAGTCTAAGAAGAATATGGTTGGTTACTCAGAGAAAGCCTCAGTCCGGAGTTGGCCAAGCAGCAAGTCATGTCCGATACGGTCACACACCCAAGCCAATGGGAAGTCTCAGCTGCAGAAATGTCATCTGTGTCAGAACTGAGGTTCCCTAGACCCAGAGGGGCTGGCAGGGTCCAGAGTTCAAGATACTGTTCTGCAGGAATCAGAGATAATGTGAGCAGACAGAGGTTCTCTGTGCTTCAGGAAGTTATGGAAAGGTTTGGCCAACAAACCAGTTCTGCCCAACACCCATGTGAGACTGGCTGCAGGCATTTGGACTCCTCTCCTTCGTTATTTAGAGTTTTGGTGGTTGCCCTTGCTTTGATTGTTTAGTTCCTGAATTTAGGAGGCAGGCTTCACCTTGCCTTTATAGTAGGCTTTTCTCTACTCCAACATCAAGGAGGAAATTGCAATCTAGTTAGAACAGGAAGTTGTCCCGTGAATCATGATCCTTGGCTGTAAGTCTTGCCTGCCCAAGTACCAGATTCAGATGCCTGAGATGAGCACTAGCCGAGGGGTGCACATTAATTAGCTCACAGTATGGCTTGCGGTCCTCCTCATGATTCGGAATTTTTTTTTTATTATACCTATTTTGCTCCTTTGTCACCCTCAAGCTTAGACAGTATATATTTAGTAACAGTTTATGAAAGAACATGTACAGAGAACTGTAGAGAAGAAGTATAGGAAAAACAAAATCCAAGCTAGGACCCATGAACAAAGAGGCTGCCCTCAATGAGCACCGCTCAGTGTGTGGTCCTTAGCCACGTGACCACACCCACTGATTTTTCAAGTAATTTGGGTTCCACCTGCAGCTGTGTCAGTTGTTTAACTCTGGATTTCTGAAGGGCTGACTCTGTTTCCTTCCCAGTGGATGGTGGATGGTCCTGCTGGTCAACCTGGTCACAGTGCTCAGCAACATGTGGCGGAGGACACCACATGAGGACGCGATCATGCACCAACCCCGCCCCAGCCTATGGAGGAGACATCTGCCTGGGGCTGCACACTGAAGAGGCTCTCTGCAACACACAGCCCTGCCCAGGTGAACAGCGCCACGCCACCTGCGTACTGTGGGGAAGCTGTCTCTTTCCATGACATTTAAGTATGAAGTTGATGATACCCTGTCAGAGTACCAGAAGGGCAACAAATCAAACCCACACAATTACCCTTAATATGACTTCATTACATGTTGTTCCATAGAAAAATAATTTTCCCTTTGCCTCGTCTTAAAAGCCTTTAGCACCTCAGTGGTATAGTGTGTGCCTATTATTCTCAAACCCACACTAAGGGCAATCCATGCCACCTTGACCTTGAGTTTGCTAGTGACTGACAAGCAGTGCCTTAAGGGAGAGAGAAAGTTGGAGGAAAGACATGGGGAAAAGTAACTGTAGAACTCCCACCCAAGTCTGCAGGGCTGAATCCCAGGAATCCCCCATGCTCATGGTGTCAGAGGACCCCTAAGTATTGTTCAATGAACAAGTTCTTGAAGGTAACATAGAGAAAGCAGTCATGTTTGGTGATGAGAAGACTAATCCAGAGGACCTTGACCGGCCTCAGGACTCTGGGTGTCAGAATTCTGGGGGCTGCATTTCTGCGAGTGCAGGCATCTGCATACATGCCCCAGAGCCCTTCCTGCCTCTCCCGCTGCACGCACAAGAAGGAGCTTAGTTTTCTGAACTATAAGGAATTCTCTGGATCTGACTTTGACAGTGAAACACTTTATTAGCTTGCGCTGTAGATCTGTCTAGAAAGATCACTGTGGTGATGCTGATATTGAATAGGGCAGAGAAAACCAGAGTCTCAGTTATCCCAAAATGTGGCACTTTATTTATTTGGAAGAAAAACTGCTTCTTTTACCTAAGTCAAAGCATAAGTTAAAATTCCAAACTTCCCTTCCAAACTGCATACCCCCAAAATGTCATTTTATGTTGACTAGCAGCCCATAAATAATAAAATTTCGCCTTTTTGAGCTTTTTACGTGGCCATGAAAGCTCTTCTCTCAGCAGCAGGGAGAGCTGCACACATCTCAGCAGATCTTCCACTTGAGGGCAGATTGTCCTTCCTTCTCTTATCTTTTGGCCTGGACTCAAGATGTAGGAATTGTCCTTATGCTTTTCAGTAGCCCCAGCCCAGAATGAATTTGATGGACTTAGTAGGTGGATCTGTAAAATTGTTTTCACAGCAGAGTTGAGCAGGCTTGAAACTCCAATTCAGCATGCAGGAAATTCTCAGGAACACAGTTACTTCTCTTGCCTGAGCACACACCCTGTGGAGCACGTTCAGCAGTTGTCCAGGAATATGCTTAAGGGCTGCTCTTTGGAGTGGAGCACTGACTTGGCAGAAATTCTGTCTCCATTGATGACTTCTTTCCACTGACGCTAGCAGTTTGTACACAGCTAGGTCTCTTGGATTAGCTTATCTGCTGTTGGCCTGCAACTACATAAAGTCATGTGAGCATTAGAAAATTTATTTCAGGGCCAACCAGATAGCTCTGTGGACTAAAGTGCCTACTTAGGCAAAAGCAGGGCTGGCCCCGCCCCCAGTGTGTGCTGAGCATGGTGGCACTCACCTGTAATCCCAGCCCTTGGGAGGCTGAAAATAGGAGGACCAAGTCTGATCTGTGTAGTGAGAACCTGTAGAGCCTGTACTAAATCCAAAAAAAAAGAAAAGAAAAAGAAAAGGAAACTTATTTTAGAGATGCTCTCTGTCTGAATACAAAATGGGAATGTTTTTATTCAAAGTGTGTATTTTATGTAGTGGACTGATCAGAAGATGCAAAGGTATCGTATTTATGCACATAGTTATTAGAAGCATATTGGGAAAGCCTAGAATAACTTTCATAATTGGACTGTGCTTCCACGGTGATTGGTCTCAGTGAGTAACCCTGCTGTGCTCTCCTCTTCCACTCCCTGCAGAGAGCTGGTCAGAGTGGTCTGACTGGTCTGCCTGTGACCCTTCTGGGGTCCAGACCCGGGTCCGCCACTGCCTCCTCCCATTCCCGGTGGGCAGCCAGTGTTCTGGGAACAGCACAGAGAGCCGGCCATGTGTTTTCGACTCCAACTTCATCCCAGGTAAGGGATGAAAGGTAGAGGTGTTCATCAGCGGGGACAGAATCATTCCAGCTCTTAGCGAGAGGACTCAGTAGTTCGAGCTGTGTCTGAGTGTAGCATTTGCTGGGATAGAAGTGATCTTATCAAAGTTTCTGGTTTCAAGATGAATTAAATGTAGCTTTATCAATGATGGTAGATGTAGACTATGATGCAGTTTATGAATTTCAAAGTTCTTGACCATGTTTTCTGTAATTTATGGGTTGCAATATGTTCAGGAGATTTGGCTTAAAAAGTAGGCTATATGGAAATACTGGGTTAAATACATAGCCAATGCTGTGTGTACATGTGTGCACGCATGTGTGTGTATGCATATGTGTGTACTCGTGTACATACAGGGAAGATTCATTCTTTTCAAGAAACCCTCACGATATTGGAGGAAATAGATGTTTATCATTGTGCTCACCCTGCAGGAGAGGTTGGTTTGTCCCCTTTCAATCTACCTTTTCATTGTGAGGTCGTAGTTTTTGTGACAAGTCACTTGTGTTCTCACTGTGGGCATAGTGCTCTCTGTACACGTATAAACCATCTAACATATAACTTCTGCGAAACAGTGCTATACTGGGAATAAAGCAAAGACCAACCTACTACAAGAAATAGTAAAGTTTAATCCTATTAAGTGGATTTTATTTGATTTTCCATTGGTGGAAAAGATAAGATCCTAGAGAAAATTATTAGTATTAGCCTCATAAGGCACTTCTAGTGTGGATAGCATTATGAGGTGTAATCAAAATATATGATGAATAGTAAATTGGGCCATTCTTGTTATAATAAAAATTTATTACTCATTGTTAATGATCAAAATACTTTCCCTCACTTGGAATTCACTTGCTCCATTGTTCTTGCTGCATTCTGAAGCAGTTCTGGAAGTTTTCTTTCGTGAATATTTTTAACAGTTATAAAAAAAACACAGTGAGTGCTGCTACTAGGTTCCACCCAAGGAAAGACAGGGCCACGAGGACATTATAGCTTGTTTCCATTCACCTTCTGCTTGGAACTCAGCGCTGTGTGTCTTCCGGCTATTCCGCGAAGTCGCAATGACCATGAAAGGTGAACATTTTGAGTCAAGTGAGGAGGTTGGGGTGGCCCTGGCAACATACCTGCAGGACCCTCATGACAGAGAACTTTGCAAAGTGCTTTAGGAAATGGCGCCAAGGGTGGGATATGTATGCTGGAAGAGAGAACATTTTAAGGGGGATTCTGGCAATGTACCTTTTACTGTCATTTTTTTAAAAATGTATTTGGTACAGGGTCTCACTATACAGCTCGGACTTGTACTGATCTTTCTGTTTTCAGCCCCTTCAGTGCTGGAATTATGGGCATGTGCACTAATTGAGACTGGGCGAGGTGGCACAAGCCTGTAATCCCAGCTCTTGGGAGACTGTAAACAGGCAGATCACTACGAGTGTGATCTAAGTGAGACCCTGAACACCCTGTAGACCCTTCCCTAAAATCCAAATAAATAAATAAATATGTAAACATTCACCATAGTTCTTCATTATACATCATAGACATTTAGGAGCTTGTTGATTTAACCACAGGGGCATATTTAATATGAAAAATCAGTAGAAAAGGGAGTTCCTTTCCCATACTCCAGAAAGGATATTTTTTCTTGGGGTTTAGAACACTTCAAAGACCTGACCTCTCCCGGCATCTCACATGTGGAGTGTCATGACAAAGGCCGTGAATGGGCTTCTGAATAGTGATTTAGATTTTAAGCTATCTTAGGTGTTAAGGGGATTTGTCTGAGCTCTGGTAAATTGTTTTCCCCCAAAAAGAATGTGACAACACAGGCTGTGATGTGCCTTCACGCAGAGAGACACCACAGGGAGCCCACATTTGGCAGATGTGACAGAAAGGCTGCATTTTAACAGGGAGTCAACGTGCCCGGATTTCAGCCTGAAGGACCACAGCATTTTCTTTCTGTCCTATTGAGCCTCATCTTTAACAATGCACTCACCATTCTTAAGTCAAAGTCACCTACTGAAGGTGACTCAACCCAGTCCACTTTGAATTGATTAAAAAAAAAAATACACTTATAATTAATCAAGGTTTTGGGACTGAGACTCTCATTAGATTCAAAATCATTAGACGTTTTGTAGTATGGCATGAATGCAAATGTCTTTCTGACACCTTTTATACACTGTGATTGGTTTTTTGTTTTTCTAGAAGTATCCGTGGCAAGATCCAGTAGTGTAGAAGAGAAGAGATGTGGTGGTAAGTTCTTCCTTCCAACCCATTTCTCATTGGCATCTTCTGATCATTTCTTGCTCCTGTGTTTTCTGTGTTTTTGCTGCTGACACAGTGGAGAAATTTCTGGGTCCCCAAATGTTACATTTGTGTATAAATGGGAGTAGTTACCATTTCACATGCGGATTAGGGGTTGCCACATGGGGTCCCCAAGTCAGCATCCTCGGCATCCCTCGGTGGCCTGATGGAAATGCAGACTCTTGGACCCCGTCTCCATCTAAGTACCAGCTTCTCCTGGAGTCTGACCAACTGTGGCTTCGATAGGTCTGCAGATGCTCCTGGGAGGTGTAAGCCTTAGGCGTTGGGGGTGTTAGTGTGATCCACAGGTAGATCTTGCATGAGTAAAATGCAATCCAAGCATGTTCATGCAAACCCATGGCAGCCACGCTCAATCTGCAGATAACAGGAAGGACGACATTGTAGCTGGGCATACGATGATACCTATGTCACCAGAGGAATTTTTCAAACTTTCTACAACAATGAATATCAAAAAGCCACATTCTTGTGTCAAAGCTTTGTTCAATGTGGACCTTGAACATGTGAATGAAACCTGACTGTCCGATCTCTGGATCCACTGACCATGTCCACCTCTAGTCATCCTAACTAGTGTCCATCCTCCGGCACTGCTTTGCACCTGCGTGGCTGACGACACATGCATGCTCATTCCTACCATAATCCCCCCTACCAGGGTGATCCAGAGAGCTCAAACCCAACAGGTTGGAACTGAGACACTCATTAGATTCAAAATCATTAGACGTTTTGTAAGTGTGGCAAGAAGGTGAATGCCTGACACCCTTCATACACCGTGATTGGATTTTTGTTTCTCTAGAAGTATTGGTCTTTGATTGGTCTTTGATTATACTGCCATGGACTCCAGAACTTCAAGGCATCTTTTCAGAATGCACCTACCATTGGTAATGGCATTGCTTAGCTTGCTGACTGTATCCTCTCTGTTTAGTCGGCCATCTGTTGGTCCACCCACTTTTTCATGCACTAATCTGTACCAGTTTGTAAGCTTACTCTGGAGACCTGTTTAGCCTCTGCCCATTCGGAACAAGCATGTGGTAAGAGACACAAGCACTGAGGGAGGCAGTAATCCAAGGTCTGATCTAAGTCACTGCAGTCAGTTCACTGACTGGTGGTGGCTAACGTAGGCCCCGGCTGCAAAGTGAGCAAATGGCAGCTCTCGTAAAAAGAATCGTATCGGTGAGTTCCTCTTGGTTCTTTCAGACTGACCAGTGTGTGTCAGACATTCAGTGTAGCAAATGCACCATGTAGTCAGCATTCCACGTGGTCCTCACAGAGAGCATTGGTGTGGGCGCCATGGCCCGCAGCTTTCCATGGAAGTTTTGAAAACAGAAGAGCTTTGCAACTGGGCATTCACAGATTTCAGAGGTGTGATTGGGAGCTCATACTGCACATTACATGATACCGTCAGGTTCTGGAGGTAAACTCAGGAAGCAATCTCTTCAGGGGACTTCCATGAAAGTGGACAAAGTCAGACATTAGTGCAGCAGAGTGTGTCTCCATTTCCAGAGATTTCGTATTTGAAAATTGTAGAAGAGATTGACCACTGTGTCTTTACCTGTGAGTCCTAAGTGGAGACCTCAAGCCTCAGAGAGTAATGTTGCTGGCTCCAGTCTACACAGGTAATAAAACGTCCAAGCCCTGCATCCCAGCAGTGGGATTGAGTGGGAGGTTCACACGCAAGAGATCTCAGGAAAGGATCTTTGCAGTATGTGCCTAGAAGGACGGTGGGCAGGGGCCTTGAGCCACAGCAGTCCTGGGTAGGTGATGGTCAGCACCATGGCTCAGGTCTGTCTGCTGCCTGGAGGAGAAAATGCTACTCAGAAGGGGAGCAGTGTATAAAGTGCCCTACCATCCTCAAGGCCGCATAGCTGGTAGCTCAGCAGAGTTGACTGCAGCCTCCCATGCACACAGTCCATTTCCCCAGGACAGCCTCCTTGCCCAGATCCCTGTGTGTAAATCCTTCTGGGCTTTGAGCATGAAGGAGACACCGCGCAAAGCCACCTTCATCTTGGAGTGATGTTTGGTGGCTAAACCAGTGTGCTAGATAACTGGGCACACCAGAGCCTACCCTGGAGAAGCTGCTGGCTACATCATGGAAGCATGAGTTATTCCGCATCCTTTGGACCTGATTGTTGTAGCTCTTTAGGCTGCTGGCATTGATGTATGTGGAAAGAGATGAGATAGAACACAGGAAGGACTAATCGACAAGAACCATCACCTAGCAAGGATGTCTGGGATATTTAGCAAGACAACACAGATGTATTTTCCCTGAAACCAAACAATCAAACTTTGCACTGGAAATCATGCAGTTAAACCAACTGGAGGATTAGTCTCTATTCCAACTTTATTGACCAGAAATAAATTAAAAATAACAAAAAAGAAGGACACATATTCACAGGAAAGGACATGAGTAAACAGCTTTAAAAAGATATCGCAGACACTGCTTTTTTTCTCTCTAGAAAATGCTCTCTTATGGAGATTTTTCAGCTGAGCTATTTTTGGTTGCAAGAGACACAAAGACTCTGTGATCCTTGTAAAGCTGTCAGCTGGCCGCAGCCTTCCCCAGGCACCTACGGGGAAGATTCATTTGACTAATGACAAAGTATCTACGTGTGGGGACCATCATACATCTTCTCTGTGTCATAATGAAATACGAGTTATCAGTACAACAGAAAATGTTTTTGTCAGTGTGTGGCATTAACCCCAGGGAGTCCTAACAGCTAAAATATAGACACGAAAGCTTGTGTGATATCTATACTTGCTTCTTTTAAGGTCAATCCCAGTGTTACAATAAAGTTCTGGTGATAGCTGTGGGATGGCCCTGGGATGTGTTAGCCGATGCCTCCAGGCTGGGAGCCCCAGGGCTCCCTCAGCTGCATGACCAAACCAGGAAAGGTGGAAGGTTTGTGAAGTCTTCTGTGGTCTTGTGCCATTGGCCAAAGTGCGCCGGGTGTGGAGACCAGGAGGGTAGCTGTGCAAAGCTCTGGGGTCATCTGTCTGGAGCATCAGGCCATCAGTGCTCAATACTCCCACGCTTGTGGCAGGAGCTGCATTCTTGTGTGGAATTCCAGGTGCCTAGCAGTGTGACGTTGGGCAGGGATGACCCTGATCCCAAGAGAAAGTGGCCTTGGCTAACTGTGTCCCTCCACCTCAAGTAGCACATCCATCTCCTAGCCTGAAGAGAGAGGAGCTCAGTGTACCCCCACGTGCCCCTAAACACCCTGGCAACCTGGTGTTTGGGGCACATGGGGGTAATGAACTTTTGGCATCACATGTTTCAGGGGCTCTGTGGGCTTCTCCCATCCTGAGGCTCAGCTTCTCCTGAGGGCTCTTCCCACCCTGGGCTCTGTGGGGACACAGGAAGGATTCAGCCAGAGTCCTGGCATCCTGCTAGAACTTTGCCCCAGATGGACATTGGAGTGCTTCCTTGGCACCTGTCAGCTGTGGGCCTGCACTGGAGGAGGGGCTCTTGCAAGTAGTGGGCATGGACAGTAGGCTTCTGAATCAAGCACAGGGAGGAAGTTCTGTGGAGGAATGTCTTTCCTTGAGGCAGAAGGGAGGGGAGAAGGTCCTGAAGGTTAAACTGCAAACACACCTGGCCACAGAGATAAGGGACAGAGCTTCAGGATCGTGTTGCCCCCAGAGACCTGGAGACTTTGCTCTGAGGTCAGATGGCCTCATCTAACTTCTGAGCTTGTACCCAGCAGGCATCTGCATAGTTCTGCTTGATCCAGGGTTGGCAGGACACAAAAGTACAGCAAACGCAGAAGATGGGCCAGTCCACCACTGTGGTGCACAGTGGGGACCACTGGAGGAAAAGTGAGAGTCCTTAGGGTGTGTTCTGCACAGGGGAGGCATGAGCCTAGTACCTCCCAGGTGGTTAGTCACAGAGCACCGAGACCGGGTGGAAGGAGGAAGGACCTGTTCCGTCTTGTATGACTTCTCCTTTCAGCTCTGTCACCACTGCCTAGATGTTGCCTTTGTCCCCAGAAAGGCTTGACAACTTCATAGTAGTGTTTTGGAAACTCCGAGTGGCTGCCTGGTTCTTTATTATTATATGCTGGGCATCAAGGCGGCCTCCGGCCCCCCACACCCCTTCTTATTCAGTGATGTAGGTGCATCCAGCTCACATTTTCAATACTTCATACTCCCACCTCAAGGAAAAGAACCTCAAATGAAGAGATGCTTATTGAACAGAGAAACAATAGGTGAAGAGATACAATTGGTGACCTCCTAAGATATCATATTTTATTCTGTTAGCACAAATCCTTCAAGTCATTGGAGTAAACCATTTTTCTGATAAGATCTTCAAAATACAACATAAACAAAAACAGCAGTGGATCCCGTCTACACACAGGTGTGCAGAGCATGGGGGGACCCTCAAAGGCAGAGCTACAGTAGTTACTGTTAATAGAGAAGGGAGATGGATTTTTTTTCCTTTAGAGCCTTTAGAGGTTTCTAATATGCAGTGTGTTTACATTCATATTCAAAACTATAATGGAAAATGTTGTTAAATGAAATAATAAGGAAATGGCTGGGGAGATAGCTCAGCGGCATAAGCCCATGCCTGACAAGTGTGAGGTCCTGAGTATGATGCCTGGTACAAAAAAGAAAATAATACGGAAAACAGGGGAAGCAGTGTGGCTCTCAGGTGTGTAGGGATGAGAGTGTATCCCCTTGTTGGATGCCCTTGAAGGAACAGGTGTACACGGTTCCCCAAACCCTCACAGGCCAGAGATGGCAAAGAGTGTGGGACAGAAGAATAGCATTGGGCAAGTTTCAAAGGAACAGACAACATAGATGCTTCTAGCATACTAATTTTTTTTTAATGAATTTGGTTGTTTCAGGGTCTCACTGTGCAGCTTTGATTCATAACGATCCTCCTGCTTTCAGCCTCTCTAGAGCTGGGATTATAGGTGTGCACCACTATGGCCGGACTGTGACCAGCTCAGCCCTCCCTGGGGGCAGGGCTGTCAGGGCAGGTGGTGCCAGGGATCAAGTACGGTCCCTGTACTTGTCTAAGCTAACTAAGCAGGCACTTTAGTCTGCTGAGCTCTCTTGCCAGCCCAAGCACACTAAGTTTTAAGATGCATCTAATTTATAAACTAGATAAGCATGAATTTAACATATACCATGTTCCCTCTGGAGAAGCTATTGCCTGTGACAGGTTAAGGGAAGCAAATGGGACTTCTTTCGCTTTACAGTGAGCATGCTTATCCCTGCCTCTTTGGCTCAGAGTGCCTCGAGCTGGTGGGTAGCACCGTCTTCTCCAGCACAGCCTCATGTTGCTTGTGTCCCCCAGAGTTCAATATGTTCCACATGATCGCCGTGGGCCTGAGCAGCTCCATCCTCGGCTGCCTCCTCACCCTGCTCGTCTACACCTACTGCCAGCGCTACCAGCAGCAATCCCATGATGCGACTGTCATCCACCCCGTGTCACCTGCCCCTCTCAACACCAGCATAACCAACCACATCAACAAACTGGACAAGTACGACTCAGTGGAGGCCATCAAGGTAAGCAATCAGCATGACAACTGCAGCCACGTGGGCAAAGCTCGGTGGACCCTGGAGTGTTTGCAAAGCTCGCTGGTGTCACCACGTAGTAGGTGACGCCAGAAGAGGGACCGTTAGTGGTGAAGGGCCCTGTTAGCTTTGCCCCTGCAAAGACAAGAACTTCTACTGGGAATATAGTTAGAGAGCCAGGAGGTCAGCAAAAACTAACATGCTGGAGGCTCGAGGGTCCCTGGCTTCTGTCTGGCTCAGCCCCATCTGTGCTCTGTGCATCTGAAGGGAGGTCATGCAGGGAGAAGAGCATCCTGCAGAGAACGTGTCCATGACTGAGTGACACGGGCCATACTGTCGGACGCAGGTATCCAGATCTAATGCAAGAATAAGCTGGCCTTTTCTGAACCTCAGTATCTTCATCTTTGAAATGGGTTCAGCATTACATATTCCAGTCAGGTCAGGTGTGTAGCTGGAAAGGTGTCAAGAGTTCGTGTGTACTTCCCCAGGTGGAGGACATTCCCTGAGCTAGGTCTGACTGCACTGTCACAGTCCACTTAAGTTGCTGGTGCCCCTTAGCACATTTTGAAGGCCTCCTTCTGCTTTCATGGTTTGGTATGTGAGTGTGTGGAGTGTCTTCAGCTCTCACTGCCTCAGGTGGTCCTTGGAAGTTCGCTGTCCTCACCTGACCTCTGACTGCCCTGTGACTGCATTTCTCCCTTACCTGGGCAGTTTACCTTGACCCATGGCCTCTGATTGAGCCATGATCTGGAAAACTTTAGGACTGCCCCAGCAGGGTGAGGATCCCAGAGAATGAGAGTCAGGAGTCAAGAGCAGGCCCTTAGACCTCGCGCAGTGTGCAGAGGGACAGGAGCTCCTTCTCTGAGCAGGGAGCTTCCAGACCAATGCCAGGAAGCCATGAAAGGGCTCCTCTAAGCACGAGTCCTGGCATGGAATGGCCTGTGTAATTCCCTTGGTCTGGGCTCCTTTGCATCCACTTTTCAGGTGACCAGAAATGGTGCAGCCATGGAGGCCAAGGACACTGAGTATACGGGTGGTGGCCTGGTCTTTAATGAATCCTTCTAGAACTTTCACGCACACCTTTCCCAGACTAGTCCCGAAGAGTTGGTCTCTGATTACTTGGCTTCATCTTTATTTTGTCTTTAAGCACTCTCTACTTAGCATACTTGGTTTCTTTGGAGTTGTAGGTGACTTATGGCTATCAAAGGGCCTTGTGCCAGAGATGGCACCTCAGCATGTTAAGCACAGCGTGGAAAGAAATCGATCCATTTAAATCTGATGCATTCATGTAAATAAGATCTGTCAAGATCACTGATAAATGTACCTGTCCAGTGAAAACTTAAAACTACTTAAATATATTCTTCTATGTGTGGTGATATTTAAAGTCTTTTGGTTGAAAATCATTCAAGTTTTTCTAGAAGGTTTGATTTGGGTTTTCTGATGCCTTGCTTCTCGCAGTAACTTCTTTACTAGAGTCTAAAAATAGAATCAAATATACCAAAGATGGTCAGCCTCCCTGTACTTATCAGGCAAGTCTTCCACGAGACTAATAATCTGGGGAAGCCGGCCGTGAGAAAATGCTTTCCAAGATAATAAAACTGGGCTGGCCAAATAGCTCAGCCGACTAAAGCACCTGCGAGCAGCCACAGGGCCAGAGGTTTGATCCTCTTCCATGCTGGCTCCTCCCCCGGGGCGCGCTGGAACAGCAACAGAGACTGGGCAGTGGTGGTGCGAACTGTAATCCCAGCTTTTGGGAGGCTCTAAACAGGTGGATCACTACTAGTCCGGTCTAGTAGTGAGACCCTCAACACCCTGTAGACCCTTCCAAAAATAAATAAATAAATAATGAGACTATAAGATCCAGCTCAAATTCTACATCCTGGGCTCCTGGTTATATTCATTCTAGCGTATTATCTACTGAGTATTGTGACATTTTTCAACGTATATATTTTACAGGCATTTAACAAGAACAACCTGATCCTAGAAGAAAGAAACAAATACTTCAACCCTCATCTTACTGGGAAGACCTATTCTAATGCCTACTTTACAGATCTCAATAATTATGACGAGTACTAATGACTCATATTTTTGGCTTCTTGTAAATCCTCAGTTCCTCAAAGCCTGTGCTCCAGACTTCCATGTTTCCAAGGCTTCTAAGAGGAAGTTTGGGTCTATTTCAAGTGCATTTCAAGCCATGAGTGTCCCGTTGCTGCCCCAAATACACATCCTTAAAATGCCACCGAAAGCTAAATAGGACACAGTGAAAATCTGGTCTACAGTGAACAGTTGATCACTGTGAAATGAGCCATGGTGTGAAGTTTTTTAAATCATATTCAGCCTGTTGTTCCATGAACTTTATTTTACATATATGCCACCTGTGTTGGAAGGTATCAGAGGAATACAAATTTCTTCTTAATTTGAGGTCTTCATGTCTTTATTCAAGAAAATAAGCACCTTCTCTGAGAGCCCCTCTATCCACAAGGTCCATATTGTTTGACAAATTGAAGAAAATGAATTTGGTCTAAGGAGTGTTTGCCACGGACCTCCCAATTTTCATATTGTGGAAAATGCTATAGGTTCTCAGGAGCAGCTATGTTTGGACTTGGAAAGCGTCTTGCCCGAGAAAGCCCAGGAGTCCAGGGAGCCCACCTGCCCTGCACCTGCCCAGGTGATGGTCAGCTGAGAGGCCCACCTGGATCTGGAGGCCACGACTGCTCCGCTGTGGAATGAACACACGGGACCCAGGCACAGACACAGGGACTCAGGACGGCACTCTGCGGCTTGCTGCAAAACCAGCCTCCCGGTGACTTCTGCTTTTCATGTTGGCCTGAAGCCCACCAGGAATGTCCCACAGAGCAGCCTGTGGAGCAGTCACTCTTCAGAAGGTGGATCGACTCCACACCTCCTCTCCCAGCACACAGATATTGCCAACTAGGGAAAGTATTGAGAGTTCAGATCTAGAAAGAAAATAACTTTTAGAAATTGTTTCTGTATTATTCAGAGTATTTGAAGAACTGCTGCATAGGGACAAGCATCTTTTTGTTTTCCATCTTCCCTGATATAAGTAATGCACCGCATTTGGCCCCAACCAAGAATATTAATGATGTGTAAAACTGGCTTTCTTTGCCTGTCCTGGTGCACACAGAGGCGACACCCCATACCAGGCTGCCACTTGCAGCTCCCAGGCCAGAGGGGGCAGGTGTTTGGCTTCCTTTTCCTTATCTCAGCACTGTCTCCCTGTGTACCCATCTTCCAAGCCTGCCTCCCCTACACTGAGGCAAGGGTGGCTCAAAGAGCACTGGAGGTTGGGGGTGGTCAGGGCAGAAGGAAGGACAGGAAGGAGGGCTCTGACCGCCCCTGGGGTGTCAGCCTTCATGGTTGATTAGCATTTCAGGTTGTTATAAGATTGTTCATAGAAATCTCCAGAAGAGAAAAGATAAATTACTTGCAAACAGTGGATTCATATAACATATGGTAATTGGTGGAATAATTATCAGAAGTAAGAACAAAATTGAAACAGGTCATCCAGTGCCTCTGGGCATTATAGTAAGGGCCTGAACAGACATTAGTCTGTGTACTTATCGATAGAGGAACCTTCAGGTTTGTGAAAAAGGTACAGTAAGGGTGATGAGGAACACAGAGCATGTGTGTTTTTATCTTACCCAATTTAAAACAGCAGTCTCAGAGAGTGTTAGGAAGGTCTTATGCTTAGCAAATAATGGATATTCCTGAGTTCTCAATATTCTGAAATATCTAACTGGCCAGCAAAGGCTCTCTGCTCAATTCAGCCCACGGTTCTGTGGGTCTGCTGCTTGGGCGCGGGAGATCTGTTCGGCCATACAGGGAAGCACGAGGCTTGCCCTCAGGGCCTCATGGTGTTGCACACACCTTGCACGTGTGGTGCACGCATCCCCCGTTGTACACACTTCCACAGCGTCCACTACATAGAGGTTTCCTGATTGGTTCCCGGATGGATTTTCACTGGATACTTTGCCTCATCTCTTTAAGCAAAAGAAATCCTTGCTGCGTAGCACATCCTAGCTTTTTTTCTTATAATCACCCTCTCCTAAGTATTTTCTAAGTTTCAGAGGTCATTTTATCTCCCCTAAGAAGGAGGATACTTAATATTTTATGAATTTGTCACTGGACTTGATGTGAACTACTCTCTAAGTGGCCTCCAGGCTGGGCTTTAGGCAGTCATACGCAGTGATCAGGAAAGCCAGCCTCCCTTTAACCCAGAGTGTCATGTTTTGGATAATGTGGGCCTTCAAGATTAACGCTGAAGAAAAGTCCCCTCATGTGCTGCTCCGTGATGCTCTCTGTTCAAGGGAAAGTGCCTCCCTAACTTTTCTCTCTTAGCAGAAAAGCCCTCCATTCAGAATAGCTGAGCTGTGTTCTAGGCAATCCAACCACCTGCGGAACAATCGCGTCTGCTTTGTGTCGCCGTGCTGCTGTTGCCCGCAGGCCCTGTGCACGCTCTACCTCCAGCACTGTCCTGGCCCTGAGCCTTGGCTGTGGCGCGTGCCCGGTGTCCTCTGCCTGCATGACTGCATCCTCCCTGGAGCAGCTTCGCTGTAGGCCGGAACTCCAGGTCTGGGATTCCTGCTGAAGACTATGTGAAGATTTGAATTCTTGACAGACATTTACATTTATCTCTCCTTTCTCCCATTCTTCCTTCCTTTACTTCCTTTTGTTCTGTGTGTGTTTAGGCTGCACAAATAGAGACATCCTTTAAGCTGTCCATGTTTGAACCTGGTATCATACAGCACTAATGACAGGTTAATTTCTAGGGCTATTTCCAGGTACATTTCAAATTTGGACGATTTTCATTAGGAAATTGTAGTCACATTTAAATTCTTACAAAACAAGGCCCAACGCTATTCAGGGTCCTTTCTCTGGAGCAGACTCATCGCCATCCATACTCTAGGACACTGACATACTGTGGAAGGGACGGCAGGACCCCTGCACAGGGCCCAGTGCTTCCTCCCTCACTATCTGGGGACTTCGGGGAAACTGTGGGCTGTCTCAGCTGTCAGTCACACAAACTCCGCGAGTTCTAAGGCGCTTTTGCACTGAGTGAGGCTCAGTTACAAAGAAAAGCCACTGTTGCCAGAAAATGCCAGGGCATCGCCTTCAAGACTTCCCCAACATGCATTTCCCTGCCTCCTCCCTCTAAAACATAACGGAGGCATCTGAACTTCCGGCTGGTGTAGAAACGTGAGCTTAAGCCAGTCCACCGGGCTTGGAATCGACCCTGGTATGAGGGGAAGGGTTGGGTTCTTGTGCACATGGCGGGATAGGTGGGGATTCCACAGGAATTACAGATAGCGAATGGATGGGAACTGTCCCTGCCATAGAGACACTTCTGTCCCTGGAATGGGCAGTTGACATGGTCTGGGGTAAAGCTAGGATCCGCTCTCTCTGACTCATGGGTATGTTAGAAAGAAATGAAGCAAATGTGGCAAATAATCAGATAAGTAGATGGCAAAGAAAATGAGAGACAGGTCACTCAGCAAGGGGGAAAAACACAGGAGATAAACCTACTTCAGTGACTATGTCCGCCTGAATCTAGAATTCATGGAGCTTGCCTTCCAAGGGATGGAAAACTGAGCAGAGGAGACACCATGCCCCCAACATGCCACCTAAAGGATACTTTGCAGTATAACTGAATAGCACAGGAAATTCTACCCTCAAATCCATCAAGTATGCACTCAGCTAGTTGTTTCTCCTACACACAGCTTTGATAGCATTGGCTTTGCAAGTGTCCTTACGCTTCTCTATTTAGCTTACTCGTAGAGTTAATATTTCCCAACGCTCACCACTTTCCATATCAGCTTTTACCCGTCCCCATTAACTTTCCTTCAAAGCATTTCAGTGGGGCTTTCTTGTTTTGCGTGACGTTCTGAGCTTTCCTCAATGAAATTAGCATTTTGGTCTCAAAAGTAACATCACACGGGAGCACCTCGGCAAAGGAGTTAGGTCACAGCGGTCGATACAAGGAGCTGCATCGGCTTCAGTTCTCCAAGTATCAGGGTTGTGTCTGTCTCATGGCTCCACTAATGAATTTTCATGAAGTTGTCAAGACAGAAGCCTTAAATCAACTCATGAATAAGTTCTGGAATTTTTTTTTAATATGATACATGTTGGAGTTCACAGCTAGCACTGGCCATGTCCAGCCATCCCTGAGTGATGACACTCTTCTACTGTGCTCAGAGGTTTATGTTGCCATGACATTGCTAATATTTGGTTATTTACCTTTATCTGTGATAGATGGTCTATGGTTTTCTACCATCACATGCTAGAAGCCATTCTGAGCGCACAGATTCCTGGGGAAATCAGCATAAAATTAAGAAGGGTCAAAGTAGTATTCATTTCCACCAAAGACATGCCTGAAAGGCAATGCTGGGCACACGTGCATTGTGATACAGGATAAAATGTGCAGAGCACAGGAAACACTGTGGAATTTATTTCTGCTGTCCTCTCCCATTGTGGTTATTAATTAAATTATATTTGAAAACATTTCCCAACACTATCAATGCTGAGCCAAGGCATTCAGATTCAGATTGTCGGCTTGGATAACCTGACAAAAGAAAAGAATAAAATTGCTTTTATACTTACCTCTTTTTCTCTTTGGAAAGTTGAAAATGGATGGGATGTTGGACCTTTGGCAGCAATTTCTGAAATGACTCTTCTTTATGGGCTTATATTAAAACACATTCACATTTTTTAGCAGATGGATTAACTTTTTTATTCAGTTTTCACATGCTGCATAAACACAAATTTAGCATGCATTACTGAGGTATCAGAAATGAAAACCTTTTCTCTTTTAAAATATAGCTCATAATGCAATGTCCTTAGAGCTTCAACAAAAGTATTTTCAGAGCCCGGCGCTCTTTTTAGAAGATCACACTTTGTGAAAAGCGTATCAGTCCTGCCATAGAAAACTCTCTTGGTTATTGTTCATGTTCAGAGACAGTATCAACTCTTGTCCAAGCAGCAGGGTTATACTGTATGGATACAGTGAAGTTTATACTAGTAAGCTAGTCAGGGATACCTCCAGTTCTAGCAGGAGGAATGCAGAGCTAGAGGGCTGGGGAGATAGTGTGGTGGTTGAAGCGCCTACCTGGCAAGCTCAAGGACCTGGGATTGATCCCTGGTACCACAAGGCACTCTGTACCACATGACGTCCTGGCCCCACATGCTGTGTGGGCCACTGAAATGTGTAATTCAAGCTTTGGGGAGGCTGAGACAGGAGGTTCACTATGAGACCAAGCTGCATAGTGAGACCCTGCAGTATTAATAAATAAATACTAAAAAAGAAAAGAAAGAAAGAAATACAGAGCTAGAAATGTAGCCCATGGCATTTCTTAAACTAAAATGTAAAGTCAGGCAAAATCATTTATTCCACCTCATAGTATTTAGTCAGAAATATGAGGCCAGTCATTCAAACATGATCTCTTCTTTCTCAGTCTTTTGAAAATTTAATGCCAAATGAATCAAATGTTAGACAAATCCAAGTGGAGAGCCAAGACTGGATTGTGAAAAATGAGTACTGTTCTTCTATGATGATGTTAAGAAAAGCGTCATTAGCTGCCCTCTCTGTAGCGTGGCTAGCTCACTTTCTCCTAAGAAGTTGCTAGTGCCTTGTTTGAGATGACCTTTCATTACCCTGGATATCTCTGGTTCCACTTAGAAGCAGAGAGCTGATTGGATACCCTCAGAACAAAATCATCCTTCCATGCCTCTTTTAACTCAGGAATAGAAAATGGCCATGAAGCCCTTCATCTTCCGATGTAGCCTGGCTCCCACTGGGCAGTGGTATGTTGAGAATTAAGGTGAACCTCGTCTCGAGCTCCCGCAGACTGACACGGCTATAGTTTTCGCATCTTCCAGATGCCCCTTCAATTCTGTTCTGTCATAGGAATGGTCGCATGATGATGCCTGTGGGTGTTAGGGCTGTGGCTTTCTCTCCCTCTTCATGCAAGCCCACAGGCACAGAAAAACCAGCCCAGGCTACTGCTGGTAGAATGAGTGTGGGATGTGTGGGGTGAGGACCAGCTAGAATGTTGCCCGGTTTATTATATTTTATAATAAAGTGTCCAAACTCTTCACAAATTAGCAAAAGATGTTAATCTCCATTTGGATTTTAAAAGCTGAACAGTATTCTCTCTGCTCAAGTGCATGGCTTTGTCTTACACCATGACTGTGACGAACCCAAACTTGAACTCCTGCACTTCGAAAGAAAGCACGGTAGGAACCTTCTACCCGACCGTCCAAATCGCCGCCTCAGCTCTGTCTGCCTAGAAATGCATAAGCTTGGTCCAGTGTGAGAGTCTTCAAAACAGCGTAACAGAATTGTGTGCTATTCACTTGATTTAACTTTAAAGGTGTTATACCTCATTTTGTGTCCATTTTCTATTGCCTGTTTTGTGATACAAAATAAACTTATGTGGGATTTTTTTTTTCCACTGGTAATTCTTCAAAGCCAACTTCAGCCCTTGGTGAACGTGAAAGCAATCACTAATCTTAAGATTAATTGTAATTTCATTGATCCTTCTGTGTAATCATGGGGCTTTTTCAAGGATGAAATTATTTGGTATTTTTCCTACCTTTAAGAAAATGGAATGTTGGCCTTTCTGTTGAAATGACCATGGGCTGCAGAATATGTTTTTCAAGGAATTCTTGGACATTTGGCGTGTCTTTTCCATCCTTACATTTTGTTCACAAGCTTTCTTCTGAGATCTTCTTCTCAGACTAATACCTCAGCACTTTCCTATGGTCATTGCTTTTTGTTTGCTGTCAGATAACTCGCTGCTCTTCAGTTCTTCTAGGCTTGGGTCTCACATTGCTGGGTCATGACACCTAATGGACACATTGCTTTTGGAAATCCTTTTAAGGCAGGGAGCCCCTTCTGGCTTGCGTTGGGTCAATTAAAGAAGTTTAGAAAAGAGCACAAGGTGGGGGCACTGCACAGCCAGTCCGTGGGAATTAACTCCGCCAGCCTCCTCTGAGGGACTCAGATACATTTGTAGGAAGAAAGGAGCTATCAGCACAGCAGTGGAAACGCTGTGCTCTCTCACTGCCCTGGGTGGTGGCTGGCTTCGGTATCTCAACCCAATTCCTCTTTTTGTAAACAACAAATCTCTGAAGAGCGGTCCTGAGCGCTGCCCCGCGTGCAGCAATCCCCCTTTTGTAGCAATGCCTTTGTCACCCTCATCAACCCGAACTGTAAACATTGGAGGGGGCGGGGGCACAAAATAAGAGAACTCTGATTATGTACAGTATAAATTGTATTGTATTTTTTGTACTTATGTTTTGTGTAAATAGTTTGTCTCATTTAATTGTATGTGAGCATTGAAATAAATCCTTCCATTTAGGAAAAATATTAGTAGCATTTTTTTTTTTTTTTGGCAGGGCCTCAAAACATGCTGTCTGGCAAGGTGTGCTAAGACGTCCCGCGGAGGCCCTGTGCTCTAACCGGCGTCCCCTGCGAGTGAGCACTGAGGCTCCTGGAAGGACTAGGTGTGCTCAGAGTAAGACTAGGCGGCTTCTGGGTAAATCACAAAACCCCCTTGGCCCTCAGCGTCAGGGCCTCAGACTCCCCGAGTGGGGTCCCTCTCAGGGTTCCCAGATTCATGAGGATGCAGTGAGGCATTTTCACAAGTGTTTCCGCAGACAACAGGGACTGTGACAAGGAAAGGCGCTCGAGGCCTGCATGTCCAGTGAGCGGACGTCAGGCGGCAGCCCTGGCCATGGTGGGTGGGTCGCAGTCACGCTGTCCGCAGCGCGCCATATGCCGTTCTTTCGTGCAGAGAGTAAGGCTTTTGAAACAGGCTGCTGAAAATCTGTCACCACGACCGCAGCTGGAAGATGCTTGACCTTAAGGAAATCACGGGCAAGGGACGGTCGCATTTCAGTGCTCATGATCTCACTTAAAAAGAAAAGAAAAAAGGGGAAAAATCTCACTAAATTTTGAGGCTACACAGTGGCACAATAAAGTAAAACTATAAATTTTTACTATTTTTAATCTCTTTTTAAAAATTAAAAAACCCACAGGTGAAACTGAAAAAAAAAAAAAAGAAAAACGTGTTACAAAAATTATTTTGTCCTCAAGCAATGAAATATTAAAATTTAAGAGCACTCCATGAAAATTCTATATTTGGGTGTGAAATTAGAAAATAAGGGGCTGGGAAGATGGCTCAGTAGAATAAGTGCTTGCCTGGCACACGCAAGGGCCTGAGTTCAATCCCGGGTTCAGCCAATAAATAAATAAATAAAACACAAACATTCTATCAAATTTTCTTACAATTTTTTCCTTAGTCTTTGTGAACATAATCACACTGTTCTAAAGTTCAGATGATTTCTCACAATGTTCTGTGAGCAAGTCTTCTTAGAATTTTCCTTTGCTCATACAAATAGTTGAGCTGTAGTTTAAAGTATCTTTTCATACCTACGTGACATATATAGTGTCATTTTCTGTTTAAAGTGTTTCCTCAGGCCGTTTGTAAAGAATAGCAGAAGTGATTAGGTGCTGACTGCATAAAATATTTAATATTGGAAGAAACTTTCCTTCAACAGTATTTGAAATGGCACTGTCCTCCTGAAGTTGCTCTTGTTTTTCTTAAGTACAAATGATTTTGAAAGCACTGTCAGAAAGTGTATTTCATTGATCTGTGTGTGTCAGCTAAGTTGGGAACCTGTCGTGTTCTGGCCCCAGCCCAGCAGCCCACAATGGGAAATTCGGGCTGAATTCAAGATCATGCTTGAAAAATAGATTTCTGCCTGAGGTGGGAATCTTCAGAATAAACACCTAAGCAGGGAAAGCAAGCTTAATTATTCATCATGCAAGTCACAGGAGCTGGGAGTTTGTCTCTAGTTTGAAGAAATTCTGTCAATACTTTGAAATGAAAAGGCCCAATTATGATTTTTAAGTTTTTTAGGTGGGTGTGCTCCTGTCAGGCCCTGGAGACGGCTCCGCCTGAAGGACAGTCACTCACCATGCACGTGAGTTTCACCTGCCATCTTTCACAGAAGTGAAGTAAAAGGAAGACTGTTACATCTTGATTTCTTCCTCTGCCCTTTTCTCCTTTGCTTCCACCTCCGAACTCTTCTGAGTCCCTTCTTTCCTGCTAGAAGATGCAGGTTATGTGATGGCTTTTGTGCGTCTGCTGAGTCCCTCTGTGACCTAGTGGCCATGCCTCACACTTCCCTGACAGTAGCAGCATGTTAGTTGCCCAGAAAGTCCCTTTCAGGATGATCCGTGTGCTGCTGTCTTGGTTACTTCTGTCTCATTGCTGAGAGAAAATACCAAGCATTCAAAATTAAGGAAAGACAGGTTAATTTAGCGCACAGCTTGTGGAGGCTTCAGCCCATAATCAGCGGGCTCCAAGGCAGGGCGGCGTGGCCCAAGGGGAACAGAAGAAGACGGCAAAGGCAAACAGCCAAAAGGGGGCGGGCAAGTCTCTTCCTTGTACTGTAAGCGGGATGCGCCACGGCCATCCAGGGCCCCTGTGTGTGGCACTCACACGATCTCGATGCCCTCTTCTTGCACACGATGAGGGTGTTTACAAAGTAAGACCTCTGGCTCTCTGCAGAGTCTCTTAGTCAAACTTCTGAACTTTCCAAGTGAACATAATGTATCAAGCATGACAGCCCCATGGCAGAGCAGCCTTCCACGGAGGATATCGGAGCAACCCCACAGATTTGCCTGCCATCATAAAACACACTGTTGTAGTTTCACTATGAAGTGTCTTCCGAAGCTTGTGTTCAGGGCTTGGATCTTCAGTGTAGCAGTACTCAGAAGTGAGGCTTAAAGGGCTGGTGGGATGACGGGCACACAGGCCTCGCCAGTGGGTGACGGCCAGGCTGGAGGGAGGCGCTCTCAGGAGGCCTGCCACGGGGGAGTACATCTTGTCCCCAGCCCACTCCTCCCTCCCTCC